>NC_088422.1:28267292-28867292 GCF_034236695.1 Oncorhynchus nerka | reverse complement strand
CACAAATTGTCTGCCTGCCTGCCTGCCTGTGCCTCCCTCCCTCCCTCACAGATCTATGAGCTGAGCCGGAAAGCTGTTTTTCTTCATTAATAGTGGAAATGCAATCTATGAAACATTTTCGTCAAATCAGTAAAAATGTATAGTTTCCAACTACAGTAATAACTTGCTTAAACATATACAATAAATACAGACCTAAAATGGTCTCGCCACACCCACACCGTGGTGAAAAAGGCGCAACAGCACCTCCACAACCTCAGGCGGATGAAGAAATTAAGAATGGCCCCTTAGACCTTCACTGATGGGCTGGCGAATAAACCGAACGTCTAGCAATTAAAATGTTGCGAGTTTGAATCTCATCAAGGATAACTTTTCAACTTCTTAAAAGTTTTTAGATTCTTTGCAACTACTTATCATGTTAGTTAACCCTAACCTTAATCATTTACCCAACTCCTAACCTTAACCCTAACCCCTAGCCTTGCTAACGTTAGCCAGCTAGCTGTTTACATTTACTTTGTTGACCACCATTGGAGTAAAACAAGTTTATATTTTGGGTTATGATGGTGTACAACAGAACTAAGTTCGAGGCATTGTAAGTTAAATTCTTCAAGAGTCAATGGGTACATTCATTTATAAGTCCAAAAATGTATGTAGCAACTGCTGATTGCCCCTTTAAAACTACAAGGGAACATCCTGGTATTGCAGTGATTGGCAATGCTCTATCTCAAGTTTTTGTGACTCAAAGAGGCTATAGGTCCTCATTATGAGCAATAGTATTGGAGCATCTCACATCATTGATGATAATATTCACTGCTTTTTTACTTCTTGTTTTTAACTTTAGCTTTACCATGAAAAGCTCCATGGTTGTGGAATGGGAGAGATAACGGCATTGTCCCGGTAGCATTCCTCAAGACTAGATTGCTTGACTGTCCAGCTTGGCAGTCAGGCAAGAGGGCTTTGAAAATAAAATGTGCTCAGCATTGCCCTTCGCACAAATATTTATTTTTTACTTAAGAGACATTGTCTGAAGCAAGATAGCACATTGCTTTTCCTTGTGATCTAGTCTGAAATAGAATACTCCCTCTCCCCTTGTTGTGTCCTTAATGGCTTTCTTCTCCTGGAAAAAAATAGAGCTACTTGGTTCCCACTGACAGCTTTTGGGTTTAACCACAGATTTAGAGCCAGTCCATCTGGAGCCGCAGCAAAGGTTATTTTAAAAAGGAAAGAGCCACAGTGAGGTGAATGCACACTTCCTCTTTAGATAGATTATTCTACCGCATTTTCAATAATGGGTTATGAAAATAAATAATTTAAGGCTATTTGTATGTTTTGTAATGGCTTTCGCATTCAAGACCTACTGTATCTGTGGATTTTTTTCCTCAAAGGATTGCAATATTTCCATAGATACATAACTAAGATAGTAAGGTTCTGTTTTCAGTAAATGCCAAATTAGCAGAAACTATGAAAAGACGGATTAAGCCAGGAGTAACGTCTAGTAGAAAAAGTGATTTTCTGGTCTGGTTCCCTTCATAGAAATGCAGTGTTGTCATGTTGTAGAATGTATTGTCCGGTAATATGGGTGACCCTGGGAAAGGTTTACCAATATATTTAGGAGGGTAGAAGGGCCTGTGTGAATGTAAAATAATACTGAGCTACCATGCTGCACTGGCTTTTAATGCACCAGCTCACTATTTTAAAAGCTTGCGTTCCTTCACCTGCCTTCCTTCATCAGCTACAGTACAGCCACAGTACCTGGTTAGTAAGAAACTCAAGTCATATGAAACAAATTATGAAAGGAATATCTGGTCAGCTTTGTAGTTCTAGACGGATGTTTGACTGTAGTTGTACTTTGGTGTGAGATACTAGCTTCTCTTCCCTGGCAGCCTAGGATGATCTGATCTCAGTGAGGTGTCTGAACTGTGGTGGTGTATTAAAGAACATCCTGAGGCTGAATCCAACTGACACGTCCTCCATCCTCTAATGTGAGCTGCCCTCCATTTCTCACAGCCATTAAAGAAGCCTGTAGCTCAGTCAGTCATTGGTTTTAAATCCGCACACTTCCTTCCACCACCATGCACAACAAATGGTTGCTACTGCTACACTGAGGTGTTGTGTTGTTATAGTCACATGTAGAGACCTGTACTGTAGAAATATGCTGTTGAGTATTTCACTTTTTTTTACATCTATTTGACAGGTTTTAGAATTTTGAGGGGAAATGACTAACGAGAGGGTTTGAAAAGGTGTGTGTGTGTGGCAGTGTGCAGATTACTTTCTTGCCTGCCGTCACACAGCCACCTATTTGATATGCCATTTTTAGACTCTGGGTATGTGTCTTCTGCAGTACAAAGAGGAGAGGGTTACATGCCAAGCTAGATGCTTAGCCTCTGACTGGAGAAGTAGCTATTGTCCTCAGGTCTCTTAGGCAAGTGATTGTTCCACAGATCCTCTTACTCCTCTCTATGCATAATTATCATTAAGAGTAGTTTTGATTACTTGTCATCAATGACATTGTGTGAAGTCAGTGGTAATATTTTTTCAATATTCTGTAGATGTCCTGATTTGTGATACGAGGACAGGAGGTCAACTGGTACTGTAGGTGTTATACTGTCCCAATGAAGAGAGAGTGAAGTGGTTTGTCATGGCCACTTGTAGCTGTTAAGGACCAGAGCAATAGACTCGACTCTGGTAAGGACTATCCTTGACTATCCCCCCCAGCTGTTATCTTTTTGGTTTCTGTCATGTTAGGAGGCAGAGGTAATATTGAAAAAACAGCTACATTCTCTCCACAGCTCCACCAATCTGTCTTCCATTACCTCGGTCCACACGGTGCGTATTGTTCTTACTCTGCTCTTCGCCATCATTGTTTTCGTCTCACGTGCTGAGTGCTCTTTGACTATTGGCAGTAGTCCTTGCCCAATTGTGTCGTAGCACTGCTCATACTACAAGATGCACAACCAACATTTCTGACAAGGCAGATAATTTGGGAAATCTGTCATGGGTCTGGAGAACGGAACATCAGTGCGTCCTTTACCCGCTCAAACTACCGAGTCCTGACCTAACTGATCCTAGCCCAAGTTTATATGATTTCACCCTAATCATGAAAATTAGTCTGGGAAAGCAAAAATGTGGTGAATTCATGGGAAAATCGGTTAGTGTATGCCCGGCATAATGTAACAGCCCGATGACGATAGTCACTACAATTCCTTATATTACAGCAATGTATCTGATCTTTTTTGTCTTCATATTTTGTAAATCTTCTGCAATGAATATCGCTGAGCTTCAAGTTGTGGTCTGAGAGCAATCCTTTTGGGTGATATGAAAGTGTAATCAGCATTTTATTGACCTGTGCATAGTCAGATGTGGCGAGAATGAAGATTTCAGTGTGTGTTTCCTGTAGTGAGACCGGCGGAGAAGTGAACTATATTTTTTTTACAATTAAAATGTTTTGCATTTTCTCATCCTCGTAATGTTTACTGGAACATTTTTATTTGGTTCCATACTTTATTTTTTACACCCGTTGTGCCCTGCACCGGGCAGTGTGTTGTCTGAGCAGTGTGTTGTCTGAGCAGTGTGTTGTCTGAGCAGTGTGTTGTCTGAGCAGCAGCGTATAGATCTTTGGTGGGTTTGTGTCCACTTATTCCCCTGGTCTGCTCTCATTATTAAATGTCCCTCAGTGCAGACAAAGAGGCCGACTCACTCTGCCCTCCGAGAGGCCCTGTGTTTGCCCTGATTTACGATATCACTTTGCAATAAAGGGCAGTGTGAGGGCAAGAGATTCATTAGGCGGTCAGTTTATGTTTTAGAAAAGTCCGGAGTGGCCCTGGGAATACTGATTGGCACACAAATCTGTGCTTGTCTCATCCTCCCTGTCCAGGCCAAAAGCTCTCTGGCCTGGCCTTGTATCCTCCCCTACAACCGTGTGCGCTGCCTGCTCTGGCACAATGGAGCCCTTCTTCTCTGCATCCAGGAGACCAGTAATGTCTACAGCCCAGCCCAGGTCACTCACTGATTGATAACCTCTGTGATAAGTGTTCCAGACACATCAGGCCTCATCGAAGCACCTGAACGTTCCTTTTTAGAAACTAATGGTGTCCCCGCTGTCTTTCACAGCGAGGCACATTGGGACATGAATGTGGTGGCCGGGGTTCTTCTCTTCTCTGCCCCACAGCTTTACCAAACACATCCAAGGAGTACAGCTACTGCTGCTGCTGTTTACTTTTCCCTGGTCAATACTCTTTCATCTCCAAGATGATGCTTTCTCTCATAAACTCAAAAATAGCTATTCTCTTAGGGAAGCCACAGGCCCATTACTCTTTATTAGCTCTTACCGTGTAGAATGTGGCCATCTATTTAAGGTCAGGCAGCAAACGGCTATAGCAGGTAGCTATAGTCGAAGAGGAAACTGTTCTACACACAGCAATTTGCACATGAGTAGTTATTATAGATGTAATTTTGCTCATCTCAGGGATAGAGAGGGAGGGGTAATAGCGCCTAGGGAAAATGTCCGTTTAAAGTGATCGTCGTGCTCCAAAAGTGCTCTTATTGACTCTGTCTAAATTATCCTCTTTCTGTGGGAAAAGTAAAAAATAATTTTGTTCTGCCCGATTCCATCAAACAAAAATCCCCAAATTCTGTTTTCTCTGTTTTGTTTTTCCAGGATTCTGTTTATTTATTTATTTTTTAAATCAGGTTTTCGGCCTCAAAATTGTTTGTTTTTTAAATAGAAAAACAACCAAATTGGATGTTCTAAGTCCACAACAATGATTAAACCACCTCAGGAGACCACCCTTGAGGTCTTGAAAAATCTATCAAATTTAGATTTTCGGGTGGGTTGCACTTTAATTCAAGTGTGCACCAGCCAGAGCCCATTGTTTGGATGATTTTCTGTAGTGTGCATGTGACTGCAGAGTTTGGTAAACAAATAGCCAATGGATTGATGCAAATAATAGTGATATCATTCTGGCACGTAGGCATAGGCTACTTTATAGTTAACATTTGATTGAGAAGGTTTTTGGGAAAGCCTTTCCATCTCTATGGTTATCATTAGCATCATCGCTAATGGCTACATAAAGTGTAGTCGTACGTGTGCACCTCAGACACACACAGACAGGGCCATTCCTATGCTGTTTCAGAAAGTTGCAGGAAACTACAAATCACTGAAGCATTTTGTTCATGTCTTATGATTAACTAGGGCAAATGAAATAATAAAGTTCATTATATTTAGTGGATTTACTACTAAGTTCAATACATTTTTGAATATCGTTGAATTTCTTTTTTATTGTCCGTCTTCTGTAATTCCGTCCAAACTTTCCATAGCATAGATTTTATACGGCCCTAGAAAAGTAAACAAGCAAAAATAATATCATATTGTATCGTGCATAGATTCGTCCCCTAGTGCCTTTGCCACTTTCTTACATTTCTTGGTGGCTCAACAACATAGATCATTCTCAAATGATGCTTGAAATAAAAATATATGTATTATTGTTGACACTAGGGCACATATTTAATAGCCCTTATTAATGACATATTATGATACATACGCTGTTGGTAATACATAGGGATGAGAGAGCTTTAAGTCATTCTTCATATTTAAGAAATGTCCCATTCAGATTAAAGTCAGGGCTGTGGACTGTGGGAGTCAAAGGTGTAAGAGAGAGGTACACACCCAGGAAGAGGAAAAGAAGAGAGGAGGAGGAACTGTCAAAGTCAACCATTATAGCCTTATCCCAGGAAACATGACCCCATTGGCCCCATGTGGGTATTCAGTGGGCAAGGTGGACACAGGTTAGCCCACTCCAAACCCACACCAGCCCAGCACGGGCTAGTCCACAGCAATCCCACACCAGCACCACATGGGTTAACCTACACCAGTCCCACATGATCTAGCCCACACATGGATGTGGGAAAGAACAAATAACATTTTAACAAGGCACACTTGTTAATTTAAGTGCATTCCAGGTGACTACCTCATGAAGCTGGTTGAGAGAATGCCAAGAATGTGCATCAAGGCAAAGGGTGGCTACTTTGAAGAATCAAATATATAATATGATTCCATATGTGTTCATTCATAGTTTTGATGACTTCACTATTATTCTACAATGTAGAAAATAGTACAAATAAAGAAAAACCTGGTGTGTCCAAGCTTTTGACTGATACTGTATATAAATGTTTTTTTTTCTTCCAAAAAAAAGTGCACTGGGCCTTTAATGAATCCACCAGATCAGAAGCAGTAGGGATGACCAGAGATGTTCTCTTGATATGTACGTGAATTGGACCATTTCCTGTCCTGCTAAGCATTGAAGATGTAAGGCATAATTTTAGGTGTCAGGGAAAAGGTATGGAATAAAAAATGTTCTTTAGGAATGTAGTGAAGAAAAAGACAAAAAAGACCACAAAAACTACTTGAGTACACCACTGAGTGAAACCAATGGTCCTTTATTGATGTCACTTGTTAAGGGGAGGAGACCGGTTAAAGACGGATTTTTAAGCCTTGAGACAATTGAGACATGGTTTGTGTATATGTACCATTCAGAGTATGAATGAGCAAGACAAACGATTTAAATGTCTTTAAACTGGGTATGGTGCCAGGTGCACCGTTTTGAGTGTGTCAAGAACTGCAACACTGCTGGGTTTTTTCACACTTAACTGTTTCCCGTGTGTTTCAAGAATGATCCACTACCCAAAGAACATCCAGCCAACTTGACACAACTGTGGCCAATATCCCTGTGTAATCCTTTCGATCCTTTCGACAATCAAATCAAATTGTATTTGTCATATTTGCTGAATACAACAGTAAGAAAAATACCTAGAGAAAAATAAGAATTAATTCAAGAGCAGCAGTAAAATAACAATAGCAAGGCTATAAACAGGGGTTACCAGTACAATGTGCGGTTAGTCAAGGTAATTGAGGTAATATATACATGTAGGTAGAGTTATTAAATTGACTTATGCATAGATAATAACCAGATAGTGGTTTCTCAAATGACTGCCTCGCCTGGTTCACTGACTACTTTTCAGACAGAGTTCAATGTGTCAAATCGGAGGCCCTGTTGTCCGGACCTCTGGCAGTCTCTATGGGGGTTCAATTCTCGGACTGACTCTTTTCTCTGTGTACATCAATGATGTCGCTCTTGCTGCTGGTGATTCTCTGAATAATCTCTACGCAGACGACACCATTCTGTATATTTCTGGCCCTTCTTTGGACACTGTGTTAACTAACCTCCAGACGAGCTTCAATGTCATACAACTCTCCTTCCGTGGCCTCCAACTGCTCTTAAATGCAAGTAAAACTAAATGCATGCTCTTCAACTGATCGCTGCCTGCACCTGCACGCCTGTCCAGCATCACTACTCTGGACAATTCTGACTTAGAATATGTGGACAACTACAAATACCTAGGTGTCTGGTTAGACTGTAAACTCTCCTTCGACTCACATTAAGCATCTCCAATCCAAAATGAAATCTATAATCTGCTTCCTATTTCACAACAAAGCCTCCTTCACTCATGCTGCCAAACATACCCTTGTAAAACTGACTATCCTGACGTTCCTTGACTTCGGTGATGTTATTTACAAAATCGCCTCCAACACTCTACTCAGCAAATTGGATGCAGTCCATCACAGTGCCATAAGTTTTGTCACCAAAGCCCCATATACTACCCACACTGCGACCTGTATGTACTCGTTGGCTAGCCTTCGCTTCCTATTCGTCGCCAAACCCACTGGCTCCAGGTCATCTATAAGTCTTGCTAGGTAAAGCCCTGCCTTATCTCCGCTCACTGGTCACCATAGCAGCACCCACCCGTAGCACACGCTCCAGTAGATATATTTCACTGGTCACCCCCAAAGCCAATTCCTCCTTTGGCCGCCTATCCTTCCAGTTCTCTGCTGCAAATGGCTGGAATGAATTGCAAAAATCACTGAAGCTGTAGACCCATATCTCCCTCACTAACTTTAAGCACCAGCTGTCAGAGCAGCTCACAGATCACTGTACCTGTACATAGCCCATCTGTAAATAGCCCATCCAACTACCTCATCCCCATACTGTTTTTTTTTTGCTCCTTTGCACCCCAGTATCTCTACTTGCACATTCATCTTCTGCACATCTATCACTCTAGTGTTTAATCGCTAAATTGAAATTATTTCACCAATATGGCCTATTTATTGCCCTACCTCCCTTATCTTACCTCATTTGCACACACTGTATATAGACCTTTTTTTCTCTATTGTGTTATTGACTATGTTTGTTAATTCCATGTGTAACTCTGCATTGTTGTTTGTGTCGTACTGCTTTGCTTTATCTTGGTCAGGTCGCAGTTGTAAATGAGAACTTGTTCTCAACTAGCCTACCTGGTTAAATAAAGTTGGGGAAAAAAACAGTAGCAGCAGCAGCGTAATAAAGGAGGGGTGGGGGGGGGCAATGCAAATAGTCTGGGTAGCCATTTGATTATACTATCAATAGTCTTATGGCTTGGGGGTAGAAGCTGTTTAGAAGCCTCTTGGACGTAGACTTGGCGCTCTGGTACCGCTTGCCGTGCGGTAGCAGAGAGAACAGTCTATGACTAGGGTGGCTGGAGTCTTTGACCATTTTTTAGGGCCTTCCTCTGACACCGCCTGGCATAGAGGTCCTGGATGGCAGGATGCTTGGCCCCAGTGATGTACTGCGCCGTGCGCACTACCCTACCCCACGTTGGGTTTGGCCGGAGTAGGCCGTCATTGTAAATAAGAATTTGTTTTTACCTGACTTGCCAAGTTAAATAAAAACTAAAAACTCTGTAGTGCCTTGCGGTCGGAGGCAGAGCAGTTGCCATACCAGGCAGTGATGCAACCAGTCAGGCAGGATGTTCTCGATGGTGCAGCTTTAGAACCTTTTGAGGATCTGAAGACCCATGCCAAATCTTTTCAGTCTCCTGAGGGGGAATAGGTTTTGCTGTGCCCTCTTCCCGACTGTCTTGGAGTGCTTGGACCATGTTAGTTTGTTGGTGATGTGTACACCAAGGAACTTGAAGCTCTCAACCTGATCAACTACAGCCCCGTCGATGAGAATGGGGGTGTCCTCGGCCCTCCTTTTCCTGTAGTCCACAATCGTCTCCTTTGTCTTGATCACGTTGAGGAAGAGTTTGTTGTCCTGGCACCAGACGGCCAGGTCTCTGACCTCCTCCCTATATGCTGTCTTGTCGTTGTTGGTGATCAGGTCTACCACTGTCATCAGCAAACTTAATGTTGGTGTTGGAGTCGTGCCTGGCCGTGGAGTCATGAATGAACAGGGAGTACAGGAGGGCAGTGTGGAGTGCAATAGAGATTGCATCATCTGTGGATCTGTTGGGGCGGTATGCAAATTGGAGTGGGTCTAGTGTTTCTGGGATCATGGTGTTGATGTGAGCCATGACCAGCCTTTCAAAGCACTTCATGGCTACAGACGTCAGTGCTACAGGTCGGTAGTCATTTAGGCAGGCTACCTTAGTGTTCTTGGGCACAGGGACTATGGTGGTCTGCTTGAAACATGTTGGTATTACAGACTCAGACAGGGAGAGGTTGAAAATGTCAGTGAAGACACTTGCCAGTTGGTCAGCGCATGCTCGGAGTCCACGTCTTGGTAATCCGTCTGGCTCTGCGGCCTTGTGAAAGTTGACCTGTTTAAAGGTCTTACTCACATAGGCTGAGCTGAACATGATCACACAGTCCTCTGGAACTGCTGATATTCTCATGCGTGTTTCAGTGTTACTTGCCTCGAAGCGAGCATGGAAGTAATTTAGCTCGTCTGTTAGGCTCGTGTCACTGGGCAGCTACCGGCTGTGCTTCCCTTTGTAGTCTGTAATAGTTTCCAAGCCCTGCCACCTCCGACGAGCGTCGGAGCCGGTGTCGTACTGTTCAATCTTAGTCCTGTATTGACGCTTTGCCTGTTTGATGGTTTGCCGGAGGTCATAGCGGGATTTCTTATAAGCTTCCGGGTTATTGTCCCGCTCCTTGAAAGCGGCAGCTCTACCCTTTAGCTCAGTGCAAATGTTGCCTGTAATCCATGGCTTCTGGTTGGGGTATGTAACTACAGTCATTGTGGGGATGACGTCATTGATGCACTTATTGATGAAGCGTGACTGATGTGGTGTACTCCTCAATGCCATCGGAAGAGTCCCGGAACTTATTCCAGTCTGTCCTGGAAAACAGTTTTGTAGCTTAGCATCCATTTCATCTGACCACTTTTTTATTGACTGAGTCACTGGTGCTTCCTGCTTTAGTTTTTGCTTGTAAGCAGGAATCAGGAGGACAGAATTATGGTCAGATTTGCCAAGTGAAGGGCGAGGGAGAGCTTTGTACCCATCTCTCTGTGTGGAGTAAAGGGGGTCACTACAAAGATACAGGCATCATTCCTAACTCAATTGCCAGAGAGGAAGGGGGAAAAAAATCAATTTAAGGTATTGAGAGAACTTGATACATTGTATCAGAAAGACAACAAAGTTGTTAGTATCATACATACAGTAACTCATTAAACCAAAAAAATGCCTGTGTTATCGACGGTTATATCGATCCACTAATACAGGACTATTAAACACACAGGCTTCATTTGTAAATTATGTTTGAGTGTTGGAATGTGTCCCTCGGGGATTCGATCTTGCAACAGTTACTAGTTGCACTAGGCTTATGTATATTTAAACCCAAATACATTTAGACTTTTACTCAAGTACTATTTTACTGGGTGACTTTTACTTGAGTCATGTTCTATTAAGGTATCTTTACTTTTACTCAAGTATGACATATGACATTGGATACTTTTTCCACCACTGCTTTCAACTTTATTCACCTGGTCAGTCTATTTCATGGAAAGAGCAGGTGTTCCTAATGTTTTGTACACTCAATGTACATGATTTATTTCCATTCCAAGCACTGGCATGCTGACTCTTGGTTACTATGGATTTAGGTTCAAAGTTTTCCCATCCCTCTTTATTTCCTTTTTCACTCTTGATGTTTTCTGTTTTTTTGAGGTTGAGCCAATTCCAGAGACTGATTCCATCAGAGATTTGCATACAAATACCCAGCGCCTGGGAAATGGGATCTCACAGTTGTCTATGGGTGTAAGCATATTGTAGACTACAATATGCTGCAGTTACTCTACCACATAGTCACATAATGAACTACTCAAAGGTTGGTGGCTTCAAGCTGCTTTTATTAAGATACAAATGAAAACAAATCATTTGTGTAAAAGGTTTAAGAATTATTTTCTGATGTAAAAACACATTCAGTGCTTTGTGTATTTGTTGTAAACATACAATTCCAACCTCCTTTATTACATAGATTAATTGATGTATCTCCAGCATGTTATTTTACAATGAGCATAGAATGGCTTTGTCTTTCTACAAAGCTGCCTCACAAAGATTGCATCGAGGAATGTAGCTATCTGCTTTTGAATACACATGTCAAATTCATAACTATTTTTTTATTGGTAGATTTTATGTGGTCACACAGGGCTTCCATTTGTTGCTGGTGCTTTGAATGGAATTCAAAAATCTGACTTTTTACGTTCTAGGGAGTTTGAATTTATAACATCCCTTTTTTTCTTCCTTTAAACTTTCGTCCTCTCAGTTTAGAAATCTTACTGCTAAATTCGGTCACCAACAAATTAAAATTATGTTGATTAATAAGGTTAATTAACTTCTTCTTTATTTTGTATCAAATGTTCACAAATGGCTAGAATGGTCCTCAGACATTTAAACAAGGCATCATTTAACAATGACACACCATCCCCTTGGGCCATTCAGTATAATTTTGTAAATTACGGATCATTCAACCAAGTTTAATCAAAATCGGGCCAGTGGTTTCTGAGAAATCGTGTGTGACTGACATACATACAGTTGATAACTATAGCGCCCCCCCTTGGGCCATTTTGTAAATGCCGGATCTCTATGGCAAGGCATATCATTCACCTAAGTTTAGTCAAAATTGGGTCAGTGGGGTCTGAGATATTGTGTGGGTCAGTTACTCATGTCCCTGAGCATGTGAGTCAAACAGATCAATAGATGTACAGTACCAGTCAAAAGTTTGGACACACTTACTCATTCAAGGGTTTTTCTTTATTTTTAATATATTCTACATTGTATAATAATAGTGAAGACATCAAAACTATGAAATAACACATATGGAATCATGTAGTAACCAAAAAAGTGTTAAACAAATCAGAATATATTTTATATTTGAGATTCTTCAAAGTAGCTACCCTTTGCCTTGATGACAGCTGTGCATACTCTTGGCATTCTCTCAAACAGCTTCACCTGGATTGCGTTTCCAACAGTCTTGAAGGAGTTCACACATACATTACCTTTCAGAAGTTTGGGGTCACTTAGAAATGTCATTGTTTTCCATGAAAACATACATGAACTGAGTTGCAAAATTAATAGGAAAAATAGTCAAGATGTTGACAAGGTTATAAATAATGATTTTTAATTGAAATAATAATTGTGTCCTTCAAACTTTGCTTTCATCAAATAATCATCAATTTGCAGCAATTACAGCCCTGCAGACCTTTGACATTCTAGTTGTCAATTTGTTGAGGTAATCTGAAAATATTTCACCCCATGCTTCCTGAAGCACTTCCCACAAGTTGGATTGGCTTGATGGGCACTTCTTACGTACCATACGGACAAGCTGCTCCCACAACAGCTCAATAGGGTTGAGATCCGGTGACTGTGCTGGACTCTCCATGATCCCTTTAACCCTGTACAAATCTCCCACTTTACCACCACCAAAGCACCCCCAGAACATCACATTGCCTCCACCATGCTTGACAGATGACGTCAAGCACTCCTCCAGCATCTTTTCATTTTTTCTGCGTCTCACCTCAAACTTAGATTCGTCTGTCCATAACACTTTTTTCCAATCTTCCTCTGTCCAGTGTCTGTGTTATTTTGCCCATCTTAATCTTTTCTTTTCGTTGGCCAGTGTGAGATATGGCTTTTTCTTTGCAAATCTGCCTAGAAGGCCAGCATCCCGGAGTCGCCTCTTCACTGGTGATGTTGAGACTGGTGTTTTGCGGGTACTATTTAAAGAAGCTGCCAGTTGAAGACTTGTGAGGCGTCTGTTTCTCAAACTAGACACTCTAATGTACTTGTCCTCTTGCTCAGTTGTGCAACGGGGCCTCCCACTCCTCTTTCTATTCTGGTTAAAGACAGTTTGTGCTGTTCTGTGAAGGGAGTAGTACACAGCATTGTACGAGATCTTCAGTTTCATGGCAATTTCTCGCATGGAATAGCCTTCATTTCTCAGAAGAATAGACTGACGAGTTTCAGAGAAAAGGTCTTTGTTTCTGGCCATTTTGAGCCTGTACTCAAACCCACAAATGCTGATGCTCCAGATACTCAACTAGTCTAAAGAAGGCCAGTTTTATTGCTTCTTTAATTAGCACAACAGTTTTCAGCTGTGCTAACATAATTACAAAAGGGTTTTCTAATGATCAATTTAACCTTTTTAAAATGACAAACTTGGATTAGCTAACACAATGTGCCATTGGAATACGGGAGGGATGGTTGCTGATAATGGGCCTCTGTATGCCTATGTAGATATTCCATTACAAAAAACAGCTGATTCAAGCTACAGTAGTCATTTACAACATTAACAATGTCTACACTGTATTTCTGATCAATTTGATGTAATTTTAATGGACAAAAAAATAGATTTTCTTTAAAAAAACAAGGACATTTCTAAATGACCCCAAACTTTTTAAAGGTAGTGTATGTTGAGCACTTGCTTTTCCTTCACTCTGCGATCCAACTCATCCCAAACCATCTCAATTGGGTTGAGGTCGGGTTATTGTGGAGGCCAGATCATCTGATGCAGCACTCCATCACTCTCCTTCTTGGTCAAATAGCCCTTGCACAGCCTGGAGGTGTGTTGGGTCATTGTCCTGTTGAAGAACACATGATTGTCCCACTAAGCGCAAACCAGATGGGATGGCGTATCGCTGCAGGATGCTGTGGTAGCCATGCTGGTTAAGTGTGCCTTGAATTCTAAATAAATCACTGACAGTGTCACCAGCAAAGCACCTCCACACCATCTTCAATGCCTCATGTGGGAACCACACATGCAGAGATCATCCGTTACTCTGCATCTAACAAAGACACAGCGGTTGGATCCAAAAATCTCAAATTTGGACTCATTAGACCAAAGGACAGATTTCCACCAATCTAATGTCCATTGCTCATGTTTCTTCTCTAAAGTAGTCTCTTCTTCTTATTGGTTTAATTTAGTAATGGTTTCTTTGCAGCAATTCGACCATGAAGGCCTCATGCAGTCTCCTTTGAACAGTTGATGTTGAGATGTGTCTGTTACTTGAACTCTGTGAAGCATTTATTTGGGCAGCAATTTCTGAGGCTGGTAACTCTAAAGAACTTTATCCTCTGCAGCAGAGGTAACTCTGGGTCTTCCTTTCCTGTGGCGGTCCTCATTCATCATTGTGCTTGATGGTTTTTGCAACGGCACTTGAAAAAACTGTTCAAAGTTCTTGAAATGTTCCGTATTGATTGACCTTCATGCCTTAAAGTAATGATGGACTGTCATTTCCCTTTGCTTATTTGAGCTGTTCTTACCAAAATATGGACTTGCTTTTACCAAATAGGGCTATCTTCTGTATTCCACCCCTACCTTGTCACAACACAACTGATTGGCTCAAACGCATTAAGAAGGAAAGAAATTCCACAAATGAACTTTTAACAAGGCACACCTGTTTAATTTATATGCATTTCAGGTGACTACCTCATGAAGCTGGTCGAGAGAATGTCAATAGTGTGCAAAGCTGTCATTTAAGGCAAAGTGTGGCTACTTTGAAGAATCTCAAATATAAAATAATATACTTTTGTGGTTACTGCATGATTCCATATGTGTAATTTCATAGTTTTGTCTTCACTATTATTCTACAATGTAGAAAATAGTACATTTTTTAAACAATTATTGAATGAATTCGTGTGTCCAAACCTTTGACTGGTACTGTAAACATGTGCCGTTATATTGCCACCGTGTGGTCGATATGAATTTTCTTGCATATGTTGAGTCTTGACAGTGTTTGCAACATGTGTACCAAATGGTGTTACAATATGAATATCCTTGACAGATTTATATGCTTTTACGTGCCAGACCACACCCACCTGAATGTTTATTGTCAATAGTGGCCATGTTGTTTTAGGTACTAGTCTGTAAAATATTTTTGAGAGACCTTTGTCCATAGTTTCCAAATATCAAGTTTTGTGCAGATCGGTCATTCGGTGCTCGAAGAGTATAACAACAAATACATAATGGCGGACCTTATGGGTCCCTGAGGCAAATGTGTTCCTTGTGAGGAGAGGAAACTATGTACTGAATTTCATGAATTTAGGTCAAAACGGGGTGAGGAGCGTGACCTTTTAAAGTTTGCATTTTCAATCTCTTGTTATAGTGCCACCACCTGGCCAATCGCCGATTACTATGGCAAGATGCATCATTCACCCAAGTGCTGCCTTAGATATCGCGTGTGACTAATGTATGAATGTACTAACAGACGGAGCCAGATCCACAGTCCCTTCCCCGATTTCATTGTGGGGGACAACAAATTCAGTCAACTTCGCAATAATACATTAAGTCTATAAAGGTTTTCCTTTCAGCACACACTGCATAGCTCATCTCTGTGATAACGCTTAACATTGACAGGTAATTCTTCTCTTGAAAATATCTCAGACTTTTGTTGACTCCATAGACACCAAAATGTTGCCCATGCAGTGTATGGTATTTGTCATTCACTGTCAATACAGCGTGACTAACGGTTAGAAAATGGTCATTTGACAGCTGTTAACAAGGGAATAAATCTGACTGACTTTAAAAACAGGCTGATTGACTAAGAAGATGAGTGATCCCATTCGTAGATGTGTATACGTGCACTTAACAGTGTTCTATGTGAAGCATTAGCCTATGTATGTGAGGCACAAAGGGACATTTCATTCCTTCTCAAGTGTGTTATGGCATCTGCAAAGCACAGACGATAAATATCATTATAGTAGAGACATGAGAGAAATGCTGAAGCCTTTGGAGTAAGTGCTTTGTCTTATAAGGCTTGCTGGATTGAGACAGCAACCTGAGATGTGAATAGAAACATTGCCACCATGGGACCACAGAGGAGGAGACTTTGTTCCTGATTGTTCTATCTTGTATTGCTCTTGCTGGACTATCAAGCTTTTAATTTGTTAATGTCGTCGTACCATCTGCAACAATGCTTCTTGTGTACAAACAACACTTCTCGAGTATGTTCAGAAAATAACAAATTACACTACGGTATAGTATTGTTCAATGGTCTCTGTCTTCTGTTATAACAGTGATGTATAACAAGTGATAACAAGTGATGTTTAAGTGGAGCTGTTATAGAGAGAGAGAGAGTCCCTAAAATAAACAGTGCGAGCCCCTTAGCTAAACAGTGTTGTATTGCCCTTCAGATGCAGAGGTAGGTAGGCTGCATCCCTCGCGACCTCCAGGCTGCCTCCATGGGCCAGACAGGGCCGAGGTCAAGTGGGCGCCATGAATCACAAATCCCTGGCTGATTTGTAAATTGTCGGGACATTGATTTACAAGGCTGTGGCTAAGGAATGAAATCCTCTCCCAGCAAACGTTGAAGATGGAAGTGTGCTGTGCGGGTGGGGGGAGGGGTGTAGTAATCACAGCAGATTGCTCTTAAAAGGAAGGTCATAGCCCACTCTTTGGGTGATTAAAACCTTTTTACCAGTGTCGTGTTTTCTCCCTCATCACACAGGCCATCATAGAGTGGGACCTGTTAACAATGGCCCACCAGAAACAACTCATGATTACTCCACATTACATACATAAACTCCAATGATTACATTCATTCATACAGTATGTTCATGTACATCTTGCTAATTTAAAGGTGATATATTCAGAAATAGCTCCGCCATTTCCTGGTTGCTAAAATTCGAATAGTTTGCCTAATTTCAGTTTGTGACAAAACAAGCAGTGTATAGTGTAGAAAATCACTTTACCACCTAAAACATATTTTCAATAACCGAAAATATTGTTTTCAGCTGTTTGAAGCTGCCCTACAAAACTGAAGGTAAAAGATGCAAAAAACAAATTTAAGAACGGGAAGCATAGAAATAGCGCACATTGAACAGATCTGCCGCTTGTTAGACTTGGTTCAATGAGAATGACAGATTTATAACTCACATTTCTATGTGAATTTGATCGGGTCACCCGAAAAAATACAGAATTTCAGCTTTAACACATAGTGAATTGTAGGTACATACATTTTCATGAACATTATACATATTTAAATGTTTACTTGTTCTTGTTTTATCACAATCTGTGTTGATAATCTTGTCATCATACTGTTGGTGTCGTCTGTGTTGGTGCCTCTACTCTCCGTCGGCACCTCTCTGGCTTTGTGCAGTACTCTTTGTTCTCACACTAGAATATTGCATATTTCCCTTCCATCTGGAGCATGAGCTGAGCTCAGCTGAAAGATTGATTTACCAGAGGTTCAATATAATTGGATCTCACTCCGTTTTCAGAGCAGAATATTTTGAATGTTAGGTGCAGCCAACAGGAAGGGAGCGGGGGAGGGGCAGCAAAGCATGAAAAAGGTACTAGTTCTAAGTAGAATATCATTGACCAAAACTTATGATGTGGTTATTCCAGATGTGCTTCCCAGAAATGTGACCATTTCGGTCTTTGTGAATTTCAAATCAATATGTATTATTATTATTGTTTTATTACAACATGAGAAAATATATGGATAGTAATGTAATGTGCAATGGTCCTGACTCATGGAGTTAGTTTCCTTCATTTTAAGAATATCAAAACATTATTATAACCGTATACCATGAAATTACATCTACAACATAATTAAATGTATTGTAAAGTAGGCCTGACAGTAGCTTACATTAGTCAGTGTCATCTCTGCTGTCTGTGTGTAGTTCTATCAGTTCTGTCTGTTAAACTCCAGTCCAAATGGCCATTCTAGTTTTACCCGAGGGAAGCTTTAGAGGAAATTTACAGGATTTAGAACAAGCAAGCACTGTCTGAGCTTGTCCTGACTCAGCCCTTCTTTTCTGTCTTGTAGTAGCAGACTGTCGAGTCTTGGAGGGATTGCAGAGGTTTTCGTCCATCCCCACCTACTTGCCTGTCAACTACCAGGTGGTCAACGCAGAGTCTGCCTTCTTCCTGAAGGAGGCCAACCAGGAGTTTATGAGGAACTCCAGCCTGCTGTCGCGGACAGAGCCCTTCTTCATTTATCAGGCCCGCAGCATGCCCTCAGTAAACGCCAGCTATGGACCCCTCTCTGTGGAGCAGCCTGTCCCCCCGGAGCTCATCCAGCACCCTGGAGCCTTTGTGGCGTCCTCCATGTTCACCTTCAACTGGAAGGTTCAGACCTTCATCATTCAGGAAAGGATCTACCTGGCCAAGCCCAGGGTCCAAGTGCTGTTCTATGTGGCCGGCAGGGACTGGGACGACTACAGCGCCATCGACAAGCTGCCCTGCGTACGCATGTTTGCCTTCCATGAGACCCAGGAGGTGCGTGGCACCTGCCAGCTGAAGGGGGAACTGGGGCTGTGTGTAGCTGAGCTGGAGCCCCTGGCTGGCTGGTTCAGCCCCCCCAGCGTAGTGCCTGGGCGTCAAAGGACCATAGAGTTGGCCGAGGGAACCACCGTGGAGCTCTACTACATGTTACAGTCAACAGAGGAAGGGGAGTGCCACTCGGAGGAGGCCCGGAAAGGCAACTCCATCCGCTCAGATCAGGAGGGTCTGTTCGGCTCATCCACCTCCACCCCCATGAGGAGGATCGGCAGTGTGCGTCTGTACCAGATCCCTGCCACTCCTTTCCTGACTGAACACAGGCTGGATAGTAACTTCCTGGTCATGGTGCCAGCCATGCCCATGAGGCAGAGGGACACTGTCTCTGCCTTCATCACTGCCTCAGCCTTCTCTCCTGTGGAAATGTTCACTCTAAGGTAAGACAATACTGTACATGCTCTGATATTAAAAGTTAATCATTAGACCTGTGCATATCTTCATACAAAGTGTCTCTTCAATGCTGTATTAAAGAGTGAAGCCTTTGAGAAATGAACAACTCTTTGTAATACAAATCAAATTAAATTGTATTTGTCACGTGCGCTGAATACAACAGGTGTAGTAGACCTTACAGTGAAATGTTTACTTACAGGCTCTAACCAATAGTGCAAAAAAGGTATTAGGTGAACAGTAGGTAGGTAAAGAAATAAAACAACAGTTGTAATTTAAAACACACTAGTTGTAATTCAATTAGCAAGGAGCATAGGGCAAGTGTAACGTTTGGTAGTTGTTAGTTCTGATTTAATTATAAAGTTACCTCAGTGTTTTTGCGGTCTCCAAAATGAAAGTTACTTTACTCATTTTAGCCAAGCTTATATAACTCAGTGAAAACAGGGAGTGGAGCATCTCTATCTCAGATAAATTGTCAGATTCATTGAAGCTGTAAATTGTAATTGGAATGTGCAGATGAGATTAAGTGATTTAGATAATTAACACACAATGCAAATGAGGATGTCATTAATTAAAATGCATTGCCATTAGCGTAATGACTGCAAGCCTGATCTTAATCACACTGGTTGGGAACATTTATAAACCATAAGAGATGTCGTGACTTAGGGTCAAGCCAATTTGTCAACCTGTGTCAATGAAAACAAGCCAACTGGCTGATTGGATTGTTTTCTGAGTAGGTGAGTGGAAATGCTGAAACTAGTTTAAGTTAGTTACACAATACTTTTCTCATCCTGAACCATGGAAATAGAGGACAAGTTGTCATAAATGTTCAATATATTCCATTGTTCTCAGACTCTAGATTTGATATCAATTCAATTCAATTCAATTCAAGGGCTTTATTGGCATGGGAAACATGTGTTAACATTGCCAAAGCAAGTGAGGTAGACAACATACAAAGTGAATATATAAAGTGAAAAACAACAAAAATTAACAGTAAACATTACACATACAGAAGTTTCAAAACAGTAAATACATTACAAATGTCATATTATATATATATATACAATGTACAAATAGTTAAAGGACACAAGATAAAATGAATAAGCATAAATATGGGTTGTATTTACAATGGTGTTTGTTCTTCACTGGTTGCCCTTTTCTCGTGGCAACAGGTCACAAATATTGCTGCTGTGATGGCACACTGTGGAATTTCACCCAAAAGATATGGGAGTTTTTCAAAATTGGATTTGTTTTCGAATTCTTTGTGGATCTGTGTAATCTGGGGGAAATATGTCTCTCTAATATGGTCATACATTGGGCAGGAGGTTAGGAAGTGCAGCTCAGTTTCCACCTCATTTTGTGGGCAGTGAGCACATAGCCTGTCTTCTCTTGAGAGCCATGTCTGCCTACGGCGGCCTTTCTCAATAGCAAGGCTATGCTCACTGAGTCTGTACATAGTCAAAGCTTTCCTTAATTTTGGGTCAGTCACAGTGGTCAGGTATTCTGCCGCTGTGTACTCTCTGTGTAGGGCCAAATAGCATTCTAGTTTGCTCTGTTTTTTTGTTAATTCTTTCCAATGTGTTAAGTAATTATCTTTTTTGTTTTCTCATGATTTGGTTGGGTCTAATTGTGCTGTTGTCCTGGGGCTCTGTAGGGTGTGTTTGTGTTTGTGAACAGAGCCCCAGGACCAGCTTGCTTAGGGGACTCTTCTCCAGGTTCATCTCTCTGTAGGTGATGGCTTTGTTATGGAAGGTTTGTGAATCGCTTCCTTTTAGGTGGTTGTAGAATTTAACGGCTCTTTTCTGGATTTTGATAATTAGTGGGTATCGGCCTAATTCTGCTCTGCATGCATTATTTGGTGTTTTACGTTGTACACGGAGGATATTTTTGCAGAATTCTGCGTGCAGAGTCTCAATTTGGTGTTTGTCCCATTTTGTGAAGTCTTGGTTGGTGAGCGGACCCCAGACCTCACAACCATAAAGGGCAATGGGCTCTATGACTGATTCAAGTATTTTTAGCCAAATCCTAATTGGTATGTTGAAATTTATGTTTCTTTTGATGGCATAGAATGCCCTTCTTGCCTTGTCTCTCAGATCGTTCACAGCTTTGTGGAAGTTACCTGTGGCGCTGATGTTTAGGCCAAGGTATGTATAGTTTTTGTGTGCTCTAGGGCAACAGTGTCTAGATGGAATTTGTATTTGTGGTCCTGGTGACTGGACCTTTTTGGAACACCATTATTTTGGTCTTACTGAGATTTACTGTCAGGGCCCAGGTCTGACAGAATCTGTGCATAAGATCTAGGTGCTGCTGTAGGCCCTCCTTGGTTGGTGACAGAAGCACCAGATCATCAGCAAACAGCAGACATTTGACTTCGGATTCTAGCAGGGGGAGACCGGGTGCTGCAGACTGTTCTAGTGCCCGCGCCAATTCGTTGATATATATGTTGAAGAGGGTGGGGCTTAAGCTGCATCCCTGTTTAACCCCACGACCCTGTGTGAAGAAATGTGTGTGTTTTTTGCCAATTTTAACCGCACACTTGTTGTTTGTGTACATGGATTTTATAATGTCGTATGTTTTACCCCCAACACCACTTTCCATCAGTTTGTATAGCAGACCCTCATGCCAGATTGAGTCGAAGGCTTTTTTGAAATCAACAAAGCATGAGAAGACTTTGCCTTTGTTTTGGTTTGTTTGGTTGTCAATTAGGGTGTGCAGGGTGAATACATGGTCTGTTGTACGGTAATTTGGTAAAAAGCCAATTTGACATTTGCTCAGTACATTGTTTTCATTGAGGAAATGTACGAGTCTGCTGTTAATAATAATGCAGAGGATTTTCCCAAGGTTACTGTTGACACATATTCCACGGTAGTTATTGGGGTCAAATTTGTCTCCACTTTTGTGGATTGGGGTGATCAGTCCTTGGTTCCAAATATTGGGGAAGATGCCAGAGCTAAGTATGATGTTAAAGAGTTTTAGTATAGCCAATTGGAATTTGTGGTCTGTATATTTGATCATTTCATTGTTATGCAGATGAGTGAGGACCCAACAGCGATTCAACAGAAACAGAGTCCTTTAATGTCCAAACAGGGAAAACATAATCCTCAATCTTTACAGGAGATGTCCAAACAGGGAAAACATGAATCCTCTATCTTTGCAGGAGAGTCCTCCTTCTAGTAGTAGAGGAGAATTGCAGGGCTAGCGGCAACAGACTGCAGGTCCCTCTGGGTAGGCGCGGGCCGTAGTGGACAGAGACACCTGCTCACACGCAGCATCTGATGAAGAGGCAGATTACGACAGGACAGGACAAGGGCAAAGCAAACAAGAATCCGACAAGGACAGAAGCAGAAAACAGAGAGAGAAATAGAGACTTAATCAGAGGGCAAAAGAGGGGACAGGTGTGAGAGAGTAAACGAGGTCGTTAGGAGAATGAGGAACAGCTGGGAGCAGGAACAGAACGAGAGAGAGAGAGAGTAACCTAATACGACCAGCAGGGGGAAACGAAGAGAAGGGAAAGCACAGGGACAAGACATAACATGACAGTACCCCCCCACTCACCGAGCGCCTCCTGGCGCACTCGAGGAGGAAACCTGGCGGCAACGGAGGAAATCATCGATCAGCGAACGGTCCAGCACGTCCCGAGATGGAACCCAACTCCTTTCCTCAGGACCGTAACCCTCCCAATCCACTAGGTACTGATGACCACGGCCCCGAGGACGCATGTCCATAATCTTCCGGACCCTGTAGATAGGTGCGCCCTCGACAAGGACGGGGGGGGACGAACGGGGCGCGAAGAAAAGGCTTGACACAGGAGACATGGAAGACCGGGTGGACGCGACGAAGATGTCGCGGAAGAAGAAGTCGCACTGCGACAGGATTAACGACCTGAGAAATACGGAACGGACCAATGAACCGCGGGGTCAACTTGAGAAGCTGTCATAAGGGGAAGGTTACGAGTGGAGAGCCATACTCTCTGACCGCGACAATACCTAGGACTCTTAGTCCTACGCTTATTAGCGGCTCTCACAGTCTGCGCCCTATAACGGCAAAGTGCAGACCTGACCCTCTTCCAGGTGCGCTCACAACGTTGGACAAAAGCCTGAGCGGAGGGGACGCTGGACTCGGCGAGCTGGGACGAGAACAGAGGAGGCTGGTACCCGAGGCTACTCTGAAAAGGAGATAGCCCGGTCGCAGACGAAGGAAGCGAGTTGTGAGCGTATTCTGCCCAGGGGAGCTGTTCTGCCCAAGACGCAGGGTTTCGAAAAGAAAGACTGCGTAAGATGCGACCAATCGTCTGATTGGCCCGTTCTGCTTGACCGTTAGACTGGGGGTGAAAACTGGAAGAGAGACTGACGGAAGCCCCAATCAAACGGCAAAACTCCCTCCAAAATTGAGACGTGAATTGCGGACCCCTGTCCGAAACGGCGTCTGACGGAAGGCCATGAATTCTGAAAACATTCTCAATGATGATTTGTGCCGTCTCTTTAGCAGAAGGGAGCTTAGCGAGGGAATAAAATGAGCCGCCTTAGAGAACCTATCGACAACCGTTAGAATAACAGTCTTCCCCGCTGACGAAGGAAGACCGGTAATAAAGTCTAAGGCGATGTGAGACCACGGTCGAGAGGGAATGGAAAGCGGTCTGAGACGGCCGGCAGGAGGAGAGTTACCGGACTTAGTCTGCGCGCAGTCCGAACAAGCAGCCACGAAACGACGCGTGTCACGCTCCTGAGTGGGCCACCAGAAACGCTGGCGAATAGAAGCAAGCGTACCCCCGAACGCCGGGATGGCCGGCTAACTTGGCAGAGTGAGCCCACTGAAGAACGGCCAGACGAGTAGGAACGGGAACGAAAAGAAGGTTCCTAGGACAAGCGCGGCGACGGAGTGTGAGTGAGTGCTTGCTTTACCTGCCTCTCAATTCCCCAGACAGTCAACCCGACAACACGCCCCTCAGGGAGAATCCCCTCGGGGTCGGTGGAGGCTACTGAAGAACTGAAGAGACGGGACAAAGCATCAGGCTTGGTGTTCTTAGAGCCCGGACGATAAGAAATAACGAACTCGAAACGAGCGAAAAACAGCGCCCAACGAGCCTGACGCGCATTAAGTCGTTTGGCAGAACGGATGTACTCAAGGTTCTTATGGTCAGTCCAAACGACAAAAGGAACGGTCGCCCCTCCAACCACTGTCGCCATTCGCCTAGGGCTAAGCGGATGGCGAGCAGTTCGCGGTTTCCCACATCATAGTTACGTTCCGACGGCGACAGGCGATGAGAAAAATACGCGCAAGGATGGACCTTATCGTCAGAATGGGAGCGCTGGGACAGAATGGCTCCCACGCCCACCTCTGACGCGTCAACCTCGACAATGAACTGTCTAGAGACGTCAGGTGTAACAAGGATAGGAGCGGATGTAAAACGCTTCTTGAGGAGATCAAAAGCTCCCTGGGCGGAAACGGACCACTTAAAGCACGTCTTGACAGAAGTAAGGGCTGTGAGAGGAGCTGCCACCTGACCGAAATTACGAATGAAACGACGATAGAAATTCGCGAAACCGAGAAAGCGCTGCAGCTCGACACGTGACTTAGGGACGGGCCAATCACTGACGGCTTGACCTTAGCGGAATCCATCTGAATGCCTTCAGCGGAAATAACAGAACCGAGAAATGTGACGGAGGAGACATGAAAAGCGCACTTCTCAGCCTTCACATAAAGACAATTCTCTAAAAGGCGCTGGAGGACACGTCGAACGTGCTGAACATGAATCTGGAGTGACGGTGAAAAAAATCAGGATATCGTCAAGGTAAATGAAAACAAAGATGTTCAGCATGTCTCTCAGTACATCATTCACTAATGCCTGAAAGACAGCTGGAGCGTTAGCGAGACCGAACGGCAGAACCCGGTATTCAAAATGCCCTAACGGAGTGTTAAACGCCGTTTTCCACTCGTCCCCTCCCTGATGCGCACGAGATGGTAAGCGTTACGAAGGTCCAACTTAGTGAAAAACCTGGCTCCCTGCAGGATCTCGAAGGCTGAAGACATAAGGGGAAGCGGATAACGATTCTTAACCGTTATGTCATTCAGCCCTCGATAATCCACGCAGGGGCGCAGGGTCCCGTCCTTTTTCTTAACAAAAAAAAAAAAACCCCGCTCCGGCGGGGAGGGAGGAAGGGACACTACGGTACCGGCGTCGAGAGCTACAGACAAATAATCTTCGAGAGCCTTACGTTCGGGAGCCAACAGAGAGTATAGTCTACCCCGGGGGGGAGTGGTACCCGGAAGGAGATCTATACTACAATCATACGACCGGTGAGGAGGAAGGGAGGTGGCCCTGGACCGACTGAAGACCGTGCACAGATCATGATATTCCTCCGGCACCCCTGTCAAATCACCAGGCTCCTCCTGTGAAGAGGGGGCAGAAGAAACAGGAGGGATAGCAGACATTAAACATTTCACATGACAAGAGACGTTCCAGGAGAGGATAGAATTACTTGACCAATTAATAGAAGGATTATGACACACTAGCCAGGGATGGCCCAAAACAACAGGTGTAAAAGGTGAACGAAAAATCAAAAAAGAAATGGTTTCGCTATGATTACCAGAGACAGTGAGGGTTAAAGGTAGCGTTTCACGCTGAATACTGGGGAGAGGACTACCATCCAAGGCGAACATGGCCGTGGGCTCCCTAACTGTCTGAGAGGAATGTCATGTTCCCGAGCCCAGGCTTCGTCCATAAAACAGCCCTCCGCCCCAGAGTCTATCAAGGCACTGCAGGAAGCTGCCGAACCGGTCCAGCGTAGATGGACCGACAAGGTAGTACAGGATCTTGAAGGAGAGACCTGAGTAGTAGCGCTCACCAGTAGCCCTCCGCTTACTAATGAGCTCTGGCTTTTACTGGACATGAAATGACAAAATGACCAGCGGAACCGCAATAGAGACAGAGGCGGTTGGTGATTCTCCGTTCCCTCTCCTTAGTCGAGATGCGAATACCCCCCAGCTGCATGGGCTCAGCACCTGAGCCACTGGAGGAAGATGGTAGTGATGCGGAGAGGGGGGAAACGGATAACGCGAGCTCTCTTCCACGAGCTCGGTGACGAAGATCTACCCGTCGTTCTATACGAATAGCGAGTTCAATCAAAGAATCAACGCTGGAAGGAACCTCCCGGGAGAGAATCTCATCCTTTACCTCCGCGTGGAGACCCTCCAGAAAACGAGCGAGCAACGCCGGCTCGTTCCAGTCACTGGAGGCAGCAAGAGTGCGAAACTCTATAGAGTAGTCCGTTATGGATCGATTCCCTTGACATAGGGAAGACAGGGCCCTGGAAGCTTCTTTCCCAAAAACTGAACGATCAAAAACCTGTATCATCTCCTCCTTAAAGTTCTGATACTGGTTAGTACACTCAGCCCTTGCCTCCCAGATTGCCGTGCCCCACTCACGAGCCCGTCCAGTAAGGAGAGATATGACGTAGGCGATACGAGCTGTACCCCTGGAGTACGTGTTGGGCTGGAGAGAGAACACAATATCACACTGGGTGAGGAACGAGCGGCATTCAGTGGGCTCCCCAGAGTAACACGGTAGGTTATTAATTCTGGGCTCCGGAGACTCGGAAGCCCTGGAAGTAGCCGGTGGATCGAGGCGGAGATTGTGAATATGTTTCGAGAGGTCGGAGACTTGGGCGGCCAGGGTCTCAACGGCATGTCGAGCAGCAGACAATTCCTGCTCGTGTCTGCCTAGCATCGCTCCCTGGATCTCGACGGCTGAGTAGAGAGGATCCGAAGTCGCTGGGTCCATTCTTGGTCGGATTCTTCTGTTATGCAGATGAGTGAGGACCCAACAGCGATTCAACAGAAACAGAGTCCTTTAATGTCCAAACAGGGAAAACATAATCCTCAATCTTTACAGGAGATGTCCAAACAGGGAAAACATGAATCCTCTATCTTTGCAGGAGAGTCCTCCTTCTAGTAGTAGAGGAGAATTGCAGGGCTAGCGGCAACAGACTGCAGGTCCCTCTGGGTAGGCGCGGGCCGTAGTGGACAGAGACACCTGCTCACACGCAGCATCTGATGAAGAGGCAGATTACGACAGGACAGGACAAGGGCAAAGCAAACAAGAATCCGACAAGGACAGAAGCAGAAAACAGAGAGAGAAATAGAGACTTAATCAGAGGGCAAAAGAGGGGACAGGTGTGAGAGAGTAAACGAGGTCGTTAGGAGAATGAGGAACAGCTGGGAGCAGGAACGGAACGAGAGAGAGAGAACCTAATACGACCAGCAGGGGGAAACGAAGAGAAGGGAAAGCACAGGGACAAGACATAACATGACATTCATTGAGGATACCATCGACACCACAGGCCTTTTTGGGTTGAAGGGTTTTTATTTTGTCCTGTAACTCATTCAATGTAATTGGAGAATCTCTCTCAGCGATCTCTGACTTTCACATGAAATCTAAATTATAATCTAAATGAAAACTAGAACATAACATTTAATCACCAGATATTTATTCTGGTGAGATGAGGTAATGGCAAGTTTGTAAATATATATATATTTTTATTCCATTAATAAAAAACTGGTCACACAGACTTAGCCTGTGGTGTTTATATTTGGCAATAGTGTATTTTGTGATTACCAGTCTGTACTGGCCAGCTGAGAGATTCAGATATGGAGAGGCCTTTGGTTTCAGGCCTCTGCATGTTACTAGGTGATAAGAGTGTCCTCGTGTGTACATGTGTCATGCCCAATCACCAGGACAAGAAAATACTTAGATCTCTTCATACACACCGTTATTATGGTTTCTGTTCTCAGTCCCTCAACTTCCACCACCACTGGCTGCATGGTGTCTTATTTGTACTATTTTCACAACCAGAATATGGGCATAGTAGCAAGTGGAGGCGCGAACAGGCTGGGTTTTGATTAAATAACAAGTTGAAGTTGTGTTGAGGCTTGACCACTCACTGGCCAATCAGAACGGCTAAATACAGTTGAAGTCGGACATTTACATACACCTTAGCCAAATACATTTAAACTCCGTTTTTCCACAGTTCCTGACATTTAATCCAAGTTACAGTTCCCTGTTTTAGGTCAGTTAGGATCACCAGTTTATTTTAAGATTGTGAAATGTCAGAATAATAGTAGAGAGAATTATTTATTTCAGCTTTAATTTCTTTCATCACATTCCCAGTGGGTCAGAAGTTTACATACACTCAATTAGTATTTGGTAGCACTGCCTTTAAATTGTTTAACTTGGTTCAAACGTTTCGGGTAGCCTTCCACAAGCTTCCCACAATATTTTGGGTGAATTTTGGCCCATTCCTCCTGACAGAGCTGGTGTAACTGAGTCAGGTTTGTAGACCTCCTTGCTCACACACTTTTTTTTAGTTCTGCCCACAAATGTTCTATGGGCTTGAGGTCAGGGCTTTGTGATGGCCACTCCAATACCTTGACTTTGTTTTCCTTAGGCCATTTTGCCACCATTTTGGGGTCATTGACCATTTGGAAACCCCATTTGCGACCAAGCTTTAACTTCCTGACTGATATTTTGAGATGTTGCTTCAATATATCCACATAATTTTCCTCCCTCATGATGCCATCTATTTTGTGAAGTGCACCAGTCCCTCCTGCAGCAAAGCACCCCCACAACATGATGCTTCCACCCCTGTGCTTGACGGTTGGGATGGTGTTCTTCGGCTTGCAAGCCTCCCCCTTTTTCCCCCGAACGATGGTCATCATGGCCAAACAGTTCTATTTTTGTTTCAACAGACCAGAGGACATTTCTCCAAAAAGTACGATCTTTGTCCCCATGTGCAGTTGCAAACCGTAGTCTGGATTTTTTATGGTGTTTTTGGAGCAGTGGCTTCTTCCTTGCTGAGCGGCCTTTCAGGTTATGTCGATATAGGACTTGTTTTACTGTGGATATAGATCATTTTGTACCTGTT
This sequence comes from Oncorhynchus nerka, assembly GCF_034236695.1. Taxonomy (NCBI): domain Eukaryota; kingdom Metazoa; phylum Chordata; class Actinopteri; order Salmoniformes; family Salmonidae; genus Oncorhynchus; species Oncorhynchus nerka. Next base: position 28,838,399 of record NC_088422.1, on the reverse strand, counting down.
TCTTCCAGCATCTTTACAAGGTTCTTTGCTGTTGTTCTGCGATTGATTTGCACTTGACGCACCAAAGTACGTTCATCTCTAGGAGACAGAATGCGTCTCTTTCCTGAGCGATATGACGGCTGCGTGATCCCATGGTGTTTATACTTGTGTAATATTATTTGTACAGATGAACGTGGTACCTTCAGGTGTTTGGAAATTGCTACCCAAGGATGAACCAGACTTGTGGAGGTCTACAAACATTTTTTTCTGAGGTCTTAGATTTATTTTGATTTTCCCATGATGTCAAGCAAAGAAGCACTGAGTTTGAATGTAGGCCTTGAAATACATCCACAGGTACACCTCCAATTGACTCAAATGAAGTCAATTAGCCTATCAGAAGCTTCTGAAGCCATGACGTCATTTTCTGGAATTTTCCAAGCTGTTTAAAGGTACAGTCAACTTAGTGTATGTAAACTTCTGACCCACTGCATTTGTGATACAGTGAATTATAAGTGAAATAATCTGTCTGTAAACAATGGTTGGAAAAAGTTATTGTGTCATGCACAAAGTAGACATGCTAACCGGAGTGGTTGAAAAACAAGTTTTAATGACTACAACTTAAGTGTATGTAAACTTCTGACTTCAACTGTACGTGGTTGCTTTAAGTTGTGTATTTATGGTATTTTATGTATTGCGTTGTCATCAATGGCAATTTGAATGTTAGTCTGTTATAGACTAGTTTGTTAAATAGCCTACAAAAATAAAATAACAAAATGTTTTTGAACAGTAATTGCATGGCTTCAATATGGAAGTATATTGTTAACATAGCATTCACACTGAAATAGCCCTACTGTAAAATGCCTTATGTCTGAGCCATGGAAATGCCAAATGTTGTCAGTGATCAAGATTAAATTAACTATTGATAAGAACTAAAAAGACAGTGAATAATTCAAATCAGATTCTAATAAAATGAAACGACAACTTGTTTTAAATAGGCTCTGTCTATATACAGTTACAAGCACTATTATTGCTCTCTGTGGGCGTATAACATTGGGCCTAAGACAACGTAGACTATGGAGAGTTTTACGCACTTCCAACATTTTCACAGGAGCTGGGAAATTATCCAATATAAAGAGAGAGAGGGAATGTTCACTCACAGTTTAATGACCCAAATATACATAGCTATAGCTTACCATCGCCTTTGATATGGCCAGTAGTGACTTTCCCATGTGAAAGGTAAACAAACAAAGAGGAAAATATAGTCTACAAGGGGATTCAGCACCACGGACAGCAATCGGAATTCCCGCGATTAACAGTTAGGTCCATAGCATTTTTACAAAATGATCAATGAAAAACCATAAGCAGCCTTTTTAAATATCTTGATGTTCCTAAACAGGCTTCTTTGACACTTTTCATGCAATGGCCATCACACATAATGAGTCCAAATGTTTCACAGGAGCTGGATAAAGATAATGTACAATATATAAAAAAGGAATGTCTGTCGGCTGTTTTGCTGCTTGTGATATTTTAATAAAACATTGTTGATGTACTGTGTGTGCACCTCCGCTGGCAAAATCAATGCCATAACCAAATGCGTTACTGCTAAGACCTTAAATATCCCTAGTTGTGCACACGTTTTTAAGGACACACCTCAAATATTTCCTCCCCTCCAAACTCAGCGCAGGAGAGCTGAGACAGGTAAATTACCGAATCTGGTGTAAGTGGTGTAGTGAAGGGTATATGCAGTTATACGCCGTATACCCACTTATTTTTCAGTGGGCATTGTGTATACTCACTTCTTAATCCCCACAATGCATATCAGAATGTTTAGCTTAAAATCTTCATAAACTATTATTTCTTCACATTTTAGGCGCAGCAACGCGCACACAGTGGTAGGTCTACACACGAATGACACCATTCTACAATGCGCACCGCACATGCGAGCGGTTTAATGGACAGCGATGGAAATATATGGCAGTGTGCCAGTTTTTACATTATGAAATTGCAAACTGACATGCGTTTGACATTTGTGCCTTCCTACCGCCAGCCAACAGTAACCCACTATGAGCCACTTCATTCAGCAGTATACAGATCAAGCTCAATGTAATTACAGCCTGTCAGTGGTACTGTAAACAACTTTATCCTTATCCTCTGATTCCCACTCTCAATCTTCACCTCCCTCAACACCATGTTTATTCAGAGACTCATGCTGTGACAGAAACCAGAGATGAGAACTCAAGTACAATCATAGCCAGCCAATGGGTTGTTTGATTGACACCTCATTTCTGGACCCTCTTGAATATTTCCGTCTTGTTACAACATGTCTAGTGTGATTGGAATAGAAGGAAGTTCGGATCTGGCCAAGATCCATGGGTGATTAAAAACCCAGAAGGAAAGATGATATCTTTACTCTAATTTGTGTACTTACAAGTTCATTCAGACTGACAACATAAACAAGCAGATTGAAAGAATCTAATATGGATTGTGAAGTGATTGTGCAGATTTTTTGAACTTCACCTTATTTAATAACAGGAGAGAAAAGTGATCAAACTTGACAATCTATCCCTTGGAAGAAACATATTTGTCCATACCTTTACCTTGGTTTGCTGGCTTAGGTTTTGTGGAATTTCCTGAGGTCTGTCTGATGTGTTACATGTGTCAGATGGAACAATCTCCTCCACCAGATCACAAAGGCCTGAGCTGTAACTACTTGGAGCTGTTAAGAGTCCAAATGACCACTGAATGACAAATGACTCTCTATAGGCTGAGACATATACAGTCTCTTTTGTTTCCAGTCTCCCAAAGGAAGAATTCTTTTCACCATGGTATATTTTTGCATGATCGGAAATTGTCCCCGTATTTAATTACAAAAGTGTCCGTCATTTTGAATGTTACTCTCAATATAAGTATCGGTTGATTCAATGCTGCTAACATGAGTCAGTGTTGAGATTTGCAATTACCAATGGCAATTACCGTAATGTATCTAAACAACTTGAACAAGTTTTGAAATCAGAGGAACATTGCTGTACACCATAATAAACATTCTGGACTGAATATGACTGAACTGGATTAGGCCTGATAATTGTTTATTCTTCATAGTTGATTCTCGCTTGATATTTTCATGCTGTGTTAAATTGATGAGTGGGTAGTAACAGAATGTCTACACAACTGATTGCACTATCAAGTCCAATTATGCCATTTCATCTTGTTTATGTGTATTGGATTCCTGCAACTGGGCCAATTCATCTCCTTTCAAAAGAGCAAAATTAGAAAGAAAGCATAGGAATAAGCCTAGCATCCACAAATTGAAGGACAATTAACATAATGCAAGTAATACATACCATGAAGTCATTAGCATAATATGTTTTCAGCAATCAGTGTAAGACTAGTATGGTTATAAGTCATTGATCATTTACTATCCCTCAGTATTAGATGGTTTATATGCAAATCAGATTTTCCACAATAGCTAGAATACAGACTTAAAATGATATTTTCCCCAGGACAAAAGCATATAGTATCATAAAGAAAGGCAAGTTCACTAAATAAAAGTGCCCTACTTACAAGCAATTCAATCACTCGGCATGCTAACCGCCGACCAGACTTTCTTTGTAGCCTATGTACTGTTGATCAACATCAATGGATTCTCCAAGTTGCTTGCATTTGACGTAGATTGATGGGAGTCACACAATGACTTGCTATTAGAGGATGGTTACTATGTTCCTGTCTAATTATCTAAAGTAGCCTCCGCATCCAAACAAGTGCAGAGTCCATATCTAGGGAGACAGGGAGATGTGCATTAGATCTAAGGTAGCTCAATAACACAATGCAGTGTTTCATGATGAAACTCAATATGCTGAGACATTATAAAGTGAGGATCATGTCTTAGAAGTTCTTCTGAAACAACCTCTGTGTGATCAGAAAAGTGTCATTAGATGTCCTTAGCATGGCCTCTTTCATCAGGGACAGCAGTGACTTCAGGGTAGATTGAAAACAGAGCACTGATTCAATATTGGAATCAATATATTGGCATGGAATAACACCACTTGATTACATGTTTCTTTCAAGGAGGGTCTCAGGTTTTTATAGACCGAGACCGTGTTTGTGTATGTGTGCGTGTCTGTGTGCATTGTGCAGTGCATGGTTGTGTGTATGTGGGTGTTGTGCATTATGTTGATTTTGTTTGTGTGTGTCTGTGTTTACTTTTACCGCCAGATAAATACTGTTGCTTCTCCCCTCGTAATTTGTTTGAATAATTTGCCCTCCACCAAGAACAATTTACGAACATTTGTCTGAAAACAAATTGAAATAAAACTTGGAGCTGTTGCCTGTGGGAGCAATAGGGAAGTGTGTGTGTAACGTCTGCGTCCAACTCACACTCTCAAACACTTAGATCCCCAGCTCACTCTCCAGATCCCAATCACCGGAATTCTAATCACCTGTTCCCACACCTGCATGCCATCATCCCAGACTATTTAGTTCAGTTCCTTGCACCCCATCACTGTGAGGTATTGTTTGTTTGTTGAGACACACTTTTTCAGAGCTCTGGTTTTTCCCGTCCTTCTCGCCTCCTGTGTATGATCGTTTTTGCCTGCTTCACTCACAACACCTTTTGCATATTCCCTGCCAGTACTGTTGCCATTTTTTAACCTACCATGTATGACCTTTTGCCTGTCCCTGGACCCAGCTACCTACCTCCTCCTATGGTCCCCTTCATTAAACAGCTGCTGCGCTTTGCGCTTGAAACCAGCTCTCTGTCTCCCTCGTGTTCATTACAGAATACCTCCCCGAAAACGACAAATGGATTCAGTGGATTGCAGCTACGTCTAGCCCGACAGGAGGAACGGATTGATGAACTCTGCGACCTCCTTCGCTAGTCCATTCCTGCTTCAGCAATATCAGGTGCCACAGCCTCCTCTCGTTCATTCTCCACTAGATCCATGCCTAATCAATACGACGGCTCCCCAGTGAAATGTCAAGGATTTGTCATTCAGTGTAACCTGTACATAGGCAATCACCCTGCTGACTTCACCTCTGACAAAGACAGGGTGGACTTCGTCACCTCCCTACTCACGGAAAAAACTCTGTAATGGGCCACAGCCCTGTGGGCCTCTCAAGGTTCTGATCTGTCCTCTGAATCACGTTTCCATGCCCTCTTCAAGGAGGTGTTTGACCATTCAGTTTCAAGTCGTCACACCGGGGACCTGTTATGTGAGCTGCGACAGGGCCATCGCTCCACCACTGAGTATGCCCTTGAGTTCCACACCATGGCTGCCGGCAGTGGATGGCGTGAACCAGCTCTCCTTGCAGTCTACTGGAGGGGTCTTAATCAGGAGTAACAGACCGAACTAGCCTGCAGAGGCAATTTAGCAGATCTAAACCAATACATCTGGATGTCCATATCCATTGGAAACCTACAGGTGGACCGCAGCCCTATACAGTCGCCCATTGCCTGCGATTCTTCCACGCCCTTCTCTCATCCACCACGGTCCAATAGCCCCGAACCCATGCAGCTCGGCCGCGCCCCTCTAACGCCGGCTGAGAGACAATGGAGGTTACGTGTGAACCTGTGCCTCTATTGTGGAGAGAGTAACCACCTACTCACTAGCTGTCCAATTCGCTCCCCACGAGGGGTTGACCACAACCCCTCCACTTCTGCCCAGGTAAGCACCTCTACATTTTTGAATATTACCAAAAGGCAGTTTGGTATCCCGGCTCTTCTTTCTGCTAATGGGGTTACTCAGTTTGTGGAGGGACTATTGGACTCGGGGGCTGCAGGAAAATTCATTGACGAATAATTGGCACAACAGTTAAGAGTCAAACTAATCCCTGTTAATCCTCCCTTTAGGATTAATGCGCTGGACAGACAACCTCTCGGAACTGGTCTTGTGATTCGCATGACCGACGGTATCACCCTTCAGATTGGCCTCCTTCACTCTGAGGTCATTCACGATCCTGCCATCTCCTGGCAACAAAGGGAACTGCTGCCATGGTCTCCCGCCTGTTTTAAGAACTGCTTCAGTCTACCCTGTCGAGCCACCTCTATAGAAGTGTCATGACGTGGCCCTTTCTGGGTGTAGATCGTGGCTTCTCCTTCTCTCACTCTCTCCCACACCCTGGTTCTGTTATCTCCGGTCGTAAATTCCTGGCGGAGACACTCTTCCCCTTTTCATACAGAGAGAGGCCACAGAGTGAACAAAGGATTTCACGTGGCCAAACTCCTAAATCCCCAAAATGGGAAAATGAAACTATATGTCCACTTGTGAGAATGTGGGAAGGGTCCGTGGACACTCCTCAGTCTCAGTTGCTAATATATGCATATTATTATTAGTATTGGATAGAAAACACTCTAAAGTTTCCAAAACTGTCAAAATATTGTCTGTGAGTATATCAGAACTGATATTGCAGGTGAAACCCTGAGGAAAATCAAAACAGGAAGTGGCTTCTATTTTGAAAACTCCATGTTCCATAGCCTCCCTTTGCTGGATTTAAAGGGATATTAACCAGATTCCTTTTCCTATCGCTTCCTCAAGGTGTCAACAGTCTCCAGACATAGTTTCAGGCTTTTATTTTGAAAAATGAGCCAGAACGATAACATCGCGTCAAGTGGTCACATGAGTTTTGCTCGCGCAACAGAGTTTGGATAGGTATTGCTTTTCCCTTTCCTACTGTGAAAGACATGTGCGGTTGATATATTATCGATTATATATTTTAAAAACAACCTGAGGATTGAGGATTGTGGACATTATGGAAACTATTTTGAATTTTCGTCTGCGTTGTTGTGACCGCTCTTTCCTGTGGATTTCTGAACATAACGCGAGGTATTTTGGATATAAAAATAATCTTTATGGAACAAAATGAACATTTGTTGTGTAACTGGGAGTCTCGTGAGTGAAAACATCCGAAGATCATCAAAGGTAAACGATTAATTTGATTGCTTTTCTGATTTTTGTGACAAGGCTACCTGATGCTAAGTGTACTTAATGTTTTGTTGTGCGATCGATAAACTTACACAAGCGCTTGGATTGCTTTCGCTGTAAAGCATAATTTCAAAATCTGACACGACAGGTGGATTAACAAAAGGCTAAGCTGTGATTTCATGAATATAAATATTTTTTGTAATATTTGAATGTAGTGCTATGCTATTCAGCGGTTGTTGATGACACTTATCCCGTTAGTGGGATTGCAGCCATAACAGTTAAGGGACAGTTATGTTGAGTGTGTTTCATTTGGTGACCTCACGAAGGACAGGAAATAGACAACCATATTTCTGAATATGCACATTTCTCAATTATGGTGTTTGCATCTAATTGTTGTATAAAATGAATGAGTAGAGATTAAACTATTTGTGAAATTATGTGATGTTAACTTTTAATTTTGAGAGAATTATATTCCCTGTAAAGTTGAACAAGTCAGCGGCCACACCCCTGTGAGCAAAGACATGATCTGGCATCAGAAACCACCTTCTTCTATTGTTACGAATACAACCCTATCCTGAGGAAATCCTCTTCAGACAACGCATGCTGAGGTGGCACAGGTTTGAGTACCAAGACTAAGTGAACCCACAGCAGGCGCTGTGATTGCTTATAGTTGAGTACCAAAACTATACCACGTGGAGCATTGGCTACACGGCTGGAAATGGTTAAACTCAGACTATCGATCCCTAAAGAATAAGAGCAAATCATAGATACCAATTACTAGTCTGCAGCTAGAAATTGTTAACCTGGGATGTGAATACCGACAACCGCGAAACATCTACTCTAGACTGACTCTCCAACACAGAAGACAACGACATATGGGTGTAAATATATTATTTGCAATCATTCCCAAAGGAGCGAGCGTTCATGTGCAAAGGATTAGCATTTCAATGAAAATAATTATCCAGTGTGTAGTGATCTATTTAGTCTTTCCTGTTCTTTCTCAGTCCACACCCCCTTCCCTTTGTCCAGCAAGCTGTCATATCGGTTTTGCCCACTAGGGGATCTTCCCTATCATTGTAAGTAACCAATAGCTACTGTTTGTTTGTTTTATGCATTTCTGTGATTATTTAGTTGGTAAATAAATGATTAAGCCAATTTGTGTATGGATGATTCATAGTTTAGGCTGGGTTCGTGCAGCTAACCAAGAATTCGACGACATTTGAAATGAGACTGATGTAAGGTAAAGAATAATTCATTAATAGAAGACTAATTGCTCGGATAATAAAATATCTGAAAAGTTATATCCGAACATTCCAAACATCTTCCATTTAAGAATGATGTAGGCCACTGTGTTCTTGGGGACCTTCAATGCTGCAGACATTTTTTTGGTATCCATCCCCAGATGTGTGACTTGACACGATCCTGTATTGGAGCTCTACGGACAATTCCTTCAACCTCATGGCTTCGTTTTTGCTCTGACATGCACTGTCAACTGTGGGACCTTATATAGATGGGTGTGTGCCTTTCCAAATCATGTCTAATCAATTGAATTTACCGCAGGTGGATTCCAATCAAGTTTTAGAAACATCTCAAGGATGATCAATGGAAACAGGATGCACCTGAGCTCAATTTCAAGTCTGGGCTGAATACTTGTGGGGACAACATCACCAATGCAATTCCTAATGAAACCAGTGGTTAGCTCATTGATGTTATCGGTGGAGTCTCAGAACATATTCCAATCAGCACTAGCAAGCTGTCTTTAAAAAAAAAAAAAAAATGTTTACCTTTATTTAACTAGGCAAGTCAGTTAAGAACAAATTTGTATTTTCAATGACAGCCTAGGAACAGTGGGTTAACTGTCTTGTTCAGGGGCAGAACTACAGATTTTTACCTTGTCAGCTCAGGGATTTGATCTTGCAACCTTTACGGTTACTAGGCCGACGCTCTAACCACTAGGCTACCTGCCTCCCCTGTTCTGTAGCATAAGCTCCGATTCTGTCTACCATTTCGCAATGGAGCGAGTCACGAGTACATCCTGTTTGAGCTTCTGCTTGGAAGCAGGAGTATGGAGTCATAATCTGGTTTGCCGAATGGGGGACAAGGGAGGGCCTTGTATGCATGCTTGTGGTAGAATAACAGTTGTCCATGACTTTATCTTCCCTAGTGGTGAAGTAGATGTGTTGATGGGAGTTGGGCATCACGTGTCTTCATGACACAGAATTTAAATCGCCAGCAACAAGTAACGCAGCCTGCAGGTGCAAGTTTTCCTGCTTGTTTATAGCCTTGTACAGTTCATTAAGTGCCAGCTTGTTATTCGTCTTGAGTTAGAATGTATACAACAGTCACAATAGCAGCTGAAAACTCTCTTGGGAAGTAAAAGGGTTGGCATTTGACCATCAGGTATTCCAAGATGGGTGAGCAATGGGCCGAGAGTTCCACTGCGCTCGTGTCGGCACACCATTTGTTGTTGTTGAAGAGGCAAACACCTCCCCCAATCAATTTCCCTGATTGAGTACACTGCTGTACAGTCCTGTGTGTGTGCACGCAGGACCGGATGCACACTCTGAAAGCCAAAAGCATGAACTACTTAGGGAGAATAAATTTGCCTCATCTTTAAAAGGCAATGCATCAGTAAGCACATTATCATTATGTGTGCTGATGGACAGTGAACTAATGTATGCAGCGATGGCCTGAAAAAGAAATCAGCAGGTGCAGGATACCATGACTCAGAGAATGCTCAGAGGAGGGGAATGGAGGAAAGGACTCGCAGAGATGCCAGGTCTTTACTAAAGCTTCAGGGCGAGTGTGTTTGAATGCTGGCAGGTGAGTGGGCTGGTGAGTGGGCTGGTGAGTGGGCTGTGGTAGTGCGTGGTGGACTGTGGCTGACTGTGAGTTAATTAGCTTTCTTAAGTTTTTCCTGGACAGATTTTACTTCTGATTATACAACAGCATGACCCATAATGCTTCAGTAACATTGCTCTACTGTTGAATTGGTTGTAGTCCCTCTCTTTCAATTCCTATCACAGAAAGGCATATACTCAGCTTTTGCTCTAAACCTCTATTCTACTCCAGGCCTTTAGATGGGGTTTCTTCTTGGTCCCTTTTAATTTAAGACTCGAATCAGGCACAAAGTAACCTAGTCCTGCACGCTCAAATCCTGCCCACTACATCCTGCACCCTGTGGTGATGGTGGTGCAGCTCACCTATCTTCCTCATCCATATCAGGGAATGCTGTCTCAATTCTCACCCCTCTTATGTATGACTGGTCGACAGCAGTGTACTCAGTATGAGTATCAGTATGGCCAACTAAGGCCAGGGTATAGGAAGTAGTGATGGGGGGGTAGATCAGAATTCTCTTCGATTATAATCACAGTCGTGTACACCCCCCCCCCCCCCCCCCACCCCCTACCCGCCCGCCCCCAAGCAGACACCTCGACGGCTCTGAAAGAACTTAATTGAACTCTATGTAAACTGGAAACCACATATCCTGAGTCTGCATTTATTTTAGCTGGGGATTTTAACACGGCAAATCTGAAAAGTCAAAGCTCCCTAAATTTTATCAGCATATTGAATGCACAACCCGGGCTGGGATAATTCTGGATCATTGTTACTCTAACTTCCGCGCGCATACAAAGCCATCCCTCGACCTCCTTTCGGCAAATCTGACCACGACTCCCAGCCTATAGACAGAAACTAAAACGGTAAACGCCCCTGCTCAGGTATGTTTAACGCTGGTCCGACCAATCTGATTCCACGCTTCAAGATTGCTTCGATCACGTGGACTGAGAAATGTTACGGATAGCGTCGAACAACAACGTTGATGTATATGCTGATTCGGTGAGTGAGTTTATTAGAAAGTGCATCAGTGATGTTGTACCAGCAGCGACTATTAAAACCTTCCCCAACCAGAATTGATGGCAGCATTCGCGCAAAACTGAAAGCGCAAACCACTACTTTTAATCAGGGCAAGGTGACCGAAAACATGACCGAATACAAACAGTGTAGCTATTCCCTCTGCAGGGCAATCAAACAAGCTAAGTGTCAGTATAGAGACAAAGTAGAGTCACAATTCAACGGCTCAGAGACAAGAGGTATGTGGCAGGGTCTACAGTCAATCACAGACTACAAAAAGAAAACCAGCCCAGTCGTGGACCATGATGTCTTGCTCCCAGACAAACTAAACAACTTCTTGCTCGCTTTGAGGACAATACAGTGCCACCACAACAACCCGCTACCTGCAGACTCTCCTTCACCGCAGCCAACGTGAGTAAAACATTAAAACGTGTCAACCCTCGCAAGGCTGCCGACCCAGACGGCATCCCTAGCCGCGTCCTCAGAGCATGCGCAGACCAGCTGGCTGGTGTGTTTACGGACATATTCAATCAATCCCTATCCCAGTATGCTGTTCCCACATGCTTCAAGAGGGCCACCATTGTTCCTGTTCCCAAGAAAGCTAAGGTAACTGAGCTAAACGACTATCGCCCTGTAGCACTCACTTCTGTCATTTGGAGCAGTGGCTTCTTCCTTGCTGAGCGGCCATTCAGGTTATGTCGATATATGACTCGTTTTACTGTGGTTATAGATCCTTTTGTACCTGTTTCCTCCAGCATCTTCACAAGGTCCTTTGCTGTTGTTCTGGGATTGATTTGCACTTTTCGCACCAAAGTACGTTCATCTTTAGGAGACAGAACATGGTATGACGGCTGCGTGGTCCCATGGTGTTTATTCTTGCGTACTATTGTTTGTACAGATGAACGTGGTACCTTCAGGCGTTTGGAAATTGCTCCCAAAGATGAACCAGACATGTTGAGGTCTACAAATAATTTTTCTGAGGTCTTGGCTGATTTCTTTTGATTTTTCCATGATGTCAAGCAAAGAAGCACTGAGTTTGAAGGTAGGCCTTGAAATACATACATAAGTACACATCCAATTGACTCAAATGATGTAAATTAGCATATCAGAAGCTTCTAAAGCCATGACATCCTTTTCTGGAATTTTCCAAGCTGTTTAAAGGCACAGTCAACTTAATGTATGTAAACTTCTGACCCACTGAAATTGTGATACAGTGAATTATAAGTGAAATAATCTGTCTGTTAACAATTGTTGGAAAAATGACTTGTCATGCACAAAGTAGATGTCCTGACTGACTTGCCAAAACTGTAGTTTGTTAACAAGAAATTTGTGGAGTGGTTGAAAAACGAGTTTTAATGACTCCAACCTAAGCGTATGTAAACTTCCGACTTCAACTGTATATACATCAATATTATTTTGGAGGATATCATAACGATACTTTGACTCCAAGTATCAATTTGTAAAAAATGTAATACTGTAAAACTTCAATTAAATACTGAGTCTCATAGCCAACTGTCCCTTTTAATAGTCGGGCAACAGCACCGATTTCCGCAAAGAAACGCCTCTTTCAAATAAACGGCATGTCTAAATACATTTTTTCGAGGTGAACATTAATTGTTTATGAGGCTTAATGTTTGATTTTATACATTCAGAAATTCCATAATGACTTGAAAGAATGATGGCAATCATCCGTTTTTATCACCAGCAAGAAACTGCTATCCATTGGCTGCTAACAGCTGAGAACTGCTAGCTAACACCGGTTGAAAGTAAGATCTGCTGTAAATGCAAGGTCAAAGACAATAATATTTATTCTGTCAAGGAAGCTCTAGGAATAGTCTTGGTGGTTCTAATGTTCCAATGTTTTGGTACCCTTCCCCAGATCTGTGCCTTGACACAATCCTGTCTCGGGGATTCTTCAAACTCATTGCTTGGTTCTTGCTGTGACATGCACTGTCAACTGTGGGACCTTATGTAGACAGGTGTGTGCCTTTCCAAATCATGTCCAATCAATTGAATTTACCACAGGTGGACTCCAATCAAGTTGTACATAGCTATGTAAATGTGATATTTCTGCCCTAGCAGAAAGGCGAGGGACTTCTACCGTGGCCTGGACCTGACATGCTGCACTGCTTTAAACTGGACCCAGATTTACTGTCTGCTCAGGGTTAATAGGGGAAGGTCTCTGTGTGTGCTTACTGCATAGGAGACCAGACTGTAACATGGCTGATTTCTCTCTCTCTCTCTCTCTCTCTCTCTCTCTCTCTCTCTCTCTCTCTCTCTCTCTCTCTCTCGTAAAATACTTGGGACAATAATTACATAATTAGATGGTAATAAATGCTCGTGTGTACAATAATGGACAACATTAACCAATGCCTTTGTGGAAATATACTACCTGGCTTATTGTGTAAAAAGGCCAAGTGAGTGAGTTTCTATCCAACAGCTAATGTTAAACTATTCTTATCTGTCCCAGAGGCCTGACACTTACACCAGACCCATAATGGTGTAATCTCATTTGAGACATAATCATCTACTATAAACAGCTATGAAATCAGTCGCTATTTCAGTTGGAGTGCAAGATACAGATGAAAGCCCAAGTGGATGCCACTTAATGTAATGGCCAGTATCATTGCCCTACGCATAGCCGACCACATTCTGATGAAGCTATTATTTTATATGAAATTGAGATGTAAGCACCCCAGAGATCAGATGGTTGAGATGAGATAAAATATCCAAATCTAAGGTGGATTGACATGAGTTTGAGTGATATGAAGGATTTGATGTGAGATCTGCCAATTGGCAGTTGTGTTTGTGAGTGGTTCCGCAACATTCAAAATTGATCACAAATTGCAGCTGGCATAAACGAAAAACTATTTTCTTACTACAATTCCAATGGCCAATAGAGCCATTAACAGAGGCATGGATCAGTTTGATTATCGTTTGTCTGATTTTGCAGCTGCCCAATTGCTCAGTGCGCTGGATTTAATTTGTTCATCTGAGCTTGTGAGCACAATGATAAATGGGTTCAGTAGAGAGGGACAAAAACCCAGCCCATCTGAGCACGGAGCAGATAGTTTTACTGGTGGCAATTCTCCTCACGTATTTAATAAGGCAGCACGGAGGCGCCAATATGTGTCAAAACCTGACACCTTTTCTGCTGAGCTAGCCTATTGGAATTTAGCCCATTAATGTCTTACATTTTTATAAGCCGGCAGATTGGATCACATGTGCATCTGTGGCCCAGCCAGCAACCCACTGGGAAAAAACTGGTTGAATCAATGTTATTTCCACATCATTTCAACAAATAAATTCAATGTGATGACGTTGAATCAACTGATTAGATTTGCAAAGTGTCATCAATGTAAGGGAGTTTCATATTTTTTTCACCCAACTATTAACCTAAATCTAATAACATGGCACATTTTTTTTGTTGATTTCATGTTTTATTCACCTTAGTTGACAACTCAACTAAATGTAAATCATAACTAGACGTGTAACTTGATAGAGATTCTGTTGACACACTCCTGCCAAAGTTCCACCTTCTGTCTGGAGAGAAATAATGTACCACACTGAGCTGAGCTGAGCAGGGCACTGTCCATCCAACCCCATTGGGCTGTCACCCACCCACCACACTGCATGCAGATCCAAAGGGATACTTATCATCTGCAAAAACCCTTGCACAATGCAATGTTGCTGGCCCTGTGCAGACTGTGCAGATGAAATCACTACTGGCATGGCCTGTGTTTTAATTATTCTTCTGATGTTGACTAAATATAACTCTTCTTCTTCTCCTCATTGTGAATATGAATATACTAATCGAAAGCTGACAAGTGTGTGACACCTCCCAGGTATTAATGTTTTCTGTGGGAAGTTAATGGAGGTCAGACTCTTGATGCTGATGAAAACACTGATAAGAATAGAGTTCTAAGGAATGGATCTCTACACATGTTCTGATGTTCTATCTTAATACGTACATGCATTCAAGTGAATTGTTTATGTGCAGAACGACTGAATTATATCACGATCATGTATTCTATTCATTAGAGAGGACTAATTAATGGGTCAACTTATTAAATCATCATAGTGTTGTATTTCCTTGCTGGAGCCCCCTTTTTACTCTTCTCTGATCAAAGCAGTGTTGTCATAATTAATTGCAATCTGTAATCCAGACTCATGTTATGTGGCCTTTGTTCAACTCTAATTTCATTATTTTGCTCATTGTATGCCTACAAATACGTCACAATGCTGCAGACACCGTGGGGAAACGGCAGAAAGTGTAGGCTCGTTCAGGGCGCATTCACAGCCATATAAGGAGACAATGGAAAACAGCGCCTCAAAAATGTTGCTCACTTCCTGTTTGAAGTTTCGTCTTGGTTTCGCCTGTAGCATCAGTTCTGTGGCACTCACAGATAATATCTTTGCAGTTTTGTAAACGTCAGAGTGTTTTCTTTCCAAAGCTGTCAATTATATGCATAGTCAAGCATCTTTTCGTGACAAAATATCTTGTTTAAAACGGGAACGTTTTTTCAGCCAAAAATGAAATACTGCCCCTAGAGTCTCAAGAGGTTAATTGATTCAAGATCACATTAGATGTTCAGGAAAAGCATGCTGAATCACACAAGTAAGCATTAGCAGTGATGGAATAGCATTTTAATTAGGGAATCTGAAAAGCTGTAAAACAAGGATTTTTTTTCTCCTAATCTCAGCTCGTTACCTGTATAAAATACACCTGGGAGCCAGAAATCTTTCTGATTGAGAGGGGGTCAAATACTTATTTCCCTCATTGAAATGCAAATCAATTTATAACATTTTTGACATGCGTTTTTCTGGATTTTTGTTATTCTGTCTCTCACTGTTCAAATAAACGTACTATTAAAACTATAGACTGATAATTTCTTTGTGAGTGGGCAAATGTACAAAATCAGCAGGGGATCAAATACTTTTTTCCCTCACTGTATATAATTTTGCATATGGAGATAAAAGAAAATCAGAGTTTAGCTCCTTACAACAGCTGTATAAAAATCTGTCAACTAAGAAATAAACTGATCAAGGTTGCTCTCCCTTACATACTTTTATATTAACCATCTGTTAATTTTCCGTGATATTTTCAAAAAGATCACCATGCAGTGTTGTAAATTGGGACACAGAAAGTAACAACATTTCCCATAATTGATGTTAGTACTAGATTTCCAGAATGTACAGTATATCTCCAGGCTCCACATACAGCGCCTAATAAAAATCTGCACACCCCTTGAACAGTTTTGACATTTTGTGGTGGCAGCATCATGTTATGGGTATGCTTGTCACCGGCAGAGACTGGAGGGTTTGTCAGTATTAAAAGAAGTATGGAACGAGCAACGCCCAGGTTAGAGGAAACCCTGCCTCAGACTTCTGAATACCTAGCCCTGGGATAGAGCCTTTTTTTCAGCTGGACTATTGCACACATTTTAATGCCAAAGACACACCAGAATGGCTTTCCAATAGGTGTTGAGTGTTCTAGTCTCAGTCCTCTGACTTAAATCTGCTTGAAAATCAGAGACAAGGATTTAATATTGCTGCCCATCAATGATTCTCAAGCAAATCTACTGAGCTTGAACTACAGTATTTCTGCTGCACCTGAGCAAAAACAATGGATTTAATGTTGCTCTAAGTAAGAGTTGTGCAAAGTTGGTAGAATCTTATTCAAAATTGTTCACAGCTTTAATGGCTGCCAAAGGTACTTCCACCAGGTATGAACTACGTGTGAAGACAAACACAATCAATACTTTTTTTTAAATGTATTGTTATTCATTTGGAAAATGTTCTATACTTTTTCTTTCACTTTGAAAATGTGAAGTAGGTTTTGAGATAACATTTTAAGGCAGCAAAATGTGTCAACTGTGTAACGGGTTGTGTATACTTTCACTAGGCACTCTACCTCAAGTAGGTTATCCTTGTAAATTTCCAGTAAAGTGCATTTCACGAGTTCTCATTAATCAACCTCATTTGAAAAATGTGAGAATTCTTACTACGAAATTGATTTCCGTTTAATTTGAATGTCAAGTGCATTCTGTCACAACTTTGTATCATATCAGTGAATAGATTCAGAAATGCATATAGACATGAAATAATAGAGTTATATGCTATAATCCGAAGTCTGGGCTTTTAAAATAATTAGTCATGATGGTGTGCTACGTGATGTGTGAAAAGCCCAAGGACACAACCTCTTGTGGGAGCCCATATAATCACTGTCTGCTCGGTTTCTCTATTGATTCTAAAATAGAGGGTTCTGTTACTTCAGCCACGGGCAGAGTGATTTTAACCCTTTTTATCTGAAGAATATCTTGTGATTTCAGTATCATTATCTGTTCACAGATACAACTGTGTTTAGCCTGATATGTAACTCTATCTTGCCTAAGCATGAGCATCTCCTCTGTGAGATGGGTGGTGTGGTGTACCTAACCCTGTGTATCCCTGGTATATTTACCTATAGCCTGAAGGTAGTGTGGTCAATCATGTACCCAACTGTGCTGGAGGTTATTTATTTCTAACCTGTTGCACATACAATATAAATTATCCATAATCTCTGGCATCTACTGATGACCTCCCCCCATAGTCGCTGTTGGAAACCCCTCCAAATACAGGATTGGCCCGGATCATCCCCCTAGACTGTGTTAGATCTATTTGGGATGTTTATCTGTCAGTCTGTCTGGCTGCATCCAGAGATCAGGCCAGATAGACTATCCGTGCCCTCTCCTCTCTGATCAGAGTAACACACTGAGCATCGCATGCCATCAGCACTGCCAGTTCCTTCTTGCTCCTCTCTAACCTACATCAAATAATATGGATTAGTGAATTAATGCCCTATAAGCTTCTCCATTGCATTCACGGTAACTAATGCTATTTGGAAGAAAAATGGTGTGTCTAATTAAAATGTTGTGGTGGCATTCTAGCTCCCTAGAATAATAATCTGTGACATATTCATTTTTCACAAGCAGATGTTTTTTTTAACATCAATGTTTTTTTCCCATTGACACCACCTCACCTTACTCAGTCACTCATTGTTTTTAGGTTATTTTTGGGTTCATACTGAGCATCAATCAGGGAGGCGGCAGGTGGCCGAGCAGTTAGAGCGTTGGGCCAGTAACCGAAAGGTCGTTGGTTTGAATAACCTACCTGACAAGGTGAAGAATCTGTTGATGCGCCCCAAACTACTATGGCTGACCCTTTACAACAGCACATTTCACTGCACCTATCAGGTGTGTGACATAAAAATCACAACCACGCAGCTCTTTAGTATCTCTAGCGGAGATGTCTCGCAGAATGGATGTGGTAGAATTTCAGTACATAAATGCTCCAATGACAGGTTGTTTCTTCGTCTCTTACCAACATGCTGTAGGTAACGTCACTGCACAACTCTGTGAAGTGAAGTTATCCATATTACATGTGAGGCTTTTAAATGCTGGTCAACCATATATTAATGTCTACCAGCTTTGAAAAAAATATTCTGAGGTCTATGGAAGCAGATCATGTTCTAATAGAATATAGGTGTAGGATTACTTATTTGCATATAAGAACTGGCCATGATAATAAGCTGCATGATGCCAGTTGTAGGATCTTAATCTGATAATTATTTTGTTGCTGAGAATTTGCAAACAAAGAACTTTCTTCTGAAACTCGTCAGTATATTCTTGTTCTGAGAAATGAAGGCTATTCCATGTGAGAAATTGTCAAGAAACTGAAGATATCGTACAATGCTGTGTACTACTCCCTTCACAGAACAGCGCAGAACAGCTCTAACCAGAATAGAAAGAGTGGGAGGCCCCGGTGCACAACTGAGCAAGAGGACAAGTACATTAGTGTCAGGTTTGAGAAACACATGCCTCACAAGTCCTCAACTGGCAGCTTCATTAAATAATACCCGCAAAACACCAGTCTCAACGTCAACAGTGAAGAGGCGACTCTGGGATGCTGGCCTTCAGAAGAAAGTTCTTTGTTTCTGGCCATTTTGAACCTGTAATCGAACCCACAAATGCTGATGCTCCAGATACTCAAGTTGTCTAAAGAAGGTCAGTTGTATTGCTTCTTTAATCAGAACAACAGTTTTCAGCTGTGCTAACATAATTGCAAAATGATTTTCTAATGATCAATTAGCCTTTTAAGTTGATAAACTTGGATTAGCTAACCCAACGTGCCATTGGAACACAGGAGTGATGAGTGACACAGGAGCCTCTACTCCTGTGTAGATATTCCATAAAAAATCTGCCGTTTCCAGCTACAATAGTCATTTTCAGTCCGCCCCATCCCGCATGCGGTATCGTTACTACAGCCTCAAGCTCATTACCATAACGCAACGTTAGCGATTTCTAAAAATCGCAAATGAAATGAAATAAATATGCCTGCTCTCAAGCTTATCCTTTTCTTAACCTCTTCAGTCGACCCTCTACTTTTTTGAACATTCTGTTAAAAATCGCGCAACATTTCAGCGCCCTGCTACTCATGCCAGGAATATAGTATATGCATTTGCTTAGTCTGTGTGGATAGAAAACACTCAGACGTTTAAAAAACTGGTTAAATCACTGCTGTGGCTTTACCAGAACGGCATTTACATCGAAAAGCACAGGAAAAACTGATCACTGAAAATGGGGAAAATATATCCATGCGCTACTTGAACCCATTGATAAACGTGAACCACAATTAATTGACTGAGGTTGCAGTACCTACAGCTTCCACAGGGTGTCTAGAGTCTTGTCATTTCCCTTCGAGTTTTCTTGGTCAAACACATACAGGACACCGTATCTAATCCGGTCTAGGACCGGATATTTTCGTTGAGTTTCTAGCCGGACATTTTTCCAGACGGACAGCTAATGATCTTTACATTGCCTCCTGATGAATTTTATCGCTTATTAACGTTTACTAATACCTAAAGTTGCATTACAAACGTATTTCGAAGTGTTTTGTGAAAGTTTATCGTCGACTTTTTGAATTTTAAAAAATGACGTTACGTTTTGAAACGATGTTTTTCGTTTATCACACAGTCTACATATAACGATATCTAGGCTTTATATGGACCGATTTAATCGAAATAAAGACCCAAATAGTGTTTATGGGACATCTAGGAGTGCCAACAAAGAAGATGGTGAAAGGTAATGAATGTTTTCTATTTTATTGTGCGGTTTGTGTAACGCCGAAATGCTAATTATTTTGTTTACGTCCCCTGTGGGTCTTTTGGGGTGTTGCATGCTATCAGATAATAGCTTCTCATGCTTTCGCCGAAAAGCATTTTAAAAATCTGACTTGTTGCCTGGATTCACAACGAGTGTAGCTTTAATTCGATACCCTGCATGTGTATTTTAATGAACTTTTGAGTTTTAACTAATACTATTAGCATTTAGCGTAGCGCATTTGCATTTCCAGAGCTCTAGTTGGGACGCAAGCGTCCCGAGTAGAAGCAACAGGTTAACAATCCTGTCATCTCAGATTTTCAAAATATGCTTTTGAACCAGAGAAAATCAATAATTTGTGTAAGAGTGGTGATAGCTAGCTTAGCATTTAGCGTTAGCATTTAGCACGCACATATTCACAAAAACCAGCCAAGGAATCAAATAAAATAATTTACCTTTGAAGAACTTCAGATGTTTCAATGAGGAGACTCTCAGTTACATAGCAGATGTCCAGTTTTTCCTGAAAGATTCTTGTGTAGGACACATCGTTCCGTTTTGTTACTATGCATTTGGCTACCGAAACTAACCGAAAATTCAGTCACCTACACGTCGAACTTTTTTCCGAAATAACTCCATAATATCGACTGAAACATGGAAAATGTTGTTTGAATCAATCCTGAAGGTGGTTTGGCATATATCTCTCCATTGAAAGCCCAGTCCTTGAAGCAAGCTTTGTTCTCTGATTCGAATGGAAAAATACTGGGACCTGACTTTTGCGCACCAATTGCCACGCAGACACCAAGCGGGACACTTGGCAACTGTAGTCTCTTATGGTCAATCTTCCAATGATATGCCTACAAATACGTCACAATGCTGCAGAGACCTTGGGGAAACAAGATAAAGTGTCCGTTCATTCCTGTCGCATTCACAGCCATATAAGGCGATCATGGAAAACGTAGCCTCAGAAATCCTGTTCATTTCCTGGTCGGTCAAACATCTTGGTTTTGCCCGAAGCATTTGTTCTAGGGGACTCACAGTGAAAATCTTTGCAGTTCTGGAAACGTAAGAGTGTCTTCTTTCCAAAACTATCAATTCCAAGCATATTCGAGCATCTTTTCGTGACAAAATATTGCGCTTAAAACGGGCACGTCTTTTTATCCGAAAATGAAATACTGCCCCTATAGGACTAACAGGTTAACAATGTCTACACTGTATTTCTGGTTAATTAAAGTATTAGTTATTAGTTATTTTAATGGACAAAAAATGGCTTTTCTTTGAAAAACAAGGACATTTCTAAGTGACCCCATACTTTTGAATGGTAGTGTGTGTGTATATATATATATATATATATATATATATATATATATATATATATATTGTGGCAAAGAAGGGGGTCGAGTGATAAGTGGCAGATATGTGAGAGCAGAACTAATAAACGGGCTCTGCCCGATCACTAAAATGGCCACCCCTGTCAGAACTACAGATCACAAAATGTCCGACCGCCAAAACTACAAGTCCCAGAAGCAAGGGGAACCCTCGGAAGGTGGAGCCGACTCACAGATAAAGGGTCAAGAAAAACCAGGAAGAGGGAGAGAGAGTGCTGGAAGGAGCTATGAACAATAGAGAAAGAGACTATAGAGATTGGCTGGATTTACCGTGTATGAGCTGGATTGTTTTGGACTTACCTGTTGGCGTTTGGACCTGGACCTACCGAGAACCCGATTCGTGTACCGAACCCTGCTATCCTTGACCTCGCCTACGGCCTGGGTGGACCAGGACGGAGAAACAAACACACAGGTACTGTCCTGTTCGAAAGAACTCTCATTCTTGGGTGATTTGGTGACAGTTTACCACTTAGTTTGTGACAAACGCTCCTAACCTTGAAGAGGTTTGCCACACGTGGTGGAGGATGCAGGCATGGACTAACATACCACTGGTTAGGTAGAAGAAAAAAATAAATAAATGTTCAGTTAGCACTCCAAAGGGGAGTCAGGTTTTTTTTTGTTTTGGCTTTGTTTGGTTAGGACAGTTTTTCAGGAAAATGAGTATGGAGGGAGCCATACAGGCCCTGTTACAAGCGGCGGCCGCCCAACAAGAGGCAACTAGAGCTCAACAAATAGTTCATCAGGATGCAATGCGAATGTATCAGGACACGTTACAGATCCAGCACCGCACCAACCAGCTGCTCACAGAAGAGCAAGAGAGAAACACCCGGGAGTTAAGAGAAGGCCTAAAGGGGCTAGCGGACCAAATTGGGGCTCAGCTGCAAATACCCAAAGGAGGGCCAATCATTTTCTTCAAAAAATGACAGCGCAGGATGATGTGGAAGCATATCTTACCACCTTCGAAAGGACGGCAGAGAGGAGAAGTGGCCGAAAGAAGAATGGGCAGGGCTTCTGGCACCATACCTGGCAGGGGACGCTCAAAAGCGTATTTCGACCTGGAGTTGAAAGATGCACAGGATTACGATAAACTAAAGGGAGAGATCCTGACTAGACTGGGAGTGACTGATACCGTGAGGGCACACCGCTTCCACCAGTGGTCTTACCGACCGGGACAACCCCCACGAACACAGATGTTCGACTTGATTCACCTGGCACGGAAATGGTTGCGACCAGAGACCCGGTCATCCGCCGAGATTGTCGAGACCATCGTACTCAACCAGTTTCAGCGAGGTCTACCCCAAGAAGTGAGACGATGGGTTGGCCAGAACGAGGTACTTTCCGCCGACCATCTCGTGGGCCTGGTTGAACGGTATTGTACGGCAAGAACAGCTGAGCAGGCACAGGAGGAAAGATTCCCGTTCCCCAGGCATGGGCGAACCAGTGGACAGGGTAAGGCTGTCCCAACATTTAGAGGGGGAAGAGAGCAGCGTGGGGCCATGAGGAAAGAATCAGAATCAGGCCAAGACACTAAGGGAAAAAACGGAAACCGGGACTGGGGGTCGAGGGGGTCTCCCCCCCGAACCCCTATTATCTGTTACAATTGTAATCAACCAGGACATATTGCAGCCTACTGCCCTATTAAAGAAGAGCCAATGCAATGTAACCTTGGTGAAAATGAAGATGATATACGGTATGCATGTCCTGTTGTAACCACTGTACTTGAAAGATCAAGAAACAAACATATGTGCAGGGTGAAGGTTGAAGGGAAAGAGGTTGAAGCACTGCTGGATTCCGGCAGTATGCTAACCCTGGTCGTTGCATGCCTAGTGCCGAATCATAAACTGGATACAAGACAGGATATCAGTGTTACATGCATTCATGGGGATACCCGTCTGTACCCCACGGCCTTAGTGAGCATACAAACAGAGGACGGTCTGCTGGATTATGAGGTCGGCGTGGTCCCAAAGATGCCATATGATGTAATATTGGGTCGAGACTTTCCTAACTGCGAGTTAGGCCACAAGAATGGCATATTTGGGAAGCCAACAACCCTGACCAAGCAGGAAGAAGCATGGGGCCTTCAACCAAAGCCAAGAAAAGAGGTCTCCCAGGGGACAACATCACAGGTGCTAGTAGGGGAGGAGGAGGATGAAGTGGCAAACCTCGCTGATAACGAACAGCCCAGTACTAGTGGGGCTGGGGTCGATCTGAATCCAGAGGACGACGATCTAGAACCAGCAGACCTGGCAGGGTCCTTGACTAATTTTGGGACGGCCCAAAACCAGGATCCAACGCTGCAGCAAGCCAGAGCAGATGTGCAGGTCGTAGATGGTACTCCCATAAATGTTGGGATGATGCCTAATAGTTTTCCCCACTTCATCATGAAAAAGGGTTTGGTGTACAGAGTCTCGAAAATAGGGGTTGATGTGGTGGAACAGTTGTTGGTTCCCACTCGGTACCGGAGGACAGTACTGGATCTAGCTCATGGGCACATTCTGGGTGGACACCTTGGTATCGATAAAACCCGAGACCGGATTGTAAGGAGGTTTTACTGGCCAGGAATTCAAGCTGAAGTGGCTCGGCATTGTGGAGAGTGCCCGGAGTGCCAGTTAACAGCTCCCGACCAGCTTTTAGAAGCCCGTTAGTGCCACTCCCCATAATCGAAACGCCATTTGAGAGGATAGCGATGGATTTAGTGGGCCCACTACCCAAATCCGCCAGAGGGCACCAATACATTCTGGTCATTCTAGATTATGCCACTCGCTACCCAGAAGCCATTCCCCTTCGGACGATGACTTCCAAAAATATCGCAAAGGAATTAGTGCTCTTGTTCACCAGGGTAGGGGTTCCAAAGGAGATCCTTACCGACCAGGGGACCCCTTTATGTCCGCCTTATGGCGGACCTTTGTAAACTGTGGCAGGTGAAACAGTTGAGGACATCGGTTTACCATCCTCAGACGGACGGGCTGGTTGAGAGATTCAACCGAACCCTGAAGTCAATGCTCAGGAAGGTAATCGATAAGGATGGGAAAAACTGGGATTGCATGTTGCCGTATCTGATGTTTGCCATTAGAGAGGTTCCTCAAGCCTCGCTGGGGTTTTCTCCCTTTGAGCTGGTATATGGGAGGCATCCCCGGGAATCTTAGACATCGCCCGGGAAACCTGGGAGCACCAATCCACCCCGTATACTAGTGTCATAGAGCACGTCACGGAAATGCAAGATAGGATAGCCACAGTCATGCCCATCGTCAGAGAGCACATGAGACAAACACAGGAACACCAGCGGCACACTTATAACCGGCAGGCTACCCTGAGGGGAATTTCAACCGGGAGATAAGGTGTTAGTGCTGATCCCCACGGTAGAGTGTAAACTACTAGCCACATGGAAAGGACCATATGAAGTACTGGAGAGAATAGGAGAGGTCAATTATCGGATCCGACAGCCAGGTCGATTTGGCCCCAGGAACAGATTTATCACATAAACCTGTTAAAAGCATGGAGAGAGAAGAAACACTAATGGTCACATACCCCACACACATTCAGGAGACAGCCAAGTAAATATTTCACCCACTCTGTCCCCAGCGCAAGTACAGGAAGTAAAGACCTGATCCAGAAAAACAGAGATGTGTTTTCAGAGGTACCTGGCCGAACTGAGGTTACGGCTCATGATATCGTTTCCCTACCAGGGAGAAAAGTGAGTATGAGGCCATATCGGGTACCCGAGGCTCGACGGGCCGCGATTAGAGCAGAGACTGAGAAAATGTTGACAGCTGGAGTGGTCGAAGAGTCACATAGTGAGTGGTCTAGCCCAATTGTGATGGTCTCCAAGCCCGATGGGTCTTTGCGGTTCTGTAACGACTTTCGGAAGGTAAATGAAATCTCGAAGTTTGATGCCTACCCCATGCCCCGAGTAGATGAACTACTGGAGAAAATCGGTCATGCTCGGTACATTACGACCCTTGATCTGACAAAAGGGTACTGGCAAATTCCTCTGACCCCCAGGGCCAAAGAAAAGACAGCCTTTGCAACACCTGACGGTTTGTTTCAATACACCGTCATGCCATTCGGCTTACACGGGGCCCCAGCCACCTTTCAACGGCTCATGGACAAAGTCCTAAAACCGCACAAAGCATACGCCGCAGCTTATTTAGATGACGTGGGGATCTACAGCCCAGATTGGGAATCCCACTTACCCCGGTACAGGCAGTGTTAGACGCCCTTAGAAAGGCAGGGCTCACGGCAAACCCTGCCAAGTGTTATGTGGGGTTAGAGGAAACAGAGTATCTGGGATACACTGTGGGAAGAGGGTTAATCAAACCCCAACATAAGAAGGTGAAGGCAATTAGAGAATGGCCGAAACCAGTAAATAAGAAGCAGGTTCGAGCCTTCCTAGGGCTGACCGGTTACTACCGGAAGTTCATCCCAAGTTATGCCACAGTGGCCGCCCCTCTTACCGACATGACTAGAGCCAGAGGGCCAAACATGGTCAAATGGGATGAAAGGGCCACCAAAGCATTTAGGACATTACAGGAGGCTCTCTGCTGTAATCCAGTGCTGGTGGTACCAGACTTTGAGAGAGAGTTTGTGGTTCAGACGGATGCCTCAGAGGTCGGCTTGGGAGCAGTGCTATCCCAAGAGGTAGAAGGGTGGAACATCCCATCCTGTTTTTAAGCAGGAAGCTGGAACCACGGGAAACCAACTACTCAGTCGTTGAGAAAGAGGCGCTGGCAGTAAAGTGGGCTCTAGAAAGCCTGAAGTACTACCTGCTGGGGCGCCACTTCACCCTCATCAGTGACCATGCCCCACTCACCTGGATGCATAGGGCTAAAGAGAAGAACGCTCGGGTGATGCGGTGGTTTTTGAGTCTCCAACCGTTTCATTTTGACTTGAAACACAGAGCAGGGAAGGAAATGGGAAACGCGGATGGGTTATCCCGCATGCATGCATATTTTGCTGCGGTAGCCCGACCTAGGGGTCGGATCTAGGGGAGAGATATGTGGCAAAGAAGGGGGTCGAGTGATAAGTGGCAGATATGTGAGAGCAGAACTAATAAACGGGCTCTGCCCGATCACTAAAATGGCCACCCCTGTCAGAACTACAGATCACAAAATGTCTGACCGCCAAAACTACAAGTCCCAGAAGCAAGGGGAACCCTCGGAAGGTGGAGCCGACTCACAGATAAAGGGTCAAGAAAAACCAGGAAGAGGGAGAGAGAGTGCTGGAAGGAGCTATGAACAATAGAGAAAGAGACTATAGAGATTGGCTGGATTTACCGTGTATGAGCTGGATTGTTTTGGACTTACCTGTTGGCGTTTGGACCTGGACCTACCGAGAACCCGATTCGTGTACCGAACCCTGCTATCCTTGACCTCGCCTACGGCCTGGGTGGACCAGGACGGAGAAACAAACACACAGGTACTGTCCTGTTCGAAAGAACTCTCATTCTTGGGGTAATTTGGTGACAGTTTACCACTTAGTTTGTGACAAACGCTCCTAACCTTGAAGAGGTTTGCCACAATATATATATACACTACCATTCAAAAGTATATATATATATATATGAATGGTTGTGTGTGTATATATATATATATATATATATACACTACCATTCAAAAGTATATATATATATGTGTAGGATCTTTAAACCATTCATATGTAAATATATATATGAATCGTGTAAACATGTCTTTAATGTTTATTTGTTTTAGCTGTTAGTGATTTGTCAATACATACTGTAGGTTATGAATGTTCTGTTGATTTATGAAGGTTCTCTCATGATTCACAGGTTACTGTAGGGTGTGAAATGTATTTAAATGTGTGACCTGCAAAGTGTGTGTGTGTGTGTGTGTGTGTGTGTGTGTGTGTGTGTGTGTGTGTGTGTGTGTGTGTGTGTGTGTGTGTGTGTGTGTGTCCAACATAAAACTACCACACTAGCTATTCCTCTTCTGTTCCCATGCCGGAGACCACGGTTTGATTACAACCTGTTACAATGGTGCCAACATTTTGTGGCTGATCTTTCAGCAGGGGCAGGGGAGTGGGTGAATGTGCCAAATACCTGACTGGGCCAAACACCACTTGGGATGGCTAGGTTTTGTTGTGTGCATGTGTGTGTACTGAGAAACATGTAAGTTGGTTCCAGAAGAAAGACACTCAATTTCTTTAGGTTGGGGGGTTTCATCACGGTGAGTATTTCTTGGTGTAACATCATCCCCAGGCTATTGCACACAGCACATACAAGCCTGGGATATCAACCGTTCAAATTTGGCCTTAGTGGGAGTGACCATGGAATTCTATAGGAGTGACCTTACCGAGTAAAGTATTTGTCATCGTCACTACTTAACACAGTCAAAAAGTAAGAATTATAGCTAAACCCTGCCCATTTCCACAATTTATTTTCTTAATATTTGATTTTAAATCTAACCCTAACTAATGACGGCCAAGTTTGATGTGTTGGTCCATCAGACCTTCCCCACGGAAGTGGGCTGAATTGTCTGGGAATGAGATTAGTTGTAATGTGACTAACATTACATCCATTTAGAGCATATGCCATCCTTAAGCACAAGTCACCCTTTATAAAGCACATGCTTATATCATATTCAACATAGTGGGATATGTCATATTTGACATGGGTGATTATGTCACACAGTTATGCCACATTTATTAATTATTTATAAAGCATGACAAAGTTATAGATGCTTTGCAACACATTTATGTAGTGCTTATGAAGGCATTACGAAGGCTTTATGAAGTCTTTATAAGCTGAATGTAATTTAAAGCTGGACCGAATAGGGTCAATAATGTCAGCATACAACAAGGAAAGAGAATGCATTTTTCTGTCCTAGATTTCTGTTATTCTGAAAGATGTGTTCAGCTAGTCTCAGCCTCAACTCCTACCACAGTACCATGGGATTTAACCAGAGAAGAAATGCTATACAACACTGTGGCATTTTACATGCGCTTCCAAAATGTGTTGGGTTATTTAACAGGGTGGCATTTCCAAAGGTCATGGCCTTTCTTTGTTCATATGGTCCTTTCGATGTCAATGTTTCAGTGTTCAACATCAGTTTTTTGAGTGCATTTGTCAGCGGCCTGATCCCTGTTAGGTCTGCAGAGATGGCTTATCAGCAGGAGGGATTGATTCTCAGCCAGCTCCCTGTGATCTTTTCCACCTGTCACTCTCCCCTTCATCTCCCAGGCCTAATCGATGGGCTGCACCCAGATACTAAACTCTGCTGAATTACAATTGCACCTGCCAGCCAGTTTGGGGAGGGAGGGAGTCTCGACAATGATTTACAAGGCCCCTGTGGTCTATAGGTCTAGCTAAACACACAACGTAATGACTAAAAGTTGACCCATACACTTTACCCTTGAGTCAGGAATAAGGAACTTCTCTGCAGTTCAACTTCTTCTAGTCCGCTGAATTGTTTCTTCTTTTTAATGTTTCATTCCTTCAGATGAAAATCCTGTCACTTTTCAACTAGTATCAAAGTCCAGACAGTGAGAACACGACATACTTTCCCCAGGCAGGCAATTAATCATTATGAAAGAAAAGGAGGAGCAGAAAGAAGTGGTTTTTCAGAGTCCTCCTGGATTGGGAGAGATGAGCCTTGTGGCCTTTTCTTTCCCCTTAAAGGAATCTTGGGGCCCCTCATGGAGGAGTGAAGTTAAGGATTCATCACTGACAAGGAAATAAAAGTGTGTGTGATCAGGGTGGCTGGGTCAGCAGCACTGGGCTTAATGGAAGACTAATGGGCAAGGGGTGCAGGCCTGACGGGCTCTGAGGAGCCCTGTTCACACTCCCTACACCTGCCATCTATCACACTTCCAGCTGATACTGGGAGATAGCTGTACCACGCAAAGGGTTGGGGGACTGGGGACCAAACAGCTAGCCAGCTGCATGGGGACACAGACAGTGCGACATATCATTAGGAACAGCCTGTGTTGTAACCATCCTTTCTGCATCACATATTGAGGCGAAGAGTGTGTTGTCAGTTTGGGATTTGTGCTCAGTCTTAAGGCTCGTACACATCGTACACCGAATGTGGATCTAGCGTTCATCTGCCGATCGTTCTGTGGCCAGTGTTTTAGAGACTACCCGTTGTAGACGTCTGACTGCTGACATTTTTCACAGATTATACAGTTGTCAAATCGGTGTGCACTCAGTTCTCAAATTACGTTCAGAAGTGCTAAGTACTCTCGGCCAGCAAATGTATTGGTGTGTCTGAGCCCGTACAAGCAGGGCCTTCCAGCTAATCACAGTGTCATCATGTGGTGTATGATGTTATATGTTCTGGTATGAAATTCGTAGGATATTTAAGTTGAAAACAATTGATAGCATCTGTATGAGAGGAAGATGATTGAATCTCCATCTTTGTCAATTGAGATGTGTTGGTAATTAAAATGGTGATGTATTCAGCCCAAGTAGGCAATGTCTTGTGTAAGCTGTTACGCGCTCAGTGGTCAGTCTGGATGTTTCTGTTAAACAGTGAGGGTTCAGATGTTTTCCTACAGTGCGGGAGTTTAGGGAGGAATGTGAAAATGATTGTAAAGAAAACAGGTTATGGATCTATTTGATCACCTGCCTTCTATGAGTCTTTGCCATGGCAAAACTTCAAAACTGAGTGAATGCTGCTCAGATTGAATAATGAGTACAAAAGCCATTCTTCAGCACAAGGTTGCTATTTACTGTGCCATTGTATAGAATAGACGGAAAAAACATCAACAACATCCTTGCCAAAAAACTAAATATTTTAAGAGCTAAATGCAATTACAAACAAGAGAGAGGTAGGCAGGCTTATAATGCACAAAGACAAGAGGGCGGGGGGGTGAGTGGGTTGTCAACACAGGCTTTGATTCAAGCAGATGTAGTTGTTGATGTACAGTGCCTTGCGAAAGTATTCGGCCCCCTTGAACTTTGCAACCTTTTGCCACATTTCAGGCTTCAAACATAAATATATAAAACTGTATTTTTTTGTGAAGAATCAACAACAAGTGGGACACAATCATGAAGTGGAACGACATTTATTGGATATTTCAAACTTTTTTAACAAATCAAAAACTGAAAAATTGGGCGTGCAAAATTATTCAGCCCCTTTACTTTCAGTGCAGCAAACTCTCTCCAGAAGTACAGTGAGGATCTCTGAATGATCCAATGTTGACCTAAATGACTAATGATGATAAATACAATCCACCTGTGTATAATCAAGTCTCCGTATAAATGCACCTGCACTGTGATAGTCTCAGAGGTCCGTTAAAAGCGCAGAGAGCACCATGAAGAACAAGGAACACACCAGGCAGGTCCGAGATACTGTTGTGAAGAATTTTAAAGCCGGATTTGGATACAAAAAGATTTCCCAAGCTTTAAACATCCCAAGGAGCACTGTGCAAGCGATAATATTGAAATGGAGGAGTATCAGACCACTGCAAATCTACCAAGACCTGGCCGTCCCTCTAAACTTTCAGCTCATACAAGGAGAAGACTGATCAGAGATGCAGCCAAGAGGCCCATGATCACTCTGGATGAACTGCAGAGATCTACAGCTGAGGTGGGAGACTCTGTCCATAGGACAACAATCAGTCGTATATTGCACAAATCTGGCCTTTATGGAAGAGTGGCAAGAAGAAAGCCATTTCTTAAAGATATCCATAAAAAGTGTCGTTTAAAGTTTGCCACAAGCCACCTGGGAGACACACCAAACATGTGGAAGAAGGTGCTCTGGTCAGATGAAACCAAAATTGAACTTTTTGGCAACAATGCAAAACGTTATGTTTGGCGTAAAAGCAACACAGCTCATCACCCTGAACACACCATCCCCACTGTCAAACCTGGTGGTGGCAGCATCATGGTTTGGGCCTGCTTTTCTTCAGCAGGGACAGGGAAGATGGTTAAAATTGATGGGAAGATGGATGGAGCCAAATACAGGACCATTCTGGAAGAAAACCTGATGGAGTCTGCAAAAGACCTGAGACTGGGACGGAGATTTGTCTTCCAACAAGACAATGATCCAAAACATAAAGCAACATCTACAATGGAATGGTTCAAAAATAAACATATCCAGGTGTTAGAATGGCCAAGTCAAAGTCCAGACCTGAATCCAATCGAGAATCTGTGGAAAGAACTGAAAACTGCTGTTCACAAATGCTCTCCATCCAACCTCACTGAGATCGAGCTGTTTTGCAAGGAGGAATGGGAAAAAATTTCAGTCTCTCGATGTGCAAAACTGATAGAGACATACCCCAAGCGACTTACAGCTGTAATCGCAGCAAAAGGTGGCGCTACAAACTATTAACTTAAGGGGGCTGAATAATTTTGCACGCCCAATTTTTCAGTTTTTGATTTTTTGTATCCAAATCCGGCTTTAAACTTCTTCACAACAGTATCTCGGACCTGCCTGGTGTGTTCCTTGTTCTTCATGATGCTCTCTGCGCTTTTAACGGACCTCTGAGACTATCACAGTACAGGTGCATTTATACGGAGACTTGATTACACACAGGTGGATTGTATTTATCATCATTAGTCATTTAGGTCAACATTGGATCATCCAGAGATCCTCACTGAACTTCTGGAGAGAGTTTGCTGCACTGAAAGTAAAGGGGCTGAATAATTCTGCACGCCCAATTTTCAGTTTTTGATTTGTTAAAAAAGTTTGTAATATCCAATAAATGTCGTTCCACTTCATGATTGTGTCCCACTTGTTGTTGATTCTTCACAAAAAAATACAGTTTTATATCTTTATGTTTGAAGCCTGAAATGTGGCAAAAGGTCGCAAAGTTCAAGGGGGCCGAATACTTTCGCAAGGCACTGTATGCCCCAGATGGCTGTTGGTAGGTGTCAGGAGGTGTAAGGACTGTAAGGAGGACATGATTAGAGCTGGATTACCCTCCTCCCCAGCTCATATAAACCTGGGACGTAAACAAGTCAAAGTTGGCCATAGTGGGAGTAACCATAAAATTATATGGGAGTAACCTTACTGAGTAAAGTATTTGTCATCATTTAATTTGAGCAAATCACAACACTGAGAAGGTGTTGTGGGAGATGATTGGTTGGTAGATTTAAGCCATTTAAGCCAATGCCTATGTGCTGGGAGTTTCTCCCGGTCTTTCTGTATTGGCTAACAAAGGCCAAGCTTGACGCGTTGGTTCACCAGACTCTTCACTCGAAGTGTCTGGTAACGAGATTAGAGCTGGGTAGAAGAAGGGTGAAGTAAGAGATGCAGATGCACAGAGTATTGTATTGATTACTACTACCACTTACAGTAGCACTCCTGTATCCATCTTTAGTAGCTGTCTATGTGAACTAGTTCTCCTCTATCTGTAAATATCTGTATAACTCCTGTTCTTACCTGTAGAAAATCATACCTATTACCTCCCGCGTCAATGTACCGGCTTTATCTCACCTCCATGTACAGATGTGGGATCTTAATTTGAGCCATTTTGTTACAGCAGGAAAATAATCCAGCAGCAACGGGAAATGTGAATTATGTGGATTATAATTGGATTATAATTATTGGAAATGTTTGTAGGGGTTGATACATTTTTCGTTAGTGCAAATCAGATCTGAAACTTTAGAAGCCTTTAAAACTCAAATACCCTACAAGATTGCATTTCCTGCCTGCTATGCAGGAACATTCTCAGCAACAAAAGAGTGATCAAATTAAGATCCTACATCTGTATCTACAATTGTTTACGGAGGCTCCTCTGCTTGTTGTCAGTTGCAAACCTGTGTAGCTCTTAAAAATGCAAATTGCATACAGGGTAGCTTTCGAGCTAGCTTTTGTGTGTAGTCTGCAATTTACTTTGTAATGTCACTCTCTCCTTGTCACTGAACAGTGGACTTGAGTGTCAGCAGTATAGCCTTCCTCCTGAGTCCTGGTGGAATTACATAGTATCTTTCAGAAAACGCTGCAGCATCTCCCTGATCAGCATGGTGACAAATAGTGTTAAAAGCAGCCTGATGTTCTGTATACTCTTTCATGTATGCGGCCGTGACAGTATTTGTGTGCCTTTTTATATGTCTTTTAATCAGGGATCCTGAAAGGAGCAGCGGTCTAGAGCACTGTATCTCAGTGCTAGAGGCGTCACTACAGACCCTGTTTCGGTTCCAGGCTGTATCACAACCGGCCATGATTGGGAGTCCCATTGGGCGGCGCACAATTGGCCCAGCGTTGTCCAGGTTAGGGTTTGGCCGGGGTAGGCCGTCATTGTAAATAAGAATTTGTTCTTAACTGACTTGCCTAGTCAAATTAAATAAATAACAATGATGGCAGTCCAGAGAACCTTAAGCGTTCCTCCTGTAGATATACAGTAGCTAAAGATGTTGAGTAAAAAGCTTTTCCTGCATTGAACTTTCAAAAAATTCAAACAGACTTCACACTATGTCTCTGATAAATTCAGGGACAGCTACGTACATACATTTACGATGTACTTTTTCAGTTCTTCTGGCTTGTGAATGATACCCCCTAAATTAATTCATTGTGTGCAATACTGTGCAAACATTTTAGGCAGGTGTCAAAAATGCTGTAAAGTAAGAAGGCTTTCAAAAATAGACATGTTAATAGTTTATATTTATCAATTAACAAAATGCAAAGTGAGCGAACAGAAGAAAAACCCTACATCAAATCAATATTTGGTGTGACCACGCTTTGCCTTCAAAATAGCGTCAATTCTTGTTGGTGCACTTGCACATCGTTTTTGAAGGAACTCGGCAGGTAGGTTGGCCCAAACATCTTGGAGAACTAACCACAGTTCTTCTGTGGATTTAGGCAGCCTCAGGTGCTTCTCTCTCTTCATGTAATCCCAGACAGACTCAATGTTGTTGAGATCAGGGCTCTGTGGGGGCTGTACCATCACTTCCAGGACTCTTTGTTCTTCTTTACACTGAAGATAGTTCTAAATGACTTCCACTGTATGTTTGGGGTGATTGTCATGCTGCAGAATACATTTGGGGCCAATCAGATGCCTCCCTGATGGTATTGCATGATGGAAAAGTATCTGGCTGTACTTCTCAGCATTGAGGAGAGCATTAATTCTGACCAAATCCCCAACTCCATTTGCAGAAATGCAGCTCCAAACTTGCACGGACAGTAGATGGGTGTACCAGTGTACCAGTGTCCCACTGTTTTCTGCCAATTCTGAGCTGATGGCACTGCTGGACACCTTCCGATTGCGAAGGGAAGTAAGCATGATGTGTCTTTCATCTGCTGCAGTAAGTTTCCTTGGCCGGCCACTGTGTCTACGGTCCTCAATGTTGCCAGTTTTTTTTGTGCTTCTTCAAAAGAGCTTAAACGGCACATCTGGAAACCCCTGTCTGCCTTGAAATCTCTGCCTGGGAGAGACCTTGCTGATGCAGTTTAACTACCCTGTGTCTTGTTGCTGTTCTCAGTCTTGCCATGGTGTATGACTTTTGACTGTAAACTGTCTTCAGCAACCTCACCTTGTTAGCTGAGTTTGGCTGTTCCTCACCCAGTTTTATTCCTCCTACACAGCTGTTTCTGTTTCAGTTAATGATTGTGTTTCAACCTACATATTGAATTGATGACCATTAGCACCTGTTTGGTATACGTGTTTAATCTCTATGCCCACAAAATCCCTGACTTTGTGCAAGTGTACCTACAATAATGGATGCTGTTTTGAAGGCAAAGGGTGGTCACACCAAATATGGATATGAGTTTTGGTTTTTCTTCTGTTCACTCACTTTGCATTTAGTTCATTGATAAATATAATCTATTAAACATTTTTAAAGCATTCTTACTTTACAGCACCTGCCTAAAACTTTTTCACAGTACTGTATATTACAGAGATTTCCAACCAGTTTTAACCTGCCAGACAGAGCCACAATCTAATTACAGTGCCTTTTTATAGATCTTTATTCTCAGGGTGGCAGGTAGCCTGGCGGGTGGGAGCATTGGGCAAGTAACTGAAAGGTTGCTGGATTGAATTCCCAAGCTGACAAGGTAAAAAATCTGTCGTTCTGCCTCTGATCAAGGCAGTTAACCCACTGTTCCCTGGGTGCCGATGTTATGGAGGTAGATTAGGGCAGCCCCCCGCACCTCTCTGATTCAGAGGGGTTGGGTTAAATGCAAAAGATACATTTCAGTGATATGCATTCAGTTGCACAACTGACTAGGTATTCCCCTTTTTATTTGTTTATTCTAAACCTATGGCATATGGTGACAATACCATATGGTACTGTAGTACCTTCCCTGATATAGTGTAATGCTGACCCCAGAGAGAGGTCTGCAGTGTGATCTGTGCTCCTTCCCTGATATAGTGTAATGCTGACCCCAGAGAGAGGTCTGCAGTGTGATCTGTGCTCCTTCCCTGATATAGTGTAATGCTGACCCCAGAGAGAGGTCTGCAGTGTGATCTGTGCTCCTTCCCTGATATAGTGTAATGCTGTCCCCAGAGAGAGGTCTGCAGTGTGATCTGTGCTCCTTCCCTGATATAGTGTAATGCTGACCCCAGAGAGAGGTCTGCAGTGTGATCTGTGCTCCTTCCCTGATATAGTGTAATGCTGACCCCAGAGAGAGGTCTGCAGTGTGATCTGTGCTCCTTCCCTGATATAGTGTAATGCTGACCCCAGAGAGAGAGAGAGAGATCTGCAGTGCTCTCTGAGCTCCAGCTGGTCTGCTGCTGTTTATGCACTGGGCTGTTGCCATCTCCTGAGAAGCTTCAGTCACCGCACACTCACCCAAATGCTGGGCCTGGCACAGCAGGGGACTGCTGCTGATTCCAGCAGCTGGATTCTCCATACTCCCTCTCTCCCAGCCCCCCTCTCACCCAGCACCCCTCCCTCCCTCCCAGCCACCCTCTTTCCCTGCCTCCCAGCCCACCTCCCCTGCCTCCCGCCACCCTCCCTCCCAGCCACCTTCTCTCCCTGCCTCCCCCTGCCTCCCAGCTAGGAAGAAGACTCTGTAGGGAACATCACATCCCGTTTGTAAACATGCAGCATTAATTGTCACAGTCTCATTAACTCTGAGACTGAGAGTAAACAGAGCGTTGGCTGAGATGAAAGTAGTGCTGAGTTGGAAGAGCATGGCGCTTGCTATGCCAGGGTTGTGGGTTCGATTCCCATGGGTGACCAGTATGAAAATGTATGCACTCACTACTGTAAGTCATTCTGTATAAGAGCATCTGCTAAATGACTAAAATGTAATGAAATGAAGCTTACTGAAAATAATGTGTGTTTGGCACGGGGAATAATGCTAATGTTTGTGTGTGTATGTGAGACTAGTTTCCATCAGGATTATACAGCACTTCCCTCTCCCCCGTCATGACATTGAGTCATCACAGCTTCAGGGAAGTGCCCTTGTTGCCATAAATCACACTCTTTATTAACATGCTCCTGTTTATGGAGGAACTAGCCATGAAATAAAGATCATTTAACGAGCCTCTTTAATCCCTGTTTAACATGGCATCTACTTACTTCTACCAAATCCTGTCTGGCTGTCATCTTGGGCACTAACTGAACTTTTTTTTTATACTCTCACATATTTCTGTGAGAGTATAAACCGACCATGCTGGTTAAAATGGATGTGAGGAATATGAGAGTGCAATATGCAGTAGAGGTCTGTTATAAAGACACTAAGCACACATAGTACTTTTGTAGCACATATTCTTTTCCAATGTGATGCCAGTCTGGTAGCATTGATCAAAACAAATCAAATGAGCTTTTATTTGTCATGTGCGCCGAATACAGATGTAGACTGGTGTGGACCTTGCAGTGAAATGCTTACTTACAAGCCCTTAATTAACCAACAATGTCGTTTTAAGAAAAACAAGTGTTAGTAAAAAAAAACTGGATAAGTAAATCAAAAAATAGAAAATAAAACAAATAATTAAAGAGCAGCAGTAAAATAACAGTAGTAGGCTATATAGCAGTAGTAGGCTATATACAGGAGGTACCGGTACAGAGTAAATGGTTAGTCGAGGTAATTGAGGTAATATGTACATGTAGGTAGAGTTAAAGTGACTATGCATAGATAGTAACCAGAGAATAGCAGGAGTGTAAAAGAGGGGAGGGGGGTAGGATTTGTCTGGGTAGCGATTTGATCATCTGTTCAGGAGTCTTATGGCTTGGGGGTAGAAGCTGTTAAGAAGTCTTTTGGACCTAGACTTGGCGCTCCGGTACTGCTTGCCATGTGGTAGCAGAGGGCCAATGACTATGACTAGGGTGGCTGGAGTCTTTGACCATTTTTAGGGCCTTCCTCTGACACTGCCTGGTATAGAGGTCCTGGATGGCAGGAAGCTTGGTCACAGTGATGTACTAGGATGCTCTCAATGGTACAGCTGTAGAACTTTTTGAGGATCTGAGGACCCATGCCAAATCTTTTCAGTATCCTGAGGGGGAATAGGCTTTGTCGTGCCCTCTTCATGACTATCTTGGTGTGTTTGGACCATGATAGTTTGTTGGTGATGTGGACACCAAGGAACTTGAAGCTCTAAATCTGCTCCACTACAGCCCCATCGATGAGAATGGGGGTGTGCTCGGGCCTCCTTTTCCTGTAGTCCACAATCATCTCCTTTGTCTTGATCACGTTGAGGGAGAGGTTAATGTCCTGGCACCACACGGCCAGGTCTCCGACCTCCTCCCTATAGGGTGTCTCATCGTTCTCAGTGATCAGGCCTACCTACCACTGTTGTGTCATCAGCAAACTTAATGATGGTGTTGGAGTCGTGCCTGGCCATGCAGTCCTGGGTGAACAGAGAGTACAGGAGGGGACTGAGCATGCACCCCTGAGGGGACCCCATGTAGAGGATAAGCGTGGCGGATGTGTTGTTACCTACCCTTACCACCTGGGGGCGGCCCGTCAGGAAGTCCAGGATCCTGTTGCAGGGAGGTGTTTAGTCCCATGGTCCTTAGCTTGGTGATGAGCTTTGATGGCACTATGGTGTTGAACACTGAGCTGTAGTCAATGAATAGCATTCTCACGTAGGTGTTCCTTTTGTGCAGGTGAGAAATGGCAGTGTGGAGTGCAATAGAGATTGCATCATCTGTGGATCTGTTGGAGCGGTATGCAAATTGGAGTGGGTCTAGGGTTTCTGGGATAATGGTGTTGATGTGAGCCATGACCAGCCTTTCAAAGCACTTCATGGCTACATACGTGGGTGTTACGGGTCAATAGTTATTTAGGCAGCTTACCTTCGTGTTCTTGGGCACAGGGACTATGTTGGTCTGCTTGAAACATGTTGGTATTACAGACTCAGTCAGGGACAGGTTGAAAATGTCAGTGAAGACACTTGTCAGTTGGTCAGCGCATGCTCGGAGTACACATCCTGGTAATCCGTCTGGCCCTACGGCCTTGTGAATGTTGACCTGTTTAAAGGTCTGTTTAAAAGCGTGATCACACAGTCATCCGGAACAGCTAATGTTCTCATGCATGCTTCAGTGTTGCTTGCCTCAAAGCGAGCATAGATGTAATATAGCTTATCTGGTAGGCTCATGTCACTGGGCAGCTCGTGGCTGTGCTTCCCTTTGTAGTCTGTAGTAGTTTGCAAACCCTGCCACATCCGAAGAGCGTCGGAGCCAGTGTAGTACGATTCGATCTTCGTCCTGTATTGACACTTTGCCTGTTTGAGGGTTCGTCTGAGGGCATAGTGGGATTTCTTATTAGTATCCGGGTTAGAGTCCCGCTCCTTAAAAGCGACAGCTCTAATCTTTAGCTCAGTGCGGATGTTGCCTGTAATCCATGGCTTCTGGTTGGGGTATGTACGTACAGTCACTGTGGGGACAACGTCATCGATGCACTTATTGATGAAGCCAGTCTACACGTGGTGTACTCCTCAATGCCATCGGAAGAATCCCTGAACATATTCCAGTCTGTGGTAGCAAAGCAGTCCTGTAGCTCAGGATCAGCATCATCTGACCACTTTTTTCTTGACCAAGTCACTGGTGCTTCCTGCTTCAGTTTTTGCTTGTACGTGGAAATCAGGATCAGATTTGCCAAATGGAAGGCAAGGGAGAGCTTTTTATGCATCTTTGTGCGTGGTGTAAATGTAGTTTCCTTTTTTTTCTCTTGTTGCACATTTCACATGCTTCTGGAAATGAGGTAAAACGGATTTAAAAGTTTCTCTGCATTAAAGTTCCCTGCCACTAGGAGCGCCGCCTCTGGATGAACATTTTGCTGTTTGCTTATGGCCTTATACAGCTCATTGAGTGAGGTCTTAGTACCAGCATCGGTTTGTAGTGGGAAATGGACAGCTACAGAAAATATAGATGAAAACTCTCTTGCTTAACAGTGTGGTCTACAGATTATGATGAGATACTCTACCTCAGGTGAGAAAAACTTTGAGACTTCCTTAATATTAGATTTTACAAATATACACAGACCGCCACCCCTTGTCTTACCAGAGGTAGCTGTTCTATCTTGCCGATGCAGCGTCAACCCCGCCAGCTGTATTTTATCCATGTCATCATTCAGCCACGACTCAGTGAAACATAAGATATTACCGTTTTTAAATGTCCCGTTGGTAGGATATTTGTGATCATAGCTCGTCTATTTTGTTATCCAATGATAGTACGTTAGCTAATAGGACTGATGGTAGAGGCAGATTACCCACTCACCATCGGATTCTTACAAGGCACCCCAACCTATGTCCCCGATATCTCCATCTCTTTCTCATGCGAATGACAGAGATGTTGGTCTTGTCGGGTGTCTGAAGTAAATCCTTCGTGTCAGACTCGTTAAAAAAAAATGTCTGTCCAGTACGAGTTGAGAAATCTCTGTCCTTATATCCAGAAGCTCTTTTCGGTCATAAGAGATGGTGTCAGAAACATTACCTACAAAATAAGTTACAAATAACATGAAAAAACACACACAATAGCACAATTGGTTAAGATCCCATAAAATGGCAGCCATCTCCTCCGGCGCCATTCAGTCCATGTAACTACTGTTGATGCTTAATATTGTCATGCATTATACATTCAGCCTCCACCTGCCGGTAGCCACTCCATATCTCTGTCTTCTGCCATCATATCTGTGTCATGTAGACATTGCGTTTATGGTTGGGTCATTTTATCAATCAGATAATGTAGAGGTGTTGAATTATTCATAAAGCATTAACCTCTCTGGTGTTGCATATGATGTCTGTGTAATAGAAATGTCTTGCCATAATTGTATAAAGACTAATACAGAAATTCACGACTACTTACTCAACGCTCACTAGTCGACTATTTGTGCAGTGTCTAAATTAGGGCTCTCCAACCCGGTTCCTGGAGAGCTACTGTCCTGTAGGTTTTCAATCCAACTCCAGTTGTAACTAAGCTGATTCAGCTCATCAACCAGCTAATTGTTAGAATCAGGTGCGCTAGGTTACGGTTTAAGTGTGAACCTACAGGACAGTAGCTCTCCAGGAACAGGGTTGGTCAAGATAATCAGACATTTTCTTCAGAAAAGAGGGAAGACAGATTGAGATTGGAGTACTGGGCTGCATACTGATGTGTAACATAAAAGTCTGTTAAAAGCTTGCTAAAGTTGATTTAAGTCATGTAGCCTTTGTACTGAAAGAACTGAGCTGTTTATGTTTCTTCAAACAAAGCAGTTGTCAATACCTGTCCACAATGACTGACCGAGTCTGTCTTCTACAGTGAGACACATGCACTAAGGTCTCTCTCTCTCTCTCTCTCTCTCTCTCTCTCTCTCTGTCTCTCTCTCTCTCTCTCTCTCTCTCTCTCTCTCGTAAAATACTTGGGACAATAATTACAGAATTAGATGGTAATAAATGCTTGTGTGTACAATAATGGACAACATTAACCAATGCCTTTGTGGAAATATACTACCTGGCTTATTGTGTAAAAAGGCCAAGTGAGTGAGTTTCTATCCAACAGCTAATGTTATTCTGATCTGTCCCAGAGGCCTGACACTTACACCAGACCCATAATGGTCTCTCTCTCTCTCTCTCTCTCTCTCTCTCTCTCTCTCTCTCTC
Organism: Oncorhynchus nerka; assembly: GCF_034236695.1. Lineage (NCBI taxonomy): Eukaryota > Metazoa > Chordata > Actinopteri > Salmoniformes > Salmonidae > Oncorhynchus > Oncorhynchus nerka. Next base: position 28,797,201 of record NC_088422.1, on the reverse strand, counting down.
TCTCTGTCCACATATTGAGTTCACCTCTCCTTTCACTGAAGTCCTTAGCTCATCAAACACCTATTGTTTCAGAGCAGTGATGTTTTGGGGGGCACGGTGGGGGAGAAGGGACAGGGGAAGAGGGGGATTGAAGGACACTTCCACTATGGGGAAATAAAAAGGCCCTTTGTGTGCACCTTAAGAGCTGAGCTGGTGGCACAGCCTGGGCTGTGTTCGGCCAGGTCTGTCTGTCAACAGGGCTGAGGATGAGGCCTGGGCACACAAACAGGACAAGGACACAAAAAGGCTATCCTGTCCTTCCCAGCCATCCTCACGTGCTCACCTCACTCCCATGTCAATGCCATATGCCTGTCATATGCTCTGTCACCTGTTACTCACTGGGCTTAATGTGTTGTAGAGTTCACATCCTAGGACAGGGGGACCAGTGATGTCCTAGGAATGATTTTCTCTGTGGAAGACCATTCTAGTATGAGTCAGAGGAAGGGAAGTGAGCCTGTGTCTATGCTGCAACCCTATGATCAGTGTTCGGTCAGTAGAGAGAGAAAGTGTGATTGTAAAATGATGGGATGAGGTCTCTCCCGTCTCCTTTTCTGTTCTCTTCCCCTCACCTCCATCTTTTTCTTCCTGTTCTGAGGCCACCGTAATGAAATGGGGTGAGTATTGGAGGCAAGTGTCTTTATCCAGGATTAAACACCAGCATCCAATACCAATTCATTAATTACATTAATTAGGATGCACTTTGTTATGGGGCCCGTCCTCTCTCTGCCCTGGCTCACCATCCTCTGAAGAGTAGATGGCCTCTGATTGACTCCAACATACTCTCCTCTCCTGTTTTGGGCTCTTAGTGGTGCTCAGTCGTTTTACATGATTTGAATAGTTCTGGCATCACATTAGTGAACCCAGTTCCCTCAAATCCCATCTGGCCTGTGGTTAGAGACAGATAGACAGGGTGCCAGCAGAGCCACTCAGCTGAGAGAATGGGGAAGTAGGCTCTAATAGAAGCATCCCTAATTCAATTTCAATGAATGTGTGGCTTTAATGGATTTTACCTGGTGGGCCTGAAATTGGAAAGATTTCAGGGCACATTAACCTGTTTAAAGTAATTGGAAAAAGTGTCTGATTTTCATTTTGTGGGGAAGGAAATAGTTGGTGACTTGCAGGAGATTAGGATCTATTTCTTAGGCCACGTGAGTAGAGTTTTGATTCGGTGTAGCTAAAGTGTTCCTTCCCTGCCGCCTATGGGGTTGGTCTTTTATCTCCCCCATGACATTTGATGTACTCTTCCACAGATACGCTGCACAGTGCACACCCACCGTCACCAAGCCCTCTCCTCTCTCCTTCATTGTGTTTTTAGGGATGTTGAACTTCTTGCTTTGTCATCTCTTTGTGTTTCTCCTGGGTGAGGTCTTTTTTTAGTGCTCTGCTCTCTGCCAGTTGGGGATGGCCTCCTTTCATTCCTGCTTTTTTAAAGGTCAGCGTGTCTGGGATAAAGATGTGTCGATCACAGGATAACCCTGGCTGGACGGGTAATTTACATCAAAGCTGCTGTGAGAGGGTGTTGGGTTCTGGAGCACCCAGGGGCCTCTCTCTTTCTTTCTCTCTCTGAGGACTTCTCCTCAATGCTATTAGCCCCACTGAATTACGGTGGAGATATGGCCTTGAGTCTACTTCACCCTGTCTCTCTCTTCATCTCAGCCAAATGGTATGTATCTCTGCACACTATTTAGTATTCCATTGGTGATGCAGAGGAAATTAGTGAGCATCATAGGAACATTTTGAATTTTTTGTACAGTCACCTGACAGAATTTCCAGAGGAGCACGGTAGTTGATCCACCCACGCTAGACTTTGTTCCTCTCTTCCAATCTTTTATTCAGTCTCTTCGGCAAGTAGCCTAGCGTTTAGTGTTGGGACAGTAACCGAAAGGTTGCTTGTTTGAATACCTGAGCTGGCAAGGTAGAAAAATCTGCTGTTCTGCCCTTTAGCAAGGCTGCTCCCTGGGTGCTGATGATGTGAATGTTGATTAAGGCAGCCCCCTGCAGCTCTCTGATTCAGAGGGGTTGCGTTAAATGTAGAAGACACATTTCAGTTGAATGAATTCAGTTGTCCAATTGACAAGGTATTCCCCTTCCCTTCTCTTCCTCCTCCTTCTCTCTGTTAGTTTCCAAACATGGTTTGCATTGATTTATTCTCATCCACCAATTAAAAGTAATTTTGTGAGCATTAGAGTAAGCCGTGCTGGGAACCTTGTACCACAGCAGTCTGTTCATTAACTCACTGAGAGTTTATGCGTACAGTGTGTGTGTGTGTGTGTGTGTGTGTGTGTCCGTGCCTACGTTTTTGTCTGTGAGTGTGTTTATCTGAGATTCCCATCACGTGCAGGGCATTCATTCTCTGTTCTCAGGCTAAATCCTCATGTTGTTGGAACAGTGTCAGTAGCCTTTGCTGCCACGCAATGCTTATATTTGACAAACTCCTTGCCCCCATGGCTGTAGAGGGGTCATTGACCCTGGGAGTGTTGAGAGGAGGAGAGGAAGCCACTGGTGTAAATAACACTGGGCTGTGATGGCTGTGAAAAAGGCCTGGACGCTTCACAAAATACCAAGTGTCACTGCATGCCCAGCTCTTCCTCCCCACGTAGCCTACTGCCTGCTGTCTTAGTAGTAGTGGAGCTCTGACTGCTTCTGTGTGCCAATGCCACTATTTACACTACATGACAAAAACATAAAATGGAAAGCACATCTTTAAATATACACAACATGACCAAAAGTACACCTGCTCATCGAACATCTCATTCGAAAATCAAGGGCAATAATATGGAGTTTGTCCCCCTTTGCTGCTATAACAGCCTCCACTCTTCTGGGAAGGCTTTCCACCAGATGTTGGAACATTGCTGTGGGGACATGCTTCCATTCAGCCACAAGAACATTAGTGAGGTCGGGCACTGATGTTGGGCGATTAGGCCTGGCTCGCAGTCGGCGTTCCAATTATTCCAAAAGGTGTTCGATGGGGTTGAGGTCAGGGCACTGTGCAGCCTAGTCAAGTTCTTCCACACCGATCTCGACAAACCATTTCTGTATGGACTTCGCTTTGTCTACTGGGGCATTGTCATGCTGAAACAGGAAAGGGCCTTCGGCAAACTTTACAGTTGGCACTATGCATTTGGGCAGGTATCGTTCTCCTGGCATCCACCACAACGTTTCATTTGTCAGACTGCCTGATGGTGATGTGTGATTCATCATTCCAGAGAACCCGTTTCCACTGCTCCAGAGTCCAGCGAGCTTTACACCACTCCAGCCAACGCTTGGCATTGCCCATAGTGATGTTAGGCTTGTGTGCGGCTGCTCGGTCATGTGAACCGACGACAGACAATTTTTACCGGCTACGCGCTTCAGCACTAAGTGCTCCCGTTCTGTAAACTTGTGTGATCTACCACTTTGCGGCTGAGCCGTTGTTTCTCTTAGACGGTTCCACTTCACAATAACAGCACTTACAGTTGACCGGGGCAGCTCTAGCAGGGCAGAAATTTGACAAACTGACTCGTTGGAAAGGTGGCATCCTATGATAGGGCCACATTGAAAGTCACTGAGCTCTTCAGTAAGGCCATTTTACTGTCAATGTTTGTCTATGGAGATTGCATGGTGGTGTGCTTCATTTTATACACCTGTCAGCAACTGTTGTTGCTGGAATAGCCAATATGCACAAATTTGAAGCGATGTCCACATACATTTTGTATATGTAGAGTATCCTGTAGGTATGAAAGTGGATATGGATGGACCTCACTCCATCCTTCATTGTCCATCACAGGGTTTGTGGAATGAGTCGACTCTCCTCTTCCCTCAACAGCTGATCATCTTGTGGAACATCATTATCTCCAGGGAGCACATCTGGAGCTTTCAATAGGCCTTCCATTTACAACCAATTTCCTCCACGTACAGAACTATTTATTCCATCTATTTTCAAAAGTAAGAACGGATGAAAAATTGAGTGAGGAAAGAAAAAGGGGGAAAACAAGTGTGAGGGTAAATCAGTCTCCTGCCTCAGGCGACATCCCGGCATTATCGCGCCGTCACAGCTTAGTGGAGGCCTGGTCGTGTGTGTGTGTGTGTGAGACTGAGAGGTGGTGTTGTGCTGTAAATGATAGGCATGTTTACCCGTACGCACACGTTTGCCTGCAGATTAGCCTGTGCCTGCCGTAGGAATCAGTGGAAACACACTCCTCTCCTGCAGGATGGGAGCCTCTCTTTTCTTGAGCTGAGCTCTTCTGCCTGCTCTCTCTCTCTTTTTCTGTTTATTTTAATTTTTTTAATCAGTTCATCTCGAACAGGGTGACACTTTTAGGTGGGAAGATACTGCCATATACAGGATAGATGAGCAGTTGAACTAATCCTCTATGTAAATTAGTAACTGTACAAATTACGGTCTAACTGTCATCCAAGTCAATGATTTCCTCTTGGAATAGTTGAGGCAAGGAGTTAGAGCCATCTAAGTTATTGGTTAAGGTAATCTTACAGGAAAGCAATGGTGCCTCTGAGTTGAATTGAATGGAACACCTCTGATTGGATGGACCAAAAGTGGAAATGTTTTGCAAGTGTCTTAGTTATGTATGAGTATTATTAACTTACCACTTATATTTATCTCTCTGCTTCTCTCTTTGTTGTGTGTTCCCCATCTTCATCTCTGTTTTGTCTACCCCCTCTTTCTCTGTCTCTCTCTGTCCCCGACTGTCATCAATGTACAATTAGGAGACATAATTGTGAGGAAACCACAGATCCACACAACATGATAGCAGGCATATGAATTCTCAATCTGGGTTTGTAATGCTTCCTTTTTGCACATAGCTCAGTGTGTTGACACAAAGGGTGGTGTAATTTTCACACATATATGCATACATCCTCTCTCCTGTATGGGCACTCAGGAGAGCAATGGCACAACATACAATCTCTGCTGTGTGATTCTGAAATGCAAAGCCAATGAAACATGTTCCCTCTGTGAGGTGGAATGTTCGACCACTGAGGGGATGTTGTAGACACTTGCGGTCCATGGTATAAAGGTACAGTAGGCTACATGGGCCAGGGAGCCACAAGTTCACTGCTATGCACCATAGTCACATTGGTCGCAGCCCTTTCTTTTTTACTGAGCCACTTCAGGTCATCTGCCATCCCAGTCTGCCATGCCCCTGTCAGTATGGCTACAATTATAAAATACATGAGGTTATGTAATAGATGCAAATATGGCCATGGGCGCAGGTGGGGAATTCTAAATGCCTTCTTATCATTCATGTTGACATTGTGATGGTTAAAATGGATGCTAGATGAATAATTCATGAGAGATTAAAAGTGGGGGCTGATATGGCTGATAAAACGACTGTCCTGGGAGATAATGTGTTTACACTGATTTCCTAAGGTGTGCTGTTGTGTGTGCTGTTGACAGTGAGACTTCATATTTATTCATATTTATAGAAGTATAAAATGTGTGACAAAATGTTGGATTTATTGTAATCCTATTAACATTTTATTATGACTAAAAACTGCTTACCAATAACATATACTGCAGTTTCCAGATGGTAGTTACTGTTGTCTCTGATAGTGGTCCTATAGCAGCTGTTTCCCTTCCCTGTTGAATGCCAGAGATGAGCGGCACGACAGATCGATTTAACTAGCAGCAGAGTGCACAGTCACGCTTTGACTGCAAATGTAACAGGGTTGGTTATGTTTCCACTTGGTACTGCAGAAATATGTATTCCTATTGGTTGGTTGAGTTTGACATATTATACAATTGGTTATGCTTGCAAAAAGGGGACGCGAAGTCACTTTTTCCCAGTCTATTGACATGCAAGCGGTAGGTCACTTTCAGAAATAGCGGAATCTATTTACGTATATTTACAGTGTGTACGAGTTAACTATGTACATTTCCTGATATATACTGTACATATACAGTTGAAGTCGGAAGTTTACATACACTTAGGTTGGAGTCATTAAAACTTGTTTTTCAACCACTCCACAAATTTTGGGCAAGTCGGATAGGACATCTACCTTGTGTATGACACATGTAATCTTTCCAACAATTGTTTACAGACAGATGATTTCACTCCTAGAGATGAACATACTTTGATGCGAAAAGTGCAAATCAATCCCAGAACAACAGCAAAGGACCTTGTGAAGATGCTGGAGGAAACAAGTAAAACTAGTCCTATTTCGACATAACCTGAAAGGCCACTAAGCAAGGAAGAAGCCACTGCTCCAAAATCGCCATAAAAAACTATGGTTTGCAACTGCACATTGGGACAAAGATTGTACTTTTTGGAGAAATGTCCTCTGATATGATTAAATAAAAATAGAACTGTTTGGCCATAACGACCATCATTATGTTTGGAGGAAAAAGGTGGAGGCTTGCAAGCCGAAGAACACCATCTCAACAGTGAAGCACGGGGGTGGCAGCATCATGTTGTGGGGGTGCTTTGCTGCAGGAGGGACTGGTGCACTTCACAAAATAGATGGCATCTTGAGAAAGGACAATTATGTGGATATATTGAAGCAACATCTCAAGACATCAGTCAGGAAGTTAAAGCTTGGTCGCAAATGGTTCTTCCAAATGGACCATGATCCCAAGCATACATCCAAAGTTGTGGCAAAATGGCTTAATGACAACAAAGTCAAGGTTTTGGAGTGGCCATCACAAAGCCCTGACCTCAAGCCTATAGAAAATGTGTTGGCCAAACTGAAAAAGCTTGTGCGAGCAAGGAGCCCTAAAAACCTGGCTCAGTTACACCAGCACTGTCTGGAGGAATGGGCCAAAATTCACCCAACTTATTGTGAGAAGCTTGTGGAAGGCTAATTTTTACCAGGATTCAATGTCAGGAATTGTGAAAAACTGAGTTTAAATGTATTTGGCTAAGGTGTATGTAAACTTCTGACTTTAACTGTATGTGTGTATGGTACATATTAGATATTGGGGGCATCCTTGGATGTACTTTTGCATGTTATTTCTGTAAGACCAAGTTAGAGAGCATGCTATAATTGTAATGGTCGCATTAGCTCCCTGCTAATTCACAGTTATTTCCATGCTAACAGACAAAGGACGAATCTACAGCCATCAATATACTGTTGTCTCGCACATCTAATGTGCTTCCTTGCTTATGTCTGTTATCAGAATAAACACCAATCAACTGGGACTGCTGGCTGGGTATTCCTTTCTTTAAAAAGACAGAGCAAAGGAGTTACGATCAAATTTGTTACAGTGGTCCCGAGATCAGGCTTCTTTTGTCTTTTCTGGACATCTGTTACACAAACGCACACACACTGTGAACTCTTTAACCATCGGATGGGAGAGGGCAGACGATACTGTATCTGTCACACTACAGTGGCCCACAGTGAACTGAACAAGAGAACTGACTAGACATGCACGCCCATGTAATAGACATGTACATCCTCCTGTTCTCATCCTCATGTTCTCGTCCTCCTGTTCTCGTCCTCCTGTTCTCGTCCTCCTGTTCGCGTCCTCCTAGATCTATCCTCTGCCTTCGACAGCGGGAACTATCAGATCCTCCTTTCCACCCTCTCAGGGCTGGGCTTCTCAGTTTCTGCACAATGCTGGATTGCATCCTACCTGGCAGGTTGCTCCTACCAGTTGACGTGGAGAGGATCTCTTGAGCTCTCACTACTGGTGTCCCGCAAGGCTCGGTTCTAGGCCCTCTCCTCTTTTCTCTATACACCAAGTCGCTCTGCTCTGTCATATCCTCACATGGTTTTATCCAATCATTGCTATGCAATTGACACTCAATCACTTTTCTCCTTCTCCCCTTTTGGCACCCAGGTGGCGACACATCTCTGTGGCCCACCACCTCAAGCTCCACCTTGGCCTGCCTTCTCCAAGACTTCTCCATCACGGTTGACAACTCCACAGTGTCCCTCCCAGAGTGCTAAGAATCTTGGAGTGACCCTGGACAACACCCTGTCGTTCTCTCGCTACTGCAGGTTCATGCTGTGCAACATCCATAGAGTATGACTGTTCCTCACAGAGGAAGAGGTGCAGGTCCTAATTCAGGCACTTACCCTCCCAGAGTGCTAAGAATCTTGGCGTGACCCTGGACAACACCCTGTCGTTCTCTCGCTACTGCAGGTTCATGCTGGGCAACATCCGTAGAGTACGACTGTTCCGCACAGAGGAAGAGGTGCAGGTCCTAATTCAGGCACTTGTCATCTCCCGTCTACTGCTGGGCTCCCTGCTTGTGCCATCAACCCCCTGCAACTTATCCAGAATGCCGTAGCCCGCCTGGTGTTCAACCTTCCCAAGTTCTCTCATCACCCCACTCCTCCGCACACTCCATTGGCTTCCAATCAAATCTTGCATCCACTACAAGACAATGGTAATGACCATGGGAACTGCCCCTCCCTACCTTAAGACTAGGATCAAACCCTACACCCAAACCTGAGCGCTCCGTTCTGCCACCTCTGGTCTACCACCTCTGAACTCTTGGCCCTCCCACCCCTACTGGACTCAGCTCCCACCCAGCCCAGTCAAAGCCCACTCACCCCAATGGTGGAACGAGCTCCCCCTAACGTCAGGACAGTGGAGTCCTTGCCCATCTTCTGAAAATGTCTGAAACCCATCCTTTTCAAAGAGTATCTTAAATAAATCCCATGGCGCCCCCCCTAAAACCCTACTACCAATGACTTTACTGATAACTACATTATTGAGGAAAAATGTACTTGGTACGACTGTGATATGTGGTTGTTTCACCTAGCTATCTTACGATGAATGCACTAATTGCAAGTCACTCTCGATAAGAATGTCTGCTAAATTACTAAAATGTCAAATGTAAACACTCATTAATGTAAAATATGTGTGCTGAATGAGACATCTGCATTCCAGAAACCTGCAAGCTCTACGTACCAAATATATTATTTACCAACATCTCAGTTGGTCTCAGACAATCCTTAACAACCTCCATGTAATGCTGAACAAAGTATCTGTCTTGGTGGGTCTCATAGTGCGTGATGTTTGTTCTGTTTACTGTCCAAAGAGAAGAATTGGGTGAACATCTGTATGTTTCAGTGTTGCACATTACTACAGTATAATGAGCTGTTTTTTTCAGTCTGGGCCAAGAGAGTGTGTAAATGGGTTTCATGTTGTTTTGTATTCCAGGTAAGAGTGTGTGAATGACCAGATGTTGTTGTGTAGTTCAGGGTAAGTGTGTGTGTTAATGGCTGGATGTTGTTGTGTATTCCAGGGCAGGTGGCGGCGGCAGGGTAGCCTAGTGGTTAGAGCGTTGGACTAGTAACCGGAAGGTTGCAAGTTCAAATCCCCGAGCTGACAAGGTACAAATCTGTCGTTCTGCCCCTGAACAAGGCAGTTAACCCACTGTTCCTAGGCTGTCATTGAAAATAAGAATTTGTTCTTACTGACTTGCCTCGTTAAATAAATAAATAAATAAATAAATAAAGAGTGTGTTATGTGTACATGCGTGTTAATGGCCTGATGTTTTGGTGGTCTGGGTACATCCCAACAGTATTTTTGATAGTGTCAGCTGCTTCTGAGGCGTTTCAGCTCAGCTTCCATTAGCCACGAGCCACAAACCATCGCAAACCACCATCCCCCCTGTTGTCCCCCAGCAGTCCCCCTGATGACAAACTCACTTTGTCCCCTCCCTGCTGAGCTGTCTCATTCACCCACACTGTGTTGGAGGGGGTGGACCAGTGTAACAGTGAAACATGGCCTCCTGCATGCAGCGCCTAGCCTGGTGATGGAGGATGCAGATGGGCCTCAGCAGAGTAATGGAGGGAAACGATGAGCAACAGAGTGCCATCCCTCTCCAACGGCCTGTGCTGCATCATGGAGCCAGGCAGAGCGGAGCGAGGGAGAGGGGAGCGAGAGGCCCAGGAGCATGCAGGGGACTGCTGGCTGGAGACCACTGTAGCGCAGCTTCCAACTTATTGGATTTCCTCTGAAGATGTTTGTTTCCTTCACTGCTCCACTGAGGGACAGTGCTTAATTCCTAGTTATCTCATCATTATTTATTGAGGGAACCCTCCAAGGAGACAGAGTGTGGCTTCTGCAGTCGATCAGGGTCTGAATGAGGAGGTAGAGTGTTAGGCAAGGGTGTAACCTGGTGGTGTGGGGCCTGATGTTATTCTGAAATGGTGTTAGAATTGAGTGGACTATAGTAACTTTCTGATGGCCTCAGGATTAGCAGTGTCCACTTTGTTATGTTCAGCTCCATTTTGATTTGCTATGCTGACAGATTTGTGAAGTAGCATATTGTGACTCCCATGCAGTATCTGAGAGTATTGTTAATGAAGTATTGGCAGTTGAAAACATTTAAAAACGCATGACATTTCCTCTTCAGTTGATATGGGTATTATATTTTCTTTATTAATTTGTTACTGTGCATTATTTGGTATTCGGGACATTCAATTTGGCACATAGCTCAATACGTTCAAAGAAAATATATTCCCTGACGGGTTGGACCCAACAAGTATTGATATAGAATAAGCCTCCACCTTTAATTTCTGTGAAAATGTCAGCTCACAGCTTTCCTTTGTTCAGAGTAACACCCAATTTCTGCATTTGTGGCCGATGTGAAATGGCTAGCTAGTTAGCGGTGGTGCGCGCTAAATAGTGTTTCAGTCGGTAACGTCACTCGCTCTGAGACCTTAGAAGTAGTTGTTCCCCTTGCTCTGCAAGGGCCGTGGCTTTTGTGGCGTGATGGGTAACGATGCTTCATGATTGACTGTGGTTGATGTGTGCAGAGGGTCCCTGGTTCGAGCCCAGCTTGGGGCAAGGAGAGGGACGGAAGCTATACTGTTACACATTCATATTCTGTAAGTCTCAGACTGTCCTATGACTTCACTAGCTATTTGGGTGTTGATTCCCAATAGTACAGAGAGTGCTACTACATCCATTAGTATTGCTTTGTGAGAGGGAGATGTACAAGGAGAGATAGAAAACGACGGATAAAAATGACTATTCACTATTCGGTCTGTATGCTGTTAGTGAATTGGCTGAGCTTCTTTAAATTTTGCCACGTTTTCCAGACTCCATTGTGTATTGTGGAGGCAATACACAATGGCAATTTTCTTGATTTCATGTTTCATAAGAACATCGCAGATAGATATTTCCTTTAGATTAGTTGTGCCAGCACTCCATTTCAGCACCATGACAATCCCACGCTCACCCTTGCACTGCCACAGTACACCACTCATTGGCAATAAGACCAAGGTGTCACACCTAATGAGTCTCTCAGGAGTTGCTTTCATATTCATAGTCTATGTGTATGTTATGAGTATTCACTCCCTCCCCAGCTGTCAAAGACATGAAAAGCACATTTGCCATAATTCTGTTCTAAATGCTACATGTCAGTTTAAAAGGTTAGAAAAGTTGAAAAGCTCCAGTATTTGAAGTGGTGTATCCACATGGGGAGTGTTAGATGACCAACATTAGAGGAACTCTGATGGGCCTACAGAGCTGCAGGAGGTTCCTCAACTGGATGCAAGGCCATATTGAACATTAAGTCAATAAAGGGACTTTTACTTCAGTCAGTGTACTCAATGTACTACACACTACACTCCCAGCTTCGACATGGTTGGGGAGGTTAATGCCCTGTATTCCTAAGTGCTGGATTCAGTCGAGTACAGAACATTCTCACATCCAATGTCTGGATGGGAAACTACTGAGAGACATCATGTTTATTCAAGTGAGGAGAAACAAGAACCATGTCCCCTTTGCTCTCTGCCTCCTCCTGGAAAATAAAGAGAGTGAGTGAGTGAGGCCTTAGAACATACCTCTACTGTATTTAATATCTCTAAAGTGTGTGAGAAGCGAGAGCCATCTTAGATGAGTGTGTTTACCTGGAACATTAGCTTAAATACTTCATACCCGCATTCTGGGTATGGCATTCAGTGTGTTTGCTTCATTTGAAGCCCTGAAATTTCATCTGAAGCGCCCTTCTCTTTTTCGTATGATCCTGTCACATTAGGTCTATCTGTCTGGCTACTATTTTTCATCCAAAGGGGAGCTTGCTCAAACAAACATCCAAGACAAAGAACAAGCTGGTCAAGAGAGCTCAAATCTCTAGAAAGTAACATGCAGCCATGCTTTCTGAGTGACCATTAGCCCTGGACTGTATCCCCAATCTTGTAGAGAGTGAAACCACACCATCTGTGCTGCTGTCTTATTATGCTCCAATCATTGTTCCTGTATTACGCTGATAAGGTTTCACATCAAAGTATGTATTTTGACTGGCCAGTGAGGGTTTTGTCATTGCATATATGTCTGGTGATAGAAAACGTTTCTTATTGCTGTTGTGGCAGAGGGCAGCTGGCATGGATTTGAGCTATACAGAGTCTCAGGACACAGTGAGACATCAGAACTCAAAATATATGTTTGTTTTACTCCAAAGTTTGTAAACATAGTAAATGTTAACCCTATATAGTCCCAAAACATGGTTAAAACTATAATCTTTACATTTTGGATGGTCATTCCTTCCGTCCATAGCTCTGTCTGTGTGGTGTTGAGAAGGTGTTTGGTGTTGGAAGATGTGTGGTGTTGGGCAGGTGTTTGGTGTTGGGCAGGTGTTTGGTGTTGGAAGATGTTTGGTGTTGGAAAGGTGTTTGGTGTTGGAAAGGTGTTTGGTGTTGGAAGATGTGTGGTGTTGGAAAGGTGTTTGGTATTGGGAAGGTGTTTAGTGTTGGCAGGGTGTGTGGTATTGGGAAGGTGTTTGGTGTTGGGAGGGTGTAGCAGGACACAAATGGTTATTCCTGATTGCACCATACTGGCCTCAGCCTGATTAATAATGTAAAGAAAGGCAATCTTTTCCGTTTCTTTCCATCATTTCCCCTCAGAAACCCGACTGCTCTACAGTATGTGCAGTGAATGGACTAATAACATTTAATTTGTAGATTTTCCCTGTGAACATTATCCCTTTTTGCAGTATTTTCTGCCAAGGACATAGGCCTACTTTAATTTGCTGCAGTCACTGAACACATTTCATTATATCCTTTTTAGATTCAGAAAATGTTTGTTATTATAATCATTACTGGAGGATAATAGACATTGTATCTAGTATACACATGGAAACAACTTGCATAGTCCCTGTGCCAGGGACAAAGACTTTTGTTAATCTACTTCAATAATACATGTTGAAGCAAAACACATCATGGTTTTACTGTAAACAATGTTATTTCTACCATTATATGTACACACAGTGATACAGTTTTTTATTGAACTGAAGAACAGCAGTTACACCACAAAACAGAGATAAAAATGTACGCCTGTCCACAATTTTCCTCTTCTAGAAGGATACATCTGTTAGTCACATAATTGGCTGGAACGTGACAGAGTTTGAGTAATTATTTCATAGGAAGAAAATAAGACAGCTGAGACACATATGAAGAAAAAGGGATTTGTTGAAACCATCTGATCCTTTAATGTGTATTTCTATGGCGAAGACGACATGGTCTGTTGGGCCTCAGCTGTTTGGAGCAGGTTCAGCTGGATGCATACAATGATTCAGTGAATTAAAGATCTGTTTGATTTAACCACATGTTTAACCAACCCATGCTGCACTGTGTTCTCTCTCATCCTGAGTTTCTGTGTTTTTTCCTCTTCCCCAGGGTCAAGTTGAAAGAGGGCATGGTGTTCCTGGGTGCCCGGCCCAGCAACCCCACCCTGTGGATGGTGAGCCAGGATGTGAGGAGCGAGGGGCACAGGGTGGTCACCCTTCATTGCCGCAGGAAAGAGTCCAGCTACGGACAAAGGTCAGTCAAGAGCACCTGGATCTCCCCACGGTGTCCTATTGGACATCACTGGTATACTGTACACACAACCATCTACAACCTGCACTCACCCATCTACAACCTTCCCCTATAGGACCGAAGTCTGCCTTATAACTCTTGACTCTAAATATCACAGTGTTGGCTTGAGTAAACCCAGCGAACACATAACGTTCTGAGAACCATATGTTTCTTAGTTCTTGGTGAGAGCATGGTTGTCCTATGATTATTTTGCATACAACATTCCCAAAACCTTCTGGGAATGGTGCAGGATAGTTGCTTGACTTTTAAATATATTCAGCACATTTAAGGAATTTGACAAAATATTTTTGGGGGTGTTTCATAATAGTTTAAACATGGTTACATGAGCGTTCTCCAACTGCTTTGACATTGGGAATGTTCTCAAATAGTTCAGAGAATGTTAAGAAACCGCGTTCTTCTGTGAGAATTTCAGTACTTCAGCATAACGTTTCTTACAGGTTTCGTCATGATTCTACTTAAAGTCACGTTCTCAAATTGTTCCAAGAACATTACGATTTTTTTTAGAAAACCACAAGAAAACTTTAACAACGTTGAGAGCAGTTCTAAGATTGTTATTTAAAAACATATATTCCTTTCTCAGAATGTTCAGAAAACGTTTAATAAAAAACACAAGAAAACTTTAGTAATGTTCAGAGAACATTCTAAGAATGTTGATTAAATACATTCCGTTCTCAGTGTCAACAAAACTCTCTATCCTCTATCTTGTTAAGTGTGTTCAGGTGTTGGCCTCTCCCACTAATTGGCAACACCTGATCTTAATGAGTGCTTGTTTCCTTTGAGATGGGGTCTTTTTGAATAGACTAAAATGAACAGCATTGCATGCGTATAAAAACAAGGCATACTAGCTCCATCCTGATGCCCGATTGGATAGAGAACAGAAGATTATAGGTTATCTAATCTTACTGATGTCATGTCAGAATACAATGTACATTTGTTTGCATGATTAATGCTTAAGGAAATGAATTTCTGTGGGTCCTATCTGCCCTTTGAATTCCAAAAAGTTAACCCAAAATAAGCTATTAGTGTTAGTAAAATTTGTATTGAAACATTCAGTGAAAGTTAAGGAAGTTGTTCAAAAACCTCAAAATAACCTATCCTTTCCGTTCTCAGAGTGTTAATTAAACCTCCCAGGAAAGCTTTCAAGGAACCAAAGTAAAACGTTCTCAGAACCTCCCTGCAACCTAAAAATAAAATTTCCAAAAACAATTTTCACTTCTGTTCTCAGAACGTTTTAAAGACAATCAGTTTTACCGGTCAGGAAACTTATGGCTTCATTCACAGAACCAATGGGAGAACCATGGGAAACCAACAATGTACGTTCCCACAACTTCCAAGCAACCAAATGTGGTGATGCCTATGCCCGTTTTTTATTATATATTTTTATTTAACCTTTATTTAACTAGGCAAGTCAATTAAGAACAAATTCTTATTTATACAATGACGGGCTGGCAAGAGTTAAACGGCCTCCTGTGGGGACAGGGGCTGAGATTAAAAATAAAAACAAACTATGTAAGACCAAACAGACAACACAGACAGAAGACACTTGCAACAGCACAAATACAACAGCAAACAAACAGTGGATGTGTGTGTGTGCAGGCATGTGTGTGGTGTGTGTAAAGTAAAACAACATGCTTCCTTACAAAAGGCAACGCAAACTAGAATCAAATACATGTCTCAACAACCTGTTCATCTATTTGTCCTTTGAACTCATATCGTGGAAATTCGAATCAATAATGAGGAGAGACAAGGTCAATCACCAATCAGGATATTAACTTTATTAAAAATCTATCGATAAGGGAGCAGGTCAATAAAACACACACATACAAGGTGAATCGATTGAGTGCTCCAATAATAAACAAGTTTTTTTTTATAGAAACCCAAGAACTGCTTAGTCATGGTTGGTTCCACCCCACTCCAGCAGATCAAGGCATCATAAGCTTCCTTGTTTTGTTCTTGTGGCCAGGTGTAACAGGTCATAGCGCACAAACAAGTGATAACTGCAGTTCCGTTTACTCCTTTCTCTACCAAGCTAGCCTCTGTTCTCTTCCATCCCCCCCACAGCGGTGCCCTTGGAAGATAGTAAAATAACAGGATGGGCTGAATAACTGTGGTCACTTCTCAGAGACTCTTTGTCTTATGTCGTGTGACCAGGTTGCTCAGAAACAAAGAGACATTGAAACTATACAGGTCTATCTGTTCCTCAAGCTTATCTCCATCCCATGTCCCTGACCACATGGCTAGACCAGCTGCGGGGAGTGAGTGGTGTAGAGATTAACCATCCTTTCTCAGAAGCACAGCATTGGCACTAAAGAAATGTCTCTACTATTGTTAAGCATATTCATTGTTAACTATTAACTATTATTAAACAAATCAGGTAAATAGGTGATTATTTCTCTCATACTCCTCCAGGGACACCAGGTCGGGGAGTTTTATGTCAGCTTGTAGGGAATTCCAATTTTCAGGACTGTTAGCATAAAACAAGATTGAGAGCAGAGTTTGTATGTGTTTTTTATTTCGAGCTAGAAGAGAGGATACATAAAACGGCAGTTTTCCTAAAATAGCCTTATAAATAAGAATGTAACCGTGTTTGAACCTGCATTTTGCTAGTGATGTCCACCTGACAGCACCATGTCCAATATAGAATGCTCTCTTTTGATTAGCATACTAATTCCCCCAAACTGAAATAGCCTTAAAGTTGTTTGGTAATTTCCTATCTGTATTATGTACTTAAATGTATCTAGTAAATAGGAAACAGATTCCCAGGATGTGAAAAAGGTTACTGCTGTGTTAATTAAGCTGGAATGCGGTGTAACGTCTGTCGTCGGAATGAGACCAAAGCGCAGCGTGGCGAGTGTTCATGAAATGTATCTACAAGAAACACTCAAACAAAAATAACAAATTCAGAAACGAAAGTGAACATTTCCGTCAGGCACAGACACTAAACAGAAAATAAGATCCCACCAAAACCCAAACGGAAAATCACAACTTATATATGATTCCCAATCAGAGACAACGATAGACAAAACAACAAAGAAATAGAAAACCGATTTTCCCACCCGAGTCAAACCCTGACCGAACCAAACATAGAGAATAAATAAAGATCTCTAAGATCAGGGCGTGACATGCGGGCCCTTTGTGTGTTCTAATGGTTTTCTTCTATGGATCAGAAAGTTGGGTTAATAAATCTAACTTTTTAGTGACAGGTGTAATTATACGGATTAGCGAATGATTGGGAGGTTGGAAAGCTCTGATTATTAAGTTCATCAGCATCATTCTACTCTACTTATTTTTAAAGAAAAGAGAAGACTTTAGAGTTTGACCCTGTCACCTTCAATTCAAAGTATGCCCTGTGGTTGTTTGAATTTAGCCTTTTAAACTAATTCTAATATATTTTTTCCAGTATTCTTGCTTAAATTCTTGTTAAACAATTCCTCCCACAAAAAGTATTAGGGCAGTAACCATCCATTGATTACTTTAGTTAGTTCAATGCAGAGCTGTGTGTTCAAAAGAAGTAAAAGAGTGATTGCTATTCCAACCTCAGAGTCTAGAGACTTTGAATGTTTAGGTCTGTTGTATAATTCATACACCAGGGAGGTACCCCTACATGGTCCTTAGCAGTACTACAACACTGTTGTATAATTCATCTTGATATCATACACCAGGGAGGTACCCCTACATGGTCCTTAGTCTACAACACTGTTGTATAATTCATCTTGATATCATACACCAGGGAGGTTGAATGTTGTATAATTCATCTTGATATCATACACCAGGGAGGTACCCCTACATGGTCCTTAGCAGTACTACAACACTGTTGTATAATTCATCTTGATATCATACACCAGGGAGGTACCCCTACATGGTCCTTAGCAGTACTACAACACTGTTGTATAATTCATCTTGATATCATACACCAGGGAGGTACATCAACAGTACTACAACACTGTTGTATAATTCATCTTGATATCATAAAAGAAAAGCAGTACTACAACACTGGCTTGATATCATACAAGGGAGGTCCCCTGGTCCTTAACAGTCAAACACTGTTGTATAATTCATCTTGATATCAGGTCCGTTGGTCCTTAGCAGTACTACAACACTGTTGTATAATTCATCTTGATATCATACACCAGGAGGTACCCCTATGGTCTTAGCCTACAACACTGTTGTATAATTCATCTTGATATCATACACCAGGGAGGTACCCCTACATGGTCCTTAGCAGTACTACAACACTGATTATCAAGCATCATGTACAACATAAAAGAAAACATCCAGGCAAACAAGTCTGGCACAGTCAACCTGGCACTCAGGTCTTCTACTTCTCTTGCCTCATCTCCCTGATATAATGCTCAGTGTACTCTCAGCGCTCTGTCTCAGCAGCACCAGGTTGTGCCGAGTCTCTCTCACATGAGTGTGTAGTGAAGTCAGTTTCATTGATTGAAGTGAGGGAGTCAGAGACAAGAGCGAGCATGTTCTGTCTAATCCCTGACTGTCCTGTTGGGCCATGTTGGATGGACCACTGCTCCCTAATCCCCCAGCTGTCCCAAGTCACTCCATAGGCACAAGAAGCCCAGCCGTGGCTATAATATACAATTATCCTTTATTTTTGCATTGCCTCTCCACCCCTTTCCCACTCCCAGTCTTTTCATTGGAGCCCTTTGGAGGGATTAGATACAGCCATCTCATCTGTTGAGCTGTCTTTCAATTTATCAGCCTCACACTGACTGCAATATTTCTCTATCCCGTTCTCTCTTTTCAAACTAGCACAATGAGTGGATGTGAGTACTGTCGGTCAATCTGCTGTAGCTGCAGCTTTTTTACCAGGGGGAATTTTATTATCCACTTTATTACCTGTTTTTTCACTAGTACCTTTAACCTTGTGTATATGATGTATTTTATAACCAGTACATGGGCAGTGCAGCAGGCATATTGTTCCTGCTATGTATTAAAGGGAATGCTATAGGTGACTTGGACGAGTCACACAATCTGGAGTGGTGGCAATTCCATTGAATTGGCTTAAAATCTGCACCAGATAGCCCATCCACACCCAGCTCTACTGTATAGGCCTACTGTAGCTGTTGTAGTGTACTATAGTCGTACAGTGCCTTCAGAAATCATTTACACTCCTTGACTTTTTCCACATTTTGTTGTGTTACTGCTTGAATTTAAAATCTATTACATTTCAATTTTTCTGAAATGCTGAAATGTCTTGAATTAATAAGTATTCAACCCCTTTGTTATGGCATGCCTAAATAAGTTCAGGAGTAAACATTTGCTTAACAAGTCACATAATACGTTGCATGGACTCACTCTCTGTGCAATAATGGTGTTTAACAAGATTTTTTGAATAACTACCTCATCTCTGTACCCCACACATACATTTATCTGTAAGGTCCATCAGTCCAAACAGTGAATTTCAAACACAGATTCAACCACAAAGACCAGGGAGGTTTTCCATTACCTTGCACAGAAGGGCACCTATTTGTAGATGTGTACGAATAAAAAAGCAGATATTGAATATCCCTTTGAGCATGGTGAAGTTATTAATTACACTTTGGATGGGGTATCAATACACCCAGTCACTACAAAGATACAGACGTCCTTCCTAACTCAGTTGCAGAGAGGAAGGAAACCGCTCAGGGATTTCTCGAGGACAATGGTGACTTTAAAACAGTTGCTGAGTTGAAGGGCTGTGATAGGAGAACGGAGGATGGATCAACAACATTGAAGTTACTCTACAATATTAAGCTAATTGAGAGAGGGAAAAGAAGGGAGCCTGTACAGAATCAAAAATATTCCCCCTTTTCAAAAAGGCACTATAGTAATACTGCAAAAAGTGGGGCAAAGCAATGAACTTTTTGTCCTGAATACAAAGTGTTATGTTTGGGGCAGATCCAATATAACGCATTACTGAGTACCACTCTCCATATTTTCAAGAATAGTGTTGACAGCATCATATTATGGGTATGCTTGTTAATCATTAAGGACTGGGGTGTTTTGCAGGATAAAAAATAAATGGAATGGAATGGAGCTACTGTAAGCACAGGCAAAATCCTAGAGGAAAACTGGGTTCAGTCTGCTTTCCACCAGACACTGGGAGATGAATTCACATTTCAACAGGACAATAACCTAAAACACAAGGCCAAATTTACACTGGGGTTGCTTACCAAGAAGACGGTGAATATTCCTGAATGGCAAGATCTGAATGGTTTGTCTAGCAATGATCAACCAATTTGACAAAGAATAATGGGGAAATGTTGCACAATCCATGTGTGGAAAGCTCTTAGAGACTTACCCAGAAAGACTCACAGCTGTAATCACTGCCAAAGGTGCTACTACAAAGTATCAACTCATGGGTGTGAATACTTATGTAAATGAAATATTTCTGTATTTCATTTTCAATAAATGTGCAAAAATGTCAAAAAACATGTTTTCACTTTGTCATTTTGGGATATTGTTTAATCCATTTTGAATTCAGGCTGTAACACAACAAAATGTGGAATAAATAAGTAAATAGTTATGAATACTTTCTGAAGGCACTGTGCTGTCTGTCATACTAGCTTGCTTTCTATTTCCACAAGGCCACCACAGCTGTAAAATGCCCACTTCACACATCTCATTCAATGGAATATTTTCAAAACCAGAATGACTATAGTGATACATTGTTCATTGTTATTGGATTGCACTCCAGAACTCCAACTCTGCCAGAAAAAAAGTGACATTAATATTTGTTCTAATAGACAGAATCTGACTTTATTCGCCAGGACACAACTGCTTACTCAACACAATAAAGTGCCAACTTCTACCCGCCTTGCATGTTATGAGAAAACACACGCTTTGAAATAGTGCGCTTTTTCAGTTACAGATTTATTTTCTCCCTAATACAGTACTACAGTACAGGAGGATCAGAATAAGCTCCTATAGAAACGCACAGATATCAGCTAAAAGAGCACTCTGGGAGATTGGAAATTCACTTGCAGTGGCACTAAAGAAAAGCAGCACATTTAAAACAACAGCAGCCCTGCTTCCTCAGCATGTCATAATAACCCAGTCTAAGTGGGCCCTTATCTCCTCAGTAAAAGTGCCTTGTCTGGCCCAAGTTAATGAAGACTGTCTCAGTCCAGATGGATATCCCCTCGGTGGCCATTGGGAGAGACCTCATGTAGAGCAGAAGCGGGCTCTTTAGAGAACTAGTTCAGTCATTGTAGCCAATTCCCAGGCCTCAGTGAAGAGATACTGTCACACAGACTGAGATTGAAACACACTGTAAGTGTCAATTCATCCCAAAGGTATTCGATGGGGTTGAGGTCAGGGCTCTGTGCAGGCCAGTCAAGTTCTCCCACACCGATCTCGACAAACCATTTCTGTATGGACCTCGCTTTGTGCATGGGAGATTGTCATGCTCAAACAGGAAAGGGCCTTCGCCAAACTGTTGCCACAAAGTTGGAATCATCTATAATCTTTGGGCTAGGCGTGCTGCTAGCAACCCACCTCGACAACATCCGGTAAAATTGCAGAGCACGAAATTCTAAATACAAAATTCGTAATATTTAACATCCATGAAAATACAAGTGTCTTACATCGTTTAAAAGCTTAACTTCTTGTTAATCCAGCTGCTTTGTCAGATTTCAAAAGGCTTTACGGCGAAAGCACACCATGCAATTATCTGAGGACAGTGCCCCGCATACAAAAGCACTAAACATTTTCCAAACAAGCAGAGGCGTCACTCACGAAAGTCAGAAATAGCGATAAAATAAATCACCTACCTTTGAAGATCTTCCTCTGTTTGCAATCCCAAGGGCCCCAGCTATATAACAAATGGTGGTTTTGTTCGATAAAGTCCTTCTTTATATCCCAAAAAGTCAGTTTGATTCAGTAATCCACCGGTTTCCCTCGTTCAAAATGCATACAAATGAATCCCAAAAGTGACCAATAAACTAAGTTTAAGTCAAACAACATTTCTAATCAATCGTCAGGTACACTAATATGTAAATAAACAATAAAATTTAAGACGGAGAATAGTATGTTCATTACCGGAGATAAATAACGAAGTGAGCACCCTCATCCACGCGCGCCACAATACTACAGTCAAAATGGGAGCCACAAAACTAAAAATTCTAGCTCATTTTTCAAAGAACAAGCCTGAAACTCTATCTAAAGACTGTTAACATCTACTGGAAGCCCCATGAACTGAAATCTGGGAGGTATTCTATTGATTTCCCATAGACAGCCTTTACAATGAGTGGTGAGCTCAAAAATAAAAATGGATGGATGGATTCTCCTCGGGTTTTCGCCTGCCATATCAGTTCTGTTATACTCCCAGACATTATTTTAACAGTTTTGGAAACTTCAGAGTGTTTTCTATCCAATGCTACCATATGCATACTATTATATGCATATCCTAGCTTCTGGGCCTGAGTAACAGGCCATTTACTTTGGGCACCTCAGTAATCCAAATCTCCGAATACTGCCCCCTTAGCCCTAAGATGTCATTGTATGCCCGAAAAATGAAAAAGAGCCCCAGACCATTATTCCTCCTCCAGCAAACTTTAGAGTTGGCACTATGTATTTGAGCAGGTAGCGTTCTCCTGGCATCCGTCAAACCCAGATTTGTCTGTTGGACTGCCAGATGATGAACCATGATTCATCACTCCAGAGAACGCATTTCCACAGCTCCAGAGTCCAATGGCGGTGAGTTTTACACCACCCCAGACGATGCTTGGCATTGCGCATGGTGATGTTAGGCTTGAGTGCGGCTGCTTGGTCATGGAAACCCATTTCATGAAGTTCCCGACGAACAGTTCTTGTGCTGACATGGCTTGCAGAGGCAGTTTGGAACTCGGTAGTGAGTGTTGCAACCGAGGAAAGATTATTTTTACTCGGTACACTCTTCAGCACTCGGCGGTCCCATTCTGTGAGCTTGTGTGGACTACCACTTTGCGGCTGAGCCGCTGTTGCTCCTAGACATTTCCACTTTACACTGACAGCACTTACAGTTGACCAGGGCAGCTCTAGCAGGGCAGAAATATATATCCACAGTAAAACGAGACCTATATCGTCATAACCTGAAGGGCCGCTCAGCAAGGAAGAAGCCACTGCTTCAAAACCGCAATAAAAAAGCCAGACTATGGTTTGCAACTGCACATGGGGACAAAGATTGTACTTTTTGGAGAAATGTCCTCTGGTCTGATGAAACACAAATAGAACTGTTTGGCCATGATGACAATCGTTATGTTTGGAGGATAAAAGGGTGAGGCTTGCAAGCCGAAGAACACCATCCCAACCATGAAGCACGAGCAGCATCATGTTGTGGGGGTGCTTTGCTGTAGGAGGGACTGGTGCACTTCACAAAATAGATGGCATCACGAGGGAGGAAAATTATGTGGATATATTGAAGCAACATCTCAAGACATTAGCCAGGAAGTTTAAGCTTGGTCGCAAATGGGTCTTCCAAATGGACAATGACCCCAAGCATACTTCCAAAGTTGTGGCAAAATCGCTTAAGGACAACAAAGTCAAGGTATTGGAAGGTATTAGGGAATTTTTACTTGGAATAAATGTCAGGATTTGTGAAAAACTGAGTTTAAATGTATTTGGCTAAGGTGCATGTAAACTGCTGACATCAACTGTATGTGTGTTTCCTGTCCTTCATGAGATCACCAAATGAAACACACTCGACATGACTGTCCCTTAAGTGTCCACGGACCATTCCCACATTCTCAACAATTTAAATATTATTTAGTTCTCCCATTTTGGGGATTAGGAGTTTTGAACAAAGAGAAGCTTTTTGTTCTGGTGGACTCTCTCTCTCAAAACTGCATGGCAGTTTCTACCAGGTATGACCTGTCGTAAAGCCATAAAACTTGTGGTGGAGAGAGTGAGAGAAGGGGGAGCCACGATATACACCCCAAAGGGCCACGTCGTGACCATTCTACTGTAAATGTTTGTCTATGGAGATTGCATGGCTGTGTGCTCTATTTTATACACCTGTCAGCAACAGGTGTGGCTGAAATAGCCAAATCCACAAATTTGAAGGGGTGTCCACATACTTTTGTATATATATCGTATATGCCATCTCCCCTTAAGCCAATATATCCTGTGTGTCTTCGACAACTCGACTCTGTATCCCAGCAGAAAGGTCCCTACAATACCACTTTAACAACAGTAGGGAATGAGTAGCATACAGTGGGCCTAAATGTAGCAGAAATCAAGGCAGAAAGGAAATGGGTCTATTAGATTAGTCCTGTAGTGGGCTGTTAACATGACTGTCCTAATGATAGCACCCTTAACAATGAAGCTTCCCCATGGCTTTCATTCACATAGGAGGCCCATTGGCATTTCCACCAATGCATAATTGTGTCGGCGCTGCTCAATTTATATATTCTCCTCTCACAATTGGAATGACGTGTGATCAATTCTGTTATTCTCTGCTGCAGCCCAGTCCCATCAGAACTCTTCACTGCTGGGTTTTTAAGATGTACAAATAATGGGAAAGGGACATTCAAATGGGTTGCTATGCAATGAATCAGCCCTCTTTGAGAAAGAGGGGAGATGAGATGGTGTCTTTGATGTCTTGAATAAGACATCCTTATAAAGGCTCAGAGCCAAACCCAGATGCAGACACGGGAGGCAGATGGTTTGAGTGTTTGATATTTATTAGTAGTAGGCAAGAGAATAGTCGTGGACAGGCAAAATGACAAACCAGATCAGAGTCCAGGAGGTCAGAGCAGGCAGACTGGTCAGGCAGGCAGGTACAGAGTCCAGAAAACGGGCAAGGGTCAAAACCGGGAGGACTAGCAAAAGAGAGAATATAAAAGCAGGCAAGCACACAGGGGAAAACCACACTGGTTGACTTGAAACAGACAAGACGAACTGGCACAGAGAGACAGGGAACACAGGGACAAATACACTGGGGAAAATAAGCAACACCTGGAGGGGGTGGAGACAATCACAAGGACAGGTGAAACAGATTAGGGCGTGACAATCCTGGTGATTACACTAATCGCTGTAGATTACACCTGAGTAGCACAGTGCTCTTTCTGCTTCTATTACGTGGCCAAGCCAAAGAAACAATCTGGAGATTGAACAAAATGTCCTAGTTTTAGTTGTATAAAGTACTTAAGTAAAAATACTTAAGTAGTATCTGTACTTTACAATTTCTTTTTTTGACAACTTTTACTTCACTACAATCCTAAAGAAAATGATGCACTTTTTTACTCCATATATTTTCCCTGACTCCCAAAAGTACTCGTTACATTTTGAAAAGAAAATTGCCCAATTGACGCACTTATCAAGAGAACATCCCTGGTCATCACTACTGCCTCTGATCTGGCGGATTCACAAAATGTGTAAATTATGCCTGTGTTGGAGTGTGCACCTGGCTATCCATAAATAAAAAATATAAAAGAAAATTGTACCGTCTGGTTTGCTTAATAGTAAGTCATTTTGAATTATTTATACTTTTACTTTTGACACTCAAGTATATTTTTGCAATTCCATTTACTTTGGATACTTTGTCCCCTTACGTATTTTTAAAGCCAAGTAATGTTAGAATCAAATCAAATCAAAGTTTATTTGTCACGTGCGCCGAATACAACAGGTGTAGACCTTACAGTGAAATGCTTACTTACAGGCTCTAACCAATAGTACAAAAAAGGCATTAGGTGAACAATAGGTCAGTAAAGAAATAAAACAAGAGTAAAAAGACAGGCTATATACAGTAGAGAGGCTATAAAAGTAGCGAGGTTACATACAGACACTGGTTAGTTAGGCTGATTGAGGTAGTATGTACATGTAGATATGGTTAAAGTGACTATGCATATATGATGAACAGAGAGTAGCAGTAGTGTAAAAGAGGGGTTGGTGGGTGGTGGTTGGCGGGACACAATGCAGATAGCCCGGGTTAGCCAATGTGCGGGAGCACTGGTTGGTCGGCCCAATTGAGGTAGTATGTACATGGATGTATAGTTAAAGTGACTATGCATATATGATAAACAGAGAGAAGAGGCAGCATAAAGAGGGGTTGGGGGGGGGGGGGGAGCACACAATGAAAATAGTCTGGGTAGCCATTTTACTACCTGTTCAGGAATCTTATGGCTTGGGGGTAAAAACTGTTGAGAAGCCTTTTTGTCCTAGACTGTCCTAGTCAGGAAGCTCTCGATGTTGCAACTGTAGAACCTTTTGAGGATCTCAGGACCCATGCCAAATCGTTTTAGTTTCCTGAGGGGAATAGGCTTTGTCTTGCCCACTTCACGACTGTCTTGGTGTGTTTGGACCAGTCTAGTTTGTTGTTGATGTGGACACCAAGGAACTTGAAGCTCTCAACCTGCTCCACTACAGCCCCGTCGATGAGAATGGGGACGTGCTCGGTCCTCCTTTTCCTGTAGTCCACAACCATCTCCTTAGTCTTGGTTACGTTGAGGGATAGGTTGTTATTCTGGCACCACTCGGCCAGGTCTCGGCCATGACCTCCCTATAAGCTGTCTCATCGTTGTCGGTAATCAGGCCTACCACTGTGTGTCGTCTACAAACTTAATAATGGTGTTGGAGTCGTGCCTGGCCATGCAGTCGTGAGTGAACAAGGAGTACAGAAGGGGACTGAGCACGCACCCCTGTGGGGCTCCAGTGTTGAGGATCAGTGTGGCAGGTGTCTTCACTGAGAGGTGTTAGGGAGGTGTTTAGTCCCAGGATCCTTAGCTTAGTGATGAGCTTTGAGGGTACTGGGGTGTCGAACACTGAGCTGTAGTCAATGAATAGCATTCTCACATAAGTGTAGTATTTTCCTGAATCACTTATACTTCATTTGTCATTTTGTGTTAAAGTATTTCTACTTTTACTGAAGTATGACAATTGAGTACTTTTCCCACCACTCACAATGTGCAGGTGGGGCGACATAAATCAGTAGGTAATAACTTCCATTAGAAAAGCAAACCAATGAGGATGTGGGTCACCCATCATAGTTACAAGTCCATATCAATGAGATTCTGATTTGTGCTCCCAGGCTCATTACTGACTTAATAGCTCTGTGTGGGACACTGTACATTGCTATTGGAATGAATTTGTGCCTAAAACAATATGTGGTAAATATGGGCCAGGCTGCTTCGTGAGCCAGAAGACTGATAGACAGATTGAAGTTTGCATGTGGTCTCCCTGGCCCACCGTGGGTTCATGTGTTTCAGATTTGTAAGGGTTTATGAGTTTATGTGAGTGAATATCCTGCTCTTAGAGGTTAATCCCAAAGGATTTGAATGTGGCTACGGCACATTAGTATACAGTGTTGTCTCTAACAACACACAGTAATATCCAAACTCCTCCCTGCCTGCCTCCCTCGCTGCCTGCCTCAGTACTGCAGCATAGACCTAGATTCAGCTCTCCGCTGAGGGGGAGCTTTGGTTTTGTTGTAAAAATGCTGCTGTTCCAAACAAAAGGACATAAATAAGCACAGTGTGGTCTTCATAAACCTGTGTGGATTTATTACTCATGCATTCCACCCATAAACAGATTTGTGACTACATACCCCTTCAGGCAGTATCTCATGTTGTCTAAAAAGCCAAACACAATTTTCTTTAAATTAGACCCGTGGTGAGAAGCAATCTTGCTGTTTTGGAATGAGTCTGCTAAAATGAGAACTCTGCTGTGTTAGCTACAGGTAGCACTAAGCTTGGAAGACAAAGTGGTCTTGTGCATAATTTTACAACGGGTGGTTCTAATCCTGAATGCTGATTGGTTAGAAGCGCATTCCAGCCAGTGTCTATCCCACAAGTTAACACCGGCTAAATCTATGACGTTAAAATGCCTGTTTACTCTGTTTCATCTGACCGCTCAAAACCACTGTCTCGTCAGCCCAGCCAGGCAATTTATAAACTTGATCTCCACTATAAAAAGCATCCTATCTCACATTTCTTCTAGAAAAACACTACGTTTTCTAGAGAGGAGATTTGATCTCCAGCTGTCCAATAGCAATGAACTCGGGAGTCGGGACGAGAAAGACAGGCAGGCAGTGTTTCTCAGCCAGTCGAAATCATGAATCAGCTGGCATCAACGATATGGATATATACAAAGAAATGTAAATTGATAAAAGGTCAAACGAAACGAAGTTCAGCTAGATTGCAGTCTTTCCAGCTTCAGTTTGAAGTAATTGTGTTAGAGGTGTTGTTGACTAGCTCTTCTAAACAACAGTGTCCTGACGAGTGAAGGTGCCAAGTGAAATCGCACCTCATTAGCTCATTGTTATGGATGTATCCAAATAAATGTCACTAGAAAACAGCTTAAACAAATGCAAATGCAGCTACTTTGCTGTTATTCTGGCCACACGTTTTGACTTGACTAAGTTAGTCGTAGTTGGCTGCTTAAATCTGTTTTACCTCATCCCTATAGCTTGTCACATGTTCAACCAGAGGGGGAAAAAACTATAGACCACCTTTACTACAAACACAGAGACACATACAAAACTCTTCCTTGCCCTCCATTTGGCAAATCTGACCATAATTATTTTCTCCTGATTCCTGCTTACAAGTAAAAACTAACGCAGGATGTACCATTGACTCGCTCAATACGGAAGTGGTCAGATCACACGGATGCTACACTACAGGCTTGTTTTGCTAGCACAGACTGGAATACGTTCCGGGATTCATTCAATGGCATTGAGGAGTATACCACCTCAGCCACCGGCTTCATCAATAAGTGCATCGACGACGTCGTCCGTACGTTCATATCCCAACCAGAAGCCATGGATTACAGGCAGAGCTGCTGCTTTCAAGGAGCGGAACACTAATCAGGACGCTTATAAGAAATCCCGCTATGCCCTCAGATGAACCATCAAACAGGCAAAGCGTCAATACAGGACTAAGATTGAATCCTACACAGGATCTGACTCTCGTCGGATGTGGCAGGGCCTGCAAACTATTATGGACTACAAAGGGAAACCCAGCCACGAGCTGCCCCCTGATGCAAGCCTACCAGATGAGCCAAATTCCTTTTACACTTGCTTAGAGGCAAGCAACACTGAAGCATATATGAGAGCAGCAGCTGTTCCAGAAGTCTGTGTGATCACACTCTCTGTAGCCGATGCGAGCAAGACGTTTAACTTCTTGGCGCTACCCATCCCTGTCGCGGGATCATTTTCGTCAGCAACCGCTGAATAGCATAGCGCCACAATCAAATAATATTACTAAAAAATATTCATATTCATGAAATCACAAGTGCAATATTGCAAAACACAGCTTAGCCTTTTGTTAATCCACCTGTCGTCTCAGATTTTGAAATTATGCTTTACAGCGAAAGCAATCCAAGCGTTTGTGTAAGTTTATCAATAGCCTAACATAGCATTATGTACACTTAGCATCAGGAAGCTTGTTCACGAAAATCAGAAAAGCAATCAAATTAACCGTTTACCTTTGATGATCTTCGGATGTTTTCACTCACTAGACTCCCAGTTACACCACAAATGTTCCTTTTGTTCCATAAAGATTATTTTTATACCCAAAATACCTCCGTTTGTTTGTCACGTTATGTTCAGAAATCCACAAGAAAGAGTGGTCACGACAACGCAGACGGAAATTCCAAATAGTCTCCATAATGTCCACAGAAACATTCAAACATTTAAAATATACACTGCTCAAAAAGATAAAGGGAACACTAAAATAACACATCCTAGATCTGAATGAATGAAATATTCTTATTAAATACTTTTTTCTTTACATAGTTGAATGTGCTGACAACAAAATCACACAAAAAATTATCAATGGAAATCAAATTTATCAACCCATGGAGGTCTGGATTTGGAGTGACACTCAAAATTAAAGTGGAAAACCACACTACAGGCTGATCCAACTTTGATGTAATGTCCTTAAAACAAGTCAAAATGAGGCTCAGTAGTGTGTGTGGCCTCCACGTGCCTGTATGACCTCCCTACAATGCCTGGGCATGCTCCTGATGAGGTGGGGATGGTCTCCTGAGGGATCTCCTCTCAGGCCTGGACTAAAGCATCCGCCAACTCCTGGACAGTCTGTGGCGTTGGTGGATGGACGAGACATGATGTCCCAGATGTGCTCAATTGGATTCAGGTCTGGGGAACGGGCAGGCCAGTCCATAGCATCAATGCCTTCCTCTTGCAGGAACTGCTGACACACTCCAGCCACATGAGGTCTAGCATTGTCTTGCATTAGGAGGAACCCAGGGCCAACTGCACCAGCATATGGTCTCACAAGGGGTCTGAGGATCTCATCTCGGTACCTAATGGCAGTCAGGCTACCTCTGGCGAGCACATGGCTGAAAGCACAACCCCCACCTGTGGACGTTGGGCCCTCATGGAGTTTGTTTCTGACCGTTTGAGCAGACACATGCACATTTGTGGCCTGCTGGAGGTCATTTTGCAGGGCTCTGGCAGTGCTCCTCCTGCTCCTCCTTGCACAAATGCGGAGGTAGCGGTCCTGCTGCTGGGTTGTTGCCCTCCTAAGGCCTCCTCCACGTCTCCTGATGTACTGGCCTGTCTCCTGGTAGCGCCTCCATGCTCTGGACACTACGCTGATAGACAGAGCAAACCTTCTTGCCACAGCTCGCATTGATGTACCATCCTGGATGAGCTGCACTACCTGAGCCACTTGTGTGGGTTGTAGTCTCCGTCTCATGCTACCACTAGAGTGAAAGCACAGCCAGCATTCAAAAGTGACCAAAACATCAGCCAGGAATTATAGGAACTGAGAAGTGGTCTGTGTCACCACCTGCCGAACCACTCCTTTATTGGGGGTGTCTTGCTAATTGCCTATAATTTCCACCTGTTGTCTATTCCATTTGCACAACAGCATGTGACAATTATTGTCAATCAGTGTTGCTTCCTAAGTGGACAGTTTGATTTCACAGAAGTGTGATTGACTTGGAGTTACATTGTGTTATTTAAGTGTTCCCTTTATTTTTTTGAGCAGTGTATATTCGATAATATATCAACCGAGTGTGTAGGTTTTTCAATAACACCAGGTGGAACAATGGCCGCTTTACTCTGTAGCGCAAAACTCACTCTGAGATCCCCCACCGATCCACTTACGCAATGTGATCTTTCACGCTCATTTTTCAAATTAAAAGCCTGAAACTATGTCTAAAGACTGACACCTTAGGGAAGCCATAGAAAAGGAATCTGGTTGATATCCCTTTAAATGGACGATAGGCATGCATAGGAACAGAAGGGTTTCAAAATAAGAGGTACTTGCTGATTGGATTTTCCTCAGGTTTTCGCCTGCAATATCAGTTCTGTTATACTCAGACAATATTTTTACAGTTTTGGAAACTTTAGAGTGTTTTCTATCCTAATCTGACAATTATATGCATATTCTAGTTTCTGGGGCTGAGAAATAGGCAGTTTCAAATGGGTACGTTTTTTAGCCAAAAACAAAAATACTGCCCCCTACACGCAAAAGGTTAAACAAATCAATATTCACAAGGCCGCGGGTCAGACGGATTACCAGGACGTGTATTGTACTGGCATGCGCTGATCAACTGGCAAGTGTCTTCACTGACATTTTCAACCTCTCCCTGACTAAGTCTGTAATATCTCCATGTTTTAAGCAGACCAGCATAGTCCCTGTGCCAAAGAAGCAAAGGAAACCTGCCTAAATGACTACTGCCCTGTAGCACTCACATTGATAGCCATGAAGTGCTTTGAAAGGCTGGTCATGGCTCACATCAACACCATCATCCTGGAAACCCTAGACCCACTTCAATTCACATACTGCCCCAACAGATCCCCAGATGAAGAAATTTTAATCTCACTCCACACAGCCCTTTCCCATCTGTACAAAAGGAGCACCTATGTGAGAATGCTGTTCATTGACTACAGCTCAGCATTCAACACCATAATGCCCACAAAGCTCATCACTAAGCTAAGGACCCTGGGACTAAACATCTCCCTCTACAACTGGATCCTGGTCCCTGCCCTTAAGGGACGCAATGTCGGATTGGGTAACGCCCTTCTCTGACTGTTCCTCATACAGAGACGTAATAACCCCTAGAGTCCGGGGCTAACGATTCCTTAAGAGAGTCATAGTTACTCCCGTCATTTACCCGTGCTTCATTGAATTTCTTCACTTTGACATTCAGAGCATTTGGCAGATATCACATCGTTTCAACACCCACCTCGGGCCTTCGCGATGCTTTGTTTTAATTAAACAGTCGGATTCCCCTGGTCCGCACCAATTCTAAGTCAGCTGCTAGGCGCCGGAGACCCCGCGTAAACGGGGCCAACGAGCGCCGTAGCTGGGGAGATCCACCGAGAAGAGCCCGACGCGCGTCCAGTCGCCGGACACCACCCTGATGAACCCCCACAAGCAGCCCCTTGCGAGACCACGAATGAGAGCCCCCGAGATGGACCGCACGACGAACTTCCAACGGTGGCGAGAGGAGGGCGGCGGAGCGTTTTTAACTCTTCTACACTATGAAAACTCCTTAAAGTTGTATAAGTAATAGTGATGGTCAATCCACTATCCCCTGTATTTATCGATGTTACAAAATAACCTTGGCTTCCAGTTGGTACCAATTAATTCCTCTCACCCTCTCTTTTGAGGTGATTGGCTTTTATAATGCATGGCACAGCATATTCCAAGAGTATATGACTTTAAGATTGCTTGTCTGGCACCAGGGCTGTCTCATTTCTGTAACCTGTGAAGGAGAGATATTCAAATGACCCTATTAAATCAAGGCCTCAGTTCTGCAGAATGGTGGAGGAGTAGACATACTATGGGCTGAGAAAATACAAGATATGAGATTGTGAAGAAGAAAGGAAAGAGATGTTTTTATCCTGCTGAGTGTTGGGCCACTGGAACCCTCATCACATTGAACACAGAGTGAGAGCTGCTCTTCTTACTCTTCTCAGTAAACAAGCTTACAGAATCAATCAGCCAGAGGGCAGCGGGAGAAGGAGAAAGGAGTCCAGGCTCTTTGTGAGCAGGCATTTACCAGTACTGACATGTAATCAGATGCCCTCCACTCTGAGGGGTATCAGTACACCTACCCCAGGCCCCGGGCTCCATCATTAGCAGGGCCCTTCACTGCCGGCCCCCCAGCCACATTCCCCACCACTAGATGAGATGCCACACTCTGTTCATGTCACCTGCCCCAACAGGAGACGCCAGCGATACACAGAGAGAGACAGGTCTCCTGTAGCAGGGTATTTGCCTGAAGGAACACTGTGTGTTGTTCTAGGAGCACTACAGTACTTCTGTGACCTGAGGTGTTATTGGACAATCAAATAACGTATTGTTTCACTGGGGTCAACAATGGGAAATGAATATATTTTAAAGCAACTCACAAGAATACAAGTGCTTGATAATAAAAAATATACACATGCTTCTCTTGTTCTATAGAATAGGTTATTGAAGTCTGGGACAATATGAGTTTATGTACAGTATATATCTAAGACATGTTTGGTTTATTACTATAGTGCAGCAAAAATGTATTAAGGGAGAAACATTCTGTACATTACCTTGGAAATAATGGATGACGTTGTGGGACGAGGTGGAGCCTCATTAATTTGTATAAGCATATTCATACTTTCTTATCTTTTGAGATTGCCTACTCATCAACACTGACTGTTAGTTACGAAGAGATTGTATTGCATATCAAACCCTAGGCTAGAAGCTATTTAAATAGTTTGTTGCTAACAAACCTGCGAATATGACAACCAAATGAACAAGTATCAGTTCTGAAACCAGCTGGTCAAACTAGAAACATGGGAGGATTTGACAGAATAGCGCCACTTGTGTCATGACTGCAACGACCAGAGACATTCATGTTTAGCACTCACCATGTCAGGCCGTCAGATGCTCCAAAAAAATATGCCTGCAAAAACAAATCAATGCTCGCTAGCTAACTATGTTTTTCCTCGTTACAGTGTATCCAATTTCGGTTTGTGTAGTTGTTGGTTTAGCTTTCTGTAAATTTGTAGGGCGTATGAACTACATGTGTAGGCACTTACTGGGTCATGATTGCAAGGTGTCCTGATATATTTTCCAACTGTCCTGTTATCTGGTTTTAATGTCCATTCTAGAATGCACTTCTAGACAATCAGAAACGAGTAATCAACAACGCTGTGGTATAATATCATTTAATAAATGAAAATATCAACGAAAAAAGTATTTCTACCAGTAAATGTGTGCTTTCATATTGTTTGTGGTATAAGCAGAATAAACGCCGTCATTTTGTACATTACCTTGGAAAGATTAACTCCGCTGTGTCATCCATTATTTCCAAGGTAAAGTACAGAACGTCAGTATTTATTCCTTACTTAAAATGTGCCTCAATCCCATTATATGATCTGTTTTACCTGTTTGCCCTGCTATCCAAGACTTATCCTTTCTCTCATAGTTCTGGCTTGTAACCAATGTTGAAGCACTGTGTGAATATGTAAATATTTTCCATTAAGTTCACTTTCTCTAATTAGTCATCATATTTTATGACTGAGTGCTTCCAATTATGGATCAATGTCTCATTTCTGTAGATGGACCCCTGAGTGAGTGGAGGCAGTTTAGCGGTTATGATTCATAATTTCTACACTGCTGAGAAGAGTGCTCAGCTCACACCAGACTGATTACCTGATCGATGGAAAGTTGCACAGGCTATTGGAAAACTGCATGTTTGCAAATTAGGTTGTTTTTTGTGTGTATTAGTAGTTTTGTATGATGTGTGTGTGTGTGTGTGTGTGTGTGTGTGTCTGACATTCATGTGTTTAATTGCTCTGGCTATAATGTAGCACTGAGCTCATTAACTGGTGTACCACAGAGGGGGCTAAATTCTGCTAAATACTTAAACACACTTCTGACACACTGTGGGAGAGAGATGCAGCTGTGATGTGGGTTGTGTTCACGTAAAAAAACACTAGTGCTGGAAAACATTTCCATTGATGTTTAAGGATGCTGGTCTTACTAATGGCTGGGGTCTATAGCCTACGTTACTTATGTTTACAGAGGTGATTTCCTACATACTGTAGGTCATCGTAGTTGTCGTAGTTATCACCTGTAACATGTTGATGACCTGTAACATTTATCGCTCCATTGTCTTTTCATTGTCTTGAGAAACTAGAACAGTCACAGGGTTGGCAACCTTTGCCCCCCCCCCCTCCCAAGAATTCAGCAACAAACAAAAAATAATTTAGGAAATCTATTCAAGTATTCCCACAAATAAAAAAGAAACTTACTGTATGTGATCGTGTCTCAATGTAATCCAGGTATGAAATTATTGTTATTTTAAAATATAATCTATTTTTGGCCTTTGTTGTGGTCAGTTTGCAGTGTACAAATTATAATAATTATGTTCTGGTCCCCCGAACATACGCTCTGACAAAAATTGTCCCGTGACTGATTCTAGTTGCCTACCCCTGGACTAGAACATGGAGTAGATGGTATTCTTATTGAATCTGTCCATCCCCAAACCATGTTCACGCTCTCTGTCTGTGTTAACATCTCAGGGGTCCCACTGCAATCGATCGAGGATCTGTGTGTGTGTGTGTGTGTGCTCCTGTCTGAGATGGGGGATAAGAAATAAGGCTCTGCGGGTGGGCCTGGACGGGGGGCGGTGCCTCTGTCCACTGAGCCCTGACTGATTGCAGTGAGCCTGTGGGGTGTGAGGCAGCAGAGCCAGCATGGGACTGGAGTCTGTCCTCTCTCAGCCCCAGCAGTACGACAGCCCCTCACTGCCACTGTCATAACAACACAAATGGTGTATTTAGGTGTGTGTGTATGTGTGTGCCTGCACATGTGTTTGTGTGTTAAAAAGTAGATCTATATTGTACAGATCTGTCTGAATAGGCTCAATTTAGTCCTTGATACCACTAAGACTAAACTTAAATAACATGAATGCATTTCCCTTGTTTACCACTGACCTAATTGAGGAGCACATCCTTGTTGAACTGAAACGGATTCCCGCCGTATCCTCTTCCCCTCTCAGACTCAGAGAGCCTGAATTAACAGTGTTGTTAACATTACATTACATTACATTTAAGTCATTTAGCAGACGCTCTTATCCAGAGCGACTTACAAATTGGTGCTTTCACCTAACCTTTTTCTTTTGCATTTTGCCACAGCTAAAGAGCGATTTTGATAGAGTACCATTGATTGGACACTCTAGGCACCCTTAGTCAATGAACCCTGTGTGTGCCCTGGGTTCAGTTGCTGTGCCAACAATGGTGGACTTCCAAGGTCCAGTCTCATTAGGCTGTAGAGGAGGACAGGCTCTCCCAGTCTCTCAGCTGCAGGTGGTCATCACGTCATGTCACTTACTAAAGACCCTCGAAGAACCAGCAAGAGGATATCAGTTTATCTGCTGCCCCCTTGTGTGTGGATGAGTGCTGTACCCACTGCCCACCCACTGCCCCAGTGGTCATCTGTGGTCAACTCAAGCTCCAGTTTGTTGCAGAATGTGAAAGGGTGGGGTTGAGATTTACTGATCCTCTCTCTTTGGGTGAAAGAGATTTGGGGGTATGAAGTGAGAGAGTTGGAATGGTGGAATGGAATGTTTTTGAGAGGAGCAACAATACTGTTGAAACAGTAGCCTAAAATAAGTATACTAATAACAGGAAACCATAACTCTAAGCTGAGGCAGTTGATGATTTCCGTAGTCATTCTGGGGTATGGTGCTAACGATGTTCTTCTGTAGAAAGGCATTCATTTCTGATTGGACACCTGGTGGCACAGGGCATTTGCTTCACCTCTTCATGATGACTTATGGAGTCTGTGGACTGCTGCTGCTATGTATTGAATAATATCCAATACCTCTTCTCTGTCTGCTGCATTTCTCAGTTCAACTTTAAACTGCATGTCTGCTTTGTACAAAGTGTTAAAGTAGCGTACTTGCAAAATATTTTCTCCAGCACTTAGAATAATGAGTTGTTGGTATTCGTGCTTCCTCAATAGAGCACTGAATTCTACAGTTTATATAGCAACCTATGACAACATAACTACTAATTTAATGCATGATCCTGTAAGACTCATGATCTGCTTGTGAGACTAATGAGAGACTCATGATCCTGTGAGTAAATACTTGTATATCTGCTTGTGTCCCTGTTCCCATGTAGTGCATGACATCCTTCATGGGTATTATTCTTAAAGAACATTACTATTACTGTAGAGGGCTACTCTCCTTTTGGTGTGTGTGTGTGTGTGTGTTAGAGAGAGATTGGGCGAGACAGGGAGTATGAGAGGAGTGTGTGAGAGCTGGGGTTTGTTAGCTGATGAATGCTGCAGAATGCTGTTAGGCTAATAGGAAATGTGATCCCCTCTCTGGGTTTGATACACTCTAGCGAGAAGCCTTTGGTTTATGCCCACGGTTCATTATAATGGTATAATTAATACCACTCAGCCTTTTCTCTGGTGACACAATATAAAAGGTTGAAGAAATAAATGATTCATTTAAAAGAATCTGATGCATATTAAAACACTTCTTTAATTCAGTAACAGTAAGTTATTCAAAATCTAATTGCCAAATCTTTTTTACATGTTTTCAAGAGAATACGATGAATGGAAATTAGAATGTTAACCTTCTTCCCTTGTTCATAGAAAATACCAACCTAAAATCTAATATAGCGCTGTGGAACACCTGTTCTTTTGGTAAATATTTAATTTAAATAAAGTTGAAGGAGTAATAATGAGACAGTGTAAATCTATATATGCACGTATTGACATTGATAGAACATAAGTTTTACTGTTAATTAAGAGAGAAGTATATTTAGACATGCTTCAGTTGGTTTTGGTCGTTCTAGTTTACATTTAATATAGCAGACAAGTAATGTAGGAAAGCTGGATCTCTGTGTAAGGAGATCATATTCAGAGACAGGTGGCATATGTGTGGTCATCAAATTGTTATTTGTATCCACGTTTGTATGCTATGTGTAGCACTGTCGATAGTGTACATGTTCACTGAATAGTGTCTGGTGGGCTTCCCCTTCACAATCTCAGAAACAAAATTCATTTCAGCTAGCAGCTTTGTATCAGTCCAATTACCAAGGCAACCTGCATGCCACTGCTTCATCTTCCAACTTTGATTTTAGGAAATATGACTGGAATACAAATTTAGATTCAACCTCTCTTCCTCTGTCTCTCTCACTCACTTTCGTACACACACGAGACATGTTGCAATAGCAATTCTCATTCCTTCCCACTGCATAATCACATGGACAATTTGCCTTCTTTTCTTAGCTGGGTCTGTTGTAATGCTCTCGCTGGCAGTTGTGAATGAAAAAGCTGGTTGACTGTCATGCCATTAGAGAATAGCACCAGCTTTATAGAGTGAATGTCAGGTCCTGCTGCTCATGGACTGCAGTTAAGAAGCACTTAGTGGGGAAGTGTGACACTGACCGCAGAGGGCCTCCCAGACCGGCTGCTCAACTTATCTCTATTCAGACAGACAGACAGACCTGACGGACAGACGGATACACTCTTAAAAGAAACCGTGCTATCTAAACGTAAAATGGTTCTTTGTCTGTCCCCTTAGAAGAAACACTTTGAATAACTATTTTGGGTTCCATGTAGAACACTTTCCACAGAGGGTTCTACATGGGAACCCTTTTTTGGAACCCTTTTTTACAAGAGTGTAGATGGCAGTCTGGTAACCTTCACTACTCAACAGTACACGCTTCTCTGCTTTCACCATGGAACCTATTGTAAAACCCCACACGTGGCCGGACTACCACATTTGGGGCCCCGGGGCACCAACCTCCAGGAGACTGATTTTTTGGGGAAAACAGTTAACTTCATGCATTTCAATTTGCAATTTTATAATGCTATTCTACAAATCTTGCCATGAGGCTAAGAGAAAATGTTGCAGTTTTAAAGCAGGAATCCGCAGGTTGTGTGTGCCTCCATGCCACCCCACCTCTTGTGGTGTTTTTTCACTTACAACGAAAACAAGGGGGTTGAAACCTGAGTGGCTTGAGCTGGCCTTCTGGACAAGATGTGTCTTTGAGCGAAATCCCACCTACTCAAATGACCCTTGCTGTGCCATGGCCACGGAGCTGGAGAGGAAGTCACTTGCAAGAAACAAACACAGATCAGACGAAGCCAACATGCTAGCTACCATGTTTGCAGATAAACTGTTTCGGTAGAAGGGACAACGTTTTCATAAAATGTTGACAGAAACAAGCATCATTCTTGGTTCTTGGATCTGAATCAACACAACCCCCCCAAAAAGAAAAAGAAATGAGAAAAAGATAGCTCATGACCAATCCAAAAACATTGGAATTAATTTTGAAGTGAAAGACTGATGCCGAAATGGCCACTATTTGCATGGACTGGTAGGTAAGTGTAGCTGCTAGCCTTAGTGTGTGCACTGTTCAAGTTAGCTGACACGGCTACTTATCTAGCTTGCTAACATCTTCTGTATTCTGACTGTTTTGAAATGTTACTGAAAGGAATCTAGCTACATCATGAAGCTACACTGCAAAAAAAAACGTTAGCTAGCTAAAGCTAGATATGCAGATTGTTGACATGATAGTGTATTTGGTTTGTAGATGATAATAGATGTGGTAAACAGGTCAATTGAACGCAGACTGTGGAGGACAGATGAAGGACTCCGTATTGGAGCACATTCAACAAATCTGATCTAACAATGTGGCTATTTGTCAAATCTGTCATGTAAAAGGCCCACAATGTGGTTACTTAAGTCCGATTTGGAAATATTTGGCTGTTTTGACTGCATAACATTTAGAAGTAGTCCCTTTTTAGGTTTAGAAGAAGTGACTGCTAAATGCTGACTACCGTTCGTATAAACTGGTAGCATAGCTAGCATGGAGCCATTTTTAACTGTAATGCAGTTGATTGGTGATGATGACATTAACATGTAATGGGGTTCACATCAATACAAACATTATACTCTGATTGTTTCCTCAACATAGTGTGAAATACACATATAAACAATTGCCTAAATGTAGGCACATTTTTCTGGTGGACAATGAGGATATTCGGGACCCATGGCACTTCCATTGTTTTGGTCGCGTTCCATTGACCTCGTTAGTGAATCTATGATAGCTAGCTAGGTGGTCAACAGCATGGATCTCCCCAATAAATGCATCAAGCTATACAATTCGGTAAAGTAATGTCACACAAACATGCATTTCTCAGGCAGATACTGGTGGGGGCAGTCTGATTTTGAAGGAAGCTGAGGTTGTAAAAGTTGTGGTAAAAACATTTATTTAAAAAAATATATATTTAAATTTGTACCCCTTTTTCTCCCCAATTTCGTAGTGTCCAATTGTTGTAGTAGCTACTATCTTGTCTCATCGCTACAACTCCCGTACGGGCTCGGGAGAGACTAAGGTTGAAAGTCATGCGTCCTCTGATACACAACCCAACCTAGCCGCACTGCTTCTTAACACAGCGCGCATCCAACCCAGAAGCAAGCCGCACCAATGTGTCGGAGGAAACACCGTGCACCTGGCAACCTTGGTTAGCCCGCCACAGGAGTTGCTGGTGTGCGATGAGACAAGGACATCCCTACCGACCAAGCCCTCCCTAACCCAGACGACGCTAGGCCAATTGTACATCGCCCAATGGACCTCCCGGTCGCAGCCGGTTACGACAGAGCCTGGGCGCGAACCCAGGGTCTCTGATAGCACAGCTGGCACGGCAGTACAGCGCCCTTAACCACTGCGCCACCCGGGAGGCCGGTTGTTGTAAAATTAACACAAAAATAGATGTAAGAAATGCTATGGAATTTCTTGTTATGCTTTTTGATTGAATAATTAACCTCTACGGGATCGGTGTCCCTATACCGGGATGGTTGCGCTAATGTGATTAGCATGATGTTGTAAGTAACACAAAACTTTCCAGGACATAGACATGTCTTGTATGGGCATAAAGCATACATTCTTGTTAATCTCACTGCACTGCGAAGCATCAATCCAGGACTAAGATCGAATTGTACTACACCTGCTCTGACGCTCATCGGATATGGCAGGGCTTGCAAACCATTACAGACTACAAAGGGAAGCACAGCCGAGAGCTGCCGAGTAACAAGAGCCTACCAGACGAGCTAAATTAATTCTATGCTCGCTTTGAGGCAAATAACACTGAAACATGCATGAGAGCACCAGCTGTTCCGGAAGACTGTATGATCACGCTCTCCGCAGCCGATGTGAGTAAGACCTTTAAACAGGTCAACATTCACAAGGCCGCAGGGCTAGATGGATTCCCAGGACGTGTACTCCGAGCATGCGCTGACCAACTGGCAAGTATCTTCACTAACATTTTCAACCTCTCCCTGTCCGAGTCTGTAATACCATCAAGTTTTAAGCAGACCACCATAGTGCCTGTGCTCAAGAACACTAAGGTAACCTGAATAAATGACAACTGACCCATAGTACTCACGTCTGTCGCCATTAAGTGCTTTGAAAGGCTGGTCATGGCTCACATCAACATCATTATCCCAGAAACCCTAGACCCACTCCAATTTGCATACCGCCCCAACAGATCCACAGATGATGCAATCTTTATTGCACTCCACACTGCCTTTCCCACCTGGACAAAAGGAATACTTATGTGAGAATTCTAGTCATTGACTACAGCTCAGCGTTCAACACCATAGTGCCCTCAAAGCTCATCAATAAGCTAAGGACCTTGGGACTAAACACCTCCCTCTGCAACTGGAATCTTAACGGGCCGCCCCCAGGTGGTAGGGGTAGGTAACAACACATCTGCCACGCTGATCCTCAACACGGGGGCCCCTCAGGGGTGCGTGCTCAGTCCCCTCCTGTACTCCCTGTTCACTCATGACTGCACGGCCAGTCATGACTCCAACACCATCATTCAATTTGCTGATGACACAACAGTGGGAGGCATGATCACCGACAATGACGAGACAGCCTATAGGGAGGAGGTAGAGACCAGGCCGTGTGGTGCCAGGACAACAACCTCGCCTTCAATGTGATCAAAACAAAGGAGATGTTTGTGGACTACAGAAAGAGGACCGAGCACACCCCCATTCTCATTGACGGGGCTGCAGTGGAGATGTTTGAGAGCTTCAAGTTCCTTGGTATCCACATCACCAACAAACTAACATGGGGTCCAAGCACACCAAGACAGTCGTGAAGAGGACACGACTAAACCCATTCCCCCTCAGGAGACTGAAGAGATTTGGCATGGGTCCTCAGATCCTCAAAAGGTTCTACAGCTGCACCATATGTACCGGTACCCCCTGGTTGCATCACTGCCTGGTATGGCAACTGCTCAGCCTCCGACCGCAATGCACTACAGAGGGTAGTGCAAATGGCCCAGTACATCACTGTGGCCAAGCTTCCTGCCATCCAGGACCTCTACCAGGCGGTGTCAGAGGAAGGCCCCAAAAGTTGTCAAAGACTCCAGCCCCCCTAGTCATAGATTGTTCTCTCTGCTACCACACGGCAAGCGGTACTGGAGCACCAAGTCTAGGTCCAAGAGTCTTCTAAACAGCTTCTACCCCCAAGCCATAAGTCTCCTGAACATCTCATCAAATGGCTACCCAGACTATTACATTGCCCCCCCCCCCCTTTACACCGCTGCTACTCTCTATTGTTGTCATCTATGCATAGTCACTTCAATAACTCTACCTACATGTACATACTACCTCAACTAACCAGTGCCACCACATTGACTCTGTACCGGTACCCCCTGTAAATAGTCTCGCTATTGTTGTTTTACTACTGGTCTTTAATTACTTGTTACTTTTATCTCTTATTCTTGTCTGTATTTTTGAAACTGCATAGTTGGTTGGGGGCTCATAAGTAAGCATTTCACTGTAAGGTTGTATTCTGTGCATTTGATGAATACAATTTGATTAGTCTAATTTACCGTAGCTTTTACAGTGAAAAATACCATGCTATTGTTTGAGTGAGTGCACGTCAACAAAACACTTTTATCACGGCAACTGGTTTGATACATTCACCAATGAAGGTAAATAATGTTTTTACATTGTTATCTTGCTCTTATTTTTCATCCTGAGGGTCCCAGAGATAAAATGTAGCATAGTTTTGTTTGATAAAATAAATTGTTATATTCTAATGTAGGAACTGGATTCTATGATGTAAACCCCTGCTGTCTCTGAAAAAAGGGTCAGATTCTTAAGAGGCTAGATATGGGCCTTCAAGTAAATAAGATGGTTACATTAGCATGACACATTACACTGGTTACAGCACAACACCACATCCTATGTTTTTTTTACCTTGATTTAACTAGGCAAGTTAAGAACAAATTCTTATTTTCAATGACAGCCTAGGAACAGTGGGTTAACTGCCTGTTCAGGGGAAGAACGACAGATTTGTACATTGTCAGCTTGGGGATTTGAATTTGCAACCTTTCGGTTACTTATCCAATGCTCTAACCACTAGGCTACCTAGTGCAAAATACAGTGGAGTGTATTTTGCATTGTACCATATACTATTGAAGTAAAAAGTTGTCACATGTTTTCCCAATGTCACACTATGGACATTTTGGATGGAGAAAACAAAGTCAGCCATTGATGATGATGAACATTCTAACCTTTCAGCTACACGGCATGCATCGCCCTAAGTATTATGTCAATGTGACATTCTACCACCTCCACCAGAAACCAACCGAATCAACTTTATTTCAATTCACAAGATCGAATGGCTTGAGGTCATAATCGAAGTAAGCACACGGCGATTAGAAAACCTGATTTTCGGGGCCATCTTTCAAATTATTAGGACATGTAAACAACTTAATCTGTGTTCCAGCTGTGTATTTGATCTGCGCATGTGCCAGCACTGGGTAGCGCAAGCCTCCCTCTTATGAGCAAGTGAAGTGAGTTCGGAAAAACTGAAAGTATGCATCTTATAAAAACACTATATATACAAAAATATGTAGACACCCCTTCAAATTAGTGGATTCTGCTATTTCAGCCACACCCGTTGCTGATAGATGTATAAAATTGAGCACACAGCCATGCATTCTCCATAGCCTAACACTGGCAGTAGAATGACCTTACTGAAGAGCTTGACTTTCAACATGTCGGCATCACAGGATGCCACCTTTCAAACAAGTCAGTTCATCTAGCCCTGCTAGAGCTGCCCAGCTCAACTGTAAGTGCTGTTTTTGTGGAGTGGAAATGTCTAGGAGCTACAACCGCTCAGCCGCAAAGGGACCGCCGAGTGCTGAAGCGTGTAGCGTGTAAAAATTGTCTGTCCTCGGTTGCAGCACTCACTACTGAGTTATAAACTTAATCTGGAAGCAACTACAGCACAAGAACTGTTCGTCGGGAGCTTCATGAAATGGGTTTCAATGGCCGAGCACCCGCACACAAGCCTAAGATCACCGTGAGCAATGCTAAGTGTTGGCTGGAGTGGTGTAAAGCTCACCGGCTTTGGACTCTGGAGCTGTGGAAATGTGTTCTCTGTGGAGTGATGAATCACGCTTCACCATCTAGTCCGATGGACAAATCTGGGTTTGTCGGGTGCAAGGAGAATGCTACCTGCCCCAATGCATAGTACCAACTGTAAAGTTTGGTGGAAGAGGAATAATGGTCTGGGGCTGTTTTTCATGGCCCCTTAGTTCCAGTCAAGGGAAATATTAACGCTACAGCATACAATGCCATTTTAGACGATTCTGTGCTTCTAACTTTGTGGCAACAGTTTGGGGAAGGCCCTTTCCTGTTTCAGCATGACAATGCCCCTTGCACAAAGCGAAGCGCATACAGAAATGGCCTGTCGAGATCGGTGTGGAATAACTTGACAGACCTGCACAGAGCCCTGACCTCAACCCCATTGAACACCTTTGGGATGAATTGGAACACCGACTGCGACCCAGGCCTAAATGCCCAGCATCAGTGCCCGACCTCACTAATTCTCTTGTGACTGAATGGAAGCACGCATCCCCACAGCAATGCCTTCCCAGAAGAGTGGAGGCTATTATAGCAGAAAAG
The DNA here is from genome assembly GCF_034236695.1 of Oncorhynchus nerka. Classification (NCBI taxonomy): domain Eukaryota; kingdom Metazoa; phylum Chordata; class Actinopteri; order Salmoniformes; family Salmonidae; genus Oncorhynchus; species Oncorhynchus nerka. Next base: position 28,752,501 of record NC_088422.1, on the reverse strand, counting down.
GGGGGACCAACTCCATATTAATGCCCAAGATTTATGAATGAGATGTTCGACTTGCAGGTGTCCACATACTTTTGGTCATGTAGTGTAGTTTTCTCATACAAACTGTATATTTCCGGTCATGTAGTGTAGTTTTCTCGTACAAACTGTATATTTCCGAACTCAGAATAAAAAATTATTTGCAAAAATAACATGGTCACTGTGGTACAACGTTTCTTTTGATTGCCTAATCAGTAGCCTGATTTCAGATGTGTCCATGTAAACAGGCTTATTAGGGAAATCATTCTTCTTGCAAAGCAGGTAAACATTTTAAACAAACTATTATATTAACCTGACTATCTACAATAATCACATTATTATGTGCATGTAACAGTGCTCATTGTAATAGTCACATTTTGGGGGTGAAAACAGACCCTTTTACCTAGTAATTTTTTAATTGTGAATTTAAATAAAAATGTGGATATTTACATAATAGAGATTCATGGTCAGTTTTTTTTATCATGCAGCAAGTCTCCCACGGTTATGTTACTCTGGCAATGTTGATGCTGATGGAAGAAAAAAAAGTGTCAATGGCCATAGAATCAATTTTCATAGAATCAATACTATCTCAATGTAATTTTATATTAATTTCTCAAATGTCATCAGTAAAAGGGAAAATACCAAGCCCTATGCTTAGATGTTCCTGAAGAAACTCTTGCTTGGTTCATAGTGGGACTAGCTACAGATTGTTACCCCAGATAAAATAATCTCAATCAGTGAGAGCAGACTTGAAATAGACAAGCCCGGCGGCGTACACATTGTTAGATTACTTTATGGCGCATTTATTTTGGATTTTTTAAAATAATGGAGCATTTTCTCAATTCAAATTGACTCCCTGCAGCTGGACACAGACATTTTATGACATGACTTGAGGACGAAGACAGTATCGCTAAATTTGGTTGAAAATTCTCTGTGCTATACCCAACAGTACCTATCCTGTAACTACCAGTAATGGATAATAAACATATTTGCTTAAATCACATTATCTGGTGTAACAATCTGTAGCTATTAGTGGGACATCAGGGACAAGTCCAAGCCTGTGGGGGTTGTTGGCACTATGTGGGAAAACATGAAATAAATTGTTACTTCAGTAGGACACAGTATAATGCAGTCATATTCCCGTATAGACCCCACTGTATCCTGTGCATATGCCAAATAAACGTTGACTTTGATTTGATAACATAATATTGATGTAATATGAGTACATTATAGTGTGAAAGTACACACCATTAATTCATTCAACCACATTTTCTCCTATGCTTTCCAGGGTTGTGAATCGCCGTCAATGCTCTGTTGACTACACATAAATGGGGGGTGGGGGTGGAAAGACATTACTACCAAATAAGTCAATACTGTCCTTTACATACATAGGATGTGGTGTTGTGCCGTAACCAGTGTAACATGTGTCGTGCTAATGTGACCATCCTATTACTTGATGGCCCATAGCTAGTCTACCAATATGTCATGCAGATGAGCCATTGTTAATTTGACTGACCACATTGGATATTCATTCAGTCCTTCAAGTTGGGTTGTTCACAGTAGGATAGCATAGATTCAATGGAATTTGACCAATATCAATGGAAATGCTATTGAAATGCATGGATGAAAGATCCTGAAACTTCTCATTGCCCCCCAGCAAAATGTGCCTACAGTTAGGCTATTGTTTATACACAGAGTGTATAAAACATTAAGGACACTTTCTCTTTCCATGACATAGACTGACCAGGTGAATCCAGGTGAAAGCTATGATCCCTTATTGGTCACTTGTTAAATCCACTTCATTCAGAGGAGATGAAGTTGAGGAGCCGGGTTAACGAAGGATTTTTAAGCCTTGAGACAATTTGAGATATGGATTGTGTATGTGTATGTGTGCCATTCAGAGGGTGAAGGGGCAAGACAAACGCTTTAACTGCCTTTGAACGCGGTATGGTAGAAGAAAGAAAAACTAAACCACTTCTTCAACCTTTAAAAATTAATTCCAATCTTTATCAGGTTTCTGGATTGGTCTTGAGCAATCTTTTTCTCACTCTTTTTCTTTTTGGGGGTTGAGTTGATTCAGATCCAAGAATGATGCTTGTTTCTGTCGACATTTTCTGAAAATGTTGTCCCTTCTACCAAAACAGTTTATCTGCAAACAAACTAGCTAGCGGGTTGGCTTTGTCTGCTTTGTGTTTGTTCCTGTCACGATCATCGTAGTGAGGATACCAAAGCGCAGCGTGATGTGAATACATCTTTTTAATGAAAGACGAAAAAACACGAAGTACACTAAACAAACAAACTAACTAACAAAATAACAAAACGAATGTGACCGCTATCAAAACTGAGTGCAAACATGCAACATCACATAGACAATAACCCACAAAATACCCAAAGAGGATATGGTTCCCAAGACAACGATAAACAGCTGTCTCTAATTGAGAACCAATCTAGGCAACCATAGACATACATAGACACCTAGATGGTAAACAACCCCATAAACCTACAAAACTCCTAGACAGTAAAAAAACACATACATCACCCATGTCACACCCTGACCTAACCAAAATATATAAAGAAAACAAAGAATACTCAGGTCAGGGCGTGACAGTTTCTTGCAAATTACTTCCTCTCCAGTGCCGGGGCCATGGCTTAGCAAGGGTTGTTCGAGTAGGCGGGATATCGTTCAAAGACACACCTTGCCCAGATGGCCAGCCCAAGTCGGCTCAGGACTCAACCCACGTTGTTGAAAGTGAAAAAGCAACACAAGAGGTGGGGCAGCATGGGGCTGCCAACGACCTGCGGATTCCTGCTTTAAAGGGAAAAATGTAGAGAAAAAGATTGCTGTTTTATAGCTCAGCTCATGCTATTGTTCACATTTTGCCTGAGAAAAGATTTTGCAGTTTTAAAACAAATATCCTGCAATTCTACACATTTTGCTCTCACATGATATCTGGGGGCCCCCCTACCTCCAACACCACACCACTTTTGCACAACATTCTGTACAGGCTACTACTTCACGCTGAATGCAAAGGTCCTCTGCTGTGATAACATGATATTATGTGTGCATTTGGCTTGATTGCATTTTTACCAGGCAAGTCAGTTAAGAACAAATTCCTATTTACAGTGATGGCCTACTGGGGAACAGTGGGTTAACTGCCTTGTTCAGAGGCAGAACAACAGATTTGTACCTTGTCCACTCGGGGATTCGATCCAGCAATGTTTTGGTTACTGGACCAACACTCTAACCACTAGGCTATCTGCCGCCCCTTTACCCTTGCCAGCTTCATCTCTCCAGTGGCCACTTGAATAACCCATGCATCTCACTGCATAACCATGAACATTCCAGAGCAAACGCCCAGAAACATCTCCCTGACATGTATCACTATTATTCTCATTCTTGTCTTCCTTTTATTTGACAGTGTCTGAGTGGGAGTTTACGTATTTTCTCCTCCTGTCGCTATCTCTCGTTCTTTTCTGGACAGGCTGAATTGAAAAGCTCTGTTGGGTATTGGTCTCAGAGGGGACTCGGCTTGTTCCCCTGTCTCTCTATCGTTCTCTCTCTTCCTCATTGTCTTTCTGTCATTCTCTCTCACTCTCATTCTTCCACTGAATAGTTAGACGACTAGAAAGCCTCTGGAATAAATAGTAGTCTTCTAGATATTTGTTTATTTTTTCTCCTCAAACTTTATTTCAAGATAATTTGTCCCATCACCTTCTCTGCCTATTATCAAAAGTGAATACACTTGAGAGGCCACGTCAAATACCCAGCCTCTTAATTTACTGATAATGCCCTTATGCACCTCCTGAATTTATTCATGGTTGTAACATAGCTATCCATTATTTTTCTGTTTCATAACATTGTTTTTCTTTTCAACATATGTTTTACTCTCCTACCTCTTGACTTGGCAATGCACAGTATTTCCCTGTCAGTAATCAAGCATTGAGGGATTTAGTGAGGATGTAGGTTAGGAGATTGTTGGGGGGGGGCTCCTAGATTGGGTTTCATGCTCTGACTGTTGGGGTACCATCTCACGATGCAGCCCTAACAACAGACTCTCACCTCTGGGGTGGGTGCGTGACGAGAGCGGCCTTGGCTAAAACACTTCTGACGGGCTCCCCCACGGCTGTGAAATGAAATTCCCCCACAGCTTAGTGAAATTTTATCTGGGCTTCACTGGCTATTACCACCGCAGTTCCTTCTCGTCCTATTTCCTACACCCACCCTTCTCACCTTCCTGGTCCCTGGTAGTTGTAGTTTGACTAAAAGGGCTTTGTAAGTTAAACTGATTCTATCCTTCTGATGTATTATCATTGTCAAGGCTAACCAAATTGCAGCCACATTTGAAAAGAGTTGGCCAAAGTAGAAAAACAAAGCCGGCTGCTTTCTGTATTCATGCAGGATGTTTGAGGAAATATACACAGTAGCTATGACTCCTAGTCCATAAGCTTATAAGGATATATGTTTGACCAATTTTTGTTACATTTTCCCTTTTTCCGAAAATTTGCACTGTATATTGTAATTTAATATTTTCTATCATTGCAGCTGAGAACAGTGTGTGCATGTTTTACAGACTGTTTTGAGCACAGCACAAGTCTTCTTCGTAGCACACACAGGTGTATACTGGACTGGTGCTTTTCACATGTGACTTCCATGGATTTAATTTGCTGAGATAAGGAAATAGAAAATGACAGTTGTGCTAGCACTTCACTTCTGCTGGAGTTGTTTGCATATTTATGACTGCCGGTAGCTTTGCTCAGAGACAAGCCAGATGACTCTGAAGCACAGAATCAGTCAGCAAGCAGGTGAATGACAGTAGTGAGTAATTGGCAGTTAGCGTATTGCATAATTTATGTGAAATAAAATTACCTTTTTAGCCACAGGTTATACAATACATCCAGGAATTCATAAAAACGTGGTCTACACAATTTCTGAGCACTTTTTATAGTCTCTGTATTAGTCATATAATATAATTCCCATAATGCCTGTATCCTATCTTCAAATATTTTGGATTTATAAAAATGTAGTAAAGCAAGGTGATGTTTGTGAACTATTGATTCCTGATCGAATATGACAGGTTATCTTGCATGTGTGAGGAGCCCTCCTCTCAGAATAAATACGTTACTCTGTGTGTGTGTGTGTGTGTGTTTGATGCAGAGGGCTGATATATCACTGTTCCACCCGGATGAGCATGGGAACAGCAGACATTTCAGGGTAGTGTTTTCTAGCACCACTGGAGCCCTAAATTTGATTATTTTTTGAATTCACAAGTGCTGTGGAGTTTGCAAGAGGCCCCCTTCAAAGCCTTCCTGTAGTGTGATGTAGTATAGTGTGGTGCTTCTATTCTACTAACTGTGTGCAGGATATGTCCATCATCACATCTCACACTGGCCTCTGACACCTCATTTCCCCATCTCTTACAGACTGTGTGGTGCTATGTGTGGTTGCATCCTGGCTTCTCAATGTCCAGTTAGCTATGTAGTTTTACACATTCATGAAAAATTCCACCCCACACACACACACACACACACACACACACACACACACACACATACCTATGATGGTTGCGTAGCAGTGTAAGCCCCAGCGGTGTAAGGGAGAAAACACAGAAGCACCTATCACATCTCTCAGAGATTAAATGACAGTGTCACAGTGAAACATTGGCTCTGATAATAGGACAATAGAGCCAGTTTCAATGATGGTCTTTCTCTAGAGAGGACTGCAAGAAATGAATTACCTCAGGAAGGACAGTTTTATTTGTTCAATCAGTTTATTCTTGGTGACATTTAAATCTTTATTTCTTTAGACTCCTTGGGGCTTAAACACTCAATAGCTAGCCTCCTCTTACCAAGATAGGCTTTTGTTAGCTGTGTGTGACTGAAATCGCTCAGGTATCTCAAATGTGAGTTTCAGACCATATCAGAAGTACCAGAACAATACACCATGAACCACATACTGTTGTTTGTAAAGGACTTGTTTTTAGCATGAAATGAGTACCTGTATCATTGTGAATAGCAGAATGTTGTTTTAATATATGTGATGGCTGGGTCTTATCAACATGTTTATTTCACCCCTGCTGGTAATGCTTTGTTGTAGTGATTGAGAGAATGAGAGGTTTGAGATGGCCTGTCCTGTGTGTAGCCTGTCTCCTCTCCTCTCCATGCCAGAGTGAGGACTCTCAGTTTTGTCAGCTCTCTCTCCAGCTTCCCATCTCATCTCAGCCAGCCTGCCAGCTGCTCTTTCCTCAGTCCTCCACAGCCCTTATCTAGCTCTTCCCAAACGTGTCTCTGTGGTGCTGTTGGCTTGCCGGCCTGTCTGTGTGACCTGGCTCAGACATGGCCCCGCCTCAGTAGAACAACACAGCCAGTTTACAAGTGATTATCAGCCCAGCCGTATGGAACACATCCAAAGGCCTTTGGTGTAAATTAAGTAGAGTCCATGCTGGAAGTCTGAGAGACTGTCTGTCCCAGGGTCTGGAGGGAGGGAGCTGGTCCCCCTGTGATGCCTGTGATTAACTTTGCAAAATGGCGCCGACAGAGATGGCCACCTTGCTTCGAGTCTTTAGGAAACTATACAGTATTTTGTTATTTTATGTATTATGTCTTACATTGTTACCCCAGGAAATCTTAAGTCTTATTACATACAGCCGGGAAGAACTATTGGATATAAGAGCAACGTCAACTTACCAACATTATGACCAGGAATACGACTTTCCCAAAGGGGATTCTCTGTTTGGACCACCAACCAGGACAATGGATCTAATTCCAGAAGCTGACCCAAAACAACGGTGGGGCAGACAGAGTGGCCTCCTGGTCAGACGTAGACATCGCCCACTGCTTCCAAGTATACTACTCACCAATGTCCAGTCTCTTGACAACAAGGTAGACAAAATTCGAGCAAGGGTTGCCCTCCAGAGAGAATCAGAGATTGTAACATTCTCTATTTCATGGAAACATGGCTCTCTCGGGATATGTTTTCGGAATCGGTTCAGCCACCGGGCCTCTCCATGCATCGCGCCAACAGAGATAAACAACTTTCTGGGAAGAGGAAGGGCGGGGGTGTATGCGTCATGATTAACGACTCATGGTGTAATTATAACAACATACAGGAACTCAAGTCATTCTGCTCACCAAACCTAGAATTCCTTACAATCAACTGAGGGCCATATAACCTCCCAAGAGAATTCTTGTCAGTTATTGTCACAGCTGTGTACATTCCCCCTCAAGCAGACACCACGACGGCCCTCAAGAACTTCACTGGACTCCATGTAAACTGGAAACCATATACCATGAGGCTGCATTTATTGTAGCTGGGGATTTTAAGAAAGCAAATTTGAGAATAAGGCTACCTAAATTCTATCAGCATATTGATTGCAGTACTAGCGGGGGTAATACACTCGATCACTGCTATTTTAACTTCCGCAGTGCATACAATGCCCTCCCCTGCCCTCCTTTCGGCAAATCAGACCACGACGCCATCTTGCTCCTACCGTCTTATAGGCAGAAACTCAAACAGGATGTACCAGTGACTAGAAACATTCAACGCTGGTCTGACCAATCGGAATCCAATATTTTTTTGATCACGCAGACTGGGATATGTTCTGGTCAGCCTCAGAGAACAACATCAATCTATACGCTGACTTGGTGAGTGAGTTTATAAGGAAGTGCATTGGAGATGTTGTACCCACTGTGATTACTAAAACCTACCCTAACCAGAAACCGTGGATGGATGGCAGCATTCGCGCAAAACTGAAATCGCAAACTACCGCATTTAACCTTGGAAAGAGGTTTGGGAATATGGCTGAATATAAACAGTGCAGTTATTCTCTCCGCAAGGCAATCAAACAAACAGAATGCCGGTACAGGGACAGAGTGGAGTTGCAATTCAAAGGCTCAGACACGTATGTGGCAGGGTCTACAGGAAATCATGGACTGCAAAAAGAAAACCAGCCTAGTCACGGACACCGACGTCACGCTTCCAGACAAAGTAAACACCTTCTTTGCCCGCTTTGAGGATAACAAAGTGCCACCGTCGCAGCCCGCTAACAAGGACTGCGCCCCCTCCCATCTCCTTCTCTGTGGCCTACGTGAGTAAAACATTTAAACATGTTAACCCTCGCAAGGCTGCTGGCCCAGACGGCATCCCTAGCCGCGTCCTCAGAGCATGCACAGACCAGCTGGCTGGTGTGTTTACGGACATATTTAAGTTCCTCGGCGTACACATCACAGACAAACTCAAATGGTCCACCCACACAGACAGTGTGGTGAAGAAGGCGCAACAGAGCCTCTTCAACCTCAGGAGGCTGAAGAAATTTGTCTTGTCACCCAAAACCCTGACAAACTTTTACAGGTGCACAATCAAGAGCATCCTGCCGGGCTGTATCACAGCCTGGTACGGCAACGGTACCGCCCTCAACCGCAAGGCTCTACAGAGGGTGGTGCGGTCTGCACAACGCATCAGCGGGGTCAAACTACCTGCCCTCCATGACACCTACAGCACCCGATGTCACAGGAAGGCGAAAAAGATCATCAAGGACAACAACCACCCGAGCCACTGCCTGTTCACACGGCTACCATCCAGAAGGCGAGGTCGGTACAAGTGCATCAAAGCTGGGACCGAAAACTGAAAAACAGCTTCTATCTCATGGCCATCAGACTGCTAAACAGACGACATTGAGACCTAATCACTGGCCACTTTAATAAACGGATCACTAGTCATTTTAAACAATGCCACTTTAAATAATGCCACTTTAATAATGTTTACATATCTTACATTACTCATATCGTATGTATATACTGCATTTTATAACATCTATTACACCTTGCCTATGCCGCTCGGCCATCGCTTATCCATATATTTATATGTACATAATCTGTCACCTCTTTTGATTTGTGTGTATTAGGTAGTTGTTGGGGAATTGTTAGTTTACTTGTTAGATATTACTGCACTGTCGGAACTAGAAGCACAAGCATTTCACTACACTCACATTAACATCTGCTGACCCTGTGTATGTGACCAATAAAATTTGATTTGATTTTGATTTGATAACAGACAGAAGCTGAGGAAAAATCCTAGATGGATCTCTCTTCGTGTATCTTTAATTCATTAGGACATTGGACCAGTATCTCTCACAAATGTTTACTACTTTGTATTATTTATTTGTTCATATTTTTATAAAATGTACTGTTCTGTTGAGGAATTCTTGCAAGTAGACTTTTTCACTGGACACATACCTTGTATCCTGTGCACGTGACAAATCAACTTTGATTTGATTTGACATGGATCAAGTGCAACAGTAGCAACACATCAGCTGAGCCTGGACTGTAACAATGGAACTGTACATGCAGTGTTACAGCAAGCCATCTATTGATAAATAGAAAGTAAATAGAAGATAAAAATAGTATTTTCAGCCTTCCTCTCCTGCCCCGACCATCCATGAGAACTAGTGGTTTATTGGCCAAATGAAGGTACAGTATCTCCTTTACCAGTAATTGTTTTTTTTAGCAAATCTCTGTTTTAAATGGCATGTCATAGAAGTGTCCAGACACTTTTTTTGTTTCTATTTCACTTGGTTTTGAGAAACTTACCCCACCAGCAATATATGTGTGTGCTTTCTCATTTCTCATATCACCACAATTGGAACGAGAAAGATGCGCATGCTGGCACATGGAAAAACAACACTCGACTCCAACGAAGTGGAATTCGACGTTGTGGATAAAGTTCGGAATTACACATTTTCATGTGTACAACATCTAAAGACCTGCATCACTATACTGAGAGCTTTGCCGTTTCTAAAAGGATGTATTTGGGTGTTTTTGGAGCTTTTGTTAATGTTTTTCCGTAGCCCCCATACTGCAGAACAAGCAATGAGGAAGTCTATTGCTGGTGGGGTAAGTGAAAACCAAGTGAAATCGCATAAAAAGTGTCTGGACACTTCTGTAACATTTACATCTGAAAAGAGATTTGGTCAAAAAAAGTGAACTTGTCCTTTAAGTGTACTTTATTTAATTAAATGCATCGCATTCTGACAGCTTACATGGTCTGTCGATTATTAGCACATAACACACGCATGCACACACACACGGACACTTTCACGCTATATTTGAACTATATAGCGACGTTCCTATTCAGTGACTCACAGTGAGTGTTACTATGGTGTAAACTAATGTTTTTTCAGGCTTATCTACCCTCACCTGCATGGTAGACCTCCCCCACCAGTCTGTCCAGTGTTAATATCCACTGACAAGCTGCTCACCAGGACTCATTTCACAGTAGCTGTTGCCATTTGTTTCCACTGCTCGTATGAACAAGGTGGTGTCATCAAAGTCAAAGGGCCAAAATAATATGTAGCTATATGAATCTCTTTTCCTCAATATTTCCTCTTTCTTCAATCTCTTCTCCTCCCATATCCTCCCCTCTCCTATCTTATCTATTTTTCTACGGGCTTCATTACTCAAAGATGTTTCTCTCTGCTCTTTTTATTGTAGTCTGATTGTTTTGATTGACAAAATTGCTAAATGTCTGTGTGTTAATGATAAGCTCAGAGAACAAAGAAAACTGTCATCTGGCATGATATCTTCCTGATATCTCAGAAGCTGGCGTGCTACTGTATATTCAAAGGAAAATGAAACCTCGTAAAGTCCCTAATTTTCACAGCCACCTTTGATATGCCATAGGGAGGGCAATATTTGACATCTCTATATCAAAAACCTGAAATCATCTTCTGTTCCTGTGCAGAATAATTTGCGGAGAGAATTATACATTTTTTATTCTTTCAGTGTTTAAGTTCACCTTTTTGGAACCTTTTTTTCTAAAAGTGTAGCTTGCCATATCCTGCTGCTCCTCAGTCACTTTTATTAGTTTGACTTTACTTCAGTGGTCACCAACCGGTCGATTGCATTGACCCACTTTTTTTCTTGCACTGGCTCTATGTATACTGTTATTGATATTCCATTCACCCAGCTCAATATAACATTGACAGGTTTAGGCTACTACATGATACTCAAATTTCCCTGCACCCATCATGAGGTTGCCTCAACCTAGCCTATGATTGAAAGTTTTCAACACAGGTGCACAGGTAGAGAGAATTTTGAGTAATCAAGGTGACAGACAGTGACACATTCAATACTGCCTTGAAAACTCTTGCCTGCATCTAGCTGATCTAGGGTGAAAACAAATGTGAGTTTCTATTGGACAAAGTAAGGTATGTTTATCCCTGTTTCCTTCCGTTTGCATCTGTTTTAAGAAATGTTTTTCAACAGCATCGGTGGAATGAATACACCTCTGATCACACGCAAACAGTTCACTTCCATAGCGGCCACATAAAAACAGCATGATCATTTCTCATTGTATATATAATTCCTTCTTGCAACTATCTACACACTCTCCTCCCTTCGGTTGTGGACTTCAGTGCACAACACATCAGCTGTCTGTGACCAGGCAAAAATACTTTTCCAAGCCAAACCTACATATCATGACTGCTAACCGCTAAACACAGCCTACATCGTTGTCACATCATAGTCAACTAGAACAACTACAACTAGCGTTAGTAAACCCGCTGCAATCATGCAGTACAGTCAGAAAGCAGTTACACCAACGGACCACGGTGTTAATAAATGAATTAAACCAAAAGCTTACCTTGATTTAGAAGAGTTCCAGTGTTGGTTCTATAGCCAGCTAGCTAACATAGCATCCCTCTCCGTTTGAGCCAGGTGTTTAAGTAGGCTAAACTAGCTAGCTGCATTTGCTTGCTAAGGGCAAGTAAAAAATAAAAATATAGCTACTTAAATATCTTTCTCCTTAATTTTGGTAGAAATGTATTTGTTGAAATCTATTGTTTTTCTCTCTCTTTGAGTTAACTAGTCACCATATTTTATGATCTGCAGTGCTAGCTAGCTGTAGCGTATGCTTTCAGTACTAGATTCATTCAGAGATCCTTTGAGTGGACATGTCAGTGCATGTTGCAAAAACTCTAGGTTGGAGGACGTCCTCCGAGAGGTTCTCATAATTACTGTGTAAGTCTATGGAAGGGGGTGAGAATCATGAGCCTCCTAAGTTTTGCATTGAATTCAATGTACGCAGAAGAGGACAGAAGCAAGCCATTCTCTGGCTACACCATGGTGTTACCCTACAAAGTGTTGCTGAAGGTACTGTAGACCTTCGTTGCAAAACTGTGTTTTAATCTGAAAAGGATAACTTTAATGGTTCACTATTTAGATTGTTATGGAATTCACTGAGGAGGATGGTCCTCCCCTTCCTCCTCTGAGGAGCCTCAACTGACTCACACAGACACTTTCATACTCTTCACAAAAGCCGGCCAGCTCGATTCGGTCTTAAGTAGCAACATTTAAATGGTTTTTTTTTTACATTGGATTAAAGTACAGACTCCGAGCAAGAAAATTGTATATCATACACTACAGTTAAGGAACAATGGGAAAGTAATTCTGCTTTGAAATCTGATAAACTTGTAACCCCACTTTTGAGAAAATGGCCCTTGAGTGTTTTGGTACACCTACTTGGACAGCTTTTCTTTGTCTACACCCATTCAGCATTGTTCATACTTAGGCCTTAGCCCCATCCATCTCTTTAAGTATTCGCATGTGAAGCCATGTACTAAACAACCGAAGATGTCAAGACTAAAGGCTGGTTTATATTACATCTATTGACAGTTGATGGAGTGACAACATGAACATTCTATTGTCATCTGACATCAAACTTGTCATTGTGAAGTACACACAAAAATTACAGGCTGCATGACATTAGCAGCCTGGTTGTCCAAAATTGCATAACTGGAGAATTTTAACACCAATAAACCCACCCGTTTAAAAAATGAATTTAGTATATGTCAATCTAGCACACCAGGCAACTAAAAGCAACTTTATAAACAGCTTGTTAGATGGCTAGCCAGTTCAAATAATGACCATATCATATAGCTGACAACGTCTTCACTAGCTCATTTGTATTCATTATTACAGGAAAATAAACTCAAAACAAGATAATTATTTACAAGTTAATGGTGAGCCAATCACAGAAAATAGCTTACGGTTGTGAGTATGATGAAATAATAACAGGGAATTCTACCAGAGCATTTTAGAACTTGGATACTGGCTCGTGGGTCTAACGTTATATCCTAATTTGACTTTGGTGCAGGTCATGTTGTTCTTCACATTACCATCTCATTACCATTACTACCCGGCATGAAATTGCAAGTAGTTAACCAACCAGGTTCATTGTTAGCTGGCTCTGAGATACGAATAATAGTTATTCACAGATCATACACGTAATGTTAGCTAGCAAAACAACCAGCTTATGTTAGCTAGCTAGCTAACATTATGTTTTAACTTGCAAAGATAACTTTCGGACAAAATTAGAAATGTATAATATGTGAAAATTTAGCTTGCTAGACTCTTTTACCCGTATACGTGGATGAACGCTTCGCTCTCCCTGTCACGGATGCCATGTGTTACGAATCCCTTTTGGCCCGACAGTCTAGGGGGGGGTGGGGTGGTAATGAGACCCGTAACAACTCAGGCAAATTATAATAGTGACAAAGTAAAAGTGTGAACAAAATAAAATCTACCGTCAAACTCAGGTTTATTTGAAAAACACACGGTAATGGGGAGGGGGGCAGGAAAAGGGGCTGAGCTGGACCCAAGGAAAGAAACAATAAGTATTCAAAAACACCCCTAAGCTAGACTAGCCTATTTTAACAGCTTACCAAAAATACAGTGGGTGGTCCGCCCAGTTCTAACTAGTGTATTCAACAAAGTCTACCTACGGGTAGTGTATGCCCATGGGCGATTTGTCTTGGTTTCCCCTTTTCCCACCAGCAAACAAACACCATAACCAAAAACAATACTCACATGTGAGGACAAAGTGCTATGGAGGTGCTCAAACAAAAGAGAGGTTAATACACAAAGAGAGAGTGAAACACAGAGCCCTACAGACATGGCATTAACAGAGAGATTGAGCTCTAGAGCAAACAACTGACAGGGTTTTTAAACCAAGGGAAAGGAACTGTGATAGGGTAGGAAACAGGAGGAGGTGTGTCTTCTGATTGATGATTGGATTGGTGACTGATTGGGGAGTGATGATTTTCACCTGTGAGGGGAGAAGGAGAGAAAAGAACACATGATACACACACACACAGGATACACACACAGGATACTGGTATCCGTAACACCATGGTTGCCCTTAGTTTGAAGTTGTAATCCGGAGACAGGTGTTTTATACAACAGCCTTCTGTGTGTTCTCATTTAGACTCCCTCTACATATTTGCAATCAAAGCCATTTTCCCAATATCCTGAGCTATATATATCCTAATTACACCGGGCATTCCACTGATTTCAAAACTTAGTACTCCAGAAAGTGCAGAGCAACACTTGCAGATCTACTACATGATATCTTTAAAGAAAAAGCAGCGTTAGAAAGGATTACCTACACATACTGACCAGCTCATGTCATAGACAGAAAGAAGTGTGCTACATGGCAGACCATTCCAAACTAATCTCTCGGCATGTCCAGTTCACACAATATCTCAGACAATCATGGCTAGCGGTAAGGTTCCGGTCTTTTCCTAGGTTAAATCAACTAGGCTCCAGTGATGGAAAAAGTACCCAATTGTCATACTTGAGTAAAAGTAAAGATACCTTAATTAAAATGACTAAAGTAAAAGTGAGTCACCCACCATTAAAATACTACTTGAGTAAAAGTCTAAAAGCAGTTGCTTTTAAATGTACTTAATCTTGAAACAACCCCTCCCGGATCCGGGAGAATTGTCTTCAACTACACTAATTAGCATAACGCAACGGACAAAACATCTTACTAGAAAATATTCATAATCATGAAATCACAAGTGAAATATAGTGAAACACAGCTTAGCCTTTTGTTAATCACCCTGTCATCTCAGATTTTGAAATGATGCTTTACAGCCAAAGCAAGACAAGCATTTGGGTAAGTTTATCGATAGCCTAGCATAGCATTATGTCCAACTAGCAGCATGCAGCTTGGTCACGAAAATCAGAAAAGCAATCAAATTCAATCGTTTACCTTTGATGAGCTTCAGATGTTTTCACCGACGAGACTCCCAGTTAGACAGCAAATTTTCATTTTGTTCCATAAAGATTATTTTTATAGCTGAAACTCTGAGAGCCACCAGCTGACCACTGACGCAATGTTGTCGTTCACGCTCATTTTTCAAAATAAATCCTGAAACTATGTCTTGTGACTGTAGACACATTAGGGAAGCCATAGAAAAAGGAATCTGGTTGATATCCCTTTCAATGCTCAATAGGGAGGCATAGGAACGCAGAGGTTTCAAAATAAGAGTCACTTCCTGATTGGATATTTCTCAGGCTTTCGCCTGCAATATCAGTTCTGTTATACTCACAGACAATATTTTTACAGTTTTGGAAACTTTAGTGTTGAGTGTTTTCTATCCTAAGCTGTCAATTATATGCATATTCTAGCATCTTGTCCTGAGAAATAGCCCGTTTACTTTGGGAACGTTATTTTTCCAAAAATGAAAATACTGCCCCCTAGTCTCAAGAGGTTATTAAGTATCAAAAGTAAATGTAAATCGCTAAAATATACTTTATCAAAAGTAAAAGCATAAATAATTTTGCATTCCTTATATTAAGCAAACTAGACGGCACAATTACATTTAAAAAAAAACATTTTTTTTACTGATAGCCAGGGGCACATTTCAACACTCAGACTTCATTGACATCAGAAGTGTTTGTGTTTAGTGAGTCTGCCAGATCAGAGACAGTAGGGATGACCGGGGATGTTCTCTTGATAAGTGTGTGAATTAGACAATTTCCTGTCCTGCCAATAATTCAAAATGTAACTAGTACTTTTGGGTGTCAGGGAAAATGTAAGGGGTAAAAAGTAAGTTAAATTCTTTAGGAATGTAGTGGAGTAAAAGTAAAAGTTGCAAAAAATAAATACTAAAGTATAGATACCACAAAAAACATTTACATTACATTTACATTTACATTTAAGTCATTTAGCAGACGCTCTTAACCAGAGCGACTTACAAATTGGTGCTTTCACCTTATGACATCCAGTGGAACAGCCACTTTACAATAGTGCATCTAGATCTTTTAAGGGGGGGGTGAGAAGGATTACTTTATCCTATCCTAGGTATTCCTTAAAGAGGTGGGGTTTCAGGTGTCTCCGGAAGGTGGTGATTGACTCCGCTGTCCTGGCGTCTTGAGGGAGTTTGTTCCACCATTGGGGGGCCAGAGCAGCGAACAGTTTTGACTGGGCTGAGCGGGAACTGTACTTCCTCAGTGGTAGGGAGGCGAGCAGGCCAGAGGTGGATGAACGCAGTGCCCTTGTTTGGGTGTAGGGCCTGATCAGAGCCTGGAGGTACTGAGGTGCCGTTCCCCTCACAGCTCCGTAGGCAAGCACCATGGTCTTGTAGCGGATGCGAGCTTCAACTGGAAGCCAGTGGAGAGAGCGGAGGAGCGGGGTGACGTGAGAGAACTTGGGAAGGTTGAACACCAGACGGGCTGCGGCGTTCTGGATGAGTTGTAGGGGTTTAATGGCACAGGCAGGGAGCCCAGCCAACAGCGAGTTGCAGTAATCCAGACATTACATTTACATTTAAGTCATTTAGCAGACGCTCTTATCCAGAGCGACTTACAAATTGGTGCGTTCACCTTAAGACATCCAGTGGAACAGCCACTTTACAATAGTGCATCTAAATCTTTTAAGGGGGGGGGGGGATGACAAGTGCCTGGATTAGGACCTGCGCCGCTTCCTGTGTGAGGCAGGGTCGTACTCTGCGGATGTTGTAGAGCATGAACCTACAGGAACGGGCCACCGCCTTGATGTTAGTTGAGAACGACAGGGTGTTGTCCAGGATCACGCCAAGGTTCTTAGCGCTCTGGGAGGAGGACACGATGGAGTTGTCAACCGTGATGGCGAGATCATGGAACGGGCAGTCCTTCCCCGGGAGGAAGAGCAGCTCCGTCTTGCCGAGGTTCAGCTTGAGGTGGTGATCCGTCATCCACACTGATATGTCTGCCAGACATGCAGAGATGCGATTCGCCATCTGGTCATCAGAGGGGGGAAAGGAGAAGATTAATTGTGTGTCGTCTGCATAGCAATGATAGGAGAGACCATGTGAGGTTATGACAGAGCCAAGTGACTTGGTGTATAGCGAGAATAGGAGAGGGCCTAGAACAGAGCCCTGGGGGACACCAGTGGTGAGAGCGCGTGGTGAGGAGACAGATTCTCGCCACGCCACCTGGTAGGAGCGACCTGTCAGGTAGGACGCAATCCAAGCGTGGGCCGCGCCGGAGATGCCCAACTCGGAGAGGGTGGAGAGGAGGATCTGATGGTTCACAGTATCGAAGGCAGCCGATAGGTCTAGAAGGATGAGAGCAGAGGAGAGAGAGTTAGCTTTAGCAGTGCGGAGTGTCTCCGTGATACAGAGAAGAGCAGTCTCAGTTGAATGACTAGTCTTGAAACCTGACTGATTTGGATCAAGAAGGTCATTCTGAGAGAGATAGCGGGAGAGCTGGCCAAGGACGGCACGTTCAAGAGTTTTGGAGAGAAAAGAAAGAAGGGATACTGGTCTGTAGTTGTTTATTTCGGAGGGATCGAGTGTAGGTTTTTTCAGAAGGGGTGCAACTCTCGCTCTCTTGAAGACGGGAGGGACGTAGACAGCGGTCAGGGATGAGTTGATGAGCGAGGTGAGGTAAGGGAGAAGGTCACCGGAGATGGTCTGGAGAAGAGAGGAGGGGATAGGGTCAAGCGGGCAGGTTGTTGGGCGGCCGGCCGTCACAAGACGCGAGATGTCATCTGGAGAGAGAGGGGAGAAAGAGGTCAGAGCACAGGGTAGGGCAGTGTGAGCAGAACCAGCGGTGTCGTTTGACTTAGCAAACGAGGATCGGATGTCGTCGACCTTCTTTTCAAAATGGTTGACGAAGTCATCTGCAGAGAGGGAGGAGGGGGGAGGAGGATTCAAGAGGGAGGAGAAGGTGGCAAAGAGCTTCCTAGGGTTAGAGGCAGATGCTTGGAATTTAGAGTGGTAGAAAGTGGCTTTAGCAGCAGAGACAGAGGAGGAAAATGTAGAGAGGAGGGAGTGAAAGGATGCCAGGTCCGCAGGGAGGCGAGTTTTCCTCCATTTCCGCTCGGCTGCCCGGAGCCCTGTTCTGTGAGCTCGCAATGAGTCGTCGAGCCACGGAGCGGGAGGGGAGGACCGAGCCGGCCTGGAGGATAGGGGACATAGAGAGTCAAAGGATGCAGAAAGGGAGGAGAGGAGGGTTGAGGAGGCAGAATCAGGAGATAGGTTGGAGAAGGTTTGAGCAGAGGGAAGAGATGATAGGATGGAAGAGGAGAGAGTAGCGGGGGAGAGAGAGCGAAGGTTGGGACGGCGCGATACCATCCGAGTAGGGGCAGTGTGGGAAGTGTTGGATGAGAGCGAGAGGGAAAAGGATACAAGGTAGTGGTCGGAGACTTGGAGGGGTGTTGCAATGAGGTTAGTGGAAAACTATTTAAGTAGTTCTTTAAAGTATTTTTACTTAAGTACTTTACACCACCGCTAGGCTCATAATTTAACAATTGTATCCATATTTACAGATAGCATAGAAGTTTGTTATTAAGTCACATGAAAGTTCACATGTTCCAGAAGGCATTTCTGCCAAAAATCACATTTTGATTTAAAAAAATTCAAATGCCTCTCCTGTGAAGTAGTGACATATGCCTAGTTTCCTGAAATGATTCACATATGCTGCTGCTACTCAGTTTATTATCTATCCTGATTTCCTAGTAACTTTTATCCAGGGCCAGCTCCAGAATGAATCAGTTGGATGGATTTTGTTAATGGGTCTGGGGAAGCATACAATTTATCCTACCATTTCTACCTATCTGCGTGCCAGTTCTGAATATTTTTATATGCGCATTTTCGTGGAAAAGTTTAATTTCAATAGTAATGTTTTCGTTTCTCAAAATTATTGTCATGTGGTTAATCATAAACATTTGAATAAAAATAATACAAATGTAAAAGTTCAAATTCAACTAATGCAAGAACACCAGCCTTTGCCATATGGACTCATTGATACACCATGATCCATTGGCAGCTATAGAAATTAGCGCATGGAACTCAAACACAGCCTTTTGGCCAATGCAGCAGTAGACCTATAACTTCAATTGTCAACTAAATAAAATGCATAGACCTAAAGCTGACAAATAAAATAAGAAAATAAGCTTCTTTTTTTAAATAGCTGTGGATTGTTTCAAATCACAAGTGCATAGGCCTATGCCTATTTGGGAAGCCAGAAATTTGGGCAGCGCGTGTGCCAATAGGCCTAATAGCTGATTATTGAGTTCCGGCTGTCATTGAAAAGCATCTCAAATGTGTGAAGATAATGTGTCTTGAGTATCATATAAAATGTTGAGACAAGAAGAAGGGGAGGGGCGTGTGGCGAAGATATGGGCATCTCTCTCCAGAATGCTTGCACTCAGCTCTCCAGAATGCTTGCACTCAGCTCTCCAGAATGCTTGCACTCAGCTCTCCAGAATGCTTGCACTCAGCTCTCCAGAATGCTTGCACTCAGCTCTCCAGAATGCTTGCACTCAGCTCTCCAGAATGTGCCTCACTGTCTCCCGCCAATTCTTGCACATTCATTGTTTCATTTGTGTGAATCTAATTGCCCTTAGATTGTTTATTTTGATCACATACAGAGACAGAGGGGTGCTGTGCTGTTTCGCTCTCTCGGATGCTTTATCTGAGATTGATGCGTCTCTGTTGGCGTGCGTCTCGGTCAAATAAATTATAAATATATTTCAATATTTTATTTGGGCGGGCAAGGAGGTACAGTAGGGCGGGCCACCCTTAACCCAGGTCCTGCTTTTACCCCTACCTACTATATATGTACTATACATATTACCTCATTTACCTCAACTACCTCGTACCCCTACACATTGACTCGGTACCGGTACACCTTGTAAATAACCTTGTTATTGTTATTTTACATTGTTACTATTTCATTTTTAACATTTTTTTAAAGACTTTTTAACTGCATTTTTGGGAAAGGGCTTGTGAGCATTTCAAAGTAAAGTCAACACCTGTTGTTTTCGACGCATGTGACAAATAACTTTTGATTTGATTTGAAATTGGCATCTGTTTTGTCTGTGGAGGAAGCAGTTATGTAAGGCAGTTTTCTGTCATGCCATTGCTCTGACAGCACAGCACAGCCCATCTCTCTCCACACTGATTGATACTCTGTTATGGAATGTGGCACAACTTATTTGGTTGTCATTTTAAATATTTCTACACACTTCTGCTTCATGGAGAAATTGGGTTGTTGTGCGCTCGGACGCAAAAAATCACTCATTCACTCTGAGTGAAAAAAAATATGTGAATGGGGAGTGAGTGTGAGCCTTACAAAAACCCAGGTTTCAGCAAATAAAACGCCTGATCTATTATTAATTGTTTTCCTGATTTCTTTTTTGGTGTATGCCTTTGACCCCTTTTTCTCCCCAATTTTGTGATATCCAATTGGTAGTTACAGTCTTGTCCCATTTCCGCAACTCCCGTACAGACTCGGGGGAGGCGAAGGTCGAGAGCCATACGTTCTCCGAAACACGACCCAGACAAGCCGCACTACTTCTTGACACACTGCTCGCTTAAACCGGAAGCCAGCCGCACCAATGTGTTGGAGGAAACACCGTACAACTGGCGACCAAAGTCAGCGTGCATGCGCCTGGCCCACTACAGGAATCGCTACAGTACGATGGGACAAGGACATCCCGGTCATCCCTAACTCTCCCCTAACCCGGACAGCGCTGGGCCAATTGTGTGCCGCCTCATGGGTCTCCCGGTCGCGGCCAGCTGCGACACAGCCTGGGATCGAACCTGGGTGTGTACTAACACCTCTAGCATTGGGATGCAGTGCTTTAGTCACTCGGGAGGCGTTTTCCTGTTTTCTGAGTCACATTCATAATCGAGAGCATTATATATTTGCTCAGATGTCTTTTCTCGAAGTACAATGCTTGTTGCTTGTTGTTCTTTGTTCATCACAACAATAAAAAAGGGACATTTATGCTGGAAAGGGTGCCATATGCACTGTAGACAAACTGGCGTCGTTGTCCAAGCAGCATAAAGAGAGCTTTAGAGAGAGTGCATATTTATCTCTTTCAATCTCTCTTTCTTTCTGGCAAGCCTCAAATGAAGGAGATGTTGTTTAGTGCCAGTGCGCTTCGGAGACACTGTGTGAAATGTATTGGCCCTGAGCCCTGCCATTTGACACACAAGACATGGCTAACAGATCTGGTGCCATTTCCATTCTCCTCCTGCTCCTGTGTAAAGCTGACCTTTGCTTCCTCCTGGCTATATTTAAACTCTGAGCACCGGAGACTGTCACTGGGAAATTATATTATGAATGCTCTCCATTTGTCTGCCCTGCCGTATATTCTCCTTGCATACAATTATATATATATTCATATTGTACTGTTGCAAACAAGGGCAGTGGTAAACACCCAAGCCTTCATGTCCAGAGCAGACACCTGTATTATTCTGTACGTAAATCTGAGAAGCTCCATTTAGTATGATATGTTACATTTCGTATGGTATGTATTAATTTGTGTAAGTCCATCACCCATTTTGTATGATATGTTTTGAATTACAATTTGTATTGTATGTTATGAATTTGCAAAACGTACAAGGTAGAAATTTACAAAACGTATGATATGTTACGAATTCTAGCTAGGTGGCTAACAGTAGCTAGCTTACTAACGTTAGCTAGGCTAGGGGTTAGTTAAGTTTATGTTTAAAAGTTAGGAGTTAGGATAAAGAGTTAATGTTAGGGTTAGGGGAAGGGTTAGCTAAAATAGTTCAAGTTATGGTTAGGGTTAGCTAACATGCTAAGTAGTTGCATAATAGCTAAAAAAGTAGTAAGTAGTTGAAAAGTTGCTAATTAGCTAAAATGCTAAAGTTGTCCGTGATGAGATTCAAACTCTCAGCATTTGGGTTGCTAGACGTTCATGTTAAACACCCATCCATCCACCCCGACCAACCATCCTACTTTTGTTTTTTCCTTAAGTAACCATCTGTCTTACGTAACCATATCAAACGTAACATATGTTAATTTTATGCTTATTATGTTATGTCTAATCTATGAGACCAGGCTGGAGCAGGGTAACAGTTATGTGGAGCTTCCCTCTGAGCTACAGACTCATATATTACTGTACAGAGCAACTGTGTAACTGTATGGGCAGTACACAGCATGTCAATACAGAGTTGTGAGAAATAGCTAACAGTGCATATCATACCAAGGACCAGAGAGTTGACCTTTTGTAGAAGCACAGTCTATAAAATGTCATGGTTTACAGACATTGATTTAGTCATTAGACGCCACTATTTTTAGTCATAGGAATATGTGTTGATAAAGCTTATGGAAACACCATTACTTTCTCATAAAATATTGATCCTCTCCCATCTCTCTCTTTGTCTGTGCTGCAGGTCAGATGTGGGTTTCCAGAGGGTCCTACAGGTGGATCTGGAGGTGGACAGCTTCCTGGGTCCACTGGGCAGCCGCTGGATCACGTGGCAGGTTGAGTACCCGGGCAGCCATGCCACCATACAGGAGGCAGAGACAGAGATCCGGCTTGCCCAGAAAGACCTGGGGGGCATTGTGCCCCTGGCTATGGTGAGTGGTGTCACTCAGTCAGTCAAAGTCACTACAACACATAGAGCAGATGGGCTGTGCCAGAGTTCTGAAATTCATTCAAAGTTCTATGGGTTACACAGTGTGTATCCTGCTGTTCAGAACAGTGACACCACTTCCCTTAACAGCATCTTATATTTACTTTTATACCGTAATGTGATTAAAATATATTGAACAAAAATATTATCGCAACATGAAACAATTTCAAAGATTTTTCTGAGTTATAGTTCATATAAGGACATCAGTCGATTGAAATAAATTCATTAGACCCTATCTAAATCTATGGATTTCACATAACTGGGCAGAGGTGCAGCCATGGGTGGGCCTTGGAGGGCATAGGCTCACCTACTGGGGAGCCAGGCACAGCCAATCAGAATGGTTTTTCCCCACCACTGGGCTTTATTACAGAGAGAAATACTCCTCAGCAGAAATACTCCCCATGGTTAAGCGTGTTCTGTGGTTGTGAGGCTGGTTGGACATACTGCCAAATTCCCTAAAACGACCTTGAACATTCCGTTCTTTGGCAACAGCTCTGGTGGAAATTGCTGCAGTCAACATGCCAATTGCACACTCCCCAAAAACTTGAGACATCTGTGGTATTGTGTTGTGACATTGTGTTGCCTTTTATAGTACCCAGCACAAGGTGCAACTGTGTAATGATCATGACGTTTAATCAGCTAAATGATATGCCACACCTGTCAGGTGGATGGCAAAGGAGAAAGGCTCACCAACAGGGATGTAAACAAATTTGTGCACAACATTTTTCAGAAATAAGGTGTTTGTGTCTATGTAACATTTCTGGGATCTTTATTTTCAGCTCATGAAACATAGGATCAACACTTTACATGTTGTGTTTATATTTTATTCAGTTTAGTTAAATACAAATGTAAGAAGAACAAAGACACATAATTTTTTAAAGATTAACAAAATATAGAATGCCATAGGATTACAATCATACTGTACACTATGATTTTGGCGTAATACATTTACTGTATAGTTATCGTACATTACAAAATCAATATTAGATCTGATATAACTACACTGATTTGCAGACCTGTAGCTCCAGTGTTTTGCCTGTGGAGTGTGTGTTTTGGCATGGAGGAGTGGGTACATGTGGCCCTCAGCAGGCCCTGTGTCTGGGGCCCAGAGGCTCTCTGTGGCCTGAGGCAAGGCCTGGAGGTGTGTGTCTCTCTTAGGTTGCTATACAGATGAGCCTCTGCTGGGCAGATTCATCAAAGCTACTCTATTTAACTTCACAGAACATCTCACCCCATTTGCCTTGGTTTTCTAAACAGAGTTAGATCCAGAAAAGCAACTTAAAGATGCCAGAGAGATCAATTACACCCACTTACAAGCATGACATGTTGCTTGCCAGTGTTGAGTTATGGGATTGTGATGCATCTGTAAGGGCTTCGTTTTGTGGTATGCTAAATGAATGAAGTGAGTGCACTGTCGGGACCTTCTTAAGGATCTGCCCCTTTTTTATTTTTTTTTGCCTAAAATGACATACCCAAATCTAACTGCCTCTAGCTCAGGCCCTGAAGCAAGGATATGCATATTCTTGGTACCATTTGAAAGGAAACACTTTGAAGTTTGTGAAAATGTGAAAGGAATGTAGGTGAATATAACACAATAGATCTAGTAAAAGACAATATAAAGAAAAAACCAACCGTTCTTTTGTATTTTTTTGTACCATCATCTTTGAAATGCAAGAGAAAGGCCATAATGTATTATTCCAGCCACGGTGCAATTCAGCAGTGTATGTGCAACGTTTTAGACTAATCCAATGGATCATTGTATTTCTGTTCAAAATGTTGTATCAAGACTGCCCAAATGTGCCTAATTTGCTTATTAATAACTTTTCATATTCAAAATTGTGCACTCTCCTCAAACAATAGCATGGTATTCTTTCACTGTAATAGCTATTGTAAATTCGACAGTGCAGTTAGATTAACAAGAATTTAAGCTTTCTAACCAATATCAGATATATCTATGTCCTGAAAATGTTTCTTGTTACTTACAACCTCATGCTAATCGCATTAGCCTGCGTTAGCTTAACCGTTATTTATAATATATATATATATATAATGTATAAATGGTTCCATATTAGTGGTGTAAGGCAGCCCCCATTTTTAAAAATGTATTAGGATCCCGTAAACTGTTGCTGAAGCAGCAGCTTCTCTTCCTGGTGTCAACAGACTCATGTCCCGGATAATTGATGCTATGTTTGCAGAGGTACAGTATATTATCCATATTTCCCTTTTCATATTACTTTTCTTCTGATGTGCCAACAAAAGGATAATTGCACCCACACTTTGCATTGACACAAATTGTATAGAGTATGTATCTTTCTCATATCAGTATTTCATACCGTCTCTGTGAGGGAGCTTTATGTGGGTACCAGAATGAGCATGATACCCACTTACGGCTCAGTCTTTTTTATTTGCAGATAACTTAGCTCATATTTTAGTATAGAGTATTTGCAAACTTATTAATGAGGGAATACTATTTGAGATGTTTTTGTAGCTGTCAGAAGTGCAGACTGACTTGGGATCTTTGTGAAGTACTGTACACTCCAAGCCTGGGGCGTTGCCAGAATTTTGGAGCCCCGTGAAATTCACAACTACCGGGCCCCTAACATAGAAATCAGAATGTTTCAGATTAAAATAACGTACTGAACAGTATGTGTTATTAAATGTACTAACTATAAGCTTCTGCTGCTCTATACTACAATTGTACAGATTCTAGTTTCCACCTTCATCCTTTGCCTATATTAATATTACTGCAAAACATTTTGGTTCCTAATGTTAACAAAAGCTGTCTGTGTCTTGAGATTTTTATGATGCTTTATTATAAATAACTACACAATTGGTGACATATTTTTAAATATATGGTAATGTAGTCAGTTTTAATGAAGAAATGACTAATGATCCACGTTTCAGATTTAAGAATGTATTACCAATTCTTATAAACAAGGCTAACCCTCTTCTGCCCTATGCATAATTCCTAAATAAATGCCTAAATAGCATACCCAAAATAAAAAATACATCCTGAACTATGTGGGGTGCAGGCATAAATGTGGTACCTACAGAGAACAAGCATCTGTGAATTTACAACTGTAGTGTCAAGACATTATGTGGGCATTCCTGAGTAAGTTCAACAGGGGATACACCATAGCAGAAAATACTCTGAAACAGTATTTTTCCCATCCCCGGGCAGGCTTGTGTAGAAAAGGTTAAGGCATTTGTCCTTGTGTTTGTTCCCTGTAAACAAAACTCAGAAGTTACCCTGCTCGAATAGCCCAGCGTCAAGCCTTCTTGTGAGCAAACTAATTTATAGTGCCTTTAAAGTTTAATTTTCTAGCTAACTGGTTTTCAATTGAAAGGATGGCATGGCTGTTCAACCTGTCTTGGCACATTGTAGATCTTAGATAGTTCTTTATACGTTTCGGCTTACTGAAGGCACGTTCACCCACAGCAAATGTTACAGACATTCGCAATTCAATGCACACCTCTCCAAAAATGCTCTGTACCTGCATCTTGTGGATGTCCTTTAGGATCTCTACAGGAGAAAGACCATCTGAAGAAGTGGCACCATATATCGTCTTTAATGTCACACTTCATTTTCAAATCCATCTGTGAGATCTTTGGAGTAATTCTTTCTCAATTTGTGGCAAGATACACACATTTGCTTTTCAGTCATTTTCCTAAATGTAAGTATTGATGAAAACTCCTTGCATATAGCTGCAATCGCATGTCCAAATGACTGATTATACCATCCAGAGCCACATAAAACACTGTGTTGCAAAATCCAGTGTCTGACTTCTGTTCATTTGCTATGTCATCTTCCGTCTCATCAGGGAAGCGTTTTCTTTATTTCTGGCGACTCCTCTGTTCACTGTGAAGCTGAGTAGTTACACCCATTTCATTTGCCACCATGGAGGCTTCTGCCAGCAGAGCGTCCCACTGATTACAAAGAGCCTGTATTTCTTCCTGTAGTGCCTTATTAATGTGAGCTGATTCAGTGTCCAGATAAATATTTCCTGACTGAAGAATTAGGCTTCTATTCTCAATACACTGCAAAACTTTTACCCAGAAAGTGAGCAGGAAGATTGCCTTGAAAGACATGAAGTAGCTTTTCAGACCTTTTGCCTCAGATTTGGCTTTGGTTGTCAGGCTGCAGGTAGCAAGAAGCATGTCTAGAGCCTTGATGATAGTCACCGGTCGGACCGCAGCAATACGTGCACTCCATCGCGTGTCTGAAAAGCGGTTAAGACTGCAGCCAGTCTTTTCCTTGAGAATGGCCCATCGCTCTGGGCTGGAACTGAACAGATTGTAAAGACGATTCCCACAGCCAAAAAGGTTGATACTTCTGGGCACGACTGAGCTGCATGTACACCCACAAGATTAAGAGTGTGGGAGGCACAAGGTGAGTATGTGTCCAGTGGATTATTTTGCAGTATGTGTGCTTGAACTTTCTTCATGACATATTTGCACCATTATCATAGCCTTGACCACGGCAATCTGCTATGTCAATACCATGCCCTTCCAATGCACTCAAAATCATTTCAGAAATGTCACTGCCTGACTTTCTAGCAAAGTCTTTAAATTCAAGAAAACATTCAATTATTTCCCAGTCACCTGTTCCCTGAACTTTATCTTTGTGTACATATCTCACCAATAATACATTTTGCTCAGTATGGGAAATGTCTGGCTTTGCATCACATATAACCGAGTAATAGATTGCATCTTCTCTTTCATAAAGTACTGCTTTCAAAACCCTTTGACCACATATTCCTATGAAGTCGTTTTGGCTCTCAGAGCTGAGGTAATGAGTCAGTCGTGCTCCTTTCTTTTTGTCTCTGACTTTCTGTAAGTGCACACGTAATAGCCGGTCATAATTTGACAACAGCTCAAGTAAACCTAGGTAAACTCCATTATGCACATCATCAAGATCATCAGATTATTATTAGATGCTAAGTACAGTGTCACATCCAAAATCCTTTCTAGAAGTGCTCTGTTTTTATACATTTCGGACTGGATTTGTTTCTGCAGCTGACCGTCTATACCTGTAGCTGTAGTTACGGTATGCTGCAGATTTTTCCATTTCCAGTAACAGTTCTTGTGAGACACACCATCCTCATGCTCTGGAAGTTTGTCATACATTCCTCCACCATTTCACGGATGATATCTTATAGCCATCCTTACCATTCAAAGAACTGGGTGATGGTTTACTTTGCTCATGATAAAAAAGAACACAAGGAATGCAATATAATGCCTTTACACTCTTAGTATAAATAAGCCAGTCTGCACCTTTTCTCTTCCACCTGCTGACTTACTGTACTGTAAATAGTTGGGTAATAGCTTGCCCTCTGAGTCTGGGGTCATGATTATATACAGTTCTGTCTCCTCACCACACCTGTTGGCCAGTCTGCACCTTTTCTCTTCCACCTGCTGACTTACTGTACTGTAAATAGTTGGGGAATGGCTTGCCTTCTGAGTCTGGGGGCATGATTATATACAGTTCTGTCTCCTCACCACACCTGTTGGCTAGTCTGCAAACAATAGCTTCTCTTTCATGGTCTTGTACTTTCTCTGGCCACAGTCCTGGATCATCTAAAAGCTCATTTTCTTCACTTTGAATCTGTCCAATCTCTTCCTTTCCCTTATTACTTGCTTGTTCAATCTCTTCTGTCACTCCTTCACTGGCACTACTGCTACTCTTTAACTCCTCTTCCTCCTTCCTGCTCTCCTCTGCATCAGAGTCTGTCTGACAGCTTCTGGCTGAAATTTTGCCAGCCTGGGGCTCTCTAGGCACTAGGAAGTGAGTAAACAAAGGGAATTGTAGGTTTAATGTTTGCTCCTACGAAGGTTACCATCCTAAAAATCTACCACT
This sequence comes from Oncorhynchus nerka, assembly GCF_034236695.1. Lineage (NCBI taxonomy): Eukaryota > Metazoa > Chordata > Actinopteri > Salmoniformes > Salmonidae > Oncorhynchus > Oncorhynchus nerka. The sequence goes on along the minus strand of NC_088422.1, from coordinate 28,723,914 downwards.
GAAAGAAAAAACGTTTTAATAGAATACATATCAAATAGAATACGTATTTAAGTGTGTCTAAGTCATCATGTGCCTATCTTTACAATTTAAAAATGGTCTAGTTATTCTGCTGCTGCTACAAAACAACTGCCTCACCTCCAAGGTCCGCTGTTTCAACTTCCTGTAGTAGACAGACGTTGGGATCTCTGTCTACAGCAGTAGTAGTAGCATCTACAGTATGGATAGGTAACGTGAACTAACTCACTTTCGTACATCGCGCTGGTCTGTACAATTGACCTTTTTTTTGCGCCCAAAAAACATAATACTTCCAGATCAACTGTAATATCAATACCATTGTAAAGCACAATTTCTCCCATTTCCAACAAAATCTATAACGAGACCTTCATGATGCCCATCTCTGCATGATTCAAGAAGGCAATAAGCTCTGTCGGGTCTTTTTTAAAATGGCGGGTGGGGAAGCGAAACCTATTGCGTGATAGTTAGAAGGAGAGCTGTGTGGGGAAATGGCTTTTTTCACTCGATCTGTCCATCTTATCACCTTATAGCCTCTAAAATGTAAATTAAGCACTATAAAGAGTTTATATAATGTCTCATTACATACCTATTTGAAGGTTTGTGCCAAATTTGAATCGGGTATTTAGGGCGGTGCCAAAGGGATCTTCAGAAGTAAACAGCGGCTTTTGAGAGTCATGATAGCTTGCAGTGATGACCGAAAAAATGACTAGATATCCCCCCTTACCCTGTCCCTTTTTAAACGGTGAGAGAAGTGCTACACCTGGTGGGGAGTAGCTGTAAGACAGAATTAGTTGCTTTATGCTCGCTGTACGTTACATCGTGACGTGTCATGGCGTCGGAGGGGTCAGTTTTTTCAACTTTTCTCCAATACTATAGAGCCATTACCATGTCAATCAACACTTGAATAGAAACGTAGTTCACACCAGATTTTGTTGTCAACGCAGTCGCTACAGGCACATTAGCTTTCTTTGCAGCCTCGTTTGAATGTCGCGGTTGCGCACATTTGTACGGAATGGGGTTAGTGTACGTTAGGCTACATGTTAGGTTTTAATTTTAGTTTGGCTAGCTAGCAAATATTGGGGAATAGAGTTATAATAATATATAAATAAAAGCTAATTAGCTAGCCATAGCTGGTAGTGGCAGCTCATCATCATGTTAATAATTACTGCTCTGACTGAGCAAGCTATCAAGCTAGCTATATTGGCTAGCTAGGCTACTCTGTTCGCAGGCCGTCTGCATTGACTTACCACTCAAATCCTTCTCCTCATTTTGTTTTCTGGGAAAAAACGTGATGAGTAATTTTTTTGCTGAATTTTGCAGCATCTGTCTTTGTTTCCTTTGTTTCCTTTTCTGAAAACCCGATTTCATTTCGATATCTCTCATGCTTAGGCTACATGCCGGAGCAACTGTCAGATCTCCTCGCTAGAATAATGGACCAAACCATGTGCATTATGGGGAGGGGGGGGGGGGTACAAACTGGATGGTTGGGTAGAGATGCCTGATCTGATTATGGTTATACGTTTTAATTTTCATCACAGATTTTTTTGGTCTAACATTTTTTTAAATTATAAACAAATAATTCTCTAAACATTTAGGGGCCCCTACCAGACTAGGGTTCATGAATCATTCATGTTTACCCCCCTTAACAACGCCCTATTACCCATCATTCTAATAGTATCTCATAATATGATGAAATCATTATGCATTTTGAGTGCAATAAGGATTTATGGTTCAAGGCCGATTATAAAGGTTTTTATAAAGCGACAAAGATCTATCATAATTAATCTGCTATTACTTGCTAAACTTGGCAGAATCAATTATGGACATAATCATCATTGCGAGAGGCTCATATGAGAAGATGAAGGGTGTATTCAAATACATTAGAGCAGGTTACATACGTGTACAGTGTATGGATATGCTATGCAAACTCTGATGCTTAGTCATCCTTTCCTGATTCTGTATTCTATTCAGGAAGCCTTCCATTAAGCCAGTTTTGACCTTGGAAAGAGATGCCTGTTCGAGTGATTCTATTTTTATGGTTATGACTATATGTAATGGAGTGACTCAACATTTCAATGCATGCCTATCTCAGGACTGCACCTGGTCAATGCTCGGTGGACATTTCCATTGCTGATATTGACATTGTGAGCTGTTGTTGTCCAGCCTTACTCCAGTCCTATATCAATTCATTCACTCTTCATTCATTCAATCTTTTTTCAATCATTCAATCTGTCTGTTTCCCTATTCCTTTCTTCCCTCCATTTGTTGTAGTGTCCAATCTTACCTAACTTTGTAGTTTCCTGGCTAGAAAAGTGCAGACTCATGTCAGACCATTCTCATGTTCAGTATACAACCGGGTTTTCTCTCACTGCCTCTCTTTTGTAAATTGTCTCACACAAAACCCACACAAAATAGACTCATATTATGTACACAACTCACACACACAACCTCAGACATATTTTTTACCAGCACGTCACATGTGCAACTAGAAAAAAAAACTGTAGACCAAATTTACTCCACAAACACAGATGAATACAAAGCTCTCCCCCGCCCTCCATTTGGCAAATCTGACCGTAATTCTATCCTCCTGATTCCAGCTTACAAGCAAAAACTAAAGTAGGAAGTACCAGTGACTCGCTCAATACGGAAGTGGTCAGATGACGCGGATGCTACGCTACAGGACTGTTTTACTAGCGCAGACTGGAATATATTCCGAGATTCATTCAATGGCATTGAGGAGTATACCACCTCAGTTTATCGGCTTCATCAATAAGTGCATCGACGGCGTCGTCCCCACAGTGACCACATGTACGTACATATCCCAACCAGAAGCCATGGATTACAGGCAACATCTGCATTGAGCTAAAGGCTAGAGCTGACGCTTTCAAGGAGTGGGACACTAATCCGGACGCTTATAAGAAATCCCGCTATGCCCTCAGACTAACCATCAAACAAAAAAAGCGTTAATACAGGATTAAGATTGAATCCTACTACACCGGCTCTGAAGCTCGTCGGATGTGGCAGGGCTTGAAAACTATTACAGACTACAAAGGGAAACCCAGATGCGAGCTTCCCAGTGACGTGAGCCTACCAGACAAGCACCAGCAACACTGAGGCAAGCAACACTGAAGCATGCAAGAGAGCACCAGCAGTTCTGGATGACTGTGTGATAACGCTCTCAGTAGCCAATGTGAGCAAGACCTTTAAACAGGTCAACATTCCCAAAGCAAGCAAGACGGATTACCAGGATGTGTACTCAAAGCACGCGAGGACCAACTGGCAAGTGTTTTCACAGACATTTTCAACCTTTCCCTGACCGAGTCTGTAATAACTACATGTTTCAAGCAGACCAAGGAAGCAAAGGTAACCTGCCTACATGATTACCGACACGTAGCACTCACGTCGGTAGCCATGAAATGCTTTGAAAGGCTGGTCATGGCTCACATCAACAGCATCCTCCCGGATACCCTAGACCCACTCCAATTCGCATACCGCCCCAACAGATCCACAGATGAAACAATCTCAATTGCACTCCACACTGCCCTTTCCCACCTGGACAAAAGGAACACCTACGTGAGAATACTATTCATTCAGCGTTCAACACCATAGTGTCCACAAAGCTCATCACTTAGCTAAGGACCCTGGGACTAAACACCTCCCTCCGCAACTGGATCCTGGAATTCCTGACAGGCCACCCCCAGGTGGGAAGGGTAGGTAACAACACATCCGCCACACTGATCCTCAACACAGGGGCCCCTCAGGCGTGCATGCTCAGTCCCCTCCTGTACTCCCTGTTCCATCATGACTGCACGGCCAGGCATGACTCCAACACCATCATTAAATTTGCTGATGACACAACAGTGGTAGGCCTGATCACCGACAATGACGAGACAGCCTATATGGAGGAGGTTAGAGACCTGGCCGTGTGGTGCCAGGACAACAACCTCTCTCTCAATGTGATCAAGACAAAGGAGCTGTCCACATCACCAACAAACTATCATGGTCCAAACACTGCTGAACAATTAATCAAATGGCCAGCGAACTATTTACATTGACACCCCCCCCCCCTCCAATTGTTTTGTACACTGCTGCTACTCACTGTTTATTATCTATGCACAGTCACTTCACCCCTAACTAAATGTACAAATTACCTCAACTAACCTGTACCCACGAAAATTGACTCGGTACCAGTACCCCCTGTATCCTCGTTGTTACTTTTTTATTATTTTTTACTTTAGTTTATTTCGTATATATTTCCTTTACTCTTCTTGAACTGCACTTTTGGTTAAGGGCTTGTAAGTAAGCATTTCACGGTAAGGTCTGTTGTATTCGGCGCATGTGACAAATAAAGTTTGATTTGATTTGAGTCACAGAGCACAATCAGTGTCTTCAGAGAGTATTCAGGCACTAAAATAATTTTCCACCTTTTGTTGTGTTACAGCCTGAATTTCAAATGGATTACTTTTAGATTTTGTATCACTGATCTACGCACAATGGTCCAAAATGTCAAATACAATCAAGTAGTGAATTTCAAGCACAGATTCAACCATAAAGACCAGGGAGGTTTTCCAATGCCTCGTAAAGAAGGGCACCAACTGCAGTGGTGATTTTAGCAGGTCAATCTTGGTGGCGCAACAACAACAAAAAACTAGTGGGATACATGACAGCTAAGCCACTACACTACACAACACAACACTAAACTATACATGAATTGCACTATAACAGTGACAAACGGTACCCACAAACTGTTAGGTGTCACGTGTGCTCCCTCTCCGGCCTCTAGGTCACCAGGCTGCTCGTTATGGAGCACACCTGTCATCATCGTTACGCACACCTGCGCATCATCAGACTCACCTGGACTTCATCACTTCCCTGATTACCTTCCCTATATACAGTATGTCATTCCCTTTGGTTCCTTCCTCAGGCATCATTGTTTCTGTTTCAGTTTCATGTCTGTGCGTTCTTCATGTTTTGTTTTATGTTTCGTTCATTTACTAAATCATTCATTCCCGAACTTGCTTCCTGACTCCCAGAGCACACATTACATTAGGGCCTACATAAAGCTGTCCCAACAGCAGTTCCAACATCTTACCTCTGCTACACCTGGCTATCAGTGGAGCCTTGTCTGGCAGCGAAACAGTTAATTCAGCCTCATTTACTGCCTTTTAAAAAAACATATCTGATATGGCTAACTTGCTTAAACAAAGGTGGTTTATAATGACAAGTGAGATGTACAAACTATGGCATAAGGGGACAATGAGCGTATGAGAGTCAATCGATTAAAACATTAATGAGCGTGCTAGGACGGACATAGTCAATATAACAATTTGTTTCGCACTTTTTGTTTAGTACAGGTTTCAGAACATGGGTACAGATTTCAGAACATGGGCCGTTCTTACAGTGTTCTCCCTGTACACTAAGTCAGAACCATAGGATAAATAAAGGGGGTATATAAGCAGACAATGAAAGCTCTTACAATATTATATGATTACATTTCTGTAAAACAGGTTATAGGCTACATGTGCACCACCAAGTCAGAACAGTAGGTGAAATTAAGAGGGGTAAATAGACTAAATTATTAGTGGGAGGCACATAGGCTACTAACATCTTACTACACAACATACACGTAGTATTACTTTCTCAGCTACAGTATGCACACCTCCCTGGCATATTATATCATTTATGCAGCAGCATACAATATATTTTTGGACTCACCTTGTTGTGCTGTGCTCACTTGAACAGAAAGGTTGTGCGGTGGTCCTTCGTGGGCAAATTATGTCATCAAAGTCTGGCATTCTCTGGATTTATGGTGCAATGTTGAATGTTTATCTGGGATTAAGAGCCCCTTAATCCCAGATTTGGGACAACACAGCCACTGTCACTGATTCCGTCTAAACCGCTCATTGTTGAATTTGCAATTTCCAACTTGTTGTGTAATGTTTATGTCCAATGGCCGTTGAGCATCGATACCTTTTATCTATAATTTGTCTTCATTATTTATCTTCATATGACAAGGATTAAAAAGGATTTGCCAGTAGATTGGAGATTTGATTCATGATGATGACTGCTAGCTAAATCTTTTGTTGACATGATCAATCCAATCAAAGCTACTGTACATATAACGTGATTTGACATCCTTTTATCTGTGGCCAATGACCTTGAGCCTTCTTGGACGGGCACTTCTAATGTAACTCTATGGCAGCAACCAAGGGGCTAGAATTTTTAAAGTCAACCCTTCGACTTGGCAGTGACGTAGTGTCCCCATGAGTGCCAGACCTCTGAGCCAATAACGGCGCAACGCTCCGTAATTTCTGCTGGCTTGCTCCACCACCACAGAAAGCATTGAGCTAGGCTGAAACACCTGCATTTTGGAGTTGCCTTACTCAAGAAAACAAAAAAGAAACCATGTTTGTATACAGCTTTATTAACTTAATGATATATATATATTTTTACATTGTTTGCAAACTATTATGTGACACATATTAATGCCAAAATAACATGCAAAACAAGCTAGCCACAACAAGAAAACAATACTTTTTTAATACATTTTTTTGCTAAGAATGTGGGGCTCAAAAACAGAAACAGGATCGCCTCTGACCAATTGGTTGACAACAGAAAAGTAGACATTGAATATCCCTTTGAGCACGGTGAAGTTATTAATTAGGCTTTGGGTGGTGTATCAATACACCCAGTCACTACAAAGGTACAAGCGTCCTTCCTAACTCAGTAGCCGGAGAGGAAGGAAACTGCTCAGGGATTTCAACATGAGGCCAATGGCGATTTTAAAACAGTGTTTAATGGTTGTAATAGGAGAAAACTGAGGTTGGATCAACAACATTGTAGTTACTCCACAAAACTAACCTAAATGAACGAGTTATAAGAAGGAATCCTATACAGAATAAAAAATATTCCAAAATATGCATCCTGTTTGCAACCATGCACTCATGTAATACTGGAATAAATGTGGCAAAGAAATTAACTTTTTCTCCTGAATACCCGACATTATGTTTGGGGCAAATGCGATGTTGATTATGGCAGCCACCTGCACCTCTCTGATTCAGAGGGGTTGGGTTAAATACGGAAGACACATTTCAGTTGAATGCATTCAGTTGTACAACTGGCTAGGTATCCCCCTTTCCTTTCAACACAACACATCACTGAGTACCACTCTTCATCTTTTCAAGCATGGTGGTGGCTGCATCCATGTTATGGGTATGCTTGTCATCTGCAAGGTCTAGGGAGTTTTACATTTTTTTAAAGAATGGAATACAGCTATAAGCACAGGCAAAATCCTAGAAAACGTGGTTCAGTCTGCTTTCCAACAGACACTGGGAGACTAATTCACATTTCAGCTGGGCAATAACCTAAAACATAAGGCCAAATCTACACTGGAGTTGCTTACCAAGATGACATTGAATGTTCCTTAGTGGCCTAGTTACAGTTTTGACTTAAATTGGCTGGAAAATCCTTGGCAAGACTTGAAAATAGCTGTCTAGCAATTATCAGCATCTTGACAGAGCTTGAAGAATTTAAGAAGAATAATGGCAAATATTTTACAATCCAGATGTGGAAGCTCTTAGAAATGTACAACAAAATACTCACTGCTGTAATTGCAGGTATTTCGAGGGGGTGTGAATACTTATGAAAATGAGATATTTCTGTATTTTTATTTTCAATACATTTGCAAACATTTCTAAAAACAGGTTTTCACTTTGTTACTGTGGGGTATTGTGTGGAGATGGGTGAGAAAAATGTGCAAAAAGTCAAGGGAAGGTGTATGAATACTTTCTGAAGGCACTGTATGTTCACTCACTCACACACTCACTAACACACACACAGAGAGACTAGAGTATGTGTCGGAAAATGTGTTTGTGTATTATGCATGCTTCAATGCAAGAGAAGGCACACCAGCGAGGAAGGCTGAATTAGATTACTTGGAATCACTCTGGCATGAAAAGCCTCTCTGCTCCTCTCCTCCCCTCCCCTCCTATCCTCTCTTCCTCTCCTCACCCTCTCATCCTCCCCTCCTCAACCTGCTGATGGAATAGAGGAAGTAAGGTAATATAAAAGCAGTTCTAGATTCTGCTCCACTTCCCCCCTGCCAGAGGGAAAACATGAACTGTGTTTCTGCGTTACATTCTGTCTCTTTGGTAGGACAGGACAGGAGACTGCACAAAGGCCTGTATCAGTGACACAACACTGATGTCTTCCAACTGTTGATCCTTTTTGTTTGGGGTGTAGAGAGTTCAGAGAAGAGAGCAGGCAGCTCTCTATAGGCCAGGGAGAAGAGAAGAGCATTATTATTACTGATGGGTGACAGAGAACCAGATGGTGGTAACTTAGTGGTTAGAGCGTTGGGCCAGTAACCAAAAGCTCACTAGTTTGAATTCTGGAGCCGACCAGGTGAAAGATCTGTCAATGTGCTCTTGAGCAAGGCACTTAATCCTAATTGCTCTGGATAAGACCGTCTGCTTCATAACTCAAATGTAAATGTACCAGAACCCACTGGATTCTCCAATTACATTGAATGAACTACTGGACCAGATATAAAAATCCTCCAACCCATAAAGCATTGATGGTATCCTAAATGAAATGATAAACTATACAGACCACAAATTCAAATGAGCTATACTTTAACATCACCCTCAACTCTGGCATCTTCCCCGATATTTGGAACCAGTAGCTGATGACCCATCCACAAAAGTAGGGACAAATTGGACCGCAATAACTGCTGTGGGATCTGCGTCAACAGCAACCTCTGGAAAATCCTCTTCATTAACAGCTGACTCCTACATTTCCTCAGTGAAAACAACGACCTGAGCAAATGTTAAATTGGCTTTTTACCAAATTAACGTATGATAGACCACATATTCACCCTGCGCACCCTAATTGACAAACAAACAAACCAAAACTAAAGTATGCTTTTCTTCGGCTTTGTTGATTAAAAAAATATTTTGATTCAATTTGGCATGAGGGTCTGCTATATAAATTGATGGAAGGTGTTGTTGAGGAAAATACTGTACATATGACAAGATGACATCCATCAAAAAGTGTACGCTTAAATTGGCACAAAAAAAAACACAGGACCTCCTCGGGCTGTGGGGTGAGAAAGGGATGCAGCTTGAGCCCCAACCTCTTCAACATATACTGAGTGTACAAAACATTAGGAACACCTGCTCTTTCCATGTCATAGACTAACCAGGTGAATCCAGGTGAAAGCTATGATCCTTATTGATGTCACTTGTTAAATCTACTTCAATCAGAGTAGATTAACAGTAGGAGACAGTTTAAAGAAGTATTTAGAGAGCCTAGAAAAAATTGAGTCGTATATTATGTAAACTCAGCAACAACAAAAAACGTCCCTTTTTCAGGACCCTCTCTTTCAAAGATAATTCGTAAAAATCTAAATCACTTCGCAGATCTTCATTGTAAAGGGCTTAACCACTGTTTCCCATGCTTGTTCAATGAACCATAAACAATTAATGAACATGCACCTGTGGAACGGTCGTTAAGACACTAACAGCTTACCGAAGGTAGGCAATTAAGGTCACAGTTATGAAAACTTAGGACACTAAAGAGGCCTTTCTACTGACTCTGGAAAACACCAAAAGCAAGATGCCCAGGATCCCTGCTCATCTGCGTGAATGTGCCTTAGGCATGCTGCAAGGAGGCATGAGGACTGAAAGATGTGGCCAGGGCAATAAATTGCAATGTCTGTACTGTGGGACAGGTACAGGATGGCAACAACAACTGCCCGAGTTACACCAGGAACGCACAATCCCTCCATCAGTGCTCAGACTGTCTGCATTAGGTTGAGAGAGGCTGGACTGGCTGGACTTCTCTGACGTAGTTTTGTCTCACCAGTGGTGATGGTCGGATTCGCATTTATCGTCGAAGGGATGAGCGTTACACCAAGGCTTGTACTCTGGAGACGGATCGATTTGGAGGTGGAGGGTCTGTCATGGTCTGGGGTGGTGTGTCACAGCATCATCGGACTGAGCTTGTTGTCATTGCAGGCAATCTCAACGCTGTGCGTTACAGAGAAGACATCCTCCTCCCTGATGTGGTACCCTTCCTGCAGGCTCATCCTGACATGACCCTCCACCATGACAATACCACCAACCATACTGCTCGTTCTGTGCATGATTTCCTGCCAGATAGGAATGTCAGTATTCTGCCATGGCCAGCGAAGAGCCCGGATCTCAATCCCATTGAGCACGCCTGGGACCTGTTGGATCGGAGGGTGAGGGCTAGGGCCATTCCCCCCCAGAAATGTCAGAGAACTTGCAGGTGCCTTGGTGGAAGAGTGGGGTATCATCTCATAGCAAGAAGTGGCAAATCTGGTGCAGTCCATGAGGAGGAGATGCTCTGCAGTACTTAATGCAGCTGGTGGCCACACCAGATACTGACTGTTACTTTTGATTTTGACTCCCCCTTTGTTCCGGGACACATTATTCCATTTCAGTTAGTCAGATGTCTGTGGAACTTGTTCAGTTTATGTCTCAGTTGTTGAATCTTGTTATGGTCATACAAATATTTACACATGTTAAGTTTGCTGAAAATAAACGTTTTGTTTTTTTGCTGAGTTTATGTATGCTACTCAAAAGGTGAATTTGCAAGACAAAAGATTTAAGTGCCTCCGAACAGGGTATGACTGTGTCAAGACCTGCAACGCTTTGGGGTTTTTCACGCTCAACCGTTTCCGGTGTGTATCAAGAATGTTCCACCACCCAAAGGACATCCAGCCAGCTTGACACAACTGTATGAAGCATTGGCGTCAACATGGGCCAGCATCCCTGTGGAAAGGTTTTGACACCTTGTAGAGTCCAAGCCCTGACTAATTGAGGTTGTTCTGAGGGCAAAAGGGGGTGCAACTAAATATGACGGAGATGTTCCTAATGTTTGTATACTCAGTCTATATACTGTATCAACGAATTGGTGAGGGCACTAGACCAGTCTGCAGCACCCGGCCTCACCCTACTAGAATCTGAAGTGAAATGTCTACTGTTTTCTGATGATCTGGTGCTTCTGTGCCCAACCAAGGAGGGACTACAGCAACACCTAGATCTTTTGAACAGATTCTGTCAGACCTGGGCCCTGACATTGAATCTGAGTAAGACAAAAATAATGGTGTTCCAAAAAGGTCCAGGAACCACGAATACAAATTCCATCTTGACACTGTTGCCCTAGAGCACACAAAAAAACTATAGCTACCTCAGCCTAAACATCAGCACCACAGGTAACTTCCACAAAGTTGTGAATGATCTGAGTGACAAGGCCAAAAAAACATTCTATGCCATAAAAAGAAACATAAAATTCTCAATTAGGATCTGACAAAAAATACTTGAATCAGTTATAATACCCATTGCCCACTATGGTTGTGAGGTCAGGGGTCTGCTCACCAACCAATAACCAAGAAATTGGACAAACACCAAATTGAGACTCTTTATACAGAATTCTGCAAAAACATATTCCGTGTATAACCTAAAACACCAAATAATGAGGATGATATCCGCTAATTATCAAAATCCATAAAAGAGCTGTTAAATTCTACTACCACCTAAAAGGAAGCGATTCCCAAACCTTCCATAACAAAGCCATCGCCTACAGAGAGATGCACCTAGAGAAGAGTCCACTCAGCATGCTGGTCCTGGGGCTCTGTACACAAACACAAACAGACCTCACAGAGCCCCAAGACAGCAACACAATTAGACCCAACCAAATCATGAGAAAACTAAAAGAGAATTACTTGACACATTGAATAGAACTAACCAAAAAACTAAACAAACTGCAATGCTATTTGGCCGTAAACAGAGAGAGTACACAGTGGCATAATACCTGGCCACCGTGACTGAGCCAAAATGAAGGAAATCTTTGACTTCGTACAGACTCTGAGCATAGCCTTGCTTTTGAGAGAGGGTGCCGTAGGCAGACCTAGCTCTCGAGGGAAGACAGGCTAAGTGCCCACTTCCCACAAAACTAGGTGGAAACTGAGCTGCACTTTCTACCGTCCTGCCAAATGTACAGTGCATTCGGAAAGTATTCAGACCGCTTGACTTTTTCTTCATTTTGTTACGTTACAGCCTTATTCTACACACAATACCCCATAATGACAAAGCAAAAACAGGTTTTTAGACATTTCTGCAAATTTATAAAAAATCATAAAACTTAAATATCACAGTATTCAGACCCTTTACTCAGTACTTTGTTGAAGCCCCTTTGGCAGCAATAACAGCATCGAGTCTTCTTCGGTATGACGCTACAAGCTTGGCACACCTTTATTTGGGGAGTTTCTCCCTTATCTATTAGGTAAAATATCACAGTGTGCCATCCCAGCAGCAATATTTGTGACCTGTTACCACAAGAAAAGGGCAACCAGGGAAGCACAAACACCACTGTAAATGCAAACTATATTCATCTGTCCATTTATTTTCCCTTCGTACTTCAAATATTTGCACAATGTTATAAGACTATACTGTACACAGCTAGTAATATAACATTTGAAATGTCTCTACTCTTTTGAAACTTTTGTGAGTGTAAGTTTTACTGTTCCATTTAGTTTATTATCTATTCCACTTGCTTTGGCAATGTAAATATGTTTCCATACAAATAAAGCCCTTTGAATTGAATTGAGAGAGAGAAAGAAAGAGAAAGAGAGAGGGTGCTGCTCTAATCTCTTTAATCTAGTTGAGTGGGGGAGACTTCAGAGAGAATGCTGAAGGCATCTGTTGATTTGCGCATTGCTTTGGTTTAGAAAAGGCTTTCATCTGTAATTAGGACTAATTAGGCTAATAGGCTAGATTGTCTTTTGCCATAACAGAGAAGCTAATTTAGACCAGAAATAATCCCTTAAACAAAAATGGGGAATCCATAAGTGACCATGCTGCAAAGGTTATTATGTAATAAAGCTAATGACTATGAATAATGGCAAGCATATTCAGGGTTGGATCACATTTATGGCTTATTGTCACAGTTTCTCCTAAACTAATTTATGGCATGACCTAAATTACTGTGCCTTTGCTCTAATTGATTATAACAAAAAAAGAAAGAAATGTTATTACATTTCCAGAGCCAAGTGATAGCGGTCTACTGTAGGTGACATCTCTGAGAGAGAGAAGAATGTTTTGAAATGTTAACACTCTTTCTTTCGTCTTTGAAGCATCCTCCTCCTGAGCGTTATAGCAGGGACACCTACACGCTGCCAGCTCACAATGCTGTTCAATGGTTTGTCACCCATTTCAAACCATGAAGCAGGATTTCTGGAAGTGCCCAAAAATGTCAAAAGGAATTCAGATATATGGTAAATAGAAATCAAAACTGGATGGTCTAGACAGATGGAAGGGTTGAGGGTAGCTGAAGGATGGGACTAAAAACAAACCAAAGATAACTCATGTCAAATATACTGTGTCTGTAAAATGTATATAGTATGTATAAGCTGGAAGTAGAAGCCTATGTGTCGTTGTCCATTAGTTTAGGGGATGGGTGGGATGGATGGGATGGGGATGGGTGGGATGGATGGGGTGGGTATGGTGGGATGGGAAGGGTGGAATACCTTAAAATGATTTTTTCTCTCCCCCTTTTTCTATGGCTCTCCTTTTCTCATTTGTGCTTTTTCAAAAGAGCTCTCCCTCACATTTTTTTCCTCCTCCCTTCTTCCTTCTCTCCCTTCCTCCCTTTCTCTGTTTACTTCAGACAAACATACAGTGCATTCAGAAAGTATACATACCCCATTTTGTTACTTTACAGCCTTATTCTAAAATGTATTAAATGATTGAATCTGCAATCCCATAATGACAAAGCAAAAACAGGTTTTTAGACATTTTTGCAAATTTGTTTAAAAAAAATAAAGAACTGAAATAGGACATTTACATAAGTATTCAGATCTTTTACTCAGGACTTTGTTGAAGCACCTTTGGCAGCTATTACAGCCTCGCGTCTTCTTGGGTATGACATTACAAACTTGGCACACCTGTATTTGGGGGGTTCCTCCCATTGTTCTCTGGAAGGTTCTCCTATCTCCACAGAGCAATTTTGGAGCTCTGTCAGAGTGGCCATCGGGTTCTTGGTCACCTCCCTGACCAAGGCCCTTCACCCCCGATTGCTCAGTTGGCCGGTCGGCCAGCTCTAGGAATAGTCTTGGTGGTTCCAAACTTCTTCAATTTAAGTATGATGGAGGCCACTGTGTTCTTGGAGACCTTCAATGCTGCAGAAATATTTTGGTACCCTTCCGCAGATCTGTGCCTTGACGCAATCCTGTCTCGGGGCTCTATGGACAATTTATTCGTCCTCGTGGCTTGGTTTTTGCGCTGACATGCACTGTCAACCGTGGGACCTTATATAGACAGGTGTGTGCCTTTCCAAATCATGTCCAATCAATTTAATTTACCACATGTGGACTCCAATCAAGTTGTAGAAACATCTAAAAAATTATCAGGATGCACCTGAGCTAAATTTCGAGTCTCATAGCAAAGGGTCTGAATAGTTGTAAATACCTGTAGATAAAGTATATCTTTTTTTTACTGTTAATACATTTGCTCAAATTTCTAAAAACCTGTTTTTGCTTTGTCATTATGGGGTATTGTGTGTAGATTTATGAGGTAAAAATATTTCATCAATTTTAGAATAAGGCTGTAACAAAATGTGGAAAAGTCAATACTTTACGAATGAATTGTACATTGATATTAACAGTGTAGATTAATTGCTCTCTCCTGACATCTCCCCACTTACTCCCCATGGCTTCTATTCTCTCCCCAGTAGTGGGATGTAGCTGTTTGTTTTTTGGGTCACTTAAAGATGGATCTTAGACGAAGTAATTGGAGGCTAAGCTGATTCCTCAGCAGCACGGCAGGAGGCTGGTCTATTATCTTTTACCATCCTGAAGTAATATGCTCCTGTCCAGCCCAGCCTCATCATCATTACCCATGCTGCACTGCCCCAGTGATGGAGAGAGACTGAAAGGACAGGGCATATATCATATCACCACTCGTATGTCGTCCTGTCTCAGCCTTCCTCGGCAGCAAACTGTGCTCACTCACACACAGCACGTTCAAACAGCATGGAGATGAGGAGAAATGAAAGGAGCAGTTTGTATTCATGTGCGCTCCGAATGGTATCGTTAAACAATAGATCATCACCCTGGTCTTCTCCGGCTACTTTGTCTCTCACATGATATAGTCATCAATCAACAATACTCAATTGAATGTTTCATTATTTATTTGTTATTTTCAACAACAACAAAAATTCCTTGCACCTTTAGTACACATCTTCTCGGCCAGGCAAGTGAAATAGCAGGATAGGGATTTATCAAACCCTACCAGACACGCAGGTAGGAGAGCAGAACATGCATCCAGCACCCAGCCAGACATGTGCTCTGGTAACAGGATATGAGCACACAGACATCACAGTGAAGTTTATACACTGTTTTCAGATCAGGGTCTGGGTGCGGATACACAAATATACAACTGAATACTCCAAGTATTAAGGTACGATGCCTTCAGAAAGTATTCATACCCCGTGACTTATTCCACGTTTTGTTGTGTTACAGCCTGAATTCAAAATTGATTCAATATTAATTTTGCTCATCCATCTACACACAATACCCATAATGACAAAGTGAAAACATGTTTTGAATGTTTTTTGTCCAAATGTATTGAAAATGAAATACAGAAATATCACATTTACATAACTATCCATACCCCTTTGCTATGACACTCCAAATTGACCTCCGGTGCATCCAATGTCCTTGGATCATCCTTGAGATGTCACTACAACTTGGAGTCCACCTGTAGACAATTCAATTGTTTGGGACATGATTTAGAAATAAACATACCTGTCTATAATGTCCCACAGTTGACAATGCATGTCAGAGCAGAAACTATACCAGGATGTCCAAGGAACTGTATGTAGATCTCCGAGATAGAATTGTGATGAGACATATATCTGGGGAAGGGTATAAAACAATTTCTAGAGTGTTGAAAAACTATTCTGTGGTCTGATGAGACAAAAATGTAAATTTTTGGCCTGAATGCAAAGCACTACAATATATCTAGAGAAAACTAGGCACAGCTCATCACCCTTCCAACACCATCCCTACCATGATGCATGATGGTGGCATGCTTTTCAGCGGCAAGGACTAGGAGACGGGTAAGGATAGAGTGAATGAATGAATGAAGCCAAATACAGGAAAATCCTTGATGAGAACCTGCTTCAGAGTGCATATAACCTTAGACCAGGGAGAAAATGTACGTTCCAACAGGACAATATCCCCAAGCATGCAGCCAAAGCAATGCTGGAATGGCTTCAGACAAGAATGTGAAAGTCCTTAAGAGGCCCAGCCAAAACCCAGACTTGATTCACATTGAAAATCTTTGGAAAGACTTGAAGATTGTTGTTTCCTGCCGCTTGCCATCTAACTTAATACAGCTGGAGAGAATCTGCAAGGATGACTGGGAGAAAACCCCCAAATCCGAATGTGCAAAGCTGATACAGACATACCCAAGCTGTAAACGCTGCCAAAGGTGCTTCTACAAAGTATTGACTCAGGTGTGTGAATACTTATATGAATGAGATATTTCTGTATTTCATTTTCGATAAATGTATATAAAAATAATAATATTTAAACAATTTTGAATTTAGGCTGTAACACAATATTTGGGAATAAATCAAGGGGTATGAATACTTTTTGATGACTTTTTTTTGTTGATTTTTTTGATGGCACTGTATAAGTCCTCTGGTCTCAATCAATGTCTGAACAGCACACGACACGACACTACACTGCACTGCACTGAATTACACCACAGTACACTACACTACACTAAATTAGACTGCTACACTACACAAAATTACACTATACTACACTAAATTACACTACACTTCTCTACACTAATCAATACTACACTAAACTCATCTATACTACACTAATCTACACTACACCAAATTACACTACACTACAGGGACCTGTATTTGCCCCCTAATTTCATGGCACTCAGGCACTGCTATAGCTGATTGCCTTGCCAGGGTAAAGCATTGCATTTCTTTGCATAGAATGACTCATAGAGTCTACAATGGAGGCTGATGTATGAATCCCGAATCCATTAGAAGCTGGTACAGTATAGCTGGGAGGTTGATGAAAGAGAGCACTAGCTTTGAGCCTACTGCGGTGTTCACGTGTCATAATACATAGAATGTTAATGAGTACAACATATAATGAATGGTCCTCTGATCCGGAACCACTCTCTCCTTGATCACAGAGGACTCGCTGTTTAAATACCTTTTTAAACTGCATTCTAAATGAGATGGATCAGTTCTATCTATCCATGTTCCGTCTCTACAAAGCCTTCTCTACAATAGGCTGGAATAGATAGGCAGAATGATTCTCACTTGTTGTTAATAAGGCTTCTAGCGGCAAGCCTAGTGTGGGCGGAACTAAGTTTGCAAGTTTGCCATTTTCAAAAGAGTAGAAGTGCTTATTTTAATGGTGTATTCTTTTGGTGTCAGATGTGAAATACAGAGTGTCTTGAAATGTCTACATAATTGAAAGGCACATTTTTTTGTTGTGATTGTGGCTTCTTTTAAAGTTGACTCTTTTATGGGTGTATACAGGAGTAGAAGCAAGCCCATGATTAGAATCTCCAAAGTTTTCCTCTCCAAACATCAGCCCAAAATGTAGATGCCCCACTGATGTTTTCTGAACAATGACGTTTCCTGCCCTGTGTCAAACTGATAGATCACATTACGGTCGCCCTAAGGGACAAACCTGCTTTCAAAATAACAGCCTGCAAAGTTTGGTAATATGATGAAAAGTTATTTACAGGAAAACACTGGAAAGAGAGGATTGTCAAAAATAAGAATTTCTTGACATATCTCAATGGCAGTATTTTCACAAATGGTCTGTATTGGTCTTGTATCTGAATGCAAACGTGATCCTGTGAAGCTTGAGAGAAAACAGACCTGGTTTTATTTGGGGTTGGTAATGGACTCGGCAGTGGAGTTGACCTTTGAGCCTGCGGAGGGGGGTTTCTGTCCAGAGGGCAGCTAAGCCAAGCTAAGCTGGCTGTATGGATCTTGATCGGAGCCGGGTGAGGAAATCAGTCAGAGAGATCAGGAGGTCATTCCCACCAGACCTGAGCAAGAGCATAGGAAGAGCTCTCTATCGATCGGCTGAAAGTGATAGATAGGAGGCTGAAATGGAGCAGGCTGATACAGACAGAGTTGCATCCCTGGCTGCATCTCTAGAGCCTTGAAGCCCAGGCTCCACAGCGGGAAGTAGAGCATCAGCAGAGCATCAGTACAGCATCAGCAGAGCATCGCTATACCACCACCAGCACATCCAGATGCATTAGCCCCACTGCTGCTGCCCTCATTCTTCCCCAAACCATGTGTGTGCTTTGGGGCAGGCGGAGAGCCTCTTGTGTCCCTAGTGCATGACCTTGGTGTCTTCTCTCCTGGAGCGCTGCAACTCACTGTCATTTTTACTCATCAGGGATAAGGACTCCTCCCACCCACCTGACTCATTCATCTATACTCAACAAAAATATAAACGCAACATGTAAACATGTTGGTCCCGTGTTTAATGAGGTGAAATAAAAGATCCCAGAAATGTTCCATACGCACAAAAAGCGTATTTCATCTCTGTTAGTGAGCATTCTCCTTTGCCAAGATAATCCATCCACCTGACAGGTGTGTCATATCAAGAAGCTGATTAAACAGCATGCTCATTACATAGGTGCACCTTGTGCGGGGGACAATAAAAGGACACTAAAATGTGCAGTTTTGTCACACAACACAATGCCACAGATGTGTCAAGTTTTAAGTGAGCGTGCAACTGGCATGCTGACGGCAGGAATGTCCACCAGAGCTTTTGCCAGAGAATTGAATGTTCATTTCTCTACCATAAGCTGCCTCCGTTTTAGAGAATGTGGCAGTACGTCCAACCGGCCTCACAACCACGCCAGCCCAGGACCTCCACATCCGGCTTCTTCACCTGCGGGATCGTCTGAGACCAGCCACCCGGACAGCTGATGAAACTGAGGAGAATTTCTGTCTGTAGTAAAGCTCTTTTGTGGGGGAAAGGGCTGAATGAATTCATTTCAGTGGACGGATTTCTTTATATGAACTGTAACAGTAAAATCTTTGAAATTGTTGCATGTTGGGTTTATATTTTTGTTCAGTGTAGATGTACAATGTATCAGATATGGTATTCATCAACTCTGCAGGGGATTTGTCCTATAAAGTTAAAATATAGTGGTTCTACTTCCAGCCATGTTTTATTCACCAGCTTCCTAGCCCAGCATGAGAAGTAGCAATTCCTCGCCACTGTGCTCCAGAGGGTGGTTCACTTCCTGTCTGTTCACTATAATAGCCAAACCTCAATACCCCCTGAAAATGACCTTTCAAAAGAAAGGTAATTTGTACTTAGACAGAGTTCTTATATGTTTACAGTGCCTTGCAAAAGTATTCACCCCCTTGGCAGTTTTCCTATTTTGTTGTATTACAACCTGTAATTTAAATGGATTTTTATTTGGATTTCATGTAATGGACATACACAAAATAGTCCAAATTGGCGAAGTGAAATGAAAAAAATAAATGAAAGAAAATAAAAAACGGAAAAGTGGTACGTGCATATGTATTTACCTCCTTTGTTATGAAGACCCTAAATAAGATATTGTGCAACCAGTTACCTTCAGAAGTCACATAATTAGTTAAATAAAGTCCACCTGTATGCAATCTGTGTCACATGATCTGTCACATGATCTCAGTATATATACACCTGTTCTGAAAGGCCCCAGAGTCTGCAACACCACTAAGCAAGGGGCACCACCAAGCAAGTGGCACTATGAAGACCTTGGAGCTCTCCAAACAGGCCAGGGACAAAGTTGTGGAGAAGTACAGATCACGGTTGGGTTCTAAAAAACAATCTGAAACTAAGAACATCCCACGGAGCACCATTAAATCCATTATTAAAAAATGGAAAGAATATGGCACCACAACAAACCTGCCAAGAGAGGGCCGCCCACCAAAACTCACAGACCAGGCAAGGAGGGCATTAATCAGAGGCAACAAAGAGGCCAAAGATAACCCTGAAGGAGCTGCAAAGCTCAACAGCGGACATTGGAGTATCTGTCCATAGGACCACTTTAAGCCGTACACTCCACAAAGCTGGGCTTTACGGAAGAGTGGCCAGAAAAAAATGAACAAACATGTTTGGTGTTCGCCAAAAGGCACGTGGAAGACACCCCAAACATATGGAAGAAGGTACTCTGGTCAGATGAGACTAAAATGGCTTTTTGGCCATCAAGAAAAGGCTGTCTGGCACAAACCCAACACCTCTCATCACCCTGAGAACACCATCCCCAGATGGTGGTGGCAGCATCATGCTGTGGGGATGTTTTTCATCGGCAGGAACTGGGAAACTGGTCAGAATTGAAGGAATGATGGATGGCACGAAATACAGGGAGATTCTTGAGGGAAACCTGTTTCAGTCTTGCAGGTTCACCTTCTAGCAGGACAATGACCCTAAGCATACTCCTAAAGCAACACTCGAGTGGTTTAAGGGGAAACATTTTAAATGTCTTGGAATGGCCTAGTCAAAGCCCAGACCTCAATCCAATTGAGAATCTGTGTATCTGTGTTTTCCATTGAAGAAATCAACCAGAAGTTGAAAGCGTTCTCAGACATTATAGACTTTCTTTAGACAGTGGAAAGAGCAAAAAAGAGCTTACGAGAGACAAAACATTGTCACAAAAACAACAAAAACAAACTAATACATTTTTTAGAAGCTATGATTCATGCTGTTGTTTTTAGAGCTTCAACTTGCTTTTGTAGTTTTGTGGTTTGTCCAACTTGTGTTTTACACCACTCAACTCACATCGCAAGGTATTTTGTTTTTGATTGAAAACTTGTCCATGTAAATTATGGAATGGAGCACAATCCATAATGTACTGTAATTAATATTTTAAGGAAGGATTTGTCCAATCAGCAGAGTGTCATTGACACACTTTGGTTGCTGAAGGACAGGTTCACCCATAAATCATGTGTACTCATACATAATGTAGAACTATAGCAAATCAATGAGACTAAAGGGTCAATACTATCTATGAGCTGTCATATGGATTGCCATGCCCCCGCAACCCCCTCATACCATCCATGACAGACAGAGGGCTCTCTGGTTTAAGCATATGTACAGAGCAGCAATTCACCCAAAGTATTTTCCCTAGTAGGAGATGATATCTAGGAATTTTGGAACCTTATAAATCAGTGAATACTACACTTTTCATAAAAAAATGTGTTTAAATTATAGTATTTATTTTTAGAGTGTGACATACGGTTGTGTCTGAATGTTATCTCTCCACTGTGGATATTCTCCTGAATCTTCTCTCTTCAAACCCACTCCTCCTTTCCTCAGGGCATTGCAGTTAGTTAATGAGTGAGTTTATTTAAAAAAATATATATTTAACTAGGCAAGTCAGTTAAATTCTTATTTACAATGTCGGCCTACCCCAGCGACTCTGTGCCAATTGTGTGCCGCCCTATGGGCCTCCCAATCACAGCCGGTTGTGATACACCCTGGCATCGAACCAGGGTCTGTAGTGATACCTCTAGCACTGAGATGCAGTGCCTTAGACCGCTGCGCCACTCAGGAGCCCGAGTGACAAACAGTACTGCTGCACAGTAAGAAAAATGGAGGAGGTCCAATGATTCTCATCTAGATCTTGGGTTGATTTTTTTTGTGTGATGTGGATTATATTGCACAGCAGAAACGCCAACAGTTCAGAGGAGAATTGTTTGCTTCCTTTTGAATCTGGCCTTTTATAGCAACCATATGTACCACTCATTATGAATTTAACTGGCAATCAGCTCATACAATTTTCCGTACTGAACAGACATGATGTTGTAAACTGACAGGAATGGGCAGAACAGGTGAGGAATAATGAGAAGTTGTTGGAAAGAAGGATGCACATAACCATGGTTATGATGAGTACTGTACTGTTGAAGAGTTGTGTGTCAAGTGTGAAGCACTGACATGGCCGTATAGTGATACCTCTCCAACTGAAATTATATTGTGCATCACTAGCATACACTACATTATCTTATTCACAGGGGGAGCCAGGAGCCTCTTCTTAGGACAAATGATCCCATTTAAAATAGTTGCATACTACGGTACTTCCAGGGGGATTGATCCAAACTTACACACTGTCATATTGATGTAGAGGAATCAGTTTTCCACCCTACACAAACATCTATACCATGTCATATTCATACTTATAAAGCATACTTCTGCATCCTTTGCCTCAAGCTCTGCATTCTGACAGTTAGAATTAGAACAAAGCAAGCAACTTGACAGACATATAAAAATGATTCTGTTCTTCTCCGAAAATATATGAACCGTTTTTGTTCCTTGTTTTCCTTTTTAGAATACAGCCATTGTCAGCAGTGAGTTCTGTGTTTTCCAGGAAATGACCAACTCTCTCTATAATGCCCCTGAATTAAGTCAAGATAAATTAAATGTAATACCACCAGCCAAATGAGGCCTCCCTCGTGATAGCTGTGTTTAATTTCCGACACCAATAGGCCGTGGCCATGGGATTACCAGCATGCTCTCTCATTAGACCTCTGTTCCCAGGCTGGCACTCACTGAAAGATCTCCACTATCAAAGCAGCCATTGAATCCAGCAGCACTTCCCACCTTGTCTCCCCTGTACTGGCCTGTGGAAGAGAGACAAAGAGGGAGAGAGAGTTGGCTTGGTCTCAGGTGGAGAGAAAGAGAGAGAAACAGAGAGACCCTCATTAAAATGCAGAGTTCATTTTACAAACATCCCCAACGTTGTCATGCAGTGATATATCGTCATGTGTTCCCCTCTCCTCCACCATACTTACTTCCTCCCAATTTAAAGCCCTTTGGACTGAGAGAGAGGAAGAGACACTGGGAACTACACAGAGAGGAGAGTACAGTGGGTGAAAGATGTGTCTCTCTTAGCCTGCTTAATAGCATCCTGACACAGTTTGACACTCATTTTATGCCTGGATCATATTCATCATCATGTTATTCTGCTCGTATCATTTTATCTGGTCACAAATCATGTGAAAAGTAGAAAACACTTATTTCAGAGAAGTAGGTTATCTAGTCACTCAAATTTCTTGACTGTTGAAAGACTGTCACATTTGAAGTGCACATTCTGTCTTGTTCAACCATCACATGCTCATGTTGAAAATATATAATGAGTGGCCCAGTATTATAATACAGTTATCAATCAAATGTAACATATTAGGGATTAAACTGGGTTTAAAACTGCCACAGTGGTGTGTTGACATGAATAAGTATATATAGAGTACCAGTCAAAAGTTTGGACACACCTACTCATGCAAGGGTTTTTCTTGAGTTTTACAGTGTAGAAAAATAGTGAGAACATCAAAACTATGAAATAACACATGGAATCATGTAGTAACCAAAAAAAGTGTTAAACAAATTGAAATGTATTCTATATTTGAGATTCTTCAAAGTAGCCACCCTTTGCCTTGATGACAGCTTTGCATACTCTTGTCAATCTCTCAACCAGCTTCATGAGGTGGAATGGATTTCAATTAACAGGTGTGCCTTGTTAAAAGTACATTTGTGGAATTTCTTTCCTTCTTAATGCATTTGAGCCAATCAATTGTGTTGTGACAAGGTAGGGGTGGTTTACAAAAGATAGCCCTATTTGGTCCATATTATGGCAAGAACAGCTCAAATTGTCACGCGGAATGACGCTGGAGAGACGAAGCAGGTACATTTGATTATAACAGACAGAGGCGAGACAGGAACAGCGTCAGAAACCAATTCAAAAGACAATACAATGCAGCAGCGGGGATCAGAGCAGGGAACTGATCTGGGAACAGATCTGGGAACAGACAAATATAGGGGAGGAAATAACAGGTGATAAGTGAGTCCAGGTGAGTGCAATAACACTGAAGCGAGTGACGAGGGAGGACAGGTGTGAGTGATGATGGCAGGAGTGTGTGATGCAGGGTAATCTGGCGCCCTCAAGCGCCAGGGGAAGGGAAGAGCGGGAGCAGACGTGACACAAGTAAGCAAAGAGAAACAACAGTCCATCATGACTTTAAGACAGTCAATACGGAAAATGTCAAGAACTTTGAACGTTTCTTCAAGTGCAGTCACAAAACATCAAATCAAATCAAATTTCAAATCATATGCACCGAATACAACAGGTGTAGACCTTACAGTGAAATGCTTACTTACAAGCCCTTAACCAACAATGCAGTTTTAAGAAAAATACCCCAAAAAATAAAAAATAAAAGTAACAAATAATTAAAGAGCAGCAGTAAAATAACAAGAGCGAGGCTATATACAGGGGTACCAGTACAGAGTCAATATGCGGGGGCACCGGTTAGTCAAGGAAATTGAGGTAATATGTACATGTAGGTAGAGTTATTAAAATGACTATGCATAGGTAATAACAGAGAGTAGCAGCAGTGTAAAAGGGGGGGGGCAATGCAAATAGTCAGGGTAGTCATTT
Organism: Oncorhynchus nerka; assembly: GCF_034236695.1. NCBI lineage: Eukaryota > Metazoa > Chordata > Actinopteri > Salmoniformes > Salmonidae > Oncorhynchus > Oncorhynchus nerka. The sequence continues at coordinate 28,699,387 of NC_088422.1, read as the reverse complement.
GATTAGATGTTCAGGAGTCTTATGGCTTGAGGGTAGAAGCTGTTTAGAAGCCTCTTGGACTTAGACTTGATGCTCCGTACCACTTGCCATGCGGTTGCAGAAAGAACAATCTATGACTAGGGGGGCTGGAGTCTTTCACAATTTTTAGGGCCTTCCTCTGTCACCGCCTGGCATAGAGGACCTGGCTAGCAGGAAGCTTGGCCCCAGTAAAAAAACATTTAGCAATATGATGAAACTGGATTTCTTGAGGGCCGCAACAGGAAAGGAAGAACCAGAGTTATCGCTGCTGCAGAGGATACGTTCATTTGAGTTACCAGCCTCAAAAATTGCAGCCCAAATAAATGCTTCACAGAGTTAACAGACACATCTCAACATCAACTGTCCAGAGGAGACTGCGTGAATCAGACCTTCATGGTCAAATTACTGCACAGGAACCACCACTAAAGGACACCAATAAGAAGAAGAGACTTGCTTGGGCCAAGAAACACTAGCAATGGACATTAGACTGGTGGAAATCTGTCCAAATTGGAGATTTTTGGTTCCAACCGCCATGTCTTTGTGAGACGCAAAGTAGGTGAACAGATGATCTCTGCATGTGTGGTTCCCAATGTGAAGCATGGAGAAGGAGGTGTGATGGTGTGAGGGTGTTTTGGTGGTGACACTGTCAATGATTTAATTAGAATTCAAGGCACACTTAACCAGCATGGCTACCACAGCATTCTGCAGTGATACGCCAAATCATCTGGTTTGCGATTAGTGGGACTATCATTTGTTTTTCAACAGGATAATGACCCAACACACCTCCAGCCTGTGTAAGGGCTATTTGACCAAGAAGGAGAGTGATGGAGTGCTGCATCAGATGACCTAGCCTCCACAATCACTTGACCTCAACCAAATTGAGATGGTTTGTGATGAGTTGGACCACAAAGTGAAGGAAAAGCAGACAGGTTCTGAGCATATCTGGAAACTCCTTCAAGACTGTTGGATAAGCATTCCAGGTGAAGCTGGTTGTGTGTGCAAAGCTGTCATCAAGGGTGGCTACTTTGAAGAATTTAAAATCTAAAATATATTTTGATTTGTTAAACACTTTTTTGGTTACTACATGATTCCATGTGTTATTTCATCATGTTGATGTCTTCACTATTATTCTACAATGTAGAAAATAGTAAAAAATGAATGAGTATGTGTCTCCAAACTTTTGACTGGTAGTGTATATCCACAACAGTGTGTTTACATCTCTCCTCTCTCTTCCTCTCTCTTTCTCTCTCTCTCTCTCTCTCTCTCTCTCTCTCTTCTCTTCTCTTCTCTTCTCTTCTCTTCTCTTCTCTTTCTTTTCTCTCCTCTTTCTTCTCTTTCTTCTCTCTCTCTCTCTCTCTCGCTCTCTCTCTCTTGCCACACCAGTGCTTTATCAATAATTACAAGCCTTCCAAATCCATGGCTCAACAGTGTGCTAGACCTGCTCTAGTGGGAGCACTGGCCAAGTTTCCTGGGTTAGAATGTGGATGTTTTAGGGCAAACAGAGGCAGATGTGGTGAGCGGATCACTAGCCTGTAGGCTGGGACAGCATTTGGAGCTTGGCCGGCTGCTTCTCATGCTGGCTGTGTCACTCTGGCTGACACCATAAATCTCACTTATTTTCAGATCCAAGCCAGACGCAGGCAAGAATTATGGTCCAGACAACATTGCCAGGCAGCGACTGCACCGTGCTGAATGCTAACAGAGAACCGCATGATAAACTGGGCAGCCACTTCTCCTACACGTTACAGGGCAAAGGCTGAAAAACACTCTCAATCTGTGTGGCTGAGACAGGGCTGATTGGCTATCAAATAGAGTTCAGAACTGGTAGCTATTTGCTCCTGGGTCGCAGAACAACACGTATCAAGGCCATGTGAGGTAGTCGCTCAAAATAAGTGGGTTGTAGGTATCTGGTTTCTCAGGTACAAGAGTGACAGAAATGTATCCCATACTTAAAGAGTAACTTTCCCAGTCAGGTGGTAGCATTACTAGTTAATAGAGTAATCATTCCTATACTACAGGAATCTGGCTCATATTTCCCTATGACCTCTGTCCCATACAGACTCAGCTTTAAGTAACTCTCCTGTTGTGCACCAATGCTCTCCGTTTTGCATTAAATTGCGCTGTCTGTGTGTGGCTGGCTGTGTGGGCCATTGAAGCATCTCTGTGACATTCCACTGTGGCTTATTACTGCCAGGACCTGCTCTCTCGTTTCTCCTGCTGGTTCCAGCCTGCTGGGTCACTTCCAGCATCTGTAATGCTCTGTGTTTCATCGAGTCTCAACCATTTACCTCATCATCTATTATAAAAGACCCTCTGGAAATGGAGGAATCCCAGCAGGGACAGAATTAATTTACTGCAGCCGCTAATTCAGGGAATTTGAATCAAAGTCAGCAAAGTCTGAATCTATATGATTCTATATGCTATATAAAAATGTTACAGTCTATAAAAAATATAATGAAAAGACATTTGAAGATAGTGCCACATTATTGATTTTGTGAGTCCTTGGTATTTTTTGTCTCAACCAATAATAATTTCACTCAAGCCTGAATGGACTGGTAATTGACGCTTACAAACGTCCATGCTCCTTTTAACAGAACGTAATCCCCCTTTTCTCTCTTTTTTTCAATGCCTCTTATTCACAAGCACACAAACACAAGTGAAAGTCTCAAGGAGCAGTGTACAAATCCATGTGTTTTCCCCTCATGCAGAGAAAGGGCAATGTTGACAGGAAGTCAAACACACAGCAGATAGAGCCTGTCACAAGGTGTCAGTATTAGTGATATGAAAGGATAGAGACGTCGTTTTTGAATTAGGTTAATATCCATACCTAAATTCTGCATAATGTCAAGCCGTCGTCAAAGCATTTGAGAGCCAAGTCTTCAATACAGCTTTAACTGAGCAAAGTAAAGAGGGCCGCTCAGTTTCTGCCCATTGTAAAGCCCTTTCAAAGCCAAACCATTGAAATGATTGTGAACCTCTTTATAGAGGTTTCACAGTAGCAATTAAACAAGACGACCTTGCTTGGTATGACCTTTTTCACTCTATAGGATTCAATTGTCATGTGGGTTCCTCAATAGAGCAAAGAGCAGACAGTCCTCAATGACTTAAAGGCTGTGTACCTTGGCTCCAAGGCATTTCTAGTGGTGGTTCAGCTTATTTAGCCGTCTAATTGAAATTGAGATGTAGTGAATGGCTATAACAGACAATGTAATGTTCATGTCTGGCTAAGACAGTAAAGCCTTTCCCAGGCCTATCTTAATTGAACCAAGTATATCTTCTGACAGTGTGATGGCTGTGTAATGAAAGTTTAAGAGCTCTATTGGGAGTAATGAACCCCTGCCGATCCTCTTTCTCTACTAGGGTTCCCATTCACTAACAGTACTAAGGTCAGACACAGCTGCCCACTCACTAATAGTGCTGAGCTTGCTTCTCTACTCAGAGCTGTGAACTCACTAACAGTAATGAGTCAAAAGCGGTGTTCGTTCTAGAGCTGTCCACCTAGAAGCAGTGCTGATTCTGGAGCTGTCTACTCCACAGCCGTCCACTCAGTAATGGTGCTGATTCTGGAGCTGTCTACTCCACAGCCGTCCACTCAGTTTATGGTGCTGATTCTGGAGCTGTACATTTTTAGAGATTTTCACTCTGTAATCGTGCTGATTCTAGAGCTGTCCACTCATTAATGGTGCTTATTCTGGAGCTGTCCACTCTAGAGCTGTCCACTCAGTAATGGTGCTGATTCTAGAGCTGTCCATTCAGTAATGGTGATGATTCTAGAGCTGTCCACTCAGTAGTGGTGATGATTCTGGAGCTGTCCACTCTAGAGCTGTCCACTCATTAATGGTGCTTATTCTGGAGCTGTCCACTCTAGAGCTGTCCACTCAGTAATGGTGATGATTCTAGAGCTGTCCACTCATTAATGGTGCTTATTCTGGAGCTGTCCACTCTAGAGCTGTCCACTCAGTAATGGTGATGATTCTAGAGCTGTCCACTCAGTAGTGGTGATGATTCTAAAACTGTCCATGGTGCTGTTGTAGAGCTGTCCACACAGTAACAGTTCTGATTGTGCAGCTGTTTTTCTCCTTAGTGTATTCTGATAGTACTATGTGTTTGACTGTGATGGTCCCCTGTCTCTCTCTCAGGACACAGAGATCCTGAACACGGCCGTGTTGACAGGGAAGACAGTGGCTGTCCCGGTGAAAGTGGTGACCATCGGAGCAGACGGCACGGTCACTGACGTCTCAGAGGCAGTGGACTGTTGCTCCACAGATGAAGATGTGGTCAAGGTCAGTCAGGGGAAACTAATCCCAAATAAATTATTTGAGTCATAGACAACAAAAAATCTTTATTATCAAACTTATAATAAATGTTTTTCTAAGCCTCATTCTTGCATTCTCTTCTCACTAGCAGTGTAATTTTGAAACATTGTCGCTCAAATTACCATAACATTTCAAGTAATTTATGTGCATATTGAGTTTGTATATGGTTAGAAAATATTGCTGTTCGAAAAAGTGGCAGCATGTTTGCATGAGCGTCATGCAATTTATTTTTATTTTTTACATGTTGGTATTATTTGAGTGTGCAGATGTCTTAATTGAATTCCAGTGACCAGTGTTTAGTGACCAGTGTTTAGTGACCAGTGTTTAGTGACCAGTGTTTAGTGACCAGTGTTTAGTGAGTGAGATGGAGTTTCCAGTGAGATGGGTTTCAGCTAGCTCATGGAAGGTGGAGCATATTGAAGAATGGTCAAGTGCAGTTGCATGGTCATTTATTGTTGTATTGACTGTAGTCTGAGCCTTACTCATTGCCAGTTGCAAGAAGTGACAAAACTCAAGTACGTTTAGAAAAAATGTATTTGTATTTCATTTTTCATTCATCCAAATTCAGTCTTCAGACTTTGGATATTGACTTCATTCCACACATAACACTGCTTTGAAGCACTGTGTTTTTCTTGTGTTCACATACAGTGGGGCAAAAAAGTATTTAGTCAGCCACCAATTGTGCAAGTTCTCCCACTTAAAAAGATGAGAGAGGCCTGTAATTTTCATCACAGGTACACTTCAACTATGACAAACAAAACGAGAAAAAAAATCCAGAAAATCACATTGTAGGATTTTTAATAAATTTATTTGCAAATTATGGTGGAAAATAAGTATTTGGTCAATAACAAAAGTTTATCTCAATACTTTGTTATATACCCTTTGTTGGCAATGACAGAGGTCAAACGTTTTCTGTAATTCTTCACAAGGTTTTCACACACTGTTGCTGGTATTTTGGCACATTCCTCCATGCAGATCTCCTCTAGAGCAGTGATGTTTTGGGGCTGTTGCTGGGCAACACGAACGTTCAACTCCCTCCAAAGATTTTCTATGGGGTTGAGATCTGGAGACTGGCTAGGCCACTCCAGGACCTTGAAATGCTTCTTACAAAGCCACTCCTTCATTGCCCGGGCGGTGTGTTCGGGATCATTGTCATGCTGAAAGACCCAGCCACGTTTCATCTTCAATGTCCTTGCTGATGGAAGGAGGTTTTCCCTCAAAATCTCACGATACATGGCCCCATTCATTCTTTCCTTTACACGGATCAGTCGTCCTGGTCCCTTTGCAGAAAAACAGCCCCAAAGCATGATGTTTCCACCCCCATGCTTCACAGTAGGTATGGTGTTCTTTGGATGCAACTCAGCATTCTTTGTCCTCCAAACACGACGAGTTGAGTTTTTACCAAAAAGTTCTATTTTGGTTTCATCTGACCATATGACATTCTCCCAATCTTCTTCTGGATCATCCAAATGCTCTCTAGCAAACTTCAGACGGGCCTGGACATGTACTGGCTTCAGCAGGGGGACACGTCTGGCACTGCAGGATTTGAGTCCCTGGCGGCGTAGTGTGTTACTGATGGTAGGCTTTGTTACTTTGGTCCCAGCTCTCTGCAGGTCATTCACTAAGGCCCCCCCGTGTGGTTCTGGGATTTTTGATCACCGTTCTTGTTTTCATTTTGATCCCACGGGTGAGATCTTGCGTGGAGCCCCAGATCGAGGGAGATTATCAGTGGTCTTGTATGTCTTCCATTTCCAAATAATTGCTCCCACAGTTGATTTCTTCAAACCAAGCTGCTTACCTATTGCAGATTCAGTCTTCCCAGCCTGGTGCAGGTCTACAATTTTGTTTCTGGTGTCCTTTGACAGCTCTTTGGTCTTGGCCATAGTGGAGTTTGGAGTGTGACTGTTTGAGCTTGTGGACAGGTGTCTTTTATACTGATAACAAGTTCAAACAGGTGTCATTAATACAGGTAACGAGTGGAGGACAGAGGAGCCTCTTAAAGAACAAGTTACAGGTCTGTGAGAGCCAGAAATCTAGCTTGTTTGTAGGTGACCAAATACTTATTTTCCACCATAATTTGCAAATAAATTCATTAAAAGTCCTACAATGTGATTTTCTGGATGTTTTTTTTCTCATTTTGTCTGTCATAGTTGAAGTGTACCTATGATGAAAATTACAGGCCTCTCTCATCTTTTTAAGTGGGAGAACTTGGTGGCTGACTAAATACGTTTTTGCCCCACTGTAGTTTAATTATAATCTCAACTGCTATACACAGGCTGTAAAGTGCCTTAGGATTCTATTCAGGTTAGCCACTGACATGTGACAAATAGGCACACATTGTTTTCATTTGCACAGCAGTAAAGACAGAACAATAGGGGTGCATGTGGGTGCGCCTGATTATGCAACAACTAAGACACTGGGAATTATTTCTTTGAACTAAATAGGATTGAATGAGAGCAAATATGTAATGATTGACAATATACATGGCATTTTGGCCTTGCAAAGAATTGTACGTTCAAGCTTACAGTATGTTAAATCAATAAACAAATCCGGAACAGACAAGAAAACTCTCTATTTTTAGAGTCTGTTTTCAGATTTAAGCCCCAAGACATGATACACAAACACAGAAGAAGAAAGCATTTAATAGGGAAACATCAATGACAGGTCGCTTGAGTTTTCATTTCTTTTCCGTGACTCTCTCAAACCGAGGGCACACTACACAAAACGCAACACCAAGCCCAGAACAGTACAGTGGGATTCAGGCAGAGCCTCCACATCAATGGCTCACTTCTGTTCTCTGAGAAATCCTCCTCCTGACTCACAGTGACTGGTTCATTATCAATGGAATGGCTAACTCTCCAAAACACCAACTGGAGTAGAGACAGAGCCTTCAATCTGTCCACAGTCTGTTTCCCATCCTAACTGGCTGACATGTCAGACAGGTCCATTATGTGCCAAAGGCTCTGCCAGTTGATGTCGGTTTCCCTCTCTTTGAACATGTCATGAAGATGAAATCAGCCAGGGAGACAAAGACCTGGGACATCCTAATTACAGGCACATTTATTATGAAGACATCCAATAGAGCTTCCTATAAGCCCAGTATAGTGTTAACTGACCATTGTAAAGAAAGAGGTAGCTACTCTGTTTACTCTGATGAGCTACAGGGAGGATGGAATTTTGGCCTTGTTTTTACACTCCACGTCTAAAAGATGATTTTCTTCATGTGTGTTTTAGAGGAAACGTTTTCTGTCGGCTACTCTACCACATTAGCATTGTGTTGTCGGCTATAATTAGAAAACTGAAGACCCTCCACACCAGAGTGATTTTCTGAGAAAAGGAACAACCGCATATAAAGAGGTTGCTGATTCAGGATGCCTGTGCTTTGAGTAGAAATACACGTGTTTAATGTATAAACCGGTTGGGTGAAGAAGAGCTAGATTGTGTCAGTTCTTTTCTAGTCATGAGTGTAAACATAACTACTTCATGTCATTTGGGCCTGGGGAATTGAAGGCAGTGTTAAGTAAACACAGGGTGCCACATCACCTGAATAATGAATCACTGTGCTCATTTCCTGCTGCTTTATTCACTCTGTAGCTTTATAATTACACTGAATCATTTTAAAAGGATGCCTCATCTGCCATTCTCCCTGAACCCCAGCTAGAGAATAACGCTACTTAAAAACAGATCTGTGTTGACAGGTACAGGCAAAGATTTGGCCATATTATCATTTGTTTGCATATTTGTATACATACTTTTTTGGGGTGCATGGCTTTGACAGGCCTGCTAAAGGACTGATGAGACCCAATGTAGGCAAACGTGCCAGCCAGTAAAGAGAGTAGCGTATGTGAGCGGCCCACACTCTCCCCTGGTTCCAGACCAGTTCGGTGTCCCACTCTGTGCAGTATTTGTGGATACACTGAGGTTATTACTCCGACAGTAGTTGAGATACCCTCTCCAGGAGGTGTCAGGCATTCTGCTCTGCAGAACGTGTGATGTTTGGGTTCTGTGTGTCCCCTCTCTCAGCCAGCCTCTGGCATCTCATTGAAGATACTGGTGAGGGAGAATGATTGCTCACATTCGATCACTGTAGCTTCTCTGCTAGACCTAGCGTCTACACAAACCGCCCATGTAGGTTTGGAGTTTTTTTAAATGTTGACGAAACTGACGCAGGGAGCATGAAATCTTGCACCTCACCATGCACACGCTAGTCTAGGGTCCATATTCTCACTTTGAATTACACGGTGAGAGCTAAAGAGAGTAGGAGAGAGCAAAGGAGACAGAATTGTCATCACAAATACCATTCCCTTTATCAGGCTGCCTTGATTGGTCTGACTCTATTGCTGTAACTACCCTTTGTTCATCCTTTGGCTTTACTCTGACAATCATGTATGTGGTATTTATGTGGTATTCTTTCCTATCGCCTCCTGCTTGAGATTGCTCAGATGAACCCATTGTTGTACTAGTTAACCCCGTTTAATCCATATCTCTGTCATCCATAAAGCTACAAACTATAGGTTGAGTCAGTGCAGAAGTACTATGACAGATGAGATCTGGGGTATCAATCCTCCTCTCCCAGCTCCACTGAGCGCTGCTGTCACCACTAGAACCACTGCACTCAGGATAAATGATAGCTGTATAGACCAGTTCTCAGGAAAGCAACATCATCACTCATTCTTGTTTTCTCCACCTCTGATCTGTGTAGCGTGAAAGATACAAAATGTTTGGGACATTCTACATGTAACACAATAGCCTTGGTGTGAAAGTGAAACCAATAAAACTCTCAATCCCAGACCTGAAACATTATGTCCAATAACAGTCCTGGTCTGTAAGTGAAGGCATTGTTCATGAAGAGCACAAGTTAATTTAGATTGCCATTTCAGGTGCTTCACTCAATTAATTTTTATGAATTTAAGCACTTGTCTTTGAAGGGAGGGATCTGATTTACGTGGATTCCTGGTCTGTTTATTGCCATGTAGATGGGTTCCTCCAACCAGGGAGGGGGCACAGGAGGATTCACGGGTGCCCCTAGGTGCTGTGCTGATATGAGTGGCACGGCTGATGTGGACCGTTGGCTGCTTAATTGATTCTGTCAAGCCAACTCCTATATTCAACACCTATGCCTGCCCACCGTCATGCTTCTCCAATCCCATCCCTCATATCTACCACTGATTGTATCTGTCTGGCAAGTCGTTCATTTCCTGGGCTAGATCCTGAGACAGCCTTAATGTCCTCCGTAAGTATTCTCCCGTTAGCTGCCTAATGTGTCTGATTCATGTGCCTCTGGATCCTCCTGGACGTTTATGATATCTTGAGGGATGAGTGTGACAGAGACTGTATAACTCACAGTGAAGTGGTCGCTTCCCTCCAGTCTTCTACAATACCAGCCTTCCCGTGTCAGCCTACTGAGGAGGAGGATGGTGAGTGTGTACGTAAAAGTATTGATTGTGAGTGAAGATGGCTGATAATGTGCCACTGGGGGCCAGTGTTAGTCCGTGTAATGTGTTAGGATGGCTGGACTTCATCTACCATGTCCTCCATAATTGTTTCTGCTCAGATTATTGAGAATTAGAGAAGCTGCAGCAGGCAGTTACTGTCAGGTGCCATAGTGCCAGCACTCAGCACTCAGACAAGCTGTTAGGACATGTTGCTGTCCTCCACACTCACCCCTGACATATGTAGGTTTAATATAATATCGCAGACAGTGATTATCTTTGCGGCCAAAGCACTGCTGTAAAGCATAAAGCGTTGCATTGTGTGTGTGTGTGTGTGTGTGTGTGTGTGTGTGTGTGTGTGTGTGTGTGTGTGTGTGTGTGTGTGTGTGTGTGTGTGTGTGTGTGTGTGTGTGTGTGTGTGTGTGTGTGTGTGCGTGGGTGAGTACATCAAATGGCACTTGAAGAAATGCTGCTTAGTGTCATTTTGTTTATCAGTGATGTTACAACCGTGATGTGCTGTGCAGACCTGTTGTAAAGTTTCAACTCTAGGGAAATGGCTTTGACATTGTCTGTCGAAGGCACTTTACGAGAGAGAGAGAGAGACAGAGACAGAGACAGACAGACAGAAAGAGATAGAGAGAGAGAGAGCGAGAGAGAGAGAGACAGAGAAAGAGACAGAGACAGACAGAAAGAGAGAGAGAGAGAGCGAGAGCGCAAGGGTGAAGAGAACAATAGAGCCTGATAAGAAGTGAGGACTCCTTTGACATCTTTATCAGTCCAAACAGACTCACACATCAAGCTCTGACAGAGCAGAATCCGCTCAGTCTGTTGTGAAGAAGCAGAGTTTTAATAACTTTATTAGAAACCAGTAGCAATACAGCAATGCTGCCAGTCTTTGCAATAAAACAATTACATCATCATCATCATCCTCTTCATTATTTGTGCCATTATAAGTTGTAGAAATAGTGGTCCTAATATGTATTGGTTTAATACAGAATGACTATTCCCCAGACCAGGAAGAAACAATTAGACATAGTGTGGTGGGTTCACCTTACAAAGCTTCCTATTGCAGATGTAGAAAACTACAGCAGCATGCTGAGTGAAGATATCCAGTGGTAAGAAATCCATTTGAGAATTGAAGTCTAAAGCAGTCCTTTGAAGGAAGCTCTGATAGTTGACTGTAGCCCTTGGGCTGCCCTACAGTGTACCCCAGACCTCCTTAGAAGGATTCATGTCAGGGAGAGCAAATAAGTAACAAAGGCTTGAAACTCAGAAAGGCTTGTGCTTATGTTTGGTGAAAGTGAGGGAAGGACATGAGCAACAACAGGAGACATGGAGCATTGAGCAGGTGGGAGTCTGGGGTTCTAAAGCTGCCTCAGACGAGCAGTGATGCAGGGAGAGGAGAGTTCGGGAAGAGCTGGGTATCTGTCACACAATCCCTTTTCCTTGAAGACACACTGTACGTTCTGTGAATGATGATTGCTTATTCATCTCTTATATCTGGCAATAAAGAAGCAACTTGAAATGGGAAAATATATTTTATGATTTCATCTCAATTCATCTCATTGAAGTAGTAAACTGCTAACGGGAGCTTTCTCAAAATACCTGCTTTCAAAATAGATCAATTCCCTACTCTGTATGCTTTTAGAAGTGTGTGAGTGTGTGTATGTTTGTGGCTGGGCAGGTGTGTGTGTGTGTGTGGGGGGAGGGGGGTGTTCCATGTTTGTGTGTTCGATGCACTCCTGTAACTGCCGGCCACCCCTCTGAAGGCCCTTTGAGGTTTTGTGTGTATTTGTGGTGCTACATGGCTACATGATAGGGTTTTAAGAGAGAGAGGCTGGGTGTGGATCAAAGAGTAGTTGCTAGTGAAGGAGCTGTGAAGCCCTGCTTCTTTCAATGGCATGCAATTGGCCCAGTGATTTCCTCTAAAAGGCCATTTCTGAAACAGATGATTTTGAGTTTGTCATGTTATCAGCGGAGACCTGCATTCCTCTCTCTAGCTTCCATCTGTTGGTGCTGCATTTAGCCCCGGGGCATATCTAGGTCATCTAGGAGGCTGCATTTAGCCCGGGGCATATCTAGGTCATCTAGGAGGCTGCATTTAGCCCCGGGGCATATCTAGGCCATCTAGGAGGCTGTATTTAGCCCCGGGGCATATCTAGGTCATCTAGGAGGCTGCATTTAGCCCCGGGACATATCTAGGTCATCTAGGAGGCTGCATTTAGCCCCGGGGCATATCTAGGTCATCTAGGAGGCTGCATTTAGCCCCGGGACATATCTAGGTCATCTAGGAGGCTGCATTTAGCCCCGGGGCATATCTAGGTCATCTAGGAGGCTGCATTGCAACCCTCTATCCACACATTCAAAGATGTGCCCCTGCCCTCTTCTCTCCTTTTGTAGTTGGGAATAAATAGAGGGGATGGCAATAAATAATGCTGAGGGACACAACACTTTATCTGGCCTATAGTGCATCTCATTCTGTAAGGGTCGAGATAAAATACATCCTACAGTACAGTACAGTACAGCACAGTTTGGAAAGTGTGTGTGTGTGTGCATGCCAGCATTGTCCGTTGAGTTGGGTTTGGCTGGTCCTGATGGTGCTGCTTTGTCTGGGTATCTCCTTGTGATAATTACACATGCTTCTCTCCCCCTCCTCCCTATTCCTGTCCAGGTGTCAGACAGGTGTGACTATGTGTTTGTGAATGGGAAGGAGATGAAGGGCAAGGTGAGGATGATGGTGAACTTCACCTACAGCTACCTGAGTGCTCAGCTGGAGATGAACGTGTGGATCCCACGGCTGCCCCTCCAGATCGAGGTGTCTGACACAGAGCTCAGCCAGATCAAGGGGTGGAGGGTGCCCATCATGGCAAGCAGCCAAAGGTATGTGTCCCTCTTCCCCTTCCATAGAATCACATAGGCTCTTATTCATGCATGCTGTCCTAGCCAGATAAGTGGACAGAACATGGGAAATGGGGATGATTGAAAGAGCATGCACAACAGCTCTTTCGTAGACATAAGATACCTTGTTCTTCACTTTGTATAAACATGATTAATATATAAATGCCTGCCATATTTATCTCCAGCCAACATGATTTTCTGGCAGTATAGGATCTTGTTGTGTGCTATTGACAAATACATCATTTGTGTCCAAGTTGACATCAATTTAAAACGTCTTAGTTATTAAGTCCCCATATGGGGATGCCAAAAAGTCCCACCTGTTTGCTCTCTGTTTCGACTCTCTAAGAGGAGCTGAATTGAAGTGTGAGGTTTCAGACCCCACATTTGCATAGGGAGTGACGTGTCATGTTTTCTGGCCTATCCAGACAAAGAATAAAATGATCTCTTCCACTGAGCGAGTGAGCTCAGCTTGAGGGACAGCAAATGAACGGTGACCGTCTAGCGAGTCCAGACATTGTGGTTTCATCTCACTGGGATATTCTCAGCTGGATTTAGAGCTCTCAACATGAAAAAAATTGTAAATAATTTCATATAATTTAAATAAGAGCACTTTCTCTCGATCACCTGCTTAAAGCTGAAGTTGCAAGGAGTTTGCACACATTTTAATGTTGTCTTTGTACCGCTCAGTGGACGCTTAGGAGACAATTAGCTGTCAACAGTTATATCAAATAGTGCCAATACTGTCACTAAGTATGATCATATTTATTTTACAGTTATAAGAAATGTGACATTTTATTGTAAGTCGTTTATAATTTGTTTGTTACTATATTTAGAAAGCACTTCAGTAATTTCAAGCCTTATTGACAAACTTTTCTTGTGTAAGAAAAAAAACATGCTTGAGCTTGTGTCCTCAAAAGTTAGTACACCTCAGCAATTTATTTTAAAAAATACCAGAAAGGTGAGTTCCCGAGCTTTCTAAAGCTATGCAACATTACCAGTTATTGTTTATATCCATCATAAAAAAATGATTATGTTTGAGTATGTCTATTTAGGCAGAAATCTAAATGCTGTCCTATCATTCAACTTGAAGTGCAATGTTGTTTTTAGAATTGAATGACCCTGTACCAGTGCCTCTTGCCCCTCTGTATTAAGTATATTCTCCTGTGTGTAGTATTGTGTACAGTGGGAGCTCTGATCACACTGACTGTATTGGATTGCCGTCATGGTGGGCTCACACAGGGTAATGAGGGCTGTGTTGTGTTGGACACAACTACCATGGTTGCTTCTGGCTCACTGCAGGGCCTGACATTATTAGAGCTGTCTGAAGGTCACCCCTCTCTCCCCCGAGGCCTCGTCTCCAATAGCACCTTACCCACCATTCTGCTGGCCTCACACTCTTTGACACCCATCAATGGAGGGAGCAGACATAGGTCAACATACTAGAATTAGTACTGAACATGTTCACTATTGGACCTGGTTTGAGTCCCCTCTCTCACCTGCCAGCTTGGACATGAAGGCGTCTGGCTCCTTTCTAATTAGCTGTTATCTTATTCAACATTTTCACTAACTGAGGTGAGAGGCATATAGTTTGGATTTGTGGGGGCTTGTTGTGTTATGTTGTTTTCCTATTGTGTGTTGGTATGCCCCTATCAGCAGGGACAGTCCATTTCTGTTGTACTTGTTGATGAGTGTGTTTGGTCTGGCATGGAAGCTGACAGACCGCTGGGAGTTTGTTTTCTCCCTCTCCTCCTCTCATCTTTGTTTATCAGGGAATAACAGGCGTAACCTTGCAAAATAGCGGGGTGACTGGTGACGAGAGCGGGCACCTGGCACCCGTCCACAGTCCAAGTAACCCACAGAGCACGGGCCCATTCAGAGCCTCAATACCAAGAGAAGGGACCTGCCTTCGTCAGATAGGCTGCTAAGTGTGCCACAGAGACAAGACAGAGAGAGAGAGAGAGAGACCATTGGGATCCAGATTATGTGTGTCCAGGCCTGGGAGTGGGATGCTTGCCAGAATGCTAGCTCCACAGTCTTGCATTTGCGGGGTTTGCCTCCCCCTCCCAGCAGCCCCAATCAAAACATGGACAAGATAAGTGTTTACAGGCAGGCACATGAATGAATTCCCCTCGCTCAGGGATACAAGTGTGCTCTCTGTGAGGGATGTGCAACATGTCATGATGATTTTCTTCTCATGGCAATGTTTCCTTTGTTCCGGGACCGGGTAACGTGTGTGAAGGGTTCTTATGTTCTGTTTTAAGAACATCTGCATGTTTCTTATTATATAAGTGAGTGTATGTTGTCCTCAAATGCTGAACTTGCCAAAACAATGTCACTAACTGTCCTCTTTCGACATTACAATTTGGACACGGTCTCTCCCCCGGGGGGGGGGGGGGGAGATTTGTTGGCCAGAGAACTGATCTCTCTTGCCTGTCTGACTGCCTGCTCCCCGCCTGCCCTGGTCTGTCTCTCCCGTACAGGTGCACTCGCCACTCTCTCTCTCCCCATAGTTTTGCTCACCTACATCATATTCATACATCACTGACTTCTTATTGATCTGCTGTTGGACTATTTGATTAGTGACTCTTAGGACAATAAACGTACATGTTGCTGTTGTTCATTTTGCTGTTGTCTACCCTTGGCTTTTACAATGTTGCCGATACTTTTCTAACCCATTGCTCTATGAATGACAAAATATATGACTGTTTCTCCCTCGAGTTTTGTGAGAAACCCCACGCTTGCTCCGAAATGCACGTGAGAACTATGCACATTTCTCCCAAACAATATGGGAGAAATCGGACTCTCGCGCTCACATGTCAGGACTGTTCTCTTGGTACTTAACCAGTCAGGACTATTCTCTTAATACTTAACCATGTCTCTCGGTTTTACACATCTCCTGAAATATGTCACGTTAAAGATTCTGGTGACTATGGATTCTCGTTCAAGTGCTGTCTGTAAAATCCAAATGTTGTAACCCTCGACCTAGACTTACCATTATCTTGCTGCTTCTATGGTCTGGAAATGTGCAATCTAACCCAGGTCCTGACATTCTTACCCCTGCCAAATGAAGTAGTCAGAGTGGCCTGAAGTTTCTGCATATGAATGCAAGAAGTCTTCTGCCGAAGCTTGATTTTGTGAATATATTGATAGAAACTGCCGACCCGGATGTATTTATGCTTTCTGAAACCTGGCTACAAAAATCTATTACAGGCAAAAATAGTGGCATAAATGGGACAATGTTTTTCGTACAGATCATAAATCTGAGGGTGGTGTTGCTGTATACGTAAAAGACAAGTTCTCGGTGGTCGTTCTGACTTCTGTTACTAAACTTAAGCAATTTGAATATCTGTCTTTGAACCTAAACCTTGGCTCATTTTTAAATATTGTTGTATCTTGTTGTTAAAGACCTTTATCTACTACTGTTGGCTCTCTGGATTGTATTTTCGAATTGTTATCACAGCATGTCAACTCTGAGTTTGTCTGGATGGGTGATCTGAATCAGGACTGGTTGACATCTAGCTCTGATCAACTCTAAATTCTATGCAATACCTATAATCGCACTCAGATTGTCAACAGTATAACTAAGTTGAATATAAAATATCCTCTGAAATCCTCTTTGATTGATTTGATCTTAACCAATACTCCTCATCGTTTTAATGCTTCTGGTATTTTTGCAAATGACATAAGTGATCACTGTGCTATTGCCTGTGTGAGAGATGGTAAAATTCCTAAGAAATCTCCATGTCATTATGAAAAGAAACAGGAAGCGGTTTGATATTCAAGGTTTTATACATGATGTATCTAGCACTGAATGGAATAGAATGGAATGAATCCCTGATGTTGAACTACCCTTTTCCACAACACATTCTAGGATGTATGCAATAGTCCCTTTAAATAAATGCAGGATTAAAGGCAAAGAGAACCCTTGGTTTACTAAGGAACTTAGTCATAAGGGAACAAAATGCTATGTGGGCTAAAGCAAGAGGGACTGCTTCGGCAGATTATTGGATGGCTTTTAAATGTCTTCGAAATATGGGTTTGGCTATGATCCATAAATTGAAAGCAGACCACTACCTGAAAACTACTTCAGATAATTTAAATAATCCATCCAAATTCTGGCAAGTAGTGAAGGGTTTGGAGTGCAAAAAAGATACACAGCTTCCCAAACAATTGTTGGTCGACACACATATTGTAACTGAGAGAACCTCCGTTCTGAAAGCCTTGAATCAGCATTTTTTATTTTATAGATGCAGGCAGTTTATTTGAAAAGGCTAAAGGTATAATTGAGCCCCCTATGAGTATACCTGACACCCCTGTGCACTCCTTCACCATGTTCTCCTTTTCATCCTTCTCTGTTTCAGAAGTGTGTAAAGCCCTGAAAGAAATAGTTGGAAAGAAGTCCCCTGGCCCTGATGAACTAGACCCCCACTTCCTGCACCTAGCTGCAGACATCATTGCTCCCCCTTAACATGTATTTTTAACCTCACGCTTGATGTTATGGCAATCTCCAAGTTATGGAAATCTGCTTTCGTACTGCCTCTCCTGAAAGGTGGAGATCCTTCGCTACTTGACAACTTCAACCCATATCAAAATTCTCTGTATTGTCAAAGGTACTGGAGTTCTTAGTTATTAGGCAGCTAAAGGCCTACTTCCAAGAAAACAACATCTAAATAGAATACAATCAGGTTTCAGGTCTGGCAGCACTGTTTCAGCAACATTGAAGGTTTTAAATTACATTCACTGTGCTCTTGACAAGAAGTTACATTGTGTGTCTGTCTTTATTGATTTATCGAAGGCGTTTGACACCGTGGACCATGCTGTGTTAGTGCAAAGGTTAAAATGTTGTGGAATTACTGGTCATGCTCTATATTGGTTTATAAATTACCTATCAAATTGCACACAAAGTGTATTGGCAGATGGTTGTAAATCTGAGTTCATAGAGGTGTGCTCAGGTGTTCCGCAAGGTTCTATTTTTGGCCCACTGTTGTTCATTGTGTATATCAACAACATTGGGGATCTTATTGAAACAGCGGATGTTCATTTTTATGCAGATGATACTGTTCTTTATTCAAGAGGTAGTAGTTTATCTTTAGCTTTTGAAAATGCCCAAAGAGCATTTAACATCATACAACAGCATCTGTATGATTTAAAGCTCGATCTAAATTTGTGTAAAATAAAATGCATGGTATTTTCAAATGCCAGGCATGTTACTAATCATGTCATTGCTACAATGGCTGGACATACTATAGCAAGTTATAACAAGTTAAAGTGTACAAATATTTGTGTGTGTAGGTTGATGATAAGCTGAGCTTCACTGTGCATGTAGAGAACTTGATAAGGAAGCTAAAGCTGAGAATAGGTTTTTATTACCGGCATAAGGCTTGTTTTTCTTTGGAGGCCAGGAAGGAGCTGGTACGATGTACATTACTGCCGGTTCTAGATTTGAGTAATGTTATATATATGCAGGCCTCAACCACTACCCTGAGAGCACTTGATTCAGAGTATCATGCAGCCCTCAGGTTCATTACAAATCAAAAACGTCTAACACATCATTGTGATTTCTACAGCGCTGTGGCTGGTCATCATTGACCTTGCGTAGGCTTAAACACTGGTATACACTGATTTATAAGGCCATATTGGGTAAAATGCCATTTTAATGCCAGTTCTTTTTTAATCAGGTCGGTAAATTATGGTCCCATTCTCATTTGCTTCTAACAGTATCAAAAATTATAACAGGTCATGGTAGAAAGAGTTTTAGTTACTCAGCTCCGTGGTCCTGGAATTCTCTCCTGAACATTTCAAAATGTGATGATCTAGTTTGATCTAGTTGGTGGAGTTTAAACACTCGATCGATGTATATATCATAGAAGAGTGTAATTGTCTTTGGGACAGCTGTTTTTTAGTCAAGACTTTCATGTTTTTTAACGTAATATGTCATTGTTGTTCTGTATGTGTGTTTATAGTTTTGTTAATGTATGTAAGTTGTTTCGCCTGAAACGTTGTTCCCCCTGCTGCTATTGGACCAGGTCTCTCTTGGAAAAGAGATGTTATCTCAATGAGAAAAACCTGTATGAATAAAGGTTAAAATATATATAAATAAATAAGCGGCTGGTAGTCTAGCAATTAAGAGCCCTTTCCCCAATCACATCCTCACTCTGCACCAAGCACATCCTCCTACTGCCCCAATTCCATCCTCACACTGCCCCAATTCCATCCTCACACTGCCCAATCACATCCTCACACGGCCCCAAACACATCCTCTCTCTTCCCCAATCACATCCTCACTTTGCACCAATCATATCCTCACTCTGCTCCAATCACATCCTCCCACTCTGCCCCAATCAAATTCCCCCACTCTGCCACAATCACATCCTCATACTGCCCCAATCACATCCTCACTCTCTGCCCATACTCTGACTAATCCCCTAGACTGGAGCTAGTCACTATCCAGACCCGGGTCCTAGGAGCTGGAAGACCCTCACTGTAGAGAGTATGAGTGGATGAAATTACAGTAATCTGTCAATAAATAAGATAAGCTGAACCATAACCACAGTTAAGTTGGAAATGTCACGCTACAGTGTAAAAAAAAGGCAGACAGGCGTTTGCAGTTCTTTATTCACTTTTCTTTTCGTACTATTTCTTACTGAAGACTAATTCCTTGATTTGAGTGCTTGTGCATGTGAAATAACCCTCGTCCTGAAATCCCTCTTATCTTGTCAGTGGAAGTTCTGTGCCTTAACTCTACTACTCAAGGCTGATCTCTAACACTCTCAGCTCGCGTCTTCATTGCCAGACCCTAAATAGAGACAATGCGAGAGGATAATCACAAGAATAACATTTCAAGTGAATAACTTCACTCTTTTCTCTCCCATCATGATATCAAACCTTGTGTGTGTGTGTGTGCATGTGTGTTTGTGTGCATGTGTGTCCGTGCATGTGTGTGTGTGTTTATGGCCAGACATGATGTGATTAGGTGATGAGGCAGCAGGACAGGCGAAGCCCTGTGATTATTACACTGTTGACGACAGTTCAAATTCTTGCTGTGAGATGTTACCCCACTCTTCCACCAAGGCACCTGCAAGTTCCTGAACATTTCTGGGGGGAATGGCTCTAGCCCTCACCCTCTGATCCAACAGGTCCCAGACGTGCTCAATGGGATTGAGATCCGGGCTCTTCGCTGGGCATGGCAGAACACTGACATTCCTGTCTTGCAGGAAATCACGCACAGAACGAGCAGTATGGCTGGTGGCATTGTCATGCTGGTGTGTCATGTCAGGAAGAGCCTGCAGGAAGGGTACCACATCAGGGAGGAGGATGTCTTCCCTGTAATGCAGAGTTGAGATTGCCTGCAATGACAACAAGATCAGTCCGATGATGCTGTGACACACCGCCTCAGACGGACCCTCCACCTCCAAATCAATCCCGCTCCAGAGTACAGGCCTCGGTGTAATGCTCATCCCTTCGACGATAAACATGGATCCGACCATCACCCCTGGTGAGACAAAACCGTGACTCGTCAGTGAAGAGCACTTTTTGACAGTCCTGTCTGTTCCAGCGATGGTGGGTTTGTGTCCACAGGCTACGTTTTTGCTGGTGATGTCTGGTGAGGTCAGCTGTCCGTCCTGTCTCCCTGTAGTGCTGTCTTAGGAGTCTCACAGTACAGACATTGCAATTTATTGCCCTGGCCACATCTGCAGTCTTCATGCCTCCTTGCAGCATGCCTAAGGCATGTTCACGCAGATGAGCAAGGACCCTGGGCATCTTTCTTTTGGTGTTTTTCAGAGTCAGTAGAAAGGTCTCTAGTGTCCTAAGTTTTCATAACTGTGACTTTAATTGCCTACCGTCTGTAATTAACAACCGTTCCACAGGTGCATGTTCATTAATTGTTTATGGTTCATTAAACAAGCATGGGAAACAGTGTTTAAACCCTTTACAATGAAAATATCTGAAATTATTTTGATTTTTCCTAATTATCTTTGAAAGACAGTGTCCTGAAAAAGAGACATTACATTTTTTGTTGAGTTTATTTATCTCACGAGAAGTGTGCTATGTATCTATGACATACAATCACTTGTTTAAAGCAACTTTACAGGTGAATTCCACAAAAGCAACATTGTAACCTTGTAAGCCTTGTTTTCACATTGCAATAAATATTCTCATTGAGACACAGTCCATTCTTTGAGAAGAAGACTGGTTGCTTATGGCAACTTAAACAGGATTTGCTGTCAGTGAGTGGGTGTTACATGTCCATGTTACACTTAGTATGTTCATCTTAGACATGTCCAGTGTTGGGGTTAGTTTAGGCTTTCATGTTAAAAGACTGCCTCTGTTTGTGATGGCAGGTCTGCGCGGGACAGTGATGATGAGGATGATGAAGACCGGAGAGTGAGGAGCTGCACGTTACAGTACCAGAATGCCATGGTTCGAGTTTTGACACACTTTGTGGCCGAATCCACCAACCCACGTGGTCAGCCTGCCTTCATGCTAGGCAGTGATTGGCAGGTGGACATCACTGGGCTGGTGTGGGACTTCCTGAAGGTGGAGAACCCCCAGATAGCTAAGCTTCAGGACAGACGTATACTGGTGGGACTGGACATGGGGATGACCACCATCCAGGTACGCTGTATATATGTGTGTTATAATCAGCAGTTTCCATTCAATGGCAGAGCAAAAATTAACAGAGCAAGTGAGTTAGGATTGAGGGAGGATGGAAGGAATTTGAAAATATAACCGTAAAACATCCCTCTGTTTTAATCATAGGGCTGGCAAATACCTTATAACAGTCATCTTAAGTCAGTTATAACAATGGGATGGGAGGAGATAATATCTATATTTTTGTTTCACCAACATTTTCCTTATCACTTTGTACAGTCAGCCAGGCAGGTTGTTATCAATGGTCCCATGTCACCAGCTTTAGTCTGTGGTGACAGTAAATGGGGCCTCACTCTGGTGCAGAAAGAAAGGAGGTCATCTCTCACTAGCAGGGCCCCTTCATTTGTCAGCTTCCGCTGGCTAACTGGATAAACAGCAGTCCGTTAATGATGTCTGTGTGAGACTGATCAGCAGCCTGACAGTGTGGACTCATCCATCTGTCTGCAGGCAGACGTGCCCTCATCTCCACACTCATCCATACCCGTCCCCTGGCTCCTGCCTCCCGTTAGGCTGGGCACAGAGGAAAACACCCTCCAGCCCAACAGTGGAAAACAGCACGAGATGAGACAAAACTGTGAAAAACGTTCTGTTTGTCTGTCACACCGACTACCTCACAGAGAGCTGGCAATGGGTTTCTGTGAAAGATCTAATTTATTTTCAAAATGACATTAATGAAATTAGATTTACACTAATTAGATTACCAGGAAAATTCCATTAACAGCTGAAATTAGCACTTGATTGGTCCTTGCCTCCCTCCGTGTGAATGATGGTGGTTTTCTGTCCACACCAACATTTGATGAACGTTTTATGAACAAACACCTGGCAGTGAATACTGGAAGGGCTTGTTCAGGTCACCCCAATTACTGACAAATAACTAAATATATATACTCATCATTGTAATTGGAAGCCAGCATAATGTTGGAAGGCATCAAGGTCAGAGCTGAGAATCACTGCAGGATTTACAGAGCATCCTAAAATAATGTAATAACAGGCTCCCTACCTAAACAAGGTAATGTGGTTGCGTGACAACACAGTGAAGGTGATGTTTGATGTCCACTCAGCCGTGAGCACATGCATATGAATGAGTGTGTGGCATTATACTCAGGGGTATACCAGCCTTTTATATACAGTGCATTCAGAAAGTGTTCAGACCCCTTGACTTTTTCCACATTTTGTTATGTTACAGCCTTATTCAAAAAAAAAAAAAAACACTCATCTATCTCACACAATAATCCATAATGACAAAGCAAAAGCAGGTTTTTAGAAATGTTTGCAAATGTATAAAATACAAAAAACTGAAATATCACATTTACATAAGTATTCAGACCCTTTACTCTCAGTACTTTGTTGAAGCACCTTTGGCAGCGATTACAGCCTTGAGTCTTTTTGGGTATGACGCTACAAGCTTGGCACACTTGTATTTGAGGAGTTTCTGCATTTCCTCTCAAGCTCTGTCTGGTTGGATGGAGAGCATTGCTGCACCGCTATCTTCAGGTCTCTCCAGAGATGTTCGATCAAGTCCTGGCTGGACCACTCAAGGACATTTAGAGACTTGTCCCGAAGCCACACCTGCGTTGTCTTGGCTGTGTGCGTAGGGTCGTTGTCCTGTTAGATGGTGAACCTTCACCCCCAGTCTGTGGTCCTGAGCGCTCTGGAGCAGGTTTTCATCAATGATCTCTCTGTACTTTGCTCCTTTTATCTTTCCCTCGATCCTGAGTAGTCTCCCAGTCCCTGCCGCTGAAAAACATCCCAAAAGCATGATGCTGCCACCAACATGCTTCACCGTAGGGATATGCCAGGTTTCCTCCAGACGTGATGCTTGGCATTCAGGCTGAAGAGTTCAATCTTGGTTTCATCAGACAAGAGAATTTGACCAGATAATCTTTCCTTTAGGTGCCTTTTGGCAAACTCCAAGCGGGCTGTCATGAGCCTTTTCCTGAGGAGTGGCTTCCGTCTGGCCACTCTACCACAAAGGCCTGATTGGTGGAGTGCTGCAGAGATGGTTGTCCTTCTGGAAGGTTCTCCCATCTCCACAGAGGAACTCTGGAGCTCTGACAGAGTGACCATCGTGTTCTTGGTCACCTCCATGACGAAGGAGCTTCTCAGTTTGCTCAGTTTGGTCAAGTGGCCAGCTCTAGAAAGAGTCTTGGTGGTTCCAAACTTCTTCCATGTAATAATGATGAAGGCCACTGTGTTCTTGGGGACCTTTAATGCTGCAGACATTTTTTGGTACCCTTCCCCAGATCTGTGCCTCGACACAATCCTGTCTCTGAGCACTACGAACAAGTCCTTCAACCTCATGTTTTTGCTCTGACATGCACTGTCAACAGTGGGACCTTACATAGACAGGTGTGTGCCTTTCCAAATCATGTCCAATCAATTGAATTTACCACAGGTGGACTATAAACAAGTTCTTGAAAGTTATCAAGGATGATCAATGGAAACAGGATGCACCAGAGCTCAATTTCATGTGTCATAGGAAAGGGTCTGAATACTTATGTAAATAAGGTATTTCTGTTTTTTATATTTAAGACATTTGCAACAAAAAGTTCTAAAAACCTGTTTTCGCTTTGTCATTATGGGTTATTGTGTGTAGATCTTTTTTTTTTATGTTTTAGAATAAGGCTGTAACGTGACAAAATGTGGAAAACGGGAAGGGATCTGAATACTTTCTGAATGAACTGTATCTAATGAAATGTGTTGAAAGACCAGCTCACCTCACATCCCCTGTATATCAAAAGAGTTCAGGTTTGATGATGTTTGGGTAAATAATTTGTCCTCACAAGTAACTTGTTTCTTTCAAAGAGAATACTTTTCATGTCCCGCCCATAATCTGGATCCCAATGGTCTCTCTCTCTCTCTCTCTCTCTTGTGTGTACTGGCCCAGGTGCTGTCCCCCCTGTCTGACTCCATTCTGGCAGAGAAGACTGTGACGGTGGTAGATGACAAAGTGACCATCACAGAGCTGGGGGTGCAGCTGGTCACCGGCCTGGCTCTGTCCCTGCAGCTCAGCCCAGGAAGCAACAGGGCCATCCTCGCCACGGCAACCACACAGGAAGTGCTGCACAGCCCCAAACAGGTCTGTTCAACATTCTGTATATCTTCAGAAACTACTGTCCTACTCGGTTAGTAGTCCCTTTGAGTAAGAGGGGGGATTTTACCATGGTGATGCAACAGTAACAATGTTAATTACTGTAGTTTATTTAATGTGAGCCATGACTGTTTTCATCCCATTTTACACAATTGCAGTCCTTTAATGTAAACATTTAGTAAGTACTGCAAACTGTGTGTGTGTGTGTGTGTGTGTGTGTGTGTGTGTGTGTGTGTGTGTGTGTGTGTGTGTGTGTGTGTGTGTGTGTGTGTGCGTGCGTGCGTGCATGGTTGGTTGTGTGTATTTATTTGTTCCACTGCATTCCTAACCCTCTTTAATTCCAACTCTTGAAAAGGCAGCGTGAGAGAATGTGTTTCCTTAGGCATCTAACAGAAAGGGAAGCTTAATCTCAGAGCGTGTAAAAGCAACACTGCTCTAGCTGTCCTATCGTCTTCCGCCTCCCTTTCTCCCTTGTTCTCCTTCTCTCGTGACCTCTTTGATCTGTCCATCAGCTCGCCCAACACACCCTCTATCTTTCTTTTCCTCTCATCCCTTTCTCTTTCTAGTGAGGGATAGAATGGAGGACAGGCTAGTTTTATCAGTCCAATCTCTGTAGGGAGGATGTCCGTGCGGAGATAAGCGGCCAGTAATTCCCTAGCGGATCTGTAATTAGAGAGCAATGGCGGACTACTGAAGGGATCTCCACCCCTGATCCTGGGGATTTGTCCTGTGGCCAAGATGCTTGTATGTGTCAAATCCCCATTTGCATGAACTCTCTTTAATGTGACTGTTCTTTTCCCTATCTTTTATTCTGTGGGCCCTCGGCTCTCAGAGCACAGCAGCTGAGTTAGCGAAACAGTGGATCTTAGTTAGCTATCCTCTACCCTCCCAATTCCTACTATTATAGTATATGAGTCTGTATGACTCCCAATGGCATAGGCCTACATCTCTAAAAGTAGTACCAAAAATGTTTAACCTTTATTTAACTAGGCTTGTCAGTTAAGAACAAATTCTTATTTTCAATGACAGCTTAGGAACAGTGGGTTAACTGCCTTGTTCAGGGGCAGAACAACATATTTTTTTACCTTATCTGCTCAGGGATTCGATCTTGCAACCTTTCAGTTTCTAGTCCAACACTCTAACCACTAGGCTACCTGCCTAACAATTACAATTCAATTCAATTCAATTCAAGGGCTTTATTGGCATGGGAAACATGTGTTAACATTGCCAAAGCAAGTGAGGTAGACAACATACAAAGTGAATATATAAAGTGAAAAACAACAAAAATTAACAGTAAACATTACACATACAGAAGTTTCAAAACAGTAAAGACATTACAAATGTCATATTATATATATATATATACAATGTACAAATAGTTAAAGGACACAAGATAAAATGAATAAGCATAAATATGGGTTGTATTTACAATGGTGTTTGTTCTTCACTGGTTGCCCTTTTCTCGTGGCAACAGGTCACAAATATTGCTGCTGTGATGGCACACTGTGGAATTTCACCAAAAGATATGGGAGTTTTTCAAAATTGGATTTGTTTTCGAATTCTTTGTGGATCTGTGTAATCTGGGGAAATATGTCTCTCTAATATGGTCATACATTGGGCAGGAGGTTAGGAAGTGCAGCTCAGTTTCCACCTCATTTTGTGGGCAGTGAGCACATAGCCTGTCTTCTCTTGAGAGCCATGTCTGCCTACGGCGGCCTTTCTCAATAGCAAGGCTATGCTCACTGAGTCTGTACATAGTCAAAGCTTTCCTTAATTTTGGGTCAGTCACAGTGGTCAGGTATTCTGCCGCTGTGTACTCTCTGTGTAGGGCCAAATAGCATTCTAGTTTGCTCTGTTTTTTTGTTAATTCTTTCCAATGTGTTAAGTAATTATCTTTTTGTTTTCTCATGATTTGGTTGGGTCTAATTGTGCTGTTGTCCTGGGGCTCTGTAGGGTGTGTTTGTGTTTGTGAACAGAGCCCCAGGACCAGCTTGCTTAGGGGACTCTTCTCCAGGTTCATCTCTCTGTAGGTGATGGCTTTGTTATGGAAGGTTTGTGAATCGCTTCCTTTTAGGTGGTTGTAGAATTTAACGGCTCTTTTCTGGATTTTGATAATTAGTGGGTATCGGCCTAATTCTGCTCTGCATGCATTATTTGGTGTTTTACGTTGTACACGG
Organism: Oncorhynchus nerka; assembly: GCF_034236695.1. Taxonomy (NCBI): domain Eukaryota; kingdom Metazoa; phylum Chordata; class Actinopteri; order Salmoniformes; family Salmonidae; genus Oncorhynchus; species Oncorhynchus nerka. The sequence goes on along the minus strand of NC_088422.1, from coordinate 28,672,803 downwards.
AGGATATTTTTGCAGAATTCTGCGTGCAGAGTCTCAATTTGGTGTTTGTCCCATTTTGTGAAGTCTTGGTTGGTGAGCGGACCCCAGACCTCACAACCATAAAGGGCAATGGGAAGGTGCTGTATACTTGCCTACTTGCCTATACTTGCCTACTTGCCTAGCTTGCCTAATGAAATAACAGCGCAGGAAAAATGCAGAAATTGTAAGTGAATTTTAAATTGGTATTTTTGAAGCCTTCATTATTCTCTACTTATGTTGAGATTGCTGTAGCTCTTCAAAATGTGATAATGTGACCTGTGTGAGGTCACTGTCAGTGTTACATAAGAAAAATATTTGTTTTTATTTGCTCTTTTTTTTGCTCTTGTTCATTGTAAGTAGTCATGTCTGTGTTTGGTTCTGTGTGTGTTACCTACTCACTGTGTGTTTGTGTGTATGTGTGTGTTTGTCCAGGAGGCCCTGATCAGCGCGTGGCTACAGTTCAGTGACGGCTCCATGGCTCCTCTGGACATGTACAACCCAGACTACTTTGTCCTGACGGCCACGTCTCTGGATGAGGAGGTGGTGACGGTGCAGCAGGACCCCTCCTGGAAGTGGCCTGTGATCGTAACCGAGTCAGAGGGCCAGGGCCTGCTGGTCAGGGTGGAGATGACTGTCTGTGAGCTCTGCCAGAAGTTCAAACGCCGCAGCGTGCTGGCTGCAGGGAACTGCAACGTCAGGGTGAAGTTTGGCCAGAGCGACAGCGGCACCTCCAGGGGCAGTGACTACGGTCCGGAGGGCGAGGAGCTAGAGAACAGGGCCAGCGACCGCAGACAGCAGTCCCCCTCCCAGGACAGGACTGGTCTGGACGGCCACTACTACGGCAGCTCCATCTCTGACATGGACAACGGGGTCATGAGGAGGGTCACCACCACCACGAGTACCATCGTCCGGAGGCCGAATGGTGACAAGCTGTCAGACGATGGGAACCAGGTCCAGAACATGCCAGACTTCTCTGAATTCCCTGCTCATGTGGACCTCCCTCGCAGCCGCAACATGGACGATGATCTGATCCAGACAGCCCGGGGCCTCAATGACCTGGAGATTGGCATGTATGCCCTGCTGGGGGTCTTCTGCCTGGCCATCCTGGTCTTCCTCATCAACTGCATCTCCTACACCCTCAAGTACCGCCACAAGGAGCTGTCCATCGAGGGCCAGGAGAGCATGAACCACGCCCATGACTGGGTGTGGCTGGGGAACGAGGCGGAGCTGCTGGAGAGTCAAGTTAGTCTGTCCCCCCAGCAGGACGAGCTCACCTCCATGGTGGACTGCACTGCAGGGTTGGAAGAAGGTAGCCACCTGCTCAACGGGGCTTCTGTCCATAAGAACGTGCAGGGCCAGGTGCACCGGGCAGCAGACACGGGGGGCTGCACAGCCAAGGACAGCAAAGGAGACTCGCCGACCACAAAGAGGAAGCGTGTGAAGTTCACCACATTCACTACCATCCTGCCGGACAATGGTTGCCCCACTGTCAGCACACTGAGCATGGGCCACAGCCAGGACATTAAGTGGGTGTGTCAAGACGTAGAGCTAGGGGACTCCAAGGAGCCCTGGAACTACATGGAGAGGTTGAATGACAGTGCTTTAAAAGAGGTGGCGTAGTCTGTGTGCTCAGTGCACTTATAGCGAACTCACCCTTATGCCTTTCACAGTGAAGTTGGCCTGGACAGCACCTAATGCTAAACCCAGAGGAGGTTGAAATCTGGAAAATGTATTTAAGGGGACAAAATAGTAATGATACCACACAGGAATAATGGCAAATCATTAACTTGAAAGAAATTAGGATGTCTGTTTATTTTTTGATATTTGTTTCTCTCTTAATATCTTCCTACCTTTTTCTCATTATTTCATTATGGTTATTTTGTAGGTAGAGTTAAATCATGTTCCCAGACTAGCTCTGCATTATTGACAAAACTATGAAATGTTACGCAGATGATATGTAGATTTAAGAATGTAACATGAATAAATATTTAAGATGTATATAAAGTACTCATAGAAAGGTTTTGGAAGTTTTGTAGCATTTTGAATATTGATTTCCTATTCCATGTCGTTTTTTTATTTATTCATTTCTTTATAAGTGGCTGGCCTCCCAGAATAGACCAGAATTAGTCTTCAGAACATCCTGCATGTGGTTTGAAATAAAGGCACAAATGTTAGGTTCATCCTCATCTTTACCAGAAGACACAGAGAAACGGCTATGTATATACTGAACAGTCCTCCTTACAAGCCATTGTATTGTTGCTCTGTATATTGTATTTTCATATCTATCATTTAAAGAATATTCAACAATGTAGAGTATGCGTGTCCACTTCTATCCACCAACCACATGGAAATACAGAAAACAAGCCCACAATAACTTCTCTTTGCTGCCCACTATCTTCAATGACTGGAGATTAGTGCTTTTCCAAGTTATGTCTTCATATAAGCCACACAGTATAGTTAATATGGTGTAGGAGTTGTAATCGACTACAGTAATTACCAGTAATGGAATCATTTCACAAAGGCTACATTTCCTTGGTGAAGAAAACTATTTACCCATTAGGCAACTGTAAGTAATTTGCTGCTCTTCTATTCTCAGAATTTAGCCAAACATACTTAACTCAACTGTATATTAGACCAATCCATTAAGCTTGGTAGCACAACAGCTAGATTTGGATAAAGGATGAAGATGTCACCAATTATTCTACCAGCAACTATTAGAGTGATTCTTTACAATAACATGAAGCCTACCTCATGAATACTGATTGTACTACATGTCAATGTGACATTTCCTCTACAACCCCTCACATTTAAATGCCAATTATGGTCAAATGAACCCGTCTCTGAGCCTGCAGAAAAGCTCGGTGAGGACAAAGTGGAATAGCATTTCTTTTGAAATGAAAAATTTCCATCATCAACCCTAATAAATAGGCCAAGCCTTCTACTGTAGACGGGAAAGAGGATGGGGAAAACATTTCCACTGGAGTTACTTCAAATATGAGTCATTTAGCTAACCAGCGCAGCCATAATATCAATAATCAATGTAACATTTGTTACAATATCTACTGCTAGGGAGTAGACACCAGACAGACGGACGGACGGACAGAGACAGACAGTGAGCAAACACTCCTCTAAAGTAAACAGCTGAGCCAGCAAATTACAGCAATATCCTTTCCACTCATGAGTTAAACTAGCTGTTGTCTACGAGGCCCGTTGGTTGAATAGTGCTCTCCTGAAAGCTCCTGTGCACTGATAGGGACCCTCCTCATTCCTTTATTCATTTAGTTCAAGTAGCTTGTCTACATGATTCCCTGCTGCTCCTGCAGTTCCTCTATTGATCTAAGGCTCTATGGTGAATGAAAACCTCCCTTCTATATCTGTTTCTCTCTTCCTCCTTCTCTTTCACTCTGTCTCCTCTGCTTCTTTGTCTCTGCTTCTCCCCTGTCCTGATGAATGATTCTTTATTTTTCCTCTGCTCTTTTTCTTTCCCCATGTGATTTGACCTGTGCTGTGGCTCTATCAGTGGAGTGGAGGGGGATTGATGTGGGGGCTGTGTGCAGTGCAGTGCGCTGGGACTGTGAACGCTGTGCACTGTGGACTGTGAAGGGCGCAGAAAGCCAGCTATGCTTAGGAGGAATTTAACATGATTAATGGAGGGCCCTCTGTAATTAACACACCACTATCACTCTGTTTCTTTGCCCAGTGGTAGCTTTGGCCTTTTTACGTAGAGACAAAGCAGCAGCACATGGTATTACAAGTCCCCTCGTTTTTCCCCTCCTGAGTCTCTGTGTTTGGAAATAGGTATACCTACATGAAATTAAAGATATAATACATGCTTGCTTGGTACAGGCAAACAGAAATAAACCTCCCACGGGACTCCACTTGGATAGACTTAATTTACAGTGCCTTGCGAAAGTATTCGGCCCCCTTGAACTTTGCGACCTTTTGCCACATTTCAGGCTTCAAACATAAAGATATAAAACTGTATTTTTTGTGAAGAATCAACAACAAGCGGGACACAATCATGAAGTGGAAAGACATTTATTGGATATTTCAAACTTTTTTAACAAATCAAAAACTGAAAAATTGGGCGTGCAAAATTATTCAGCCCCCTTAAATTAATACTTTATAGCGCCACCTTTTGCTGCGATTACAGCTGTAAGTCGCTTGGGGTATGTCTCTATCAGTTTTGCACATCGAGAGACTGACATTTTTTCCCATTCCTCCTTGCAAAACAGCTCGAGCTCAGTGAGGTTGGATGGAGAGCATTTGTGAACAGCAGTTTTCAGTTCTTTCCACAGATTCTCGATTGGATTCAGGTCTGGACTTTGACTTGGCCATTCTAACACCTGGATATGTTTATTTTTGAACCATTCCATTGTAGATTTTGCTTTATGTTTTGGATCATTGTCTTGTTGGAAGACAAATCTCCGTCCCAGTCTCAGGTCTTTTGCAGACTCCATCAGGTTTTCTTCCAGAATGGTCCTGTATTTGGCTCCATCCATCTTCCCATCAATTTTAACCATCTTCCCTGTCCCTGCTGAAGAAAAGCAGGCCCAAACCATGATGCTTCCACCACCATGTTTGACAGTGGGGATGGTGTGTTCAGGGTGATGAGCTGTGTTGCTTTTACGCCAAACATAACGTTTTGCATTGTTGCCAAAAAGTTCAATTTTGGTTTCATCTGACCAGAGCACCTTCTTCCACATATTTGGTGTGTCTCCCAGGTGGCTTGTGGCAAACTTTAAACAACACTTTTTACGGATATCTTTAAGAAATGGCTTTCTTCTTGCCACTCTTCCATAAAAGGCCAGATTTGTTCAATATACGACTGATTGTTGTCCTATGGACAGAGTCTCCCACCTCAGCTGTAGATCTCTGCAGTTCATCCAGAGTGATCATGGGCCTCTTGGCTGCATCTCTGATCAGTCTTCTCCTTGTATGAGCTGAAAGTTTAGAGGGACGGCCAGGTCTTGGTAGATTTGCAGTGGTCTGATACTCCTTCCATTTCAATATTATCGCTTGCACAGTGCTCCTTGGAATGTTTATAGCTTGGGAAATCTTTTTGTATCCAAATCCGGCTTTAAACTTCTTCACAACAGTATCTCGGACCTGCCTGGTGTGTTCCTTGTTCTTCATGATGCTCCCTGTGCTTTTAACGGACCTCTGAGACTTTCACAGTGCAGGTGCATTTATACGGAGACTTGATTACACACAGGTGGATTGTATTTATCATCATTAGTCATTTAGGTCAACATTGGATCATTCAGAGATCCTCACTGAACTTCTGGAGAGAGTTTGCTGCACTGAAAGTAAAGGGGCTGAATAATTATGCACGCCCAATTTTTCAGTTTTTGATTTGTTAAAAAAGTTTGAAATATCCAATAAATGTCGTTCCACTTCATGATTGTGTCCCACTTGTTGTTGATTCTTCACAAAAAAATACAGTTTTATATCTTTATGTTTGAAGCCTGAAATGTGGCAAAAGGTTGCAAAGTTCAAGGGGGCCGAATACTTTCGCAAGGCATTGTAATTGATCGTGAGATCAGCAGTACACCCACAGTAAATTATGAGCTGTTCTTTTCTCCCCATGGTAGTGATGTACACTCTCTGTGCTTACTCTCTTGACATTCACTGATTGACTTATCTTATTGTTTTTTTTTTGTTTTTGTAAAAAAAAACATTCAGTGCGCTATACTAACACACACATCATTTGAGGTAGAGTTCTCAGACTGCTGGTGATCCTTCTCAATTTTGGAAAACAATAAATGCACTGAGTGTGGAAATTACTCTCCTTCCCTGCCTAAGCAAGTTGTGTCAGACTCTGGCATCATTACTGAGAAAAATAAGATAAGTGATGCTTTTAATCAGCATTTCATCTCTGCAGGTTTTTTATTTGAAAGAAATTGTGGTTTAATTAACCCTGTTCAATCAGTGGACTGCTCTTCCCTCTCCCACCCTCCAGTTGGATCATTGGAAGATCAGTCAATATATAGCAAATGTTGATGAATGTTCTACTTGTGATGGCTAGATGCTCTTAGATCCTTAAGATGTAAAAAAAAAATCCACTGGGGGTGATTTGCTTGATCCTTTCTTGATGCAGATTTCTGCTCCCGATTGTGGAGTCAATAACCAGGTTTCCATCCAACCTTTTCATGTGAGTAAAGTGCATGTCGGATACAAAATGTCATGACAGGCCTGATGGAAACAGAAGATTGTTCATTAAACTTTCCAAATGTCGACAAAACTAAACACGCTAGAAAAGGGGTGATCTTTTTATGTTGGTAAAATGATAATAACCGTCATATCGAAGTAAACTTGGAGTCACGCGAGGTTGTGTGATCCTCCAACTACTGCTCGTCAGGAAAGCATGCAGTTTATTATGCTAGTTTAAGAAAAAATATAAATTATGAACTTCATAGGATGGTGAAAGTGCAAGGGGATGCATGATTCTTCTTTCTAATAAATATCAAGGGTCTTATTCTGTTGACATTATCATCGACGCTTGGCAAATAAAAACAATCTCATCATGTAGGCTATACATGCGCTCTAGCCAACTGCACAGATACCATACTGTATCTGCGCCCTGTGCGCTGTTGGCTAGAGCGCACCTGTCAATAACAGTCGGCACACTCGCTATATATCACACACATTTCTGTGAGAAAACAAGAGTTGAAAAAGTGATGTTTTATTTGGTACATGGGAATTTAACCGCACAAGGTACATTATTTGTATGTGCACTACGTCACCACGCACAGCTTTTATCAACAATTACATTTGATGGAAACACACATCCGGTGGGAAAATGCAGATTTTAGAATATTCACATGAAAATATGTCCCCAAATGGACAGAAACCTAGCTATTGACATTTTTTATCTGACGATTATCTCGGGTGCTATCCCCTCCTCCTTTGGAAGGAGGCCCATGTGCTCCCTCTCCACAAAGGTAGATCAATACATTGCACTCTACGATTCGAAAGCCCTCCGCAATAAACTTCTGCCATACCTTACTTCATTGTTAACCTGTTGACATAGGAGATACAAGATCTGGTCTCAGGGTTGGCCAACTCTGGAGATCTCTTTCATTTTCACCACAGGAGTCTGCTCAGGGGAGTACAGCTCATAATAATGTGGAAACAGAGAAAACGGAACGGCAAACACCTGGAAACCATGTATTTAATACCATTCCACCATTCTGCTCCAGTCATTACCACGAGCCCGTTCTCCCCAATTAAGGTGTCACCAACCTCCTGTGATCTCCACGAATTGGGTCTGCTTTTAACGGCTGTTAGGGAATCTTTTTACTGAAGAATGTGTCTGTTTATGATTGTGTTTTTCTTTTCATGTATTGTTGTGTATTTTAATGTCTATCTGGATGTGCAGTTTAATGTGTATATTGTATATGTAATTGTTGTGCTAAACAGGGCTCATCTGAAAAAAAGAGACCTTGGTCTGAGCATCGACTCCCTGTTAAAATAAAGGTTAAATAAAAGAAAAAGAGCAGCTGTCAAGTTCAGCTTGCCGTTCCAGTCTAACCATATTTTATTTTACAGATGGAGCCCTGAGGAACTGCAGACAGCATTGTTAAAAAACACAACCCTGGTGCCTGAGCCAAGTAGCTGTGCCTTGTAAACAAAGCCTCCCGCCTGACCTGTGCACCTCAGCGGGATGACAAACAACAACATTTCCCCCCGCTCCCCACCCCCCGGATCCACTACAGCAAATAGCAGTGATGACTCAAACACCCAACGGCAATGAAAGATTGGCTGGCAAAAAGCCTCCAGCTGTAAGATGAGGGGTGCACCCAACCATGACATATAGTGAGGCTGGTTGGAAAATGTACCACTCAAGACCTGGTGGGACATTTTAAACCTGTTTGAAAACAAGTGACGGTCATAAGGCCAGAGCGATATACAGCTGATGATAGCAGCAAGCTTTGTCAAGGCTGAGGAAGATTTTTATATTTTGATGGGACACTGGCTGTATGCCTACATAAACAACCCTGGCAGATAATGACACAAATCTTAGCAATACATCCTGGTACATACAACATACCTGCAAATATGTTTTTCTGGTTCTGTTCACATGTCTGGCCAAACTAATGTGGCATACCTTAAACGCTCCCCTGCCACACACCCCGGTGCTATGGAAACCGGCACTGACAGTGACAAAACATGCTGTGGTACTGAACAATAGATACGTGAATAATAACAACAACCGGTTAAAGAAGGATTTTTAAGCCTTGAGACATGGATTGTATGTGTGCCATTTAGAGGGTGAATGGGCAAGACAAAAGACTTAAGTGCCTTAGAACGGGGTATGGTAGTATCCAGCCAACTTGACATAACTGTGGGAAGCATTGGAATCAGCATGGGCCAGCATCCCTGTGGAACACTTGCGACACCTTGTAGAGTCCATGCCCCAATGAATTGAGGCTGTTCGCAGGGCAAAAAGGGGTGCAACTCAATATTCGTTACACTCAGCGTATAAACCAATGATGTATATAAATCATTGGTATAAACACTAAATTACTAGTGTATTATTATTTTGACCAATTAGATAAGCTCTGAAAAAGATCTGATGATTTGGTCAAAAGACCAATTAGTGGAAAAAAGATCAGAATTAGAATGCCTGTGTAAACACAGCCTTTAAGGCTCAAGCAATTAAAAGGTTTTAATGGTCCCAATAGTTACTTTCTAAATGTAATCCGTTAGTTACTAGTTACCTGTCCAAAATTGTAATCAGTAACATAAGTTTTGGATTACCCAAACTCAGTAATGAGATCGCATTCCGTTATTTTTAGATTACTCTCCCTTTAAGAGGCATTAGAAGAAGGCAAGAATGTATGTTACCAATTGAACGACATCTATTGCAGGATAAATCATGTTAAAGTTTACATAGCTGGCCATATATGGATGTAACATTTTACTTTATGGGTTGGTTATGTAGGCTTCTTCAAACCCATCGCTTTCTCCTACAAATAATAATACGATTAAATTATATCTTTACATTAAAAACCAAATAATTTTACTCATTCCAATAAATGACTGGAATTCATAAACAACAGAGTAGGGCTGGCTAATAAGTCCTTAGTTTTGGGGTCATGCTCAGGTAAAACACAGAATCTTGAATGAGTAGGTGTGTCCAAAGGTTTGGACACACCTACTCATTCAAGAGTTTCTTTATTTTGACCATTTTCTACATTGTAGAACAATAGTGCATACATCAAAACTATGAAATAACACACATGGAATCATGCTGTAACCAAAAAAAGTGTTAAACAAATCAAAATATATTTTATATTTGAGATTCATCAAAATAGCCAGCCTTTCCTTGATGACAGCTTTGTACACACTTGGCATTCTCTCAACCAGCTTCATGAGGTAGTCACCTGGAGTGTATTTCAATTAACAGGTGGGCCTTGTTAAATGTCAATTTGTGTGATTTCTTTCCTTCTTAATGCATTTGAGCCAATCAGTTGTGTTGTGACAAGGTAGGGGTGGTATACAGAAGATAACCCTATTTGGTAAAAGACCAAGTCCATATTATAGAAAGAACAGCTCAAATAAGCAAAGGGAAACAACAGTCCATCTTTACTTTAAGACATGAAGGTCAGTCAATGTGGAAAATTTCAAGAACTTTGAAAGTTTCTTCAAGTGCAGTCGCAAAACCCATCCAGCGCTATGACAAAACTGGTTCTCATGAGGACTGCCACAGGAAAGGAAGACCCAGAGTTACGTCTGCGTCAGAGGATGAGTCCATTAGCGTTACCAACCTCGGAAATCGGCAATCAACTGCACCTCAGATTGCATCTCACAGAGTTCAAGTAGCAGACATCTCAACATCAACTGTTCAGAGGAGACTGCATGAATCAGACCTTGGTCAAGTTTCTGAAAATTAACCACTACTAAAAGGACACCAATAATAAGAAGAGACTTGTTTGGGCCAAGAAACACGAGCGGTGGAAATCTGTCCTTTGGTCTGATGAGTCCAAATTTGAGGGTTTTGGTTCCAACCGCTGGTGTAATGGTGTGGGGGTGCTTTGCTGGTGACGCTGTCTGATTTATTTATAATTCAAGACACACTTAACCAGCATGGCTACCACAGCATTCTGCAGCTGTACACCATCCCATCTGGTTTGCACTTAGTGGGACTATCATTTGTTTTTCAACAGGACAATGACCCAAAACATACCTCCAGGCTGTGTAAGGGCTTTTTGAACAAAAAGAATGATGGAGTGCTGCATCAGATGACCTGCCCTCCACAATCACCTGACCTCAACCAAAATGAGATGGTTTGGGATGAGTTGGACCGCAGAGTGAAGGAAAAGCAGCCAACAAGTGCTCAGCATATGTGAGAACTCCTTCAAGACTATTGGAAAAGCATTCCTCGTGAAGCTGGTTGAGAGAATGCCAAGAGTGTGCAAATCTGTCAAGGCAAAGGGTGGCTACTTTGAAGAATCTCAAGTATAAAATATATTTAGATTTGTAACTTTTTTGGTTACTACATGTGTTATTTCATAGTTCATGTTTTCACTATTATTTAACAATGTAGAAAATAGTAAAAAATAAAAACCCTTGAATGAGTAGGTGTATCCCACCTTTTGACTGGTACTGTATATACACTGCTCAAAAAAATAAAGGGAACACTTAAACAACACAATGTAACTCCAAGTCAATCACACTTCTGTGAAATCAAACTGTCCACTTAGGAAGCAACACTGATTGACAATAAATGTCACATGCTGTTGTGCAAATGGAATAGACAACAGGTGGAAATTATAGGCATTTAGCAAGACACCCCCAATAAAGGAGTGGTTCTGCAGGTGGGGACCACAGACCACTTCTCAGTTCCTATGCTTCCTGGCTGATGTTTTGGTCACTTTTGAATGCTAGCTGTGCTTTCACTCTAGTGGTAGCATGAGACGGAGTCTACAACCCACACAAGTGGCTCAGGTAGTGCAGCTCATCCAGGATGGCACATCAATGCAAGATTGATGAAGGTTTGCTGTGTCTGTCAGCGTAGTGTCCAGAGCATGGAGGCGCTACCAGGAGACAGGCCAGTACATCAGGAGACGTGGAGGAGGCCGTAGGAGGGCAACAACCCAGCAGCAGGACCGCTACCCCTGCCTTTGTGCAAGGAGGAGCAGGAGGAGCACTGCCAGAGCCCTGCAAAATGACCTCCAGCAGGCCACAAATGTGCATGTGTCTGCTCAAACGGTCAGAAACAGACTCCATGAGGGTGGTATGAGGGCCCGACATCCACAGGTGGGGGTTGTGCTTACAAGCCCAACACCGTGCAGGACGTTTGGCATTTGCCAGAGAACACCAAGATTGGCAAATTCGCCACTGGCGCCCTGTGCTCTTCACAGATGAAAGCAGGTTTACACTGAGCACATGTGACAGACGTGACAGTCTGGAGACGCCGTGGAGAACGTTCTGCTGCCTGCAACATCCTCCAGCATGACCGGTTTGGCGGTGGGTCAGTCATAGTGTGGCATTTCTTTGGGGGGGGGCGCACAGCCCTCCATGTGCTCGCCAGAGGTAGCCTGACTGCCATTAGGTACCGAGATGAGATCCTCAGACCCCTTGTGAGACCATATGCTGTCGCGGTTGGTCCTGGGTTCCTCCTAATGGAAGACAATGCTAGACCTCATGTGGCTGGAGTGTGTCAGCAGTTCCTGCAAGTGGAAGGCATTGATGCTATGGACTGGCCCGCCCGTTCCCCAGACCTGAATCCAATTGAGCACATCTGGGACATCATGTCTCGCTCCATCCACCAACGCCACGTTGCACCAGACTGTCCAGGAGTTGGGAGAATGCTTTAGTCCAGGTCTGGGAGGAGATCCCTCAGGAGACCATCCGCCACCTCATCAGGAGCATGCCCAGGCATTGTAGGGAGGTCATACAGGCACATGGAGGCCACACACACTACTGAGCCTCATTTTGACTTGTTTTAAGGACATTACATCAAAGTTGGATCAGCCTGTAGTGTGGTTTTCCACTTTAATTTTGAGTGTGACTCCAAATCCAGACCTCCATGGGTTGATAAATTTGATTTCCATTGAAAATGTTTGTGTGATTTTGTGTGATTTTGTTGTCAGCACATTCAACTATGTAAAGAAAAAAGTATTTAATAAGAATATTTCATTCATTCAGATCTAGGATGTGTTATTTTAGTGTTCCCTTTATTTTTTTGAGCAGTGTACAATTTACAAGTACAAAAGTAGATGTAGCAACTACAGATATGTCACGCTGGCATAAATTATTTGGGAGACAGGTGCAGGAATGCGTAATATGGTTTTTATTACACCCAAATTATGGTGTGCCGTGTAAGGGCATGGGGACAAAAACCAAACAAACACGTAACAAAACACAGGGTTGAAACCCAAACAAAATGATTAACAAGGATTAACACACGGGACGAGACCCGTAATCATCTGCGCAAACCACAATGGCATGAAAGCCAAAACACACAGCACAGGTACTCACACACACCAACGGACATTGTAACAATAATGGACAGCCCAATGGAAACCAAAGGACACACTTAATACAAATACTAATCTGTGGGAATATGGGACAGGTGTGCGTAATGAAAGTTTTGGAGGGATCCGTGACAAGATTGCTACTTTAAGTCTATCAAAAGTGTGTGCAAGTTTGAGCATGTGTCCATTAGGTCAATAGAAAAATGTTTTATCAGCATTTATCAGGTGCTTCAATTTATCACATTTGACAAAAAAAATATACAATGATGGAAAGACCTGTGTGTTGTCCTTGTTAATGCAGACAGAGAAGAGCTCCAACTTCTTAATCATAGCCTCAATTTCTTCCCGCACATTGAATATAGTTGCACAGTCCCTGTAATCCTAGATTCATCATGCAAGCGGTGTCAAATGAAAATGGTCAGTAAAAAAAACTTTAAGCTAGTCTCTCAATTCAAAAAAACATGTCAATACTTTGCCCCTTGATAACCAGTGCACTTCTGTATGTTGTGAAAGTGTTACATGGTCACTGCCCATATAATTGCATAGTGCAGAAAATACATGAGAGTTCAGGGGCCTTGCAGCAAGAGCCTCTCAGTGGATGCTACAGTGTACCCAAGTGGCATCAGGAGCAACTGCTTGCATGTGCGTTACCACTCCACTATGTCTCCCTGTCATGGCTTTTGCCTCATCAGTACAGATACCAACACGAGCAGTAGCTACGCTTGTCTACATACGGACCGTTTGTGGAATTCCCGCAAGAGAATAACGGTTAATGTGATGGAATGTTCATTATTTGACTAAGCTACCTGTATTTGACATTGAGTTGTTATTTCGCTGAACAATAGATGGTTTAATTTTATTTATGGTAGTGAAACGAGGCTACTCAGGTGAGAAATGTAAAAATATTTAAAAAATAAAAATCACCCAAATGTATAGCCCCGTTGTTTGAAAATGTGAAGAAAACAAATATGTAAGTGTTTTAAAAAAAAAATGTGAATCACATTTTTATTTGGCGTACCCCAGTTTGGGAATACCTGGTCTAGATAATGAATAGAAATACACAGAAACAATTGACTCATAAATAGCTTACAGCACACCAACTCTACTGCTTTGTAAAGCTTGGCCTATAAATCTGACCTAAACCCAGAACCTCAAAAGCAATATCTCAATTATTCAGTATTATTGCCCTTCAAGACTTCCTCCATAACCACTCATATCTGCCAAAAAGTCATCTTGTGAGAAAGAAGCGGGCACACAGCTATAACCTGGAGGCATTGTGTTAAGTTCAAACATCAAGCTGTCTGTGCTGACACGCTTGTGTGGTCTGAATCCAACCACCAGACTCCATCTAATTTACTATACAGGAAACAGCCCGGAGTTGTTGCCTCGGCTGTAAGGCCTAAGCATTAACACATGATTTGTAGGGACGTGCCAATTTCTGATGAAACATGCATTCGCCTCACTGGAAATGCTAAATTTCACCCATGAGTCACAATAAGAGCTCTGTGTTATGCAAACTACTCTATGCCAACCTGCCAGCGGGTGTCTCCCATGTCCAAGAGGAATACCAGGGTAACAAAGGACTGGAAGAGGCTTACCGTAATCGATAAATAATAGAACCCTGACTATGGCAAATATATGCTAATGCTCATGCTACCATAACAGTTAACATACAGTTGTAAAACATACAGCATCAATATGACTAAAATGCTTATGGTTTGTTATTTACCCATCTTTAAAATAGACATCAATCATTACAAGTCCTAAAGGATAAGCAATCTCAAACAAAGTGTTTCCCTTAGAGAATCGAATGTAGAAAAGACAGATTTTAATATTTTATTAGCAAAAATAACCCCACAAAAAACATTCTAAATACCAATGCTCCAGCATAATTAAAACCGAATACATTTTCAGAAAATGTTTCTTCAAAAGCTGTTAAATTGACACAAAAAAGAACCACCATTCATCCAACAAACACTATAATAAAACAGCCAAAAATGTTTTCAGCCACTGTCAATGAGTTAGTAAATGGTTTCAATGTGTTAGCTAAAAAGGTCAATTCAAGCCACCAACCTGAGAATCTGTAAACAACTGTACTTCATGAGATCTCAAAGACAGTTAACTAACTCTTCTAAACAATTGTATTGGTATTCTTTAATAATTCAATTATTCTACCTCCCTTGAACCCCGAGTAGATTTTGGTTTGTAAAATACCTTACTTTCAGCTTGAACGTTCTGCACTTAGGTCTATTGTAGGTAAAGCAAACCTGCAGATCGCTTCTAAACAATCACTTGTCGGGTAAAGGAAAAAAACACATTGTGGATCTTGCTATTTAACAGAACATACATAGTTTTGTAGTGCCATAGTCAACGATTAAAGAGCTTTGACTGGGGTGAAATATACCAACTACATGGAGTGCTCTGAACATTGTCTACCATATGATAAGTACACATTAGTCACAACCCCTAAAAGCTACAGTATTTAAAAGTCCATAAGGACACCATGTGGTGACTACAGACATCCATTAACACATCCAAATCTGAGGATAGACATTGTCAACTGCAAATTAACATTTTCATCTTAACCGTCACCCCAAGTGCATAAAGAAACCGGTAACTCTAAAATTGTGGTTCAGTCTGAACTAATGTCAACTTAATGAAAACATTTACTTTCACGATACAATTCACGTTGTTTTCTGCTGCAGCAATCACAGAATAACACGAAATTGTGCCATTGCTGGCTAGGGATGATTATTCTGAGTAAATGATGGTAAATATACCAAAATGGTTTTGAAGTTGAACCAACTGGCAATATATACATTTTTTTGTAATCATATTAAAGTTTGATTAAATCATTGCATAGTCGAAAAGTAGTAGTCTAAACGTTATTCATGGATTTAGCAGGCACATTTAATTAAAGAAATACATTTGATATTTAAGTAACTCTAGATCAACGGCTAAAAGACTAAGTGTATGTATACACACTGTACAAAAAATGTGGAACGCCCCCCTTTTCCATGACAGACTGACCAGGATCCCTTATTGATGTCACTTGTTAAATCCACTTCAAAATCAGGTGTAGATGAAGGGGAGGAGACACGTTAAAGAATGATTTTTAAGCCTAGAAACAATTTAAACATGGAATGTGTATGTGAGCCATTCAGAGAGTGAATGGGCAAGACAATTGCCTTTGAACGGGGTATGGTAGTAGGTGCCAGGTGCACTGGTTTGTGTTTGATACAGTCCCCTGTGTGTCAAGAATGGTCCACCTCCCAAAGGACATCCAGCCAACTTGACAACTGTGGGAAGTATTGGAGTCAACATGTGGCACACTTTTGACACCTTGTAGAGTCCAGAATTGAGGCTGTTCTGAGGGCAAAAGGGGGTGCAACTCAATATTTGGAAGGTGTTCCTAATGTTTTGTACACAGTGTATAAGCAACAGTATGACATCAAAATTAAAGACTGAAAACATAGCTCCATATTGAAAACACATACAGTAAGTGAAAATAATGGTTAGCAAAAAAAAAAAAAAATGTTCTATTTAATCTATACATGCCAATCAGAAACAAGTGTATACAAGTAATATAGCAAACACCAAGCCCCTAATCACAATTGAATAATGTCCTTTACAGTGTGAATATGGCACAATTCCTCTAGTGCAAATGAACAAAGAAAACAAGAGTACAAACCTGATCAGTCAGTTGATGAAGCCCCAAAGTTTCTCAAAATGGTGTGCCTTGTTTTAAATTGTTCATTGATCTATGGCACCAGTGAAAAGGCCACAGTCGTGTAATGCTTACTTATCTGACAATAGGAGTGAGCTATTTGGAATTAATTTGATCAGTTTACATTAAATAATTGGTTTAAATGATTGAACATTACACCATTCATATTCAAGGGAACCCTGATCAAACACAGTAATGTTTTAAATAAGGTACTGTACAATAAATATACATTAAGATGAACTTGATCTCATGTGAGGGATGTGCGAGTGTACGGTAAAAAAATTTTTTTGCTTTGAAAATGTAATAGTCTTACAAACCCATTAAGTAAAAAGAACAAACTCTATCCGGTACCAAATCAAGATTCCCTAAAAACAACGGGTTAGGAGAATTAACATAGCAGGTTAGGAGAATTAGGTTAAGGTTAGGAAAAGGGTTAGAGTTGGATAAAATGCTCTCTTAACCTGCTTCGAAAAGTAACTTCCGGTCATAGCTGTATTGAAGTGTCATGTTTTTAGAGTCCAGTACCAAATCAGGCAGGTGTTCTGGCACTAACTACTACAAACTAAGGCAGGTAGGGTGAGGTCAGATGGACAGGGGTCAGTCATGGGACCAAGACGAAGTGATACCCTGCCTCTGACTTCCTGCTCTACTACTCTTCTGTTTGTCGTACTTGACTGACACGATGAGGAAGACCAGCAGGGTGAGGCCCTGGATCCCCGCTAGCAGGAAGAAGTAGTAGTTGAGCTGGGAGTCATTGATGTTACCTAGAGGGAGGGAGAGGGGCACAGGGCATGATGACAGAAATCAGTGCAACATCTCAGAAACAGACACCACAAGAACCTGCAGAGAGGAAGAGATGGAAAGAGAAGAGGGTATGATGCAGATGTCATAAATCGCGAGTCACAATAAATAAGGGGTATTGAAAGAGCAAAACATGACAAAACAGCAGTGGTTGATGCAACCTGCAGAGAGGGAGAAAGGGTCAGATGGATGGGAGCATGACGGCAACATCACAAAGCAGTGTTCCACATTAAAGGGATGCATACTGTTTATTCAGGCATACAGATGTAGGATCTTAATTTGAGCCCGTTTGCTACAGCAGGAAAATAATCCTGCAGTAACAGGAAAAATGTATTAATTGTGTGGATTATAATGGAATGGCCATTTTTGTAGGGGTTGATACATTTTTGGTTAGGGCAAATCAAGTCAAATTTGTTAGTGGAAATTACAAACTTTAGAAGCATTTGTAAAACTCAAATACACCACAGCAACAAAAGTTATAAAATTAAGACCCTACATCTGCATGGGCATAACCTGGCAATGTCACATGGCAACAAAGGTGGTTCTGTTTCCATGTTTAGCTCACTCTTTCCAGATAAATAAAAGGAGATCTGTCTGAAGTGGCTTGTGCATGAGAAGAAACAGCTCTGTTAAAGTGCAGAGGGAAGCTGCTTTCGTCTGGTCTTATTTACTTATGAGATGTTCGACGCAGTTTGACCCCACACTTCAATGATCATATGGAGGGTATTATTGAGGATCTGGGATTTAAGCTTGAGAAATAACAGAACAGTCTGGACCCTCAGCTGTAAGGCGAGGCAGGGAGTCTCAACACAATTATTAAAGGACTGTTTCCTCAGAGGAACACATACAATAAAAAGCTAAAATCACAATGATGCTCACTTCCTTGTTTGACCTTCACTCTGGCTTAGTGGGATTGAAATAGAAGGTGTGTGTGTGTGTGTGTGTGTGTGTATTGGAGACACTGGCACAGCATGTCATAGAAAATGTGACTATTTTCAGTACAAACTGACTGGTCAGCAACCCTATGCAAACCATACCACCATCTTGTATCTGTAGTAGTATAGAATTCAAATTGTCTAAGACAATATTACCCTTCGGTCTTAATAAGATAAATTGGCATACTTCTTTCTCAGTTAAATATCACCAGGCTCCAGTTTCAGCAGTGGATCATTACTAAGAAGCCTCTTCCCGAGGTTTATATTTGCACCCAGCTATTGCAGTCTTTACTTCTGAATGTTGGCACTGCTAATTAGTTGTCCCTATTCAAACCAACACTGGAGGGGATTTCTAACCAGAATCTGTTTTTCCTGCTATAGTTTGACATGAAGGGAAAAGCCGACAGCTGCAGTAAATCCTCCATTTTGAAACTTAAAAATGGAACATTGTCTGACAATTTTGTTGGCATTAGAGAAGCTTTCCACCCCTGGCAGTCTGGTTTACTGGCCTTGCTGTACAGCCAGAAGCACTTCTAATGCAAATCACAGCTATTCATTTGACGGCTGTTCCAAACCTCTGCCAATAACTGCACATTTTCAGTTTTCCGCTCTCCATCTCAGACGACTCCCAGACAGTCCTAGTAAAATTCTTGCATGAGAAATTTCTCTTGGCTAAGAAGCTATTTTTTTTCTTTTTGACCATCTTTACTGAAAACTAATCACAGTAAGGTACTTAATTGATATGCAGAAATGATTTGATAGAGATAAAAACGGCTGCATTGGACCTTAAACCATGTAGTTAGAAATGACATACGATTGAACAGCGCTGCCCATCTATGTGAATGTAATTTCACTAATTGAAAACATTTAATATAACATTCAAAAGGACAGGAAATTTCTGTCCTGATTAGACTGGCGACAGTCATTTTGTGATTCTACAATAGGTAAAGCGCCACCAGTGTATCAGTGTAGAAATAGCATGGAGGAGCCAAACACTAAATCTTTTTCCATCTCAGGCCTTGTTCGTTGATGCTCCCCACCTCACTCAAGCTGGGACATGTTTAAAATGTAAGTAAAACACCAAAGAATAGATTCTGACGTAATGTTGAATAATTCATAGGGAATAAAACAGTGCGCACAGTATGGGTATACTGGCAGAGAGTCTGCTGCTTGTATTTCAAAATCGATAGCTGACAGAGTCTGAAAGCACAGCTTTAATTAAACATGGTTGATGGCTTTAACGTCTCTAGGGTATGTGGGACGCTAGCGTCCCATCTGGTGAGTGAGATTGCGGAGCGCCAAATTCAAGTACAGAAATACTTATTATAAAAATTCAGAAAAGATAACTATTTTACATAGGTTTAAAGATTCACTTCTTGTGAATCCAACCACAGTGTCAGATTTCAAAAATGCTTTACGGCGAAAGCATACCTTACGATTATTTGAGAACATAGCCCAGCAGACAAATCATTACAAACAGTAACCAGCCAAGTAGAAGAGTTACACAAGTCAGAAATAGAGATACAAATTAATCACTTACCTTTGATGATCTTCATATGGTTGCACTCAGAAGACATTCATTTATGCAATAAATGTTCCTTTTGTTCGATAAAGTCGCTCTTTATATCCGAAAACAAAGTTGTTTGTGCGTTTTCTTCAGTAATCCACAGGCTCAAACGCAGTCACAACAGACACAAAATCCAAATTGTATCCGTAAAGTTCATAGAAACATGTCAAACGATGTTTATATTCAACCCTCAGGTTGTTTTTAGCCTAAATAATCGATAATATTTAAACAGGACAATAACGACGTTAAAAGGTAAACAAGAAAGGCACTCTCTCGGTCGTGCGCATGAAAAACCTCTGACACGGCAGGGTCCACTCATTCAGACTGCTCTTACTCCCTCATTTTTCAGAATACAAGCCTGAAACAATTTCTAAAGACTGTTGACATCTACTGGAATTTGAGTCCTAAGTCAATGGATACTGTAATGGCATTGAATAGAAAACTACAACAACAAAAATAAATCCTACTTCCTGAATGGATTTTTCTCAGGTTTTCGCCTGCCAAATCAGTTCTGTTATACTCACAGACATTATTTTAACAGTTTTGGAAACTTTAGAGTGTTTTCTATCCAAATTATATGCATATCCTATCTTCTGGGCCTGAGTAGAAGGCAGTTTAATTTGGGCACGCTTTTCATCCAAAATTCCAAATGCTGCCCCCTACCCTAGAGAAGTTAAGGGGACTGGGAGAGCAGAGGCCAAGGCAGAACTGCAGCTGAATAAATACATGTTGAGGGGAAAGAACACCCCATTCATTGACCTTAACTTAAGGATCGGCGTTCCGTCAATGGGAGAGTTGTAAATCATTCAGCGCGTTGTCAACATCGCAGATTTTAGAGAAACAACACGTCGGCTCGCTCCGGGTTGGAGCGAGCCGGTCGCATCCACGCTTCGGTCTGCAGGTTGTATAACTTTTTCATTACATTTCATTATAGTACAACGGTCTGATTTGTCTAATCTTAGCAATTTCTTCTTAGCTAGCTACATAGTCGTCGTTGTATCAAAGATAATTGCGTAATTATCGTATTTCGTCGTCTCCTATCTGCCCAACACGTTCACCGTCTACCGTAGCACTGTAGTAACTATCACACTCAACTGAACGACTTGATTAGTGTAGTATTAGCTAGCTACATAGTTGTCTTTGCTGTCTTCGTATCCAAGATAATTGTGTAGTTTAGAGTGTGTAGTCTTAGAGTGATTATCTTAATTCACCGAGGTTAGCTAGCCAGCTATTTTGTCGTCCTTAACGTAGGAGACACTCCTAGCTAGTCAATAGCCAGCCAACGTCTACTGAATAGAACTTTCGCATTCCGGTCGCATTCCGCGTCGCTCCACAGGTAGTATCACTTTCATTTCATTTCATTACAGTCCCAACGGTGTGATTTGTTTGATCGTAGCTAGCTACATAGCTAGCTACATAGCCGTCTTTGTTTCAAAGATAATTGTGTAGTCTAGAGCGATTTTCTAGATTAGCTAGCCAGCTATTGTCGTTCTCCTAACGCAACGTAACGTAACCAACACTGCTAGCTAGCCAGCTAGCTCCCGCAGCATTGTAGAAACTTCACACTCAACCGTACGACTTGATTAGGGTAGTGTCAACAACGCAGCTAGCCTACCCCAGCAGTACTGTATAATTTTAATCATTTTAGTCAATTAGATTCTTGCTACGTAAGCTTAACTTTCTGAACATTCGAGACGTGTAGTCCACTTGTCATTCCAATCTCCTCTGCATTAGCGTAGCCTCTTCTCTAGCCTGTCAACTATTTGTCTGTCTATCCCTGTTCTCTCCTCTCTGCACAGACCATACAAACGCTCCACACCGCATGGCCGCGGCCACCCTAATCTGGTGGTCCCAGCGCGCACGACCCACGTGGAGTTCCAGGTCTCCGGTAGCCTCTGGAACTGCCGATCTGCGGCCAACAAGGCAGAGTTCATCTCAGCCTATGCCTCCCTCCAGTCCCTCGACTTCTTGGCACTGACGGAAACATGGATCACCACAGACAACACTGCTACTCCTACTGCTCTCTCTTCGTCTGCCCACGTGTTCTCGCACACCCGAGCTTCTGGTCAGCGGGGTGGTGGCACCGGTATCCTCATCTCTCCCAAGTGGTCATTCTCTCTTTCTCCCCTTACCCATCTGTCTATCGCCTCCTTTGAATTCCATGCTGTCACAGTTACCAGCCCTTTCAATCTTAACATCCTTATAATTTATCGCCCTCCAGGTTCCCTCGGAGAGTTCATCAATGAGCTTGATGCCTTGATAAGCTCCTTTCCTGAGGACGGCTCACCTCTCACAGTTCTGGGCGACTTTAACCTCCCCACGTCTACCTTTGACTCATTCCTCTCTGCCTCCTTCTTTCCACTCCTCTCCTCTTTTGACCTCACCCTCTCACCTTCCCCCCCTACTCACAAGGCAGGCAATACGCTCGACCTCATCTTTACTAGATGCTGTTCTTCCACTAACCTCACTGCAACTCCCCTCCAAGTCTCCGACCACTACCTTGTATCCTTTTCCCTCTCGCTCTCATCCAACACTTCCCACACTGCCCCTACTCGGATGGTATCGCGCCGTCCCAACCTTCGCTCTCTCTCCCCCGCTACTCTCTCCTCTTCCATCCTATCATCTCTTCCCTCTGCTCAAACCTTCTCCAACCTATCTCCTGATTCTGCCTCCTCAACCCTCCTCTCCTCCCTTTCTGCATCCTTTGACGCTCTATGTCCCCTATCCTCCAGGCCGGCTCGGTCCTCCCCTCCCGCTCCGTGGCTCGACGACTCATTGCGAGCTCACAGAACAGGGCTCCGGGCAGCCGAGCGAAAATGGAGGAAAACTCGCCTCCCTGCGGACCTGGCATCCTTTCACTCCCTCCTCTCTACATTTTCCTCCTCTGTCTCTGCTGCTAAAGCCACTTTCTACCACTCTAAATTCCAAGCATCTGCCTCTAACCCTAGGAAGCTCTTTGCCACCTTCTCCTCCCTCTTGAATCCTCCCCCCTCCCTCCTCCCTCTCTGCAGATGACTTCGTCAACCATTTTGAAAAGAAGGTCGACGACATCCGATCCTCGTTTGCTAAGTCAAACGACACCGCTGGTTCTGCTCACACTGCCCTACCCTGTGCTCTGACCTCTTTCTCCCCTCTCTCTCCAGATGACATCTCGCGTCTTGTGACGGCCGGCCGCCCAACAACCTGCCCGCTTGACCCTATCCCCTCCTCTCTTCTCCAGACCATCTCCGGTGACCTTCTCCCTTACCTCACCTCGCTCATCAACTCATCCCTGACCGCTGGCTACGTCCCTCCCGTCTTCAAGAGAGCGAGAGTTGCACCCCTTCTGAAAAAACCTACACTCGATCCCTCCGATGTCAACAACTACAGACCAGTATCCCTTCTTTCTTTTCTCTCCAAAACTCTTGAACGTGCCGTCCTTGGCCAGCTCTCCCGCTATCTCTCTCAGAATGACCTTCTTGATCCAAATCAGTCAGGTTTCAAGACTAGTCATTCAACTGAGACTGCTCTTCTCTGTATCACTGAGGCGCTCCGCACTGCTAAAGCTAACTCTCTCTCCTCTGCTCTCATCCTTCTAGACCTATCGGCTGCCTTCGATACTGTGAACCATCAGATCCTCCTCTCCACCCTCTCCGAGTTGGGCATCTCCGGCGCGGCCCACGCTTGGATTGCGTCCTACCTGACAGGTCGCTCCTACCAGGTGGCGTGGCGAGAATCCGTCTCCTCACCACGTGCTCTCACCACTGGTGTCCCCAGGGCTCTGTTCTAGGCCCTCTCCTATTCTCGCTATACACCAAGTCACTTGGCTCTGTCATAACCTCACATGGTCTCTCCTATCATTGCTATGCAGACGACACACAATTAATCTTCTCCTTTCCCCCTTCTGACGACCAGGTGGCGAATCGCATCTCTGCATGTCTGGCAGACATATCAGTGTGGATGACGGATCATCACCTCAAGCTGAACCTCGGCAAGACGGAGCTGCTCTTCCTCCCGGGAAGGACTGCCCGTTCCATGATCTCGCCATCACGGTTGACAACTCCATTGTGTCCTCGTCCCAGAGCGCTAAGAACCTCGGCGTGATCCTGGACAACACCCTGTCGTTCTCAAATAACATCAAGGCGGTGGCCCGTTCCTGTAGGTTCATGCTCTACAACATCCGCAGAGTACGACCCTGCCTCACACAGGAAGCGGCGCAGGTCCTAATCCAGGCACTTGTCATCTCCCGTCTGGATTACTGCAACTCGCTGTTGGCTGGGCTCCCTGCCTGGTGCCATTAAACCCCTACAACTCATCCAGAACGCCGCAGCCCGTCTGGTGTTCAACCTTCCCAAGTTCTCTCACGTCACCCCGCTCCTCCGCTCTCTCCACTGGCTTCCAGTTGAAGCTCGCATCCGCTACAAGACCATGGTGCTTGCCTACGGAGCTGGGAGGGGAACGGCACCTCAGTACCTCCAGGCTCTGATCAGGCCCTACACCCAAACAAGGGCACTGCGTTCATCCACCTCTGGCCTGCTCGCCTCCCTACCACTGAGGAAGTACAGTTCCCGCTCAGCCCAGTCAAAACTGTTCGCTGCTCTGGCCCCCCAATGGTGGAACAAACTCCCTCACGACGCCAGGACAGCGGAGTCAATCACCACCTTCCGGAGACACCTGAAACCCCACCTCTTTAAGGAATACCTAGGATAGGATAAAGTAATCCCCCCCCCCCCTTAAAAGACCTAGATGCACTATTGTAAAGTGGCTGTTCCACTGGATGTCATAAGGTGAAAGCACCAATTTGTAAGTCGCTCTGGATAAGAGCGTCTGCTAAATGACTTAAATGTAAATGTTAAATGGTACATATAAGTGTCTTATATTGGCTGAAAGTTTAAATTCTTGTTAATATAACTGCACTGTCCAATTTACAGTAGCTAATACTGCGAAAAAAATGCCATGCTATTGTTTGAGAGCTCCTAACAAACCACTTCAACACGATAGGTTTCAAAAAATTCACCTCTGAAGGTTAAATGTGTACTTACATTCTGAAATCTTGCTTTGATTTATCATCCAAAGGGTCCTAGAGATAACATGACGTGTCATTTTGTTACATAAAATCCATTTTCATATCCTAAAAAAAGGTTCATATAGCACACACGATCGATTTTGTATTACCACTCGTTCAATTTGCAAAGAAAATAATCTGTCCCTAAACCCTGTTTGAACGAGTCAAATCACGTTCCTTCCCATCTATTCCTCAGAGATCCTAGAAGGTGACAAGACTTCACTAGGGGTGTAGTACATCCTGTAGGACACCATATATGGTCAGAGAGCGCCGCCTTCATGGCACGTCATCACTTGAACGGCTGTATCGTTGTCAAATCAGGGTCAAACAAAGCTAGCTAGATAGCCAATGAGCTGGGCTTTACGGGAGTATCCGGAGTTCATGTATATGTGGTAAAATGTAGGTGCTAACCTTGTATGACAGCATACCTTTTAATTTTGGACAAAGTAAGGATATTCAGAGTTATGAAGTTATGAAAACTGGTTGTTTTGCAAATGTTTAACATATAATATGGCTACTAATACTTGGAAAGCTAAATCAAAGTCGAAGTGTACAGATTTGACGATATTCTTGCAGAAAAATGGAATATGAATGTGAATGTTTCCTTCATGATTTGCCCAAATGTCTCTGGGGACTTCACACTAAAAATCTTGTCGGTCAGTCATTCTTCAAGTTATCCATCTGAAACTTTACACTGCTGCCATCTTGTGGACACTGTGCATCGGAATTATTTCTCTTGCAGTTCAAAGATGGTGGTAGAAATTTTGTATTTGTATTTTCTTCTACCAGACCTATTGTGTTATATTCTCCTACATTCAATTCACATTTCCACAAACTTCAAAGTGTTTCCTTTCAAATGGTACCAATAATATGCATATCCTTGCAGCTGAATAAATCCATGTTGAGGTGAAAGAGCACCCCATTCATTGACCTTAATTGTGTAGTATTTTATAGATTCAATAAACATCACTGGAGAATAAGTTATATAACTGGCTCCGGGGGAATATCAGGGGACGACTGATTAGCGAAAAACATGTTTATGGGGTGTGTTTGAAAAATTGCGCAAGGTTTACATTTTTTGTAATGGTACTTACCGAATTTCATTAGTCTGCCTGCCCCCCAGAGCCCACTTGGCTGATAAGCACTTTCAAAAGTGTGGTAATTACGGCAGCAAAAGAAAAAACATGTATAAACCATTAACGAACCACATTGATATTTTACAAGTATTTAAAACAGCCAAATGCTGAGTAGGGGAGGGAAAAGTGCAACTCAATCGATATGTAGGAGGAACGCAGCGCTACCCAGAGTTGGGACGCTGAAGGGAACTTCGTGTCCGTTTGCCTCCGAATATGATTCTAGCCACCACGAGTTCATTATGCAATAATAATAATAACAACAACAACAGACCCCTGAGATGGTCATCAGTCATAGCTGAAGGGTCTTTTTTACAGTGTCTGTGGCAATAACCATGCCACTGTATGGCTGGGCTGTTGTACTGTATTTGAGCAAGTCATGTTGTGCAGAGATGGATCACGTCAATATCAATTTAAGGTTTTTGAAATTGATCAATACATTTAAGCTCTCAATGCAAATGTTCCAACAGTTTCACACTTCAAGGCATTCAATACCATTTTCTGGTACCAAATTAATTTAGTGAAAGGAATTAATGCAGGTTATGTTTTCAACTCTGTCTAAACATATTCTGCTGCAAAACTTCTGTATTGACTAGACGAAACGGATTCAGTAGAGCAATCATGAGTATCGGTAATTATAAATACATTGATAATTGTATCTATCAATACCATTATTAGCTTATCTATAGAGAAATCACTATGCAGAACTTTGACACCATTAAAGGAAATAACAGGCTTCTGCTGTTAGATTCATTGTTAAATTTAAAGTTATTGGGAGTTGATCAGATGGCATTTACAGCATTAAAAAAAACTCAGATTTTTTTCCTTTCATAGGGAGACATTTTGCTGTAGTATTTACATGTACAGTACATGTACAGATGAATTCGGAAGTTTACATACACTTAGGTTGGAGTCATTTAAACTCGTTTTTCAACCACTCCACAAATGATAGTTTTGGCAAGTCGGTTAGGACATCTACTTTGCGCATGACAAGTAATTTTTCCAACAATTGTTTACAGACAGATTATTTCACTTATAATTCACTGTTTCACAATTCCAGTGGGTCAGAAGTTGACTGTGCCTTTAAACAGCTTGGAAAATTCCAGAAAATGATGCCATGGCTTTAGAAGCTTCTGATAGGCTAATTGACATCATTTGAGTCAATTGGAGGTGTACCTGTGGATGTATTTCAAGGCCTACCTTCAAACTCATTGCCTCTTTGCCTGACATCATGGGAAAATCAAAAGAAATCAACCAAGACCTTAGAAAAAAAAAGTAGACCGCACAGAGCTGTGCATAAAAGACCGACCTATCCCATGGGGAAGGGAGAAGGAGGAAGGGGTGGACACCCACCCTGCCATACTGGCAACACTTTATGGGTTATTGCACTAATAATGGCGCCGACTAGGGAAACGTTGCCACTATTCTGTTCTTAGTGCCAGTCTGCAGGTTCAAACTAAAACAACGTAACTAATAAATGGCATCTTTATGCTTTCATTAATAAAATGATAAAAAAACTCTTTAAAAATGCCAATGTTTATTTAGTCATGGATCCATAACAAATTACTATAGGAATAAATATCACTGAATTACAGAAATATCCTCCAATCCTCTATGTAATTATTGGCGGAGAGTCACGTCATGTTATCCGATATACTGTAGGTCTACTGTAGGCAACATGAGTATCACTAGCGTTGAGTAATGTGCTGTTAAAAGTTGTCTAGGTCTTATTTATTTAAAGAGCATAATGAAGTTAGAAGCAATAGGATTTGAAGCAATAGCCTACAACTATTTTAGCACCGTTTCGACACTGCTCTGAGACAAGCATGGGGACTGGTCTTGATAAAATCTCATTGATTTTTATTTTCATTAAAATCTCGGTTTGGGTATTAGTTAGACTAGAATTAGAAAATTAGGGTGTTTAAATTATGCTCATAGTGTAACCTTTATTTAACTAGGCAAGTCAGTTAAGAACAAATTTGTATTTACAAGGACAGCCTACTCCTTCCTCCCTGTCGGGAAATGAACTCCGGTCTCCCGCGTGCCCGCAATCTCTAGTACAGCCATTATTAAAGGCTACCAAATGCTTCTCAAAGATTCCCTCTGGTGGTCAAACTAGCACTAACTAGCATTAATGGTACCAGTGGTTCACACTTAAATAACCTGCCATAGAATTCTGTGGCACCATACAAGCTGCGCTGCAGTACACTGCAACTTTTAAAGGAGGAACCACTGTACCTACCCGAATGCATAGTCCCAACTGTAAAAATGTGGTGGAGGTGGAATAATGGTTTGGGGGAGGCCCCTTAATTCCAGTGAAAGGAAATGTAAACGCTACAGCATACAATGACATTCTAGACAATTCTGTATTTCCAACCGTGTGGCAACAGTTGGGAAGGCCCTTTCCTGTTTCAGCATGACAATGCCCCTGATCACAAAAGCGAGGTCCATACAGAAATGGTTTGTCGAGATCATTAGAGGAAGAACTTGACTGGCCTGCACAGAGCCCTGACCTCAACCCCATCGACCACCTTTGGGATGAATTGGAACGCCGACTGCGAGCCAGGCCTAATCCCCCAACATCAGTGCCCAACCTCACTAATACTTGTGGCTGAATGGAAGCAAGTCCCCGCAGCAATGTTCCAACATCTAGTGGAAAGCCTTCCCAGAAGAGTGGAGGCTGTTATAGCAGCAAAGGGGTGACCAACTCCATATTAATGCCCAGGATTTTGGAGTGAAATGTTTGACGAATAGTTGTCCACATACAGTGTATCATATTATTAAGAAAACCAGATACTAGCTGTAATCTCAAGAGTTATTGAAAGATGAATAGCTCTGAGCATTTCTCCTTTTCTGGAACCTTTGCTCCCCCATTAAAACACTGACATTTCACTAAGCGTCACCCAGTGGTCCGTGAACAGGATATGAGGGTCTCAACCAAAACTGTGAATGTCCAAAATCCCCAGACATCTGATCCTGGATCAGTCAGGACTTGAAATCGGTACAATAAAAATAAAAGGCCATTTCCTGGTCTTGACTGCAGCTACATACTCAGAGCATCATGCATCTGTGTTCCTAAAAGTCAATGATGTATGAATAAATACATTGGGCAACAACTGAAAGGAGCACCCGTTTCAGCAGAATAAACCATCTGTAGGTGTACAAGCAAAGGCAGAAGGTTGACCTTTCGTTGACTTTACCCATGGGGTTAACTGAGCACATTGCAGTCTCCGTCAGAGGAGACGATGGCTGCCTTTTCTAGGACCACATAAAGGAATGTGATAATGACCAGTCATACAGTATGTGGCGTCACTAAGTCGAATACATAATACAAATACTAGTTACCAAAAGCATATGCTTTTACATTTGGACAGATGTTGTCTGTATCAATGTATCTAACGTTGCTTCTCTACCTGTTCATGTCTGCTGCTAGTTTGTGTGGATTAGAAGAGAGGAGGTGGTGTAGTGCGACAGAGGAGGAGGTGGTGTAGTGCAACAGAGGAGGAGGTGGTGTAGTGCGACAGAGGAGGAGGTGGTGTAGTGCGACAGAGGAGGAGGTGGTGTAGTGCGACAGAGGAGGAGGTGGTGTAGTGCGACAGAGGAGGAGGTGGTGTAGTGCGACAGAGGAGGAGGTGGTGTAGTGCGACAGAGGAGGAGGTGGTGTAGTGCGACAGAGGAGGAGGTGGTGTAGTGCGACAGAGAGGTGGTGGTGTAGTGCGACAGAGAGGTGAGTAGTAGCCTCCAGCATGCCAAGGAGGTAGCTAGCTAGCTTGCCAGCTCTCTGGTGTGCCCAAGTGGCAGCTTTACTTAAGAGTTAATAAGAGGAGTGGGCTGTGTAATCAGGCCCCCAGCCTGTGATTAATATTGGGTGTCTGTCCCCAAGCCTGCACCACTCTAAACAGGAGCTTGGTGAGCCGAGTAATCCATGCTTCACTCCGCCTCCGCCATGTAAATGAGAGCGCTGAGTCACAGGAGTGTGGTGGTGGTGGGGGGGTAGAGACCGGTAAAGCCCAGCAAAGTAAGTGGAAAAGACAACAGCACAACAAACTGATTTCTGACAGGCTTTGAGGCTAAAGCTTTGATCGACCGCCTTACGCTGTCCGGTCTCTCTTTAAATTACTTTTTCAAAAAGGAGAGAGAGCGAGAGAAAGAAAGCTCGCAGGCAAACTGGGGTCTCGTTTAACAATCAAATGATGCTTACTAAACAAACGGCCCCTAGGGAAGGCGAGGGGTGGATTTAGGAAGCCATGCCAAGCATCTCCAAGTGCTTACATCATCAAAAATACCTCCCAACTTGTCGGCACACTGTATTAATGAGCTATTAGGTGTTTATGGGTAAACAATTTATAGTGTGGTCTTATTTACCGCACACTCCCAGGAAGGTGCATTTGGGCCAGGAGGCTCCTCTCACCAGGGAACACATCCATTTACTGCCAGCGCCATGCCATTTATTCTATCACTACGACAGAGTTACACAAACCTTTTGTTGTTAGTCTGACATCTCTATTTATGACGGAAAACGCTGTTAAAACGAGAAAAAAAAAGGGAATTGAACCAGGTCATTTTTTTTTCTTCGGATCAACTAATTTACTAAAATCAGGACGAGACATGAAAGTTCTTGTCCCCCAGGAAATGCATTTATGTTGACGTTGTGAGACTAAATCCTGCTGAAGTAATCCAAGTGCCAATACGGTGTTCTGCTATATGAGGACAACAGTAAATTTGTCACACTGCTGATGTTCCTGTCAAATCAATTTTACAGTAACATCTATAAAAACGCAAGACATTGAGCATGAGAAGCATAATATCATAGTTTTCATCATCCCCGGAAAACTGTGTTCATAAAGATCAATGACCAGTGTGTTGATGGCAGTTCAGAGGCTGTTTAAGGCCCATTGCGCCGACAGGTTTCCCTAGAGTCCGTATACAGATCATTATGCAGGCTGAGTCGATACAATGCACCATCATTCTCAATCACATTGCTTCTCTCTGAAGAGCCTGTCCACCTCCTCTAACGTGAGTAATGAACATTGTTTCATAAGAACCTGCTTTAAGAGCTTGTATTGGCTGTGGGTTTGCGCTCATACCAAAATCCTTGTGGGAGGACATCCAGCCAATCCCCTTGAGGGAGACTATGGACAGTAGGCCGGAACCCACGAAGGAGCCAATCCCAGAGAAGAAGAAGAACAGCCCCATGATGGCACTCTGCATGGACCTGGGGGCAGCTAAGTAGGCAAACTCCAGACCTGGAAGAGGAGACAGAGACACTTAACTCATCAAATAAACTATAAATACTAACAAGTCAACCCTCATGCAGTACATCTGGCCATACAGAGTAAACATTGACTGATGCTAACATTGATCCAAACACATTTCTAGACTCTGGGCAAACAACATCCATATCTGTACCCTGGCTGGGGGTGATGAACAGTTCAAAGTGTTTTCGATGACTTTGGCAGAGGACAGCCCATTGGCCATGTGTGAATGTGGCTGTAGTATAGTGGTCAGCAGCAGACTGTGTGTCACAGTGAGTATGACTCATTACCCACGGGCCCCACATTGACACAGTAGCCAAGGGACAATCACTACGGAATCAACTCCAATGAATCACTGTAGAGCGCCAATTTAGAGATAAGATTTATATTAGAATAACAGGCCTTTCATCCATAACAACTTGACAAATGTATATACATGAGATAAGAGGCTTTGGCCCACTGCAGCATTGTTTGACTGCTAAATATCAGCAAATCAAATCAAATTTATTTATATAGCCCTTCGTACATCAGCTGATATCTCAAAGTGCTGTACAGAAACCCAGCCTAAAACCCCAAACAGCAAACAATGCAGGTGTAAAATCAGCGAAACGTAAAGCTATTCTCCCCACAGCAGGCTACCAGTCTGAAGCACCTATTCAGCTGCTATTGTTTCTGGAAAAGTCCCTCAATATTTTGTGTCGTGAGACAGAGGAGGGGATTGAGGGGGAGGGAGGGAGAGCAAGAGGGGGAATCAAATAGTTTTTCTTTTGCCATGAGAGTTGCCTGCCTGCTAGCTGACATTGATCATTTAATGTCGCGTCAAACCTGTGATTTTTCAAATGAGGTCCTATGACTGCAGCTGTCAGGAGAGATTAGGGAGCCTCTGTTATCCAATGAGTCCCACTAACGTTGACGCGTTTATCTACCATTGGATTAGTCTTTCTTCTTCATCCGTAGATATTAACCATTAGTCTGTGTGATTAACGGGGGCTGAGCTAGAGCTGTGTTTGATACAAGGACGTCTGTAGAGTGCAAATGAATAAAAGCCATCTATGAAAAGCTGAGACTCACAGGAAGATGTAAGTGTAAAATGTTTTGACACAAGCCACACAAAAGCCGTAAATGGTTCTTCCACATAGACTATAGGAAATCACAGGACATAGTGTCTATAATACAATAATAAGTTCATAGTGGCTGTCTAACTCCAAATGCCACACATTTATCTCTGACTAGTTGGATATTAACTTCCCAGTGAGCAAACATTTTATACTTACAGCATTTATATAAATTCATTTATCAGGGTTTTGCTTTGGCTGACCTTTTTTTTGTTAGTACGACTAATGAACGCAAACATTTGTGTCAAAATGGTTTTGTGTTCTACTTCTAGCTCTGGTTGTCCTGAAAATAAAATGGTAAAATACTTCATTGTGAAGCTAAATAAAGGCTGGACGTGCAAATAAATGAAAGTCAGATAAATGAGAAGTCGATTTTTTGATGGAGTCTCAGAACCTAAGGTTTTAAGAATGCCCTCTTTACACCTTCCTCTGTGGGAAAAATTACCAAAAAATGCATGCGACACATGACTCCTCTCACAGTTACCTGGACTGGGACTAATGTAGCTTGTTACGACACATGACTCCTCTCACAGTTACCTGGACTGGGACTAATGTAGCTTGTTACGATACATGACTCCTCTCACAGTTACCTGGACTAATGTAGCTTGTTACGACACATGACTCCTCTCACAGTTACCTGGACTGGGACTAATGTAGCTTGTTACGACACATGACTCCTCTCACAGTTACCTGGACTGGGACTAATGTAGCTTGTTACGATACATGACTCCTCTCAGTTACCTGGACTGGGACTAATGTAGCTTGTTACGATACATGACTCCTCTCACAGTTACCTGGACTGGGACTAACAGCTTGTTACGATATATGACTCCTCTCACAGTTACCTGGACTGGGACTGACGTAGCTTGTTACGATACAGAAGGAGGACTGAAACAAAATAAAACATTACTAATAGAAAAAAAGAATGTGGGGTGAAAACTTTATTACACTGTCAAACACTCTGCCACAACATACCTGACCTTTCCATTTGTTTCCACCTGAAAACATTTCTTTATTTGTATCCTCGGGTAACCTTTTCACAGCAAATGAAAAAAGCTGTAATAGCCTACATATCATAGGGGGAATGCATGAGGTTTCTCGGACAATGCACAGCAGTACAATGGGATCTGTAGTGAAAAAGTGGTATTTGCAGGACAATTTTCAATGAATCCCCTACTTGTCTATGTTGAGGTGGATACAATGAGTCGAGATGGAATAATAATGATGTCCGCTTCCCAACCATACGCAAAACAAAACAGCCTGACCTTCTTGCACCAAGAGGCAGAATTATTCAAAAGGAAAGCAGAAAGTTAAAATATTTTATTAAGCTTTCTCCCGAGGGCTGTGTTGCAGGGGTGATTTTTCATTCTTGGAAAAAAACATTAGCCTTTAACATTTTCAAAAGAGCAATACATAATTAAAAATCCCAGAGGGGAACATTTTGCAAAGTTTTCGTATATTCTTAGTGCCTGAAAGCAGGAGAACTGCGGGTGGTGTATAAGCACAGAATTACCCTAGTCCCTCTGAGGCTGAAGGAATTGTAGTGGGGGAGGTGGGAACGTAGATGTATTAAAAGGATTTATTCAAACAGTATAAGACCAAGGGGAAACTGTTTTTCCAGACATATGTCACAATTCAGTCAACCAATTTTCCTTGAAGATATCCCCAGTGGGGGAAGTTTATTTTAGGGCTCCCCACAGCTTTCTTCTGTCTGTATTTGAATTTCATGGGCATTCTGATATGGGAGTAAAGTGTGACTGCCAGTGGTTTTTTAATAGACACCTCAGGCAAACCAATGTGTACGCTGTTCCAAACATAACTTAATCATGTTCAATTGATTTAATCCGGTTAGTTCATTTTCTTTGTATCTGTGCAATGTCTTTGCATCCGCCCTCAGCCACACAACATCTACCTACAGTGTCTTTTTCCCCTGGTTAGGACTAGTCCTAGTTGAAGTTGGAAGCAGTAATGCTTCCAAGGAACATAAGGTGGCAGAGCTGGCATTGACACCAATCCCTCCACACCAACCAACATGGTTGGCCATTGTAATGGCATCTAGGGGATCCACAGAGCTTATGGCCATGACACAGTCACAGCTACTTCTTTAGACTGAGTCAGTCTATGGGTGCCAGAAGAAAGTGGATGACTGGATGCCGGGGGCTTCACTCAAGACAGTGTTGAATGCTTTGGCAGACCACTCAGTCGTCTGGCTCACATTTCAGCCTACCCCACGAGGCACAATACAAAGACTAAACACTGAGTCACTAAAGGTCTCCTTTGTGAAGATGCCATTTTTGGGCTAAGGAAGAGAAGAAACACAATCTTCAGAAACAACTAGCAATAACTAACACATTATAGAGATTATGTATGAAAGACATGTTGAAGAAAATGTGGGAAAAAATTATTCCTCTTATATGATACAATAGACCTTGTGGACTTGTTTTTTGAAACTATGCAATGTAAAAAAACATATGGTGACGAAGTGACCGCAATGACAGTGCACCGAATGGACAGATGGGAGGATGACGCAATCATGAAGAGAGGTGTCAACAACCCCAGTCATCCAGGTAATTGATACCTGTCCGAAACTGAAGCCCGAGCCTGGTAATGATCATGATTTCAGGAGAAATAAAAAGAAAATAATGAGGTAGGATTCTATTGATTTCAATGGCACTCTGCTTGTAGAGTCAAAATGGACAGCTTATGTAATATCTACATCTAACAATACCTCAACCTTCAAAGATATGAGGGAGGACAGATTGTAGGATTTGCTCCTCATGTGAATAGAAGTTCTTAAGTCAACAGTAAAGCTGTTCTTCAGTCGATCGCTACGGTGACGACAATGAACTGACGACGCCAACATCTATCTAGGAGCAACAGTTGTTCAATCAAGGGCAAGCAGAAGAAAATAGCCTGTCATTTTGTGCTTGTAGGCTTTGCAGTTGACAAGTGTGTCACCACACACAGGAATGACAAAGATTTGACATGCAAAGGATTTCTGCACAACTGACAATTCATATCCACGATTCAAAGCATAACTTTACTTTCTCTGAGTAGAACAGCATGAATTCGTTTCACTTTCGAACATATGAATGTTGGCATAATAATTCTCTACAGATCCATATTGTAGCATCTTCTTTGATCTTTGCCACGCCCACACACTGAGTCCACATACAGTGCATTCGGAAAGTCTTCAGACCCCAGGACTTTCTCCCAATTCTGTTACGTTACAGAATTGGGACGTTAGTCAAATTTACAGTCTACAGGGTAGACATTTTTAATGTTGTAAATGACTATTGTAGGCATAGAGGGCCATTATCAGCAACCATCACTCCTGTGTTCCAATGGCACGTTGTGTTAGCTAATCCAAGTTTATCATTTTAAAACGGCTAACTGATCATTAGAAAACCCTTCTCCAATTATGTTAGCACAGCTGAAAACTGTTGTTCTGATTAAAGAAGCAATAAAACTGGCCTTCTTTAGACTAGTTGAGTATCTGGAGCATCAGCATTTGTGGGTTCAATTACAGGCTCAACATGGCCAGAAAAAGACCTTTCTTCTGAATCTCGTCCGTCTATTCTTGTTCTGAGAAATGATGGCTATTCCATGCGAGACATTTTGTACGATATCTTCAGTTTCTTGGCAATTTCTCACAAGGAATAGCCTTCATTTCTGAGAACAAGAATAGACTGACAAGTTGCAGAAGAAAGTTCTTTGTTTCTGGCCATTTTGAGCCTGTAAACCCCCCCCCCCCACAAATGCTGATGCTCCAGATACTCAACTAATCTAAAAGGCAGCCAGTTTTATTGCTTCTTTAATCAGAACAACTGTTTTCAACTGTGCTAACATAATTGCAAAAGGGTTTTCTAAATGATCGATTAGCCTTTTAAAATTATAAACTTGGATTAGTTAACACAACGTGCCATTGAAACACATGAGTGATGGTTGCTGATAATGGCCCTCTGTACGCCTGTCTAAATATTCCATTAAAAAAAAATGTAATCAGGCGTTTCCAGCTACAATAGTAATTTACAACATTAACAATGTCTACACTGTATTTCTGATCAATGATGTTATTTTAATAGACAAAAGTGCTTCTTTCAAAAACAAATACATTTCTAACTGATCCCAAACTTTGAATGGTAGTGTAAATGTGGTATATTGCTTAATTTCATTTGTGACCAAAGTCTAACAAAATATCACAAATTGCCCC
Organism: Oncorhynchus nerka; assembly: GCF_034236695.1. Taxonomy (NCBI): domain Eukaryota; kingdom Metazoa; phylum Chordata; class Actinopteri; order Salmoniformes; family Salmonidae; genus Oncorhynchus; species Oncorhynchus nerka. The sequence continues at coordinate 28,636,510 of NC_088422.1, read as the reverse complement.
TTTAAGGGTGGGAGGTTACCATGGTGACGCGACTTGAATCATGTCAGACTCAATCTCACAGGCACAGACGAGTAGCCGCGTTGTCTTCTCTACCCAACAGTCATAGCCGCAGGACGTAGTTTGGGGGTGGGGTCGCTGCTGATTTTTCAAAACTAAATGCATTTGTATTTGAGCGTTTACCAGCATTTGTAACTTGAGTCTGATCATTATCTGTACAAAACAGCTATTCTGATAATACTTGTGGAATATAAAAATACTTGCTTGATATAGGTTTTCCAGTTTCTTGAAATACTTAACAAAATGCTTATTTCTACAGGTAAACTGAAAAGGTCTATTCATTCCTTTTACATTTTAGTAGATGCTGATATCCAAAGAAATGTACAGTAGTGAATGCATACATTTTCATATGTTTTTGTATTGGTCCCCCATGGGAATTAAACCCACAACCCTAGCTTTGCAAGCACCATGCTCTACCAACTGAGCCATATCATCACAAACCACTTGATGTCTCAATGAAGTCAATTACTGTATTATGCATTGTTTTTCTCCATGGTGATGGAAAGTCTACAGGAACAAACCTAGATTACCAGCCTATGTACAATATAGTCATCTACATTTACATTAAGGGGTTTGTAAGGATGATCCATTAATTCTGCACAAAAACGGGTTGTTTTCCATGTCATTTGATAAAAAATATTTGTGTCTTTGCTCATACCTTTGCACCTTTTCATGTAAATGTTTGAGGACAGGGTTTTGTTATTTGTGGATTTCATTAGAATGACAAATCACAGAGGAGGAGACATGGCAACAACTATTGAACCCTGCAAGATACTGTACATGATTATACAGCAGAGATGCTGGAAAATTATGTTTTTGCTGGTGCTAGAGATGTCTATATTGGTCCGCTAATAGTAGTAAAGGCCCAGTGCACTACCTTTGTGAATAAAAAAAAAAATATATATATATATATATAAAAAGAAAAACGTAATTCAGATTTCTCAGGGGGGCTGCAGCACCCTTAGCACCCTACTTCCCCAGCAATGCTACCAGTTGGAACTCAAACATAGAAAAACTGGGGCCAGACAGGCAGTGTAGCAGCGCGAGGTGGAATAGGCTATCGGATTCGCAGTTATTTGACTTAGTGCAATTTATTTATGAAACAAAAACAGCAGAAAAACTTTGAAAACAGCTACTGCTCATTTATTTTGCTACAGTATACTGTAAAATGTAATCCTAGTTGACTATTTGTATTCACAAATGCGAGTGACATGCTCGCACTGTGGAGCCCTGACCACCTGCCAACATGGCTGTTGAAAGTCATCTTACCCGCCAATGCCAAAATCTACCCACATTTGGCGGGTGTTAATTTTAGGTCCTGGGAAAAATCAATCCCCACTGATTGATCCCTCCCTCCTTACCTAGCAATTTCAACAATAGCTCAGACAACGGCTGCTACACAAATGTAAGGATGCAGAGGAAGGGTTTTTGTGTTTTAGAAAATAACCATTGATTGGAGTCTTAAGAATGAGCAGAGGAAACATCAATGTCAGGTTGTACAAAGGCTGGAGGAGAGGAAGACTATTCATCACAACGCACGCTAAAGACTACTTTACTTTTACATTGACTACTGCACTTCAACTTGCCCTTTAACAAAACCTGCCATTATTGCCTACCGGATAATGGTAGTGCTGTAATCAAGATAGGAATGCTAACCATCCTCCATCTAGTATTGACTGCAAGACCAAGTTAGAATTGTTAACCAAATCTGTTAGACAATTATCATCGTCATTATCAGATCTCTGCATCTCTTTATAATGGTATATATATCCACTGGGCAACCGAACAGCTTTCTACTCACCTGCGATGCTGGCAAAGATTTCGCTGATTCCAATGAGCACATACTGAGGTACCTGCCACCATATGGGCAGATCTGCTGCGTAGTAGATGACGTCGCCAAAGACCTGGTCGAATGTGCCATTAGACTTGATGATCTCAAGTCGTTTTGTCTCCAGTATACCTGTAGGGGTAAACGTATTTAGTTCGAGATGCTTGAATTATGTCACTGCATATATACAAGACACAGATGGAAACAAAAACATGTTCCCGTCTTTCGGAACTCTCCATTATGGATTATTAAAATATTTAGGTACTTTTACATAACTAATGAGGGAAAAGAAAACACTACGAAAGAAATCAATGGCTATCCACCTTTGCTGATATTAACTTGGACCGATTCATCTTTTAAAAACTTTCTTTGCCGAGATGCACCACTTTCTCAAGCCCCAAAAAGTAATAAAAATGGCAGATGCATTCACACCGTAAACAGGGCAGATCGAGAAATGCCTGCCCTCAAAATACAACCATCAGAAAAACAGAATACTTGTTAAAAGTCCTAAGCGTTCTATATTAAGAGACACAGACAACCAAACATATTCTGTTGCAGGAGTTAGGGGGATCTGACAGTCCATTAGGGCTTAAGTGTCAAATCAAAGCCAGTGCTTCATTAAGATCACATTTGCACGCTCACACTCAGTGATTACAGAAGTTTGTAATGGAAGAGAGAGCCATCAACTTAACAATAACACCCCTAGCAGTTGTCATCTGCAGCTGCTGATTCCTAAAAGCTTTATTTGGTAACCATTATCATGGAAGCAGCAGCTATTTCTAGATAACTCCCAGAGACATACTCCTATCGTCGCCCCACAATTAATGCTGTATTTGAGAGGGGATGGGGCCTTATAATCCATCTAGGCTATAATACTGCTTGTCCATCCAAGGCAAGGCGGTTGCTGCCCTGCCCAAAGCAACTTCTTACACGCACACATATACTGCTTTTTTAACATCATATAAGGCATTTGAGCCCTATCCCTGGGCTTAAAATAAATAAAACTAGAGCTACTTTTGGACATCTAATATAGAACATATTCAATACTAGCTAAACAGATCGTTGAAAGTGATAAAAAATGCAATGTCATTGGCCTTAAATTCAATGTCAAAGCTTCTTTGGCATGTTTCCCACACCATGTGGTGAGGGCCAGCGTTGTGGTTCACAACTCAACAAGAGCAGGTCGGCATAGCGATAGATGCCAACCCTGTGAACGGAGGATGGCAGCCCTGTGAACGGAGGATGGCAGGTGTGCAAGGCAGTGTTGATGCTAGCTGTGCCCGGGGCAACATACCACTATGGCTGATACACAGCTACACATCTGTCTGTGTCCTATGGTGTGTGTTCCCTATATAGTTACATCATGTCAGAGACGCAAACTCGGTCTCAACCTTTAAGTCTTTACTGAAGACTCATCTCTTCAGTGGGTCATATGATTGAGTGTAGTCTGGCCCAGGAGTGGGAAGGTGAACGGAAAGGCTCTGGAGCAACGAACCGCCCTTGCTGTCTCTGCCTGGCCGGTTCCCCTCTTTCCACTGGGATTCTCTGCCTCTAACCCTGTTACGGGGGCTGAGTCACTGGCTTACTGGGGCTCTCTCATGCCGTCCCTGGGGGGGGAGTGCGTCACCTGGGTGGGTTGATTCACTGTTGTGGTCAGCCTGTCTGGGTTGGCGCCCCCTCCTTGGGTTGTGCCGTGGCGGAGATCTTTGTGGGCTATACTCGGCCTTGTCTCAGGATGGTAAGTTGGTGGTTGAAGATATCCCTCTAGTGGTGTGGGGGCTGTGCTTTGGCAAAGTGGGTGGGGTTATATCCTTCCTGTCTGGCCCTGTCCGGGGGTGGCCTCGGATGGGGCCACAGTGTCTCCTGACCCCTCCTGTCTCAGCCTCCAGTATTTATGCTGCAATAGTTTATGTGTCGGGGGGCTAGGGTCAGTTTGTTATATCTGGAGTACTTCTCCTGTCCTATTCGGTGTCCTGTGTGAATCTAAGTGTGCGTTCTCTAATTCTCTCCTTCTTTCTCTCTCTCGGAGGACCTGAGCCCTAGGACCATGCCCCAGGACTACCTGACATGATGACTCCTTGCTGTCCCCAGTCCACCTGGCCATGCTGCTGCTCCAGTTTCAACTGGCCTGGGCCCTAGGACCATGTCCCAGGACTACCTGACATGATGACTCCTTGCTGTCCCCAGTCCACCTGGCCATGCTGCTGCTCCAGTTTCAACTGTTCTGCCTTACTATTATTCAACCATGCTGGTCATTTATGAACATTTGAACATCTTGGCCACGTTCTGTTATAATCTCCACCCGGCACAGCCAGAAGAGGACTGGCCACTCCACATATGCTCTCTCTAATTCTCTCTTTCTTTCTCTCTCTCGGAGGACCTGAGCCCTAGGACCGTGCCCCAGGACTACCTGACATGATGACTCCTTGCTGTCCCCAGTCCACCTGACTGTGCTGCTGCTCCAGTTTCAACTGTTCTGCCTTATTATTATTCGACCATGCTGGTCATTTATGAACATTTGAACATCTTGGTCATGTTCTGTTATAATCTCTACCCGGCACAGCCAGAAGAGGACTGGCCACCCCACATAGCCTGGTTCCTCTCTAGGTTTCTTCCTAGGTTTTGGCCTTTCTAGGGAGTTTTTCCTAGCCACCGTGCTTTTATACCTGCATTGTTTGCTGTTTGGGGTTTTAGGCTGGGTTTCTGTACAGCACTTTGAGATATCAGCTGATGTACGAAGGGCTATATAAATAAATTTGATTTGATCATGAGGTCAGTTATCCTACAGTGTTCCCCATCTATACACTAGGAGATGAGTTAAAGGAAGCAGAGGGCGAAGGCTTCTTTAATATAATGGTTAGCAGGAGTAACAGAGTACCAACGTTCAATAGAATTAAAAGCCCTCGCCGAAGGGGAACATAGCATGTTACAGACAATGAAAAGTATAGGACATAGTGTTTCCAAAAGTAATGAATATACTATAATGTCTCTGTGATTTGCTGTCTTATACATTAAAAGAGAGTATTTCATAGATATGCCAGTGGGAGTACTGTCTAACCACAGTGATGCAGTATGAAGAGGTGGGAACATGCAGGGTATAGTAAAGGAGTTGTGCAGCATTCACCACTTCCATGTCCTCTGTGTGACCAATGGCCACAGTAGATGATGCTGCGCTGCCATAAACCAAATTGTTTCTGAAATATTCAAGCTTTTTCTTCGCTCTACTTTCAAGTGATGCGATTTCCTTTTAAAATGTTCTTATGGTAAATAAAAGGCTGGAAAAAAAAGCCTTCCAACATCTGAAATAAATACAGTGAGCTCCAAAAGTAGTGGGACATTGACAAATGTTTTGTTGTTTTGGCTCCGTACTCGAGCACTTTGGATTTGAAATGATACAATATCATGAGGTTAAAGTGCACACTGTCAGCTTTAATTTGAGGGTATTCACATCTGTATCGGGTGAACCGTTTAGAAATTACAGCAAAATTCTATTGGGCACAAAATAATCGAACACAACCAAAACAAACAGATAAAGCGTCCAACAAGTCCATAAAGTCACAAGCTTGATGTAATCATTGCATGCTATGAATATGGGACATAATACTAAACTTTTGACTACTTATTATATTGAATTCGTCCCAATAATTTTTGGCCCCCTAAAAATGGGGAGACTATGTACAAAAAGTGCTGTAATTTCTAAACAGTTCACCCAATATGGATGAAAATACTGTTAAATTAAAGCTGACACTCTGCACTTTAATCTCAGTCATTGTATCATTCAAATCCAAAGTGCTGGAGTACAGAGCCAGAACAACAAACCATTTGTCACTGTCCCAATACTTTAAGCTCAGTATATATACTCAATAATAAATGACATAGTGAGCATCTAGACAGCACTGTGTCCAAAGAATAACCTAATTAAAAGTGGTTAATATAACTTTACAATGGCAAACAAAACAAACACTTTTTCCACTGGTGCTGTTGAAGTTCTGTCTCATCAGACAGGCTAAAATAAAGATCTTTCCTGCCTACCTACAATACCTTGTGTGCACGTGCACACACACACACAAAGTTGGTAAGTAGATGCTCCTGCAGAGTGCCTGTGGTTGGCTGTGGTTTATTAATGACGATGCTGCAGTAGTGAGTGGGATCCAGCCAAGCCGCTCTGTCTCTGGCGAGGGGCTGTTTCTCTGGGGCTTTCATTAGGCTCTGATGACATCCCCACACGGGGTACCAGCTAGCTAAAGCCTCTGGATCACTATCCCTCTATCCACTATGACACAGAAATACAGCAGAATATAAATGTAATAACTACAAGAACAAAGCATTGACTACCAGGACTGCGTTTGTGGGGGTGTTGTTTAATGCTACTGTAAATGAAATATTTTACGCCACACTAGATATTAATTATCCTCTACAAATAGTTGTTAACAGTATTCAGCTGTGAAGACAGGATTCAATATCCCAAATGTCATAGTGGACACAAACACATTTAAAGTGCTCATTATGCTGGAGCGAAAAATAAAATGAAATGTGCATTTGGTTCTCAAGCGTGCCACTGATTTGAGAAAAGCTATTTTCGCTGACTTTAGGCTCGTCTCACTCAAAATGTTTTTGCCTGAATATATGCTATTCAGTCTTCACATAATAATACATTTAAAAAAATAGATTTTATTCCAAATTGAAATGTCAAACTGTCAATTCAAATGAATTTGATTAAACTTTATTTCAAAAGATAATCCACAGTCCGTTATGCAACAGAAGCCGTTTACTCCAAACAAAAACAAGTTTCTATTAATAAGTAGGTCCCTTCCCTGTTTCGTTTGCTCTGTTTGGAAACTGTTTACCATTTTAAGAACCAAACGCATTGCAAGACTTAAAACACACCCCCCAGTTGTCAGGTCTATGAATGTTTAGGATTTTTGCGAAATGATCCCTGGCTGCCTGCCCTTTACCTCCTTAAACTATGTTGAAACATCATCCACATACTGCTAAAATAAAGCCAAGCAACAGAGTACCACAGTATGAGTCATAATACCCATAAAACCTAGTGGTCAAACAGGGAAATGGTTACAATCGTTTTTCAGGGTAAGCAGGGTCTAAAATTAACACCTGCGAGATGATTTTGGAATTGGTGGGTAAAATGTCTTTCACCATCCACATTAGCGGGTGGTCAGGGCTCCATAGTACTCGCATTTGTGAATACAAATTGTTATGTATGATCACATTTATAGTCAAATAAATGTTGCAGTAGCTGTTTTCAAAGTATTTCCTCAGTTTTGTTTCAAAGCTGGTAAATAAAAAAATAAAAAAATAATTTGCACAAAGTCAAAGACCTACGAATCCTACATAGCCTTTTCCACCTAACGCTGCAACACTACCTGGCTGGGGGCTGTGCACATGTGAAGAATGGAGTAAAATATTCATTTTTAGAAGCGCTGAACACATGCATAAAAGTTGGTTTAATTTACTTGAAACTAATGCCTACTGAAGTCAGACTGTCCTTGTGTTTGACTATTTACATGGTTTTGTTCACAAGCCAGGTTGTTTTTCTATGTTTGAATTTCAACAGCTAGGGAAGAGAAGACAGCGCTTCTATTAGTCAGACTCAATCTCACAGGCACAAACAGCGTCACACTACCACGTAACCTCCCGCCTTTAAATGGGCAGGTGAACATTAGTTTTTTCTGTGATACTATGGTTAAAAGACTCCGGTCACAAATGTAATCAATCAATATACCACATTAGTTACTTTTTACTAGTAATACATGTATTGTTTTAGAAAAATTACAAAGCACCCTCATCCAAAATCAGAGTGGCTTGTCGATTTATTTTATCTTCCTGCCACAGTGCCTGGTATTATGACATCTTCACTACAGGCTTGCTCGTCCTGTTTGCCTCATGAATCCTGACCAATGATGTGTATAAACCCTGGATTGCTGATGCTATGTAATGGCCAACGACAGTGCCATATTGGCATTTCCCAGAAGGAGCAGTCCCTCCCATAGCAATTCATGGAATTCTGCAGTATTTCAATAAAATGTTAAGAACAAAATTACATGCATTTACATATTTCTTTGTTGTAGTAAGGGAAAGTAACATTAGTACAAATATATGCTTTTGTTATTTTTTAATGTTTTTTATTCATGTTCAGTTCACTTAATATATTGGCTCAAATATGATATTAAGGAGAATTGAATTTAACATTGAGCTTATAGTCGCGCTGTTCGCCGTATAATTTTTTAAACATGCATTAAGGTGTCTAATAGAATATACTTGTCAAAAATGAATAGACATTAATAAATGCATTTCTATAGCTTCCAATTTATTTTTTTACAATGGAAGAGAACACAAAATGGCTGCGCAGTGGCTTCAAACAGCACACCCTGTCAGTCATCTAGGGTTGATACACATCATTGGTCCTGACATCTACCAGTAATGTCCCCCACAGAATAAGGAACCGCACACAGATCATTGAGAGATGTGAGATCAAGGAGTTGGGTTTTTCCCTAACATGTGACACTTTTAAATGTGGGACATATCATAGTGAACAGTATGAAATTATGAAACTGTGGCTTGAAGAGGATGTTAGGTGGTTTAAATGGAAGATTTACTAGCATGAACTACAATTAAAGTCTCTCTAGACATGCCACGGAATAAGTAAGGGTTTGTACTCCACTCACCAGCCGCCACAGCTGAACACATAACGAAGAACATCCCCACTGCGATCCTCTTGAGGGAGGAGGGCAGCAGGCCTCTGCGTTTGAGGATGGGGTCCACCACTTTGTCCTTAAGAGGGATCAGCATGAGAATAAGCAGTGCGTCGAACATTGTCAGCCAGGCGGCAGGGAAGCGGAACGTCATCTGCCGGGAATTCAGAGGGGGGAAAAAAAAACAAGAGAATATGTACAAGAAGTGCAAAGCATGAAAAACAATAGAAAGAGTGTCAGTGCACTACAGTCCAGTGCTTCGGGGGTGAGAGGGGATGTGCTGATGGCCTCGACACTGTATTGGCACCCTCGAGTGGACAAAACTAAAACTGAACTAAAACTTTATGAAAGTATCCTTTACATTTCACTAAATTATAAATACAAAGATGAATCCTACCAATCCAAAGAACAATTAATCATTGACCAGGATAATTCAGAATTTCTCAAAGCTATGTACTGTAGGTTTGTTAACATGTCCCAACAGCAAGTGTGTTAGGGTGTAATGGGAAATAGATCATTGCAGTAGCAATTAGCATTAGCAAATGACCATAGAAGGAGCGCACAATATTCATTATAATATAGCTATAGATCTAGAAGTCCATTGACAGAATACTCTTCGTAATTATTCACATGAAAATATTAGATAAATGAAATCAATATGGGAAAACATTTTTATATATCTCAAAACGTAGCCTACAATTCAGTTATTTCTGCTAGAATAAGAAACAATGCTACAGCAAACTGCATAGGCCTGATTTATTTTGAATTTCAAATGTTAAGTGCCTCCTGAACTCCCAAAACATCTTCAGTTCTAAACATCTGATGGTCCCATTTATTGCCCGACTGAATGTACATTTCTTAGACTAACTGCTGGTAATTTAAACATTGTGCCTTTGCAGTAGGAGTGTGTCATAGCATACTTTCATGTTTTGGAAAAGTATTTGCACCCGGGTGAATCTAGTTTGAGAGGCAGAGGTGCCCCAGTAGGCACAATTTAACAGGGGTAAGGAAGCACATTAACATGGGTAAATGTTATGCAGAAAAATAGCCCAGACGAGAACAGCTACTCTTCCCTTGGACTGAGTATGCACAGAAGACACCTTAAAAACACAGGTGGACAAAAGTCTGGAAAATGTGGCTTTTTATTCAAGAAGTCTCTGCACTTTGGGAGACTAATGACACATTCATATTTTTGTTTTTTCCTGACCTTCGATAGGAGTTTGCTGGAAAAATAAAACCACAACTCTAAGATACAGCTCAAATGTGTCCTCAGAATCTAAGGAGCACAACATTACTAAGGTAAAGATACCTAATCTCACTTCCCTTTTCATTTTAAAGGACTGCTTAGAGTAGGGTGAAAGCAGTTCCTTTTTTTGGAAACAGATATTGCATGCTGAGAATGAAAATAAGTCATTACATTTCCAGTTTAAATGACACTTGAAAATGTTAAGACATTTAAGACCTTTTCATAAATATCACTATCTGAGAAATGTTCATTTCACCTGAAAGCAGTTTTGAAAGATAGTATTGAAATACAAATGGAAATCTGAATAAGTGGAATGCTTTTGCTCTTTTAGGACTTAAAGATGGATGTTTTAGCACGCTAGAATGTGTGGTTAAAGAGCAAGTGTTTCAGTTCACATTTTACTCTACACTTCCCTTACCAAACCCCAGAGAGACAACGGAATCTAAAAGTATCAAGTAGGAACAAACCCAAACCACTCTAACAGCTGCTTGTCTCTCCTTTGAAGTCATACAGTATGCATATATTATTGTGGATTAGCCAACCACCTCAAATAGGCTACTCCCTGGGAGAAACGGGGGCACACACTACAACAGATGGACTGGCCTAGTCTAGTCAAGAGCATCACCCAGGAACATTATGTCTGACAGAAGCACAAGAGATGCAATAAAAAAAACAGATTGCTCATGTGATTAGGTCAAACTTTTGATTTAATCCTCTGGGCTTTAGGAACCTTGACTGCTTCCAACTGTTGCCTCTGATGCATTATCACCGACCTACTGGCTCATCTCTACAGGGAAACTAATCCTTCCCATTATGAATCAGGACAGACAACTGTAATATTTAACCTTCAAGTAAAAGTAATGGCCAAAATGTAAGAGTATCTAGCATTTGTTCAAAGCAACAGTCACCATCATCATAGCACAAATGCTGGCACACATACAGATAGCAATCAGCTGGAGCACATTCTTTTTAAAGGGACATTTTAAATGAGTTTTATAGTAAAGACATGTAATTTAACTGTAAAACTGTATTACCTTTTAAACAACCAGTCATGATGTTGTCATGTCATTGTTAAACAAATCACTTCATAGGGGGCATGCGAGTTTCAAGTTTCCTGGCCTCCCAAGTGGCTCAGTGGTCTAAGGCACTGCATCGCCGTGTTTGAGGTGTCACTACAGACCTGGGTTCAATCCCAGGCTGTGTCACAGCCAGCCATGACCAGGAGACCCATGAGGCGGCGCACAATTGGCCAAGCATTGGGGAGGGTTTGGCTGGCCCATCCTTTTCCCATCGCAATCTAGCCACTTGTACGGTGTTTTCTACAAAACATTGGTGCGGTTGCCTTCCAGGTTAAGCGAGCAGTGTGTCAAAAAGCAGTGCTGCTTGGCAGGGTTGTGCTTCAGAGGATGGCTCTCGACCTTTGCCTCTCCCGAGTCGGTACATACGCTCTAGAAAAAAGTGGCACGTGGCTGAATCTAGTTGATGATCCTTGCTCTTTTATGATCACTCTTTTATCTCCTGATTTTGAGAAACATGCATGTGAAAATCCTAACTGGCACGCAGATTGGTAAGATAAATTGGCCTCTAGGCCAGGGTTCTAGGCCAAGCTTTTATCCCTTTTCCAATTAGTAATAGTAGTCTTGTCCCATCGCTGTAGCTCCTCTCCCAAGCTGGTACAGGAGTTACAGCGATGGGACAAGACTACTATTACCAACTGGAAAAGGGGTAAAAGCTTACAATTTATCTTACCGATCTGCGTGCCAGTTAGGATTTTCACATGCCAGTTAGGATTTTCACATGCCAGTTAGGATTTTCACATGCCAGTTAGGATTTTCACATGCCAGTTAGGATTTTCACATGCCAGTTAGGATTTTCACATGCCATGTTTCACAAAATCACTGTGTCTTGGTTTATCATAAAAATCTGAATTAAAATAATAGAAATCTAAAAGTTAAAATTCAACTAATGTGTCTATATGCCATATGGACACTGAAGCAGAGTGAACCATTGGCAGCTAAATAAATGAGTGCATGCATGGAACTCAGGAGATAGTCTAGAGCAAGGATCATCAACTAGATTCAGCCACGTGGCACTTTTTTCTAGAGCGTATGTTTGGGGTGCCGAAAGATAATTGCAAATCATTTGTAGACTGCAAGAAGAACCCCCCCCCCCCCAAAAAAGTATTATCTTTTTTTAATGGCTCAGAAAACTTGGGGGCCAAATAAAACCACCCCAAATTCAGCCTGCAGGCTGCCAGTTGGGGAACCCTGGCCTAGAGGCCAATGCAGCAGTAGGCCTATAACTTCCAATGTAAAAACTGTGTAAAAAAATACATAAAGCCGACAAATAAAAACAGCAGAGAATGTCCTGGCGAAAATGTAGGTTCTTTAAAAATCACATCCATCTCTCTACTTCGCCTGTCTGCCTCCCTTTCTATCTGTCATGACTTGAACTAGGTCTATCACTAATGAAGTGCAACATTGTACCAAATCAGCTGGATACATCTGGAAGAGGTGCAAACATGCAACATTGTATCAATTAGCCAATTCCTGGCCCCCTAAGACTTTCCCACACCAGTGTACATTTCACAACGAGGCTTGGTGATTATCGAGGGGGAAGAGTATTTTTCAAATACGGTGAAGATTGAGAAACGTATTATTCACAATGGATGTACTTTATTCTATTTTATAAAGACTTCATTGACATACTGTGCAAGGTGCAGCTCAGCTTATTAGTGCTGGAAGTGGTGAGTGAAAACAATAAGAAATCACATCCCCAAATAGGCACTTTCCTACATATGTGTGCACAGCCATGCACACTCCCTCAACATTAACAGGACAGAGAAACCAGACATGCTCATGTCTCACATGGAGCACTCCAAACAAAAGACAAAGAAAAAAATGGACTAAACTTGTAAATTATGGTTATGAAATAAACCAAATTTGTTTCTCGCAAGTGTAGCTGGTTGTGAACTACGCAAACGTTTCCACCCTGAGAATGGTAAACAACAAATTAATGCATTATTTGATAACACTTTACTTGACACCCAGTGTCACAACACATTATGGCACAGTCATAACAGCTGTCAACCTGCCATAATAGTCACAACACTCATGACACATTTATGCCTGTTGTGAGATTGATATTTTATGGCTGGTTATCACACCTACATAAGGGTCAAAACCCACATTTAGTCAATTGTTTAGTGTCCCTACCAAGAAGTCTCCTTTTGTTTGGAAGTTTGTTCAGTTTTGATATTGTAGTAAATCAGTGCCACGCACAGACATTTTGGGTGGCATGTGCTCAACAACACACAAAAAAATACACAATTAAGGGCACCCACAAGACTTATTGAGCAATTATTACAAGAACAAGGGAAAGCAGCCCAATCCAATGAGTATTTTGCAAAACTATTATGAACTGGAATAAATACTGCACTTAACAATGACCAATACAATTCCAGTCAAAATAGAAGAGAGCAAAAAAATACAAAATACCATTACTATAATCCAAATCCAAGCCACTATCATGTGTCCCAGTGGTTTCCAAACTTTGACCGCGACCCCCAAAAAGGAATGGTAGAAAACGTGCGACTCCCGCGCAGCAAATCTATGCACAAATGTAGCCTGTCATTACAGCCATAAACGGTGACGCAAAATAGGCTACAGAAATAAACTGCATTTTACACCTGCATTTGGAGCTGAAAGTCATTCATGTTAGCAGCCAATATCAACTAGGTATAACACTACCGTTCAAAAGTCACTTAGAAATGTTTTTATTAGATTTGAATGAAAAGCACATTTTTTGTCCATTAAAATAACATCAAATTGATCATAAATACAGTGTAGACATTGTTAATGTTGTAAATGACTATTGTAGGCTTACAGAGGCCCATTATCTGCAACAATCACTCCTGTGTTCCAATGGCATGTTGTGTTAGCTAATCCAAGTTGATCATTTTTAAAAAAGGTTAACTGATCATTAGAAAACCCTTTTGCAATTATGTTAGCACAGCTGAAAACTGTTGTTCTGATTAAAGAAACAATATAACTGGCCTTCTTTAGACTAGTTGAGTATCTGGAGCATTAGCATTTGTGGGTTCGATTACAAGCTCAAAATGGCCAGAAACAAATAACTTTCTGAAACTCGTCAGTCCATTCTTGATCTGAGAACTGATGGTATTCCACGCGAGAAATTGCCAAGAAACTAAAGATATCGTCCAACGCTGTGTACTACTCCCTTCACAGAACAGCGCAAACTGGCTCGAACCAGAATAGAAAGAGTGGGAGGCCCCGATGCACAACTGAGCAAGAGAACAAGTACATTACGGTCAGGTTTGAAAAACAGATTAGCCAGTTAGCTTGGGTGTTTGACTGCAGTTGTGAGGTCAGAAAGCTTGGATCAACCCTACTGCTCGGCCAGAGCGTCCAGTGCGCTCTGAACTCTCCAATTTACGAACAGACAATCTCACAACACTCTGAATTTACTAACGCCCAGAGCACACTTGCACTCCAGATCGAATTTACGAACACACCCTTGGACTAAGAAAACACACTTTATGACACTGTCAAGAAGCAGTATGACCATCATAATCATATAAGCCAAATAGGCCTATCACACAGTTGAAGTCAGAAGTTTACATACACCTTAGCCAATTACATTTAAACTCTGTTTCACAATTCCTGACATTTAATCCGAGTAAAAATTCCCTGTCTTTGGTCAGTTAGGATGACCACTTTATTTTAAGAATGTGAAATGTCAGACTAATAGTAGATAGAGTGATTGATTTCAGCTTTCATTTCTTTCTTCAAATTCCCAGTGGGTGAGAAGTTTACATACCCAATTAGTATTTGGTAGCATTGCCTTTAAATTTTTAAACTTGGGTTAAATGTTGAGTAACATTGCACAAACTTCCCACAATAAGTTGGGTGAATTTTGGCACATTCCTCCTGACAGAGCTGGCGTACCCGAGTCAGGTTTGTAGGCCTCCTTGCTCGCACATGCTTTTTCCTGTTCTGCCCACAAACTTTCTATAGGATTGAGGTCAGGGCTTTGTTATGGCCACTCCAATACCTTGACTTTGTTGTCCTTAAGCCATTTTGCCACAACTTTGGAAGTATACTTGGGGTCATTGTCCATTGAGAAGAGCCATTTGCGACCAAGCTTTAACTTCCTGACTGATGTCTTGAGATATTGCTACCTCATGTTGCCATCTATTTTGTGAAGTGCACCAGTCCCTCCTGCAGCAAAGCTCCCCCACAACATGATGCTGCCACCCCCGTGCTTCACTGTTGAGATGGTGTTCTTCGGCTTGCAAGCCTCCCCCTTTTTCCTCCAAACATAATGATGATCATTGTGGCCAAACAGTTTTATTTCTATTTCATCAGACCAGAGGACATTTCTCCAAAAAGTATGATCTTTGTCCCCATGTGCAGTTGCAAACCATAGCCTGGGTTTTTTATGGCAAGCTGCCCTTGTGCACTGCCCTATGGGACTCCCAGTTGGCAATTGTTTCTCTCCCTCTAAAAACATAAATACATTTTTGGCCTTTACAAGTATTATTTGGGGCATTATTCAGATTACAAAATCGCTCACTTTAATTGTTTAAAAAAATAAATAATTAACCTCCAAAAGATCATTCTATATGATCAAGTTGATGGCACAGTCATATAGCCCAGCACCTACATAAAGCTGAGTGACTCAATCATTCATGGCTTTGGATCAAAATAAATAAGTACCAACATTCTTTCTATTAAAGAAATGTTTTGGTTATCCTGACCTGGACACCATGTGCAGTATTAGAATAGCCCATAGCAGGACAATATACCTTTACCAACACCTCTCTGTATTTTGATAATTTATGGATGGGGCGTCCCGAGTGGCGCAGCTGCATCACAGTGCAAAATGCGTTGCTACAGATGCAGGTTCGATACCTGTACCGGCCGCCACTGGGAGACCCATGAGGCGGCGTTTGGTTTTCAATTTAGAATCCTCTATGCAATTATTGGTGGAGAGTCACGTCACATTTTTCCATATACTGTAGGCCTACCGTAGGTGACATGAGTCTCACTAGTGTTGAGTAATGTGCTGTTAAAAGTGGTGTAGGTCTTGGGTATTGGTACTGCAATTATACAATTAGGGTGTAGAAATGTTATGCTCTTAGTGTAACCTTTATTTAACTAGGCAAGTCAATTAAGAACAAAGTCTTATTTACAAGGACTGTCTACTCCTTCCTCCCCATCGGGGAATTGAACCCCGGTCTCCCACGTGCCCGCACGACACAGGATTCTTTAGCTAAATAGCCCAGTACTGTAGCCTACTGTTGCACAGCCCCATATT
Organism: Oncorhynchus nerka; assembly: GCF_034236695.1. Lineage (NCBI taxonomy): Eukaryota > Metazoa > Chordata > Actinopteri > Salmoniformes > Salmonidae > Oncorhynchus > Oncorhynchus nerka. The sequence continues at coordinate 28,620,330 of NC_088422.1, read as the reverse complement.
TTCCGTTCCATCCTAACGGAAACTCAGAGGGTTTTTCGCTTTTCTTGGAATAGAAACGCCATAATATTAAGCAAATTAAGCAACATTTCTTAAAATCAGTCCCATACACCATGTTCTTACAAAAAAAGGTTGTAAAATCTCTAGTACAGCCACTATTGAAGGCTATCAACTGATTCTCAAAGATGCACTCTGGTGGTCAAAATAGCATTAATGGTAACAGTGGTTGACACTTAAATAACGTGCCATAGAACTCTGCCGCACCATGCAAGCTGTGCTGTAGTACACTGCAACTTTTAAAGGACAAATCACTGTATGCACTTGATTTAAATATAATAATAAGATCATGATCCTCTCTGTGGCTCTGATGGAGTATTTTCAATGATTTTATTTCAGGAGAAAATATATACATTTTGGCAAATTTTTATTTGCTTAAGACTATTGGATATGACGTATTTTCAAAAAGTAGGTTACTTCCGCATGATTGCAGGAATTATTTTGGACAATAAAAAAAGTACACTGTGCACCCGCCAACTTCCCTTCAATTTGCATGGCTGAAAATATCTTACCGGAGAAAGCATCTGAACAACCGAAACGGCGCCCCTCTGCCTTAATATATGATGCCCATGTATCTGATACTGTCTGGCCGAGAAGAGTATGGCATGCCATAATCTTTTTACAAGACAGCATCAGATACATGGGCTACACATACTGAGACAGAGGTGCTGTTCCGCTCGATCGGATGCTTTATCTGCGTCTTTCTGTCAGAGCGTGTCTCAGTCAAATAAATGAACAATATTTAAAGATGTACAATACAGAAAACTGCTCTGCCATTTCCTGGTTGCTAAAATTCGAAACAGTACGCCTAATTTCAGTTTGTGTGACAAAACAAGCAAGTATAATGTAGAGAATCATTGTACCATTTAAACCGCTGTGAAAAATACAAAAAGATATTGAAGCAAAACCGTATGTAAAAGACGCAAAAACTAATCTTAAGTAGCATAGAAATACTGCACATAGAACCTATCGCTTTTTAGACGTGCATTCAATGAGAACGACAGATCTATGACTCACATTTTGTCGGGTCAAATCAAATGTTATTTGCCACATGCACCGAATACAAGCCCTAAACCAACAATGCAGTTAAGAAAATAGACTAAAACTAAAAAAGTAACAATACAATAAAGCGGCTATATACAGAGGGTACGGAGTCAATGTGCGGGGGTACAGGTTAGTCCAGGTAATATGTACATGTAGGTAGGGGTACTGAGTCAATGTGCGGGGGTACAGGTTAGTCCAGGTAATATGTACATGTAGGTAGGGGTACTGAGTCAATGTGCGGGGGTACAGGTTAGTCCAGGTAATATGTACATGTAGGTAGGGGTAATGTGACTATGCATAGACAATAAACAGGTTAGTCGAGGTAATATGTACATGTAGGTAGGGGTAATGTGACTATGCATAGACAATAAACAGGTTAGTCCAGGTAATATGTACATGTAGGTAGGGGTAATGTGACTATGCATAGACAATAAACAGGTTAGTCCAGGTAATATGTACATGTAGGTAGGGGTAATGTGACTATGCATAGACAATAAACAGGTTAGTCCAGGTAATATGTACATGTAGGTAGGGGTAATGTGACTATGCATAGACAATAAACAGGTTAGTCCAGGTAATATGTACATGTAGGTAGGAGTAATGAGACTATGCATAGATAATAAACAGGTTAGTCCAGGTAATATGTACATGTAGGTAGGGGTAATGAGACTATGCATAGACAATAAACAGGTTAGTCCAGGTAATATGTACATGTAGGTAGGGGTAATGTGACTATGCATAGACAATAAACAGGTTAGTCCAGGTAATATGTACATGTAGGTAGGGGTAATGTGACTATGCATAGATAATAAACAGGTTAGTCCAGGTAATATGTACATGTAGGTAGGGGTAATGTGACTATGCATAGACAATAAACAGGTTAGTCCAGGTAATATGTACATGTAGGTAGGGGTAATGTGACTATGCATAGACAATAAACAGGTTAGTCCAGGTAATATGTACATGTAGGTAGGGGTAATGTGACTATGCATAGACAATAAACAGGTTAGTCCAGGTAATATGTACATGTAGGTAGGGGTAATGTGACTATGCATAGACAATAAACAGGTTAGTCCAGGTAATATGTACATGTAGGTAGGGGTAATGTGACTATGCATAGACAATAAACAGGTTAGTCCAGGTAATATGTACATGTAGGTAGGGGTAATGTGACTATGCATAGACAATAAACAGGTTAGTCCAGGTAATATGTACATGTAGGTAGGGGTAATGTGACTATGCATAGACAATAAACAGGTTAGTCCAGGTAATATGTACATGTAGGTAGGGGTAATGTGACTATGCATAGACAATAAACAGGTTAGTCCAGGTAATATGTACATGTAGGTAGGGGTAATGTGACTATGCATAGACAATAAACAGGTTAGTCCAGGTAATATGTACATGTAGGTAGGGGTAATGTGACTATGCATAGATAATAAACAGGTTAGTCCAGGTAATATGTACATGTAGGTAGGGGTAATGTGACTATGCATAGATAATAAACAGGTTAGTCCAGGTAATATGTACATGTAGGTAGGGGTAATGTGACTATGCATAGATAATAAACAGGTTAGTCCAGGTAATATGTACATGTAGGTAGGGGTAATGTGACTATGCATAGATAATAAACAGGTTAGTCCAGGTAATATGTACATGTAGGTAGGGGTAATGTGACTATGCATAGATAATAAACAGGTTAGTCCAGGTAATATGTACATGTAGGTAGGGGTAATGTGACTATGCATAGATAATAAACAGGTTAGTCCAGGTAATATGTACATGTAGGTAGGGGTAATGTGACTATGCATAGATAATAAACAGGTTAGTCCAGGTAATATGTACATGTAGGTAGGGGTAATGTGACTATGCATAGATAATAAACAGGTTAGTCCAGGTAATATGTACATGTAGGTAGGGGTAATGTGACTATGCATAGACAATAAACAGGTTAGTCCAGGTAATATGTACATGTAGGTAGGGGTAATGTGACTATGCATAGACAATAAACAGGTTAGTCCAGGTAATATGTACATGTAGGTAGGGGTAATGTGACTATGCATAGATAATAAACAGGTTAGTCCAGGTAATATGTACATGTAGGTAGGGGTAATGTGACTATGCATAGACAATAAACAGGTTAGTCCAGGTAATATGTACATGTAGGTAGGGGTAATGTGACTATGCATAGACAATAAACAGGTTAGTCCAGGTAATATGTACATGTAGGTAGGGGTAATGTGACTATGCATAGACAATAAACAGGTTAGTCCAGGTAATATGTACATGTAGGTAGGGGTAATGTGACTATGCATAGACAATAAACAGGTTAGTCCAGGTAATATGTACATGTAGGTAGGGGTAATGTGACTATGCATAGACAATAAACAGGTTAGTCCAGGTAATATGTACATGTAGGTAGGGGTAATGTGACTATGCATAGATAATAAACAGGTTAGTCCAGGTAATATGTACATGTAGGTAGGGGTAATGTGACTATGCATAGACAATAAACAGGTTAGTCCAGGTAATATGTACATGTAGGTAGGGGTAATGTGACTATGCATAGACAATAAACAGGTTAGTCCAGGTAATATGTACATGTAGGTAGGGGTAATGTGACTATGCATAGACAATAAACAGGTTAGTCCAGGTAATATGTACATGTAGGGGTAATGTGACTATGCATAGACAATAAACAGGTTAGTCCAGGTAATATGTACATGTAGGTAGGGGTAATGTGACTATGCATAGACAATAAACAGGTTAGTCCAGGTAATATGTACATGTAGGTAGGGGTAATGTGACTATGCATAGACAATAAACAGGTTAGTCCAGGTAATATGTACATGTAGGTAGGGGTAATGTGACTATGCATAGACAATAAACAGGTTAGTCCAGGTAATATGTACATGTAGGTAGGGGTAATGTGACTATGCATAGACAATAAACAGGTTAGTCCAGGTAATATGTACATGTAGGTAGGGGTAATGTGACTATGCATAGATAATAAACAGGTTAGTCCAGGTAATATGTACATGTAGGTAGGGGTAATGTGACTATGCATAGATAATAAACAGGTTAGTCCAGGTAATATGTACATGTAGGTAGGGGTAATGTGACTATGCATAGATAATAAACAGGTTAGTCCAGGTAATATGTACATGTAGGTAGGGGTAATGTGACTATGCATAGATAATAAACAGGTTAGTCCAGGTAATATGTACATGTAGGTAGGGGTAATGTGACTATGCATAGATAATAAACAGGTTAGTCCAGGTAATATGTACATGTAGGTAGGGGTAATGTGACTATGCATAGATAATAAACAGGTTAGTCCAGGTAATATGTACATGTAGGTAGGGGTAATGTGACTATGCATAGATAATAAACAGGTTAGTCCAGGTAATATGTACATGTAGGTAGGGGTAATGTGACTATGCATAGACAATAAACAGGTTAGTCCAGGTAATATGTACATGTAGGTAGGGGTAATGTGACTATGCATAGACAATAAACAGGTTAGTCCAGGTAATATGTACATGTAGGTAGGGGTAATGTGACTATGCATAGACAATAAACAGGTTAGTCCAGGTAATATGTACATGTAGGTAGGGGTAATGTGACTATGCATAGACAATAAACAGGTTAGTCCAGGTAATATGTACATGTAGGTAGGGGTAATGTGACTATGCATAGACAATAAACAGGTTAGTCCAGGTAATATGTACATGTAGGGGTAATGTGACTATGCATAGACAATAAACAGGTTAGTCCAGGTAATATGTACATGTAGGGGTAATGTGACTATGCATAGACAATAAACAGGTTAGTCCAGGTAATATGTACATGTAGGTAGGAGTAATGAGACTATGCATAGACAATAAACAGGTTAGTCCAGGTAATATGTACATGTAGGTAGGGGTAATGTGACTATGCATAGACAATAAACAGGTTAGTCCAGGTAATATGTACATGTAGGTAGGGGTAATGTGACTATGCATAGATAATAAACAGGTTAGTCCAGGTAATATGTACATGTAGGTAGGGGTAATGTGACTATGCATAGATAATAAACAGGTTAGTCCAGGTAATATGTACATGTAGGTAGGGGTAATGTGACTATGCATAGATAATAAACAGGTTAGTCCAGGTAATATGTACATGTAGGTAGGGGTAATGTGACTATGCATAGATAATAAACAGGTTAGTCCAGGTAATATGTACATGTAGGTAGGGGTAATGTGACTATGCATAGATAATAAACAGGTTAGTCCAGGTAATATGTACATGTAGGTAGGGGTAATGTGACTATGCATAGATAATAAACAGGTTAGTCCAGGTAATATGTACATGTAGGTAGGGGTAATGTGACTATGCATAGATAATAAACAGGTTAGTCCAGGTAATATGTACATGTAGGTAGGGGTAATGTGACTATGCATAGACAATAAACAGGTTAGTCCAGGTAATATGTACATGTAGGTAGGGGTAATGTGACTATGCATAGATAATAAACAGGTTAGTCCAGGTAATATGTACATGTAGGTAGGGGTAATGTGACTATGCATAGATAATAAACAGGTTAGTCCAGGTAATATGTACATGTAGGTAGGGGTAATGTGACTATGCATAGACAATAAACAGGTTAGTCCAGGTAATATGTACATGTAGGTAGGGGTAATGTGACTATGCATAGATAATAAACAGGTTAGTCCAGGTAATATGTACATGTAGGTAGGGGTAATGTGACTATGCATAGACAATAAACAGGTTAGTCCAGGTAATATGTACATGTAGGTAGGGGTAATGTGACTATGCATAGACAATAAACAGTGAGTAGCAGCAGTGAAAAAAAAAATGCAAATAGTCCGGGTAGCCATTTGATTAATTGTTCAGGAGTCTTACGGCTTCGGACCTGGACTTGGCGCTCCGGTACCAATTGCCCTACTGGAATTGACAATTTTTGGGGTCTTCCTCTGACACTGCCTAGTCTAGAATCTGGATGGCAGGAAGCTTGGCCCCTCTAATGTATTGGGCCGTACTACCGTCTAGAAGTCGGATGCCAAGCAGTTGCCAAACCAGTCGGTGATGCAACCGGTCAGGATGCTCTTGATGGCGAAGCTGTAGAACTTTGAGGATCTGAGGGCCCATGCAAAATCTTTTCAGTTTCCTGAGGGGGAATAGGTGTTGTCGTGCCCTCTTCACGACTGTTTGGTGCATTTGGACCATGATAGTTTGTTGGTGATGTGGACACCAAGGAACTTGAAGCTCTCAACCCGCTCCACTACAACCGCATCGATGTGAATGGGGGCGTGTTTGGCCCTCCTTTTCCTGTAGTTCACGATCAGCTCCTTTATCTTGCTCATGTTGAGGGAGAGGTTGGTCTCTGACCTCCATATAGGCTGACTCATCGTTGTCGGTGATCAGGCCTACCACCGTTGTTGTCAGCAAACTTAATGGTGTTGGAGTCATGCTTGGCTATGCAGTCGTGGGTGAACAGGGAGTACAGGAGGGGCCCCGCGTTGAGGATCAATGTGTTGCTGCCTACCCTTACCACCTGGGGGCGGCTTTATAACACCTTCCAGAATAAGAAAAAAAAAATCAACCAAGGCTCAGTTTGAGTTTACCTGGTCGGTGCCGGCGCTGCTGTTGGTGCCTGTGCTGGTGTCAGGAATCCTTAAATGTAGGCTCTGGAGGAAATATGTTGTCTGCATCTATAGCACAATGAAAATCAAATAATTACACTAGCAACGTAGGCCTACAGTACATGTTCAAAGTCCCCAAACTCTCACTATTTCTTCAGTTGTAATGCTATTCTGCCTGCAATAACACTGAACGAACGCACCGTTGCTGATGTTACGTCATGTTGCTATGAAAAAAACTAAAGCTGCTTTGTTACCATAAGGAGAAGAGGTTAATACAAATCTCTTACCTGAAAGTACACAGTCCAGTATGGGATAAGAGCAAAGAACACTGGAAGAATTTTCAGCAGTGCTTTCACCTCCTCCACTTTCTCCTCAGGGAATCTCCCTCCATAAGTCACCTTAGCTCCATCAAGCATGGTTGGCTTAGCCCTTAACAAGAGAAGAATAACACAATTGAACAACTTTAAAAAGATCTACAAAGCGGCTACTGCACGTTTTGATAGGGGCCGTACAATTCTGTAAATATTCCTTAAACATAAACTCAGCTACTATTAAACTAAATGCTGGAGATAAGAGACTTAAAACAGGCCTTTTTTGTTTATGTCTCTCCTTTAAATAAATGGCACTTCTGGCAAAAGGACCCATTTTCTACTAAAGCCTATAATCCCTATCTCTTGAGAAAAAGCCTTAATAAGGAATTCTTGAAACGCTGTAGGATTGGCCAACTTAAAACAATGTTAAGTTCTTGAACAGATTGTGCTACTTAGGTTCAAAGTCAAGCAACAGCACTTCAGAATAACTTCCTCCACAATGAATGATGATGATGAATGCCAGGGAAGACCACAAAAAAAAAGTACAGGCTGGGGATCAAAGAAGGGTTTAACATAAAGATATGGTGACCAGACGTCCCCGTTTTCCAGGGACAGTCCCCGTTTTTGGTGGCATGTCCCCGGCTGGAGCTGTCCCCGGAAATGTCCCCATTTTTAACTGTGCGTAAAAAACAGACTGCAAAGTGAAATAATATTATACGTGGCAAGATCGGGCAGCAGAGCCTACCGGTTGATGTCTCAATCGCGTTGTGCTTGTTTTGTCCAGCAGAGGGGGCTGCTAACTATATCAGCTTCATTCACTCTTCTAACTTCTTGCTCGCGCTAGTTTTAGGGAAAACTGCTGTGGAAAACTCAGCCAGAAGCTAGCAAGTGTCAAGTGAATCCACAACATGACCACAAACAAACTTACACTTGTTTTGAGATACTAGCGAATGATGTTGTCACAATTTATTATATAGATAGATGCTCTGCTTTATAAGGTTTTAAATAGCTAATGTTAACTTAGCTAGATAGCTAGCATAACCTAGGTTGCCAGCCACTGTCATGGTAACCAGATTAAAAAACGTTCACATGTAAACATGTAGTGGACGGGCTATTTTGAAAATAGGATTATATTAAAATAATGCACAATTACCTATGAGAATATTTATTTGTAGATTACAATTTTAATGATTTGGCATTATAAGTAGTGTGAAAATGTATTTTGACATTTTCATGGATACATTAGCAAAATGTTTTCTGTTAGAGAGTGGAGAGGAGGAAGACTGGATAGGAAGAAGCGTGAAAGAGATAGGAGGAAAGGTAAAGATATGATTACAGATCCTGCCAATTTATTATTGCAAAACATTTTTTTTAGATAAAATACAAAAATGAGGCAAGCAATGGGAATCTTAACCAAAGTATTTTATCTAATAGTGTACTATATATATATATATATTAGTGTAGGGGGCAGTATTTTGATGTTTGGATGAAAAACATACCCAAATGAAACTGCCTATTTCTCAGGCCCAGAATATGCATACAATTGTCAGATTAGGATAGAAAAGACTCTAAAGTTTCCAAAACTGTAAAAATATTGTCTGTGAGTATAACAGAACTGATATTGCAGGCAAAAACCTGAGGAAAATCCAACCAGGAAGTGCTGTTTTTCCTGAGACCTCTCTGTTCCATTGCATGCCTTCCCTTCATTTAAAGGGAAATCAACCAGATTCCCTTCTCTATGGCTTCCACATGGTGTGTACAGTCTTTAGACATAGTTTCAGGCTTTTATTCTGAAAAATGAGAGAGAAAGATCACATCGCATCAGTGGATGGCTGGGTGCCAGCAGAGTTTTGCATGCGCAACAGCTTGGAGCAGACATTTTCTCTCTCTCTCCTATTGAAAAAGCTACAGTCCGGTAGGATTGCATATAAAACCTGAGGATTGATTATAAAAAACGTTTGACATGTTTCTACGAACTTTACGGATACTATGTGGAATTTGTCTGCCCCGTCGTGACCGCTCGAGCCTGTGGATTTCTGAACAAAACGCGCCAACCAAATGGAGGTATTTTGGATATAAAAATAATCTTTATTGAACAAAAGGAACATTTATTGTGTAACTGGGAGTCTCGTGAGTGTAAACATCTGAAGATCAAAGGTAAGCGATTAATTTGATTGGTCACGAAAGTCAGAAAAGCAATCTACTTTGCTGTAATGTTTTGGCTGATGAGAGAGATGTCCTAACATAAAACGCTTGGATAGCTTTTGCTGTAAATCTTTTTTGAAATCTGACATGCCAGGTGGATTAACAACAAGCTACGCTGTGTTTTGCTATATTGCACTTGTGATTTCATGAAAATTAAATATTTTTAGTAATTTAAAATTTGGCGCTCTACAATTCAGCAGCTGTTGGCGAAAATGATCCCGCTAAAGGGATCGGTGCGCAAAGAAGTTAAGGGAGTAAAAAGAGTGAAGCGAGGAGTGTGGAAGAGTGAGGTGGAAAGGAAGAAAAAGCAGGAAGACAAGTGGAGAAAGATTGGAGGAGAAGAAAAAGTTAAGAGTAAGAAGAGTGACACAAGGAGAGTGAAGAGCAGATGGAAAGAGCCATTTGTACCTCCTCTAATAAACAGAAATGCCATTTTAATGACATGAGAGAATATCCATTTATACGCTCAGGTCAAGATGATAGAATGGTTAACTGCACCCTTTGTAATTCCTCTTTTTTAATTGGCAGCGGGGGAGGAACGGCAGTGGTAGAACATCAACAGACAAAAAAAGCATAAAGCCCCCCTGATTGCACATGTTTGTATGCCCTCTGTCACCACATTCTTCAAGAAGGTAGAGCCTTCCCAAGAAGAATATGCTTTAGCTGTGAAAGGGTGTCTTTGCATACCACACTATGCGACACAATCATGGTTACAGATCTATGGACTGCACAGCACAACTGACACAAAAGCTTTATGAGCCGAAGTCTACATGTGCTAGGACAAAATGTGAAGCCATAGTGAGTAACGTGTTAGCACCATGGGCAACTACTTTGGTAACAGGACCTAGACCACGTTGAATTTGTGTCCCTGTCCATTGATGCGTCCAATCATGGACATGTAAAGCTGCTGCCAGTAGTAGTCAGATATATGGTGGCAACACATCTGTGGAAACAAAACTGCATGATTTTGTTGAATTGAAAGGAGAAACAGGAGGTTGCAGCGGTGGTCATCCAAAAATGTAACCTGCAAAACAAAGTTGTGGCATTCTCTGCCGACAACACAAATACCAACTTTGGAGGACTGAATAGGCTGGGGAGGGTCAATGTCCATACCAAAGTTAAAAATGCTCTGCAGCGGGAGGTGATTGGCATCATTCATAACACGGCCAGAACAGCTTTGGATATGATTCCCCTTGATGTTGAGTACCTGCTCACAAAGATATTTGATAGTTTCATATTTTCACCATCAGAGTAGAAGACTGAAGAGCTTTTGTGAGTTTGTTGGCCAGGAGTACCATAACATTTTAGGACACAGCTATGTTCGCTGGCTGTCCAAGCTCCCTGCTCTAGAAAGAGTGCCATTAAAATCCTTTTTTCTTTCTGAAGACAAATGCCCTGTTGTTGTGAGCAATGTTCGAAGATCCACTGACTGAACTTTGGCTGGCCTTTGTCCATGGAAACTTGACCATATTCAGTGATATTATCAAGATGCTTGAATAACAGGACTGCTGTGGAGTCAGTTGCAATTCTGAGAAACATCGAGGCAAAATTGACTGCAAGATGTGATGACAACTTCATTCCGATTTTAGTCAGAGGACTTCTGAGAGAGCTAGAGGGAAATGGAGCAATGTCTAAAGAGAGCTTTCTCAAAACATCCCAATCATTTTTCACTGTGGCTGTGAACTACTTGCAAGCATGGGGAAAGCACACAGATAATCTAAAATATTTACATTGTCTCCTTTTAAAAAGGCAACCTCAGCGTGAAGAGATCCAGAAGGCAGCAGGCACACTGCAGGAAAAATGCCCCAATGTGACCATCAATGAGGATGCATTGTTTGATGAGGTTACTGGCCTGCAAGAGTTCCTAAAGGGTCGGATCGCTTGAACAAAGGAAAACATCTGAGATACCGCTTAGTCAGAGATGGAGCACGGTGGTTACCCACTTCAAAGAGAACGACATCCCACACACACTAACGTGGCTAGATTAGCATCTGTTGTCAAGTGCTTACCTGGAAGTAATGCACCAGTCGAGAGAGTGTTTTCCAAATGAATGATATATGGACAGCAGCAAGAAATAGGTTCACTGTTCCTACCATCAAGACCATGCTTATTGTGAAGACGAACTTCAACCTCCCCTGCCAGGAGTTCATGGAAAAGCTGGCCAAAGACAGAGCAATCCTGAAGAAGATACATTCTGCTGAGAAATATACAGATTAGGTTGGTATAAGTATATTATGTAGTTACCAATCTCATCATCGTCTTATTTCTTAATTAAGTTGTTAAGTACACTGCTCAAAAAAATAAAGGGAACACTAAGATAACACATCCTAGATCTGAATTAATTAAATATTCTTATTAAATACTTTTTTCTTTACATAGTTGAATGTGCTGACAACAAAATCACACAAACATTTTCAATGGAAATCACATTTATCAACCCATGGAGGTCTGGATTTGGAGTCACACTCAAAATTAAAGTGGAAAACCACACTACAGGCTGATCCAACTTTGATGTAATGTCCTTAAAACAAGTCAAAATGAGGCTCAGTAGTGTGTGTGGCCTCCACGTGCCTGTATGACCTCCCTACAACGCCTGGGCATGCTCCTGATGAGGTGGCGGATGGTCTCCTGAGGGATCTCCTCCCAGACCTGGACTAAAGCATCCGCCAACTCCTGAACAATGCAACGTGGCGTTGGTGGATGAAACGAGACATGATGTCCCAGATGTGCTCAATTGGATTCAGGTCTGGGGAACGGGCGGGCCAGTCCATAGCATCAATGCCTTCCACTTGCAGGAACTGCTGACACACTCCAGCCACATGAGGTCTAGCATTGTCTTGCATTAGGAGGAACCCAGGACCAACCGCGACAGCATATGGTCTCACAAGGGGTCTGAGGATCTCATCTCGGTACCTAATGGCAGTCAGGCTACCTCTGGCGAGCACATGGAGGGCTGTGCGCCCCCAAAGAAATGCCACACTATGACTGACCCACCGCCAAACCGGTCATGCTGGAGGATGTTGCAGGCAGCAGAACGTTCTCCACGGCGTCTCCAGACTGTCACGTCTGTCACATGTGCTCAGTGTAAACCTGCTTTCATCTGTGAAGAGCACAGGGCGCCAGTGGCGAATTTGCCAATCTTGGTGTTCTCTGGCAAATGAAAAACGTCCTGCACGGTGTTGGGCTGTAAGCACAACCCCCACCTGTGGACGTCGGGGCCTCATACCACCCTCATGGAGTCTGTTTCTGACCGTTTGAGCAGACACATGCACATTTGTGGCCTGCTGGAGGTCATTTTGCAGGGCTCTGGCAGTGCTCTTCCTGCTCCTCCTTGCACAATGCAAAGGTAGCGGTCCTGCTGCTGGGTTGTTGCCCTCCTACGGCCTCCTCCATGTCTCCTGATGTACTGGCCTGTCTCCTGGTAGCGCCTCCATGCTCTGGACACTACGCTGACAGACACAGCAAACCTTCTTGCCACAGCTCGCATTGATGTGCCATCCTGGATGAGCTGCACTACCTGAGCCACTTGTGTGGGTTGTAGACTCAGTCTCATGCTACCACTAGAGTGAAAGCACCGCCAGCATTCAAAAGTTACCAAAACATCAGCCAGGAAGCATAGGAACTGAGAAGTGGTCTGTGGTCCCCACCTGCAGAACCACTCCTTTATTGGGGGTGTCTTGCTAATTGCCTATAATTTCCACCTGTTGTCTATTCCATTTGCACAACAGCATGTGAAATGTATTGTCAATCAGTGTGGCTTCCTAAGTGGACAGTTTGATTTCACTGAAGTGTGATTGACTTGGAGTTACATTGTGTTGTTTAAGTGTTCCCTTTACTTTTTTGAGCAGTGTATTTCACATATACTATTGTCTGTTTTTTTAATTTTGCTCATGTTCTCTTCTGCGCTTACTTCTACCAGGACCACTGAATGGCTGTTCAGATCGGACAGTTCTGTCTTGTCTGTAGTGTTTCTGTAATATAGTTGTTTTCTCTGTCTATCACAGTGTGCCTGTTAAGACTAAATACATGAAACCGGAATTGTCCCCCTTTTTTATTTCATAGATAATAACATTGGATATTTTAATGATAGATTGACCGCTGAACTGGAAATGTCCCCGGTTTTAATGTCAGAAATCTGGTCACCTTACATAAAGAGCTACGATCAACACCTAGTGGTGTGGTACTATCTTGGATTAGAGAACAACCATAACATAGCCTTCTTTTTACTCCCAAAGTAGATTAGAACATGTTTGCTACAAAGTCAAGATTGTGTTTCCATTGAGATCAGATAAAGCACAGCCTCTTTCACACCTTTTATCTAGCCTACATATAGATACTGATACTACTAAAAACACATTTCCATTGGAATTTTGAAGTCAACCCAGGTTGGGCTAACTATTGCGTTTCCACTGCCTCCAGAAATGACAAATGATGTCATGTTGCTAGGTACCCAATATGTGACTGCAGTTAGCTTAGCTAATGTTACTAGCTAGCAAGATGTTGAAGACTTGAGTTCACCCTCACCATGCAGTAAATAACATTACTTATATACTCCTGCCAGTTCCAGCCAGACTCAGCCATGTATGTAGCTTGCTGACATTAGCTATCTAGGTAAACGGTTAGCGCCGTTGCTAGCATAACAGGGTAGCTAGCATTCGAGAGCTGACTTTTCTTATAAAAGTTTGTGTAGTACAAAAATTAATGAAGGATCCAGCTATGGTGGTAATTTGCACCATGTGTGACTACTGCAGTAGTGCCTGTCCATGTGCTAGCTAACAGCAACAAGCCCAGACGAGCTATCCAACTAAAAATGTTGACAGCATCCAGCAGTGATCAGCTTGGTGGCTATATAGTAAAAGGCGTCACCAGCCAGTTGTGAAACTGGGCTGCGCTGGCCCGGATTTCCCTCTACCCAGCTTACATTTGAGATTTCAAGGTGGCTCAAATGGAATTTGGCCCTAATTGTATGTGCCATTGGAAACGGGGCTTTAGTAACAGCAGTGATCTGCCTGGCCCCTCTTACCTTAGCAGGTTGGGCTCTTTGGGCTGTGTGTTGCAGAAGGCATAAACCAGGATCTTGAACAGGTCAGTGAAGGCACTACCGTCAGCAGGCTTGTTGATGAAGACTGTGCGCCCCAGCAGGAACACCAGGAAAGAGACACCCAGGCACACAGCTGGAATTATGTACCCCAATTGGAAGTTGATGTTCTGCTGGATGTAGGCCACACCACCCAGGGACAAGATGGCACCCAGGTTGATGCACCAGTAGAACCAGTTGAAGAACCTGCGAGTGGCCTCTGGGCCACGATCTTTTACCTGTGAGGCAAAAGGGATTGTCATGGCATTCTGCTCTCCATGAGCATCTTTAGGAAACAAAACAGAATAGTAGTATCATATCAAACTGAAGACATAGGCCTAACATTGCTATCTAATAAGAGAAACACCCTAATTATATTAAACATTTTATTGTATATCCCATCATTCAATGGCAGTGAATGAGTGTATAACATCCACGTGATAAACAGTGCTAACATCTTCCTTTTATTCCGTGCTTGACAAAAAAAATGGGAAGAGAACTTTGTGAACAGCAATAAGTTATTTCTAGTAACTTATGAATAGGCTAATCTAATCATGTTTTACAGGTGAACAAGATTTCTATGAATCCTGCTCAGTGGCATTTACCTTTTTTCCTCAATATTACTTTGTGAATCCCATAGAAACTTGGGCAATCAAAATTAAACAAATCTAAACCAATCACCCATCAGAAATGTGGTAAATGACAATGGGATTGAAATCTATGCTAATCAGTCACAAACTCTGAAAACATTTTGGGACAGCCTGGGTTAGCTAGATCAGATTTCCCACTGAAATGGGATTTCCTCTTTCATTAAGGGTCTTACAGGTAGGCCTAATCTAGAATTGTGATGAGAAACTTAACAGGACAAATGTGAGTTTCACTTCCTAAATTGATGTACAATTACTCATCTCACATTCTTCTTAGCCTTAGATGACTGGTGTGTTGACCAGACCTGATGGATGGCATTACCCAAATGTAACTTCATGATGAAAATTACAAAAGGGTTAACCAGCATGGGCCTGGCTGATTGACTTCTCGTGGTAAATGTAGAGAGATGACAGGCGTACTAGATCAACATTTAGCCTATTCCACAACTACCATTTCAGTCCATATACAAGGCTGGCCAAAGTAAGATCATGTTCAGAACCTTTCAGACTTTATAAATTAGGCTGTTATATATATATATATATATATATTCTCTTAAACTCACATATGGGATAACATTAGCAACAATGCATTAGCAACAGTGTAAAGTACAATACATTGAGCCTTCATTGAGTTTTCATTTGATCTTAGAAGCCCTTCTGAAGAAGTCTTAATTGAGAGAGAATGCTTTGCTTATTCATAAGCTTTACTGTACCTGGTCGGCCCCAAATGGAGTGATGTTGGACTTTACTGTTCCTACACCTAGGGCGATGAGAACAAGGCCCATGTAGATCACTGGCCCACAGTAAGGTGCCCGTGTGGGGCAGGTCACATTGCTTGGAGGAGTACTGTTTGAGCTCAACACTCTGCAGGTTGCACCGGAAATGCAATTTCATCACCACATAGGGCATTCCTGGAGTAGTCATATGTGATAAATGGGAAAAACAGCATGCCAAGGAAGTATAGAATCAAACTGCCAGCAATGGTCCAGAACTTGCCCAGATATGCATCAGCCAGCCAGCCACCAAATGGTGAGATCAGGTATGTAACCCCCATGAACATCAGGGGGGCCTGGCTGGCCTCAGTCCCGTTCCAATAAAATGGGCTACTGTTAAGGAAAAGAACCAGGTTGGAAGTGATGCCATAGAATGCGACTCGTTCCAATGATTCTGCAAGCAGAATAGTTGCACACGCCAGTCTTCTGCCCTGGAACACTGACACAGTCCTGCACACAGAGCTGCTGTCCAAAAGAGGGGTGTTCTCACTGGCATCCCTGCTGGCCATCGTCAGCGGACTTGTTGACTTGAGATGTTTACTGGAAACGGTCAACACTAAACAAAATGAACACGAGATTATGATACGACGCGTTATGACAATAATTGCAACAGTTAAGATGTTGGAGAAATTACAACAGGGTTGCTCAGTTTGAGAGACACTTGCTAGCCAGCTCAGTTTGAGACACTTGCTAAATTTGGTGTGCTTCCTGACACCAGCATACTAACTTTAAGCATGATTATGATTTGCATATTAACATTGAGAAGTAGTATACTGTACCTTCAATTAATGACACACTTTCCAACGTCTGGCATTTAGCCTCCTATCTTATCAGTTTGTGCTCGACATGCCACAAAATCAATTGTTCAGAAGAGTGAATATCTACTCGGGTAACTAGTAATGAAACGGACAATCACACACTGCCTGTCAAAGCACTGGCGCGTGACTGCTTTTTTCCGCATAGCGTAAATAGATGGATCGACGTCACAGTTTAAGCGAATGAGGCAGTTAACACCTACATTTTACAAATCTGGTTTTGTTCAGTTGCTGTGCTATTTAGTCCGCCCACTTAATGCATTTAGTGAAGCTCCATTGCCCGGAATGGAAACAGGCTTATACGCTATTGGTCGAAAAGGAAGATATTCAATACTATTTTCTTCAACACTTCCTGGAGGGCTTGCAGATACGTAAGAAGGCGGGGTACGGGGGTATGGGTGATTGGTTGAGCCTACTTGAGTGCGTGACGCCACACCGACCAATTGTGAAACTCAGCTTCAGCTTGATCACCAAATTAATTGGGAAATAAAAGCCTCACCAGCTACCTACCAATCTATTTGAGTTTAACTGTCCAATCGTTAAAATAACGAGCACACTAATTGTTATTTTTACCTTTCCACAAACGGTCTGGTATGTGTTGCTTTATGTAAGAAAGTTAACCCAAATGTATCAAAGAATAGGTAATGCATCCACGATTAGTTAGTGTGTACTACCTGGCCAGTGAACTCGCTAACTAGCTATCCTCCTAAATGCGGTGGTCAGTGGATAAACTAAATTGAAAATATTTGTCGCCAGTTATTGTTGCCGATGGTGTAATTATGTCTAACCAATTATTTATTTACACTGGATGACCGTTATGGGGGCGCTGTGTTGAAGCCTCCGTGCCTCCATCTTGGCACTAACTGACGTTGTAGAAAAATATGTTGGAAGCTGTAGAAATGCATTTCTTAATATCTACATTCGTTTTTGCCACATTTATTCATACTTGCATACTTTTAAATTATTGCAAGGAAACACGCAGGGAGTAGGCCTCGAACCCTCGACCTACTAGCCCGAATTCCAGCGCGCTATCGACTGTGCTCCAAAAGCATGCTCGAGCTGCAGAGTCGTTACATTATATTATGTGCACTAAACATTCATTTAAAGTATTATATTTTTAGATTACTGTCCTCATTACAACAACAAAAATACTTAAATACATGTACTTTGTCCTTAACTTTTAATTGAAATACTGTGGAACTCAATGTTTTAATATGGAGGGGAGTGACAATGTAGCCGAACGGTGGCTTCAAAGCCTCTCAATGGCCAATACATAGCATTTACAATCTTAAGGTTTATATACATTATTGTGTCTAATCTTTTGGCTAGATAGCGGTCTTTTGGCGTTCACAATTATCTACTTACTGCATGGCCAATATGCGAGCTAGCTACGATTCAGTCAGTAGCTATCCTTCTAAATGAGGTGGTCACTGGATAAACAAGCTATGAGTTGAACATATGTGGCTGAAAACGAACTAGTAGCTGGTTTTGTTACCCATGGTGGAAGATCTAACCCGCTGATCCTGAAGCATATTTCCCTATGAACTCGCAACGCAAATCTAGCTAACGTCGCGAATTATCATTTGTTAGCTAGCTGAGTTGTTTTATTAGAAAACGGCTGATATGAATCAAACACTGTAGCTCATCGGTGACAATGTTCTTGGGGCACGGGAATGTCAGATTCGCAATTCAATTGGATGTTTATTGTCATTGAAGTTGGTGGCTACTACTGGGGCCTGTTGCACAAAAGTAGAATTAAGACATCCGGGATAAATGACTCAGCTGAGCTCAATGAAGCCAAAACATGTGCGTCCAGGCTTAATTGGTTGCACAAAGACCAAGCCAGGATGAGCAGACACGGATTCATTAAGCCAGGTGAAACCAATCCTGGATAGGTGCGCGCTCACGGCTCACTCAAATAGACCCTGCCACAGATCACAGATTAACTGATTTACCATGGCAACTAGAGCCGCGTATTTTTCCCCGTTGGAAGCACAAATCCTCATGGAGGCATACGAGGAGGTAAAAGATATAATTAAGAAGAAAGGCAACACCGCCACAGTGATAAAGCAAAGAGAAAAAGCGTGGCAAAGTATTGCAGACCGCCTGAATGCGTAAGTAGTGCACAATTACACACTCACCGCTCCGCTGAAACATCACAATTACAATTCAAATATTTAATTCACATCTCCAAAAATGCAGTTGTACTGTAATTATGAAACGGTTAAATTTTTAATTGAAATGCACTGCAGATATGAGTGATTGTGTAAAGTAACTCCATCACACTGTATAAAGCTATGATACATTTTTTGATATTTTTACTGAAAACAAGACAAAAATACCAAGTAATTTTTTGCAGTGTGACTCCATTAAATGTGTGTGTGTGTGTGTGTGTGTGTGTGTGTGTGTGTGTGTGTAGATTAAACATGAATGGGCCAAAACGGACATGGCAGCAGGTCAAAATCAAATACAAGAACATTCTGCAGAATGGTATGGTCCCTGACTAATATTTAACAAAGCACAAGCATATATTGTACCCAGAAGGTGCCTGCTCACACATTGTCTGTACTGTTTTAGCAGTGAAAAAGAATACCCACAGACAAGGCACGGGTGGTGGGTCACCAAAGGCTGACCTTACCCCAGCAGAGGACATGGCCTTGGAGCTAAATAAAGGCAGGCCCGTCTTAGAGGGGATCCCTGGGGGAAAGAGACGAGCATAGGTTCCTCCCAAGATGCCACCCGCTTCATTCAAGGTATGTCCTTCCATCTCTACATGGGATACAACCACATTCATATTGAATCAATTTGGACTGTCTGACTTTGGTTTACCTATTGCCTTGCAGTGCCTGGCAGCACTGTGTTCCTGTTAGAGCCACCAGCACAAGCACCAGACGATGCTGATCCAGTGAGTACTCCATCAAAGGCATACTGTAGGCCTGGCATGTCTTGTCTACTAGCTTCAATATGAATCCGATTAAATGTGATAGGGTGAAGGCCCCAGTGCAGCAGCAACAGCACATGATGGAGACGATGATGAGGAGGAGACCATCTCTCTGGATTCCAGAAGGCATGAGGTATCATGTTAAGACTGTGAAAGTACTATTTACTCTACAATGGTGAGGAGTCCTCATCAAAATCAAAAAATCTAATTTCTTTTACAGGACCCAGATGCTATACAGTGGGAAAACCAGCCTGGCAACATAGTGCGTATTAATAAAAGGACACCACATCCTGCCAAATTCCAGCTGCGCTAATTGTATTGTGTTCACAGAGCTCACAAGCTATCAGAAAGTTGTATGGCAACCACCTCCGGCGCCAAATAGAACTGGCAGACATAGACATTCAGTACAAGAAGAAAAAGATGGAAAATCTTGCACTGGAGTCCGAAATAAAAAAGAGGACAATTAGGAAACTGGACCTTGAAATAAAAAAACTTGAGAGGGAGGTGAGATATGCCTTCAATGTACACTGTATGCTAACTGTAACACAAATGTATTAATCATTATTTTTCTTTCCTCCCCAGCTCCAAGAAGATGACACAGCTCAAAATAAAAAAATTAGGTATATTCTCGTAAAGTCAAGTGAGCCATGACATATGAGCTCTTATTGTGAGCACACAGGACGGTGGCATCTTTCTAAGGTTTTTTATTTTCCCAGCAATCAGTACAACCAAGTCATCGTTATAAGGCATCGCCCTCTTTTGCCCACCCCCAGCACCAGGTGTGGCCACTAGCCTATATGAAGGCCCAAAATTGTGTGTTCCTTTCTGCTCTGACAATGGCATGCCCATTCGTGCGAGATGTGGTGGATGAAGAAGCACTTGTGCTGAGGAGAGCCTTCAGGCGAGAAAGGGTCTTCAGGGACCGGTTGGACCCACTGGCCTTCCCTGATGACCATCTATATGAAAGATACAGGTTTTCTGCAGATGGCATCAGGTATCTATGCAGACTACTGGGTCCCAGGATTAAGCACCGCACTGCACGGAGCCATGCACTGTGTGTGGAGCAAATGGTTTGTGTGGCCTTGCGCTTTTTTGCTAGTGGAGCCTTCCTGTACTCAGTGGGGGATGCTGAACAAGGCCACAATTTGCCGCACAATAAGGAGTGTGTGTCTGGCTATCAAAGCATTAGCAGATGTCTTCATCTCCTTCCTGGCCACAGAAGACTCTGTGACATCAAAGAGGAGTTCTATAGGATTGCAGGTAAGAGGATCTACAAATTACAGGACAACTGTTAACACATAGTAGGATACTCATTACTTTGTGTGACAGGTTTCCCCAATGTCATTGGTGCAGTGGACTGCACACACATAAGGATAAAAGCCTCCTCAGGTGCCCATGAGGCCGATTTTGTGAATAGGAAATCCTTTCACAGCATTAATGTTCAGGTGAACATAACTTTTTGATATTGTCCATTGACGAACACTCTGCATTGCCAGTGATGTGCATTGATTGGTGTAATATTCCTCATCTTATGATTTCAGATGGTCTGCAATGCTGACTGTGTGATCAGCAATGTTGTGGCAAAATGGCCTGGCTCAGTCCATGACTCCAGAATCTTTCGGGCCTCTGAAATCTATCAGTGCCTATCACAAGGTAAGCCACACAACTCCTATTTATAACCATCATGGCTGTGTCAAGAATATCACTGTGTTTATGAGGTAGTAATGATGAGATTTTGTGTTGACAGGTGAATTCTCTGGTGTGTTGCTGGGAGACAGGGGTATGGCTGCCAGCCTTTTCTCCTGACACCTTTCACAGACCCCAGGAAGCACAGCAGGCCTACAACCATGCCCATGCCAGGACCAGGGCCAGAGTTGAAATGACCTTTGGCCTCCTGAAGGCACGCTTTCACTGCCTTCACAAATTAAGGGTCAGCCCTGTTAGGGCATGTGATATTACTGTGGCTTGTGCTGTCCTCCACAATGTGGCCTGCCTGAGGAAGGAGAGGGCCCCCAGAGTGCCACCAGCCATGGACTGGGACAATCCGGCAATCTTCCCTGATGACGACAGTGGTCGGCTGCTGAGGGACCAATATGTGTTGAATTATTTTAGTTAGTATGTGTGCTTTCAATTTTGGTTAAATATGTCCTGCGGTGGCAGAGGAATTTGGTTTTTTTGGGTTCGTTTTTGACGAATTTGGCCTCTTATGATGTTTGTGCGGTATACTGTGTGTAATACAAGGCTGCAGGAGGCTACTGCATCCATTCATTTGTCTGTTCAGTTGATGTGTATGGATTTGTCCTGCATTTATTTTAGTGTGCAGACATGCAGGGTGTGTTATATACAGACCTTTGAATGTGTATGTATCATTTTGTATAATATGCTTGGATTCTGTGCTTTCCATCTTGTAGAGTCACTGTGACTTCAGTTTCGAAAGGAGCTGATGGTTTACCTGCTTTGTTTTGTCCTTATTCAATAAAGGAACATAATGTTACACATTGTGTTTTTATATTCATATGGAATGTGTATTTGTTTATATGACAGAGTACTAGGGCCACACTGAAGAAAAAGGATAAAGTCATACATTTATGAGGCTGGTTCTTTCTGCAGAAAAGCTACATATTGTATTGATACTTATGACAATGTGATACTTAATATTCTGGCACATCAGCATGTCTTTGTTTATGAAACCATACTGAAGTACAATTTCACGAAATGCCCCACATCTGTCATTTTAACAACTGTCCTCCTTTAAAACAACTGGTTACAATATTATGACTTGTGTTTTTTTTCCCCTCTGTGGCCCTAATATTCTATCATTTTATATATAGCCTTATAGTCTATGGGAAACTGTAAATTATCTAATGATAGCAACATCATCTAAAAATCATTTATCCAAAATCATTGAAATTAATGATCACAAACGTTTAAATAATAACAGTGGGTCTAGTTATATGTGATAACAATGTATAGTGAGCAGTGAAATAACTATTGGTTTCCATTTGTGGTGACTGCTGACTGACATTAGGGATGAGATTAAATAGATCCTGGAATTTAGCCTGGTCTGGAGCAGGCTAGCTCCACAGAATAAATCTCCATGGTAATTTATACCATAACATATCCTCCTGCCCCCTATCCATCTTTAGTGCAACCGGATTACGGATCAATTGAGCCAGGATCACCAAGATATCCTGGCTTAATCCCTTATCCTAGTTTTGTGCAACAGGCCCCTGGTTTAAATTTCGGAGCGAGCGAAATTGTCCGCCATGTCTTTGTTTTGGTAATGCTGCGTTCAAAACAACTGGGAACTCGGAAATATCTGACTTTAGAGCACTCGAGATAACTGGGAACTCGTGAAAAAAACGACCTCCCACTGGAAAAAATAGTTTGGAACAGGCATCCAACTCGGAATTTTACGTCGGGACCTCGGGCATCTTTCTAGAGCTCCGACTTCCCGACCTGAATATATTAGGGTGTTCGTAAATTCAGATCATTCAGAGCGCACACCGAGGAGTAGGGGTGTGTTCGTAAATTCAATCTGGAGTACCAGATTGCGCCCAGGATGTTCATAAATTCAGAGCGTTGTCAGATTGTCGGTTAGTAAATTCAGAGCGCACACTGGAGTACCAGACTGTGCTAAATTCAGAACATTGTCGGATTTTAAATTCAAAGAGTTTTTTGCTCTGGGAGTGTTCAAAGCGCACACTAGACGCCATCTATTGCCTATATGCCTCTCGGTCATCGCTCATCCATATATGTATATGTACAGTGGCAAGAAAAAGTATGTGAACCCTTAGGATTTACCTGGATTTATAAATAAATTTGACATCAAATTTAATCTGATCTTCATCTAAATCACAACAATAGACAAACACAGTGTGCTTAAACTAATCACACACAAATTATTGTATTTTTCTTGTCTATATTGACTACATAATTGAAACATTCACAGTGTGGGTTGGAAAAAGTATGTGAACCCCTAGGCAAATGACTTCTTAAAAAGCTAATTGGAGTCAGGAGTCAACTAACCTGGAGTTGAATCAATGAAACGAGATTGGATCCTATATCCATCCTGCCCTGCCTTTCTAAAGTCTTCGAAAGCCAAGTTAATAAACAGTTCACTGACCATTTCGAATCCCACCTTACCTTCTCTGCAACCCGGTTTCCGAGCTGGTCATGGGTGTACCTCAGCCACGCTCAAGGTACTAAAAGATATCATAACCACCATCGATAAAAGACAGTCTGTGCATCCGTCTTCATCGACCTGGACAGGACTTTCGACTCTGTCAATAACCGGATTCTTATCGGCAGACTCAACTGCCTTGGTTTCTCTAATGCCTCGCCTGGTTCACCAACTACTTCTCAGACAGAGTTCAGAGTGTCAAATCGGAGGGGCTGTTGTCCGGACCTCTGGCAGTCACTGTGGGGGTACCACTAGCATCACTACTGTCGTGTCTTTGGCTATGCCGGATTAAGTGATATGACATTAATCGTCACCTTAATTCCGTCTCATCTGAAAGTTGTAAATTATTGGATATCTTCATGAACCCTGGCTAACAAGTTGAATCAGCAATACAAAATTGGGTTTAATTATTTATTTACTAAATACCTAACTAATCACACAGAATTACACATACACATAATTAATCATAACTTGATTACAAATTACGTCATAAAGGAAAACGTCCCTAGCGGGCGGAACAGATATGACAGCTTGTTACACAAAAGAGTGAAAGAGCGGGAAGACTGAGAACCAAAGGAAGAAGCTGTGCTATCGTAAATACAGTATTTTATGCATTCTACATTTGGAAAAGGAAAATGCAATAAATATTTACTCTGAACTGCGCTTCGGTAGGTTGGTGGTAGATGGAAGGCCGTGTTGCCCAACCGAGTCCTTTGAAGAATGTCTCTGGTGGTCAATTGGATATGTTGTAGTAACGTCGTTGTGTGATAGATGGGATACTCTGTCTGTTCCTTCCTAACCCTCGTTTGCAGCTGCTGTTGCTAACTCAACGGCTAGGAGGTATCACTTCTGTAGTGAATAAGAGTTCAAAGTTCATACCATTCACAACCAAAGCTCACGCTGAAGTTGGCTTCGTTCTGTAATTATTTTCTGAACCATTCTGACATCAGACCGTCGTCCTCACATCCTCGGAACAGGAGGTTATATTGTCGTCAAGGCTTTATATAGTAGAGCGAGAAGGGTGTGTCTGAAAAGTTTTATAACCCATGACTCTTCATAGGGACGGGCCACTGATTTAGCAGAACCCTAACCTTATGAAAACCCAATTATCACATTTTAGAAGCTAAAATCACATTTCATCACATCACAAATAATTTCATATTCAAACATTTAAATTGAACAACAATTCCATGTGAATCCGATAACTCTGATGTGTAGACTTTCCACTGTAGAGTTTATGTCATCTTATCATTGATGAGAATGTCTCAGATGACAACCGAACTGACATCATATTCATTAAGTACCACCGCATATGTTCAATTGGTCGGATTACCAGAATATAGTTCATTTCCCCCCACCTTCTGATGTTCCCAGAATCTCTATGTTAACCAAGGGGTTTGCAAATGTAATATCAGCAGGGTAGAGAGGGAAAAAGGGGGAAGAGGTATTTATGACTGTCATAAACCTATCCCCAGGCCAACTTCATGACACTACTCTGGACGGTTCTGACTTAGAATATGTTTACAACTGCAAATACCTAGGTGTCTGGCTAGGATGTAAACATCACCAATCCAAAATTAAATCTAGAATCGGCTTCCTATTTCGCAACAAAGCCTCCTTCGCTCATTCCGCCAAACATACCCTCGTAAAACTGACAGTCCTACCGATCCTCGACTTCCGCGATGTCATTTACAAAATAGCTTCCGATACTCTACTCAGCAAACGGGATGCAGTCTATCATAGTGCCATCCGTTTTGACACCAAAGCCCATTATACCACCCACCACTGTGACCTGTATGCTCTAGTCGGCTGGCCCTCGCTACATATTTGTCGCCAGACCCACTGGCTCCAGGTCATCTATAAGTCTATGCTAGGTAATGCTCCGCCTTATCTCAGCTCACTGGTCACGATAGCAACACCCACCCATAGTACGTGCTCCAGCAGGTATATCTCACTGGTCATCCCCAAAGCCAACACCTCTTTTGTCCGCCTTTCCTTCCAGTTCTCTGCTGCCAATGACTGGAACGAATTGCAAAAATCGCTGAAGCTGGAGACTTATATTTCCCTCACTAACTTTAAACATCAGCTATCTGAGCAGATAACTGATTGCTGCAGCTGTACATAGCCCATCTGTAAATAGCCCACCCAATCTACCTACCTCAACTAACTTACCATATTGTTTTTATTTACTTTTCTGCTATTTTGCACACCAGTATTTCTACTTGCACATCACCATCTGCTTATCTATCACTCCAGTGTTAATTTGCTAAATTGTAATTACTTCGCTACTATGGCCTATTTATTGCCTTACCTCCTCAAGCCATTTGCACACACTGTATATAGACATACTTTTTTTCTATTGTGTTATTGATTGTACGCTTGTTTATTCCATGTGTAACTCTGTGTTGTTGTTTGTGTCGCACTGCTTTGCTTTATTTAGGCCAGGTCGCAGTTGTAAATGAGAACTTGTTCTCAACTAACTTTCCTGGTTAAATAAAGGTGAAATCAAAATAAATTGGAGATTTTGGTTAGAGCTGCACTGCCCCATTAAAAACACTCACAAAATTTGAAAAAACTTTGCCTGATGTGAACCTTGCCTCAAACAAAAGAGATCTCAGAAAACCCAAGATTAAGAATTGTTGCCTTGCATAAAGCTGGAAAGGGTTACAAAAGTATCTCTAAAAGTTAGTCCACGGTAAGACAAATGGTCTATAAATTTAGAAATTTCAGTACTGTTGCTACTCTCCCTAGGAGTTGCCGTCCTGCAACGACGACTGCAAGAGCACAGCGCCGAATGCTCAATGAGGTTAAGAATAATCCTAGACTGTCAGCTAAAGACTTACAAAAATCTCTGGAAGATGCTAACATCTCTGTTGATGAGTCTACAATACGTAAAACACTAAACAAGGTAATTCTAAAGGGTTCACATACTTTTTCTTCCCACTGTATATTTTCTTATTACATCCCTTTACTTAGATTTGTGTGTATTGGTTAGTTGTGGAATTGTTAGATTACTTGTTAGATATTACTGCACTGTCAGAACTAGAAGCACAAGCATTTCGCTACACTCGCAATAACATCTGCTAACCATGTGTATGTGACCCATAACATTTTATTTGATTTAGCTGATAGCCAGGCTAGGATACTTAGCTAACCAGAGTCTGCCTCCTCTATCCTCTGGAGTATAGGCTAGCTAAGATGGAGCAGAGTCAGGAATTCTTGCGCTTTTTGAGAGATCAACAAGGGGTGGATGAGGATCTTGTACAGACCATCGTCAATGAAAAGGTAGGCCTGGCAATGTCGTTGCTAACTTTTATTGGTTTTATAACAAAATAGCTATAGTGCAGGGATGAGAGTGTATCATTGACATTCATTGCACCTGTTAGCACTGAAGCCTCGAGTCCAAGAAATTATTCATTTCTGCCTCTGACAATGAAACAATCATAAACACATCTAGGCATTTGCCTGAATCAAATCATGATGGCTCTATAGCAAGCAAATTTCTTTCTGGGTGGCGAAAGTTGTGTTCTGTGCATGGTTCTCTGCATGGTTGTGCTCAGTATTTACAAATCAGCAGTACAGTAAGGAGCATGCAAATCTTTCCAATAACCTGAACCATTGTCATGTTACACTGCTATTTCATGATTTGATCTTAAAATGATCCAACAGATGACGCTGTTCATGTTGTTCATGTGGCATACATCAGAGTTTGTGCATAGTGTCCTTCGTTTGCATCACAAACATGCATAATTTGGTTATGACAGGTAGCGAGGGTCCTGACTTTTCAGGTTATTGAAATTATTAAGCCTGAAAGTGTAATGAATACCAAGGGAGAAAAAGGTGTAGATTCACATGCAGAGCGTGGCAGGTGTTTATTTCACCTTCACAGAAGGCAGGAATCGTGGTCACAGGCAGGCAATGGTCATACACAGGTAGGCAAACAGGCAGTTGAATCAAAACTAGGACTGGAGGCGAGAACTGGTTCTCACAAACGAGCTAGGAAAAGGCCTAGTAGAGTCAAAACGAACAATACCTCACAAAGGCACAAACAGAATGAACTGAACTAAATAAGGAGCTGATGAGACTAAATGAGTAACTAACACAGGTGAAATCAATTAACAAAAATGAAAGAAAGGGCTATGTTCAAGAACACAAAGAAACAGGACTACGTTCAAGAACACAATGAAACAGAACACAAGGTTGACTAAGAAAATAAATATAGAACCTTACAGAAAGTTTACTAAAGGAGAACGCTGTTCTTAGAGCTACACAAATCCACAGAGTCTGGAGTAGACTCATGTTATTTTTTATTATTTTATATACTGTATGTATTTGTGTTACTTTTACCTCCTTTTCTCCCAAATTTCATGATATCCAATTGATAGTTAAGATCTTGTCCCGAAGTTGAAACTTCCCTATGGACTCGGAAGAGAAGGTTGAGAGCCATGCGTCCTTCGAAGCACGACCCTGCCAAGCCGCACTGGTCCTTGACACACTGCTCACTTAACCCGGAAGCCAGCCTTACCAATCCAGCTGGCGACTGAAGTCAGTTTACAGACGCCCGGTCCGCCACAAGGAGTTGCTAGAGCGCAACAGGTCAACCACCAACTCGGACGACGCTGTGCCAATTTAACGCCGCTCCCGGTGACGTTCAGCTGTGACACAGCCTGGGAGAGTAGACTCATGTTAACTATAAAGTCAGCCATATCAGCCATGGTTCTGAAAAGGCAGTAAAAAAGGCAGTAAATGAGTTTGTCTCAATAATATATTGTAATACTATAAAAGCAATGAATTCATAAGCTTTTGTAATTGCCAAAAGTTGTAACGAAATTAAATTACTAATAAATGCAGTTCAAAGCATCAAAGAAAAGTGTCTCGTCGCAACAACATTCTAGCCATATAAATCAGGTACATCAGAAGAATGTTGTCCATTAATCTAACCATTAACAGCTGAAGAGCTTCACAAAATAAAATAGATATTAAAGCCACTAAAGGCAGTCATATTACCGCAAGGCTGCCTATCGGCGAATGTAACAGCTGCCCTGTAAATACAAACAATGACAGATACAGTGTATTCAGAAAGAATTCAGACCCCTTGACTTTTTCCCGTATCAATCTACACACAACACACCAAAATGACAAAGCAAAAACAGGTTTTAAACACATTTATTACAATTAAAAAGTGGAAATATCACATTTACATAAGTATTCAGACCCTTTACTCAGTACTTTTTTGAAACACCTTTGGCAGCGATTACAGCCTCGAGTCCTGTTAGGTATGAAGCTACAAGCTTGGCACACCTGTATTTGGGGAGTTTCTCCCATTCTTATCTGCAGATCCTCTCAAGCTCTGTCAGGTTGTATGGGGAGCGTAGCTGCAAAGCTATTTGCAGGTCTCTCCAGAGATGTTAGATCGGGTTCAAGTCCGGGCTCTGGCTGGGCCACTCACGGACATTTAGAAACTTGTCCCAAAGCCACTCCTGCGTTGTCTTGGCTGTGTGCTTAGGGTCATTGTCCTGTTGGAAGGTGAACCTTTGCCCCAGTCTGAGGTCCTGAGCGCTCTGGAGCAGGTTTTCATCAAGGATCTCTCTGTACTTTGCTCCATTCATCTTTCCCTCAATCCTGACTATTCTCAGAGTCCCTGCCTGGGATTGCTCAGTTTTGCCGGGCGGCCAACTCTAGGAAGAGTCTTGGTGGTTCCAAACTTCTTCCATTTAAGAATGATGGAGGCCACTCTGTTCTTGGGGACCTTCAAAGCTGAAGACATTTTTTGTTACCCTTCCGCAGATCTGTGCCTCGACACAATCCTGTCTCGGAATTCTATGGACTATTCTTTTGACGTCATGGCTTGGTTTTTGCTCTGACATGCACTGTCAACTGTGGGACCTTATATAGACAGGTGTGTGCCTTTCCAAATCATGTCCAATCACAGGTTTACTCCAATCAAGTTGTAGAAACATCTCAAGGATGATAAAAAAGAATGTTTAAAAAAAATTCAACATTTGCAATAATGTCTAAACCTGTTTTTTCTCTGTCATTAGGGGGTATTGTGTGTAGATTATATAATCTATTTTAGAATAAGGCTGTAACGTAACAAAATGTAGAAAAAGTCAAGGGGTCTGAATACTTTCCGAATGCACTGTAAATCAACAAATAAATTTACATTTAACATTTAAGTCATTTAGCAGACGCTCTTATCCAGAGCGACTTACAAATTGGTGCGTTCACCTTAAGACATCCAGTGGAACAGCCACTTTACAATAGTGCATCTAAATCTTTTAAGGGGGGGGGATGAGAAGGATTACTTTATCCTATCCTAGGTATTCCTGAAAGAGGTGGGGTTTCAGGTGTCTCCGGAAGGTGGTGATTGACTCCGCTGTCCTGGCGTCGTGAGGGAGTTTGTTCCACCATTGGGGGGCCAGAGCAGCGAACAGTTTTGACTGGGCTGCGCGGAACTGTACTTCCTCAGTGGTAGGGAGGCGAGCAGGCCAGAGGTGGATGAACGCAGTGCCCTTGTTTGGGTGTAGGGCCTGATCAGAGCCTGGAGGTACTGAGGTGCCGTTCCCCTCACAGCTCCGTAGGCAAGCACCATGGTCTTGTAGCGGATGCGAGCTTCAACTGGAAGCCAGTGGAGAGAGCGGAGGAGCGGGGTGACGTGAGAGAACTTGGGAAGGTTGAACACCAGACGGGCTGCGGCGTTCTGGATGAGAAATCTAGGCTTATGATGCATGGAAAAAAATATCTTTGTTTTCAGATTAACTGCACTGTAGTCGAGGTCATGATGGATGCCGAACTCCCAAAATACGTGCCCAGAGTTCATGATCGTATTACCGTAAGGCAGTACTGCAAAAGAGAAGTGGCCGTACTCCAGGGATCCAGTGTGTCCAAAGCAGCAGAAAGGCTTATGGAAAAAGTTTAACACAGAAATAAAAGTCATGAGAAGTCAGCAAAACTTTGTGGAAAGTCCAAAGCTAAGAAAACAGAGCTTACTTTCCAAATTGGATGGCTGGAAAAAGTTGGATTCAACTCATTCTGCCAAGTCAGAGAGAAAAAAGTGGTGGGACAAGACAATTAAAGGCACCAAAGACAGCTACTGTGGCAAAACTGTGGAAAAAGTTAACTAGGGCATGTCAATGATTTTGAATTCACCAAGAGCTAGATCCACTACTTCATTAGTCAAACAGTACGAACTCAGAAAAGTAAAAATGTTAAGACGATATCTTTCCAGCAAAAAAACCCATCGTGCAGCAAATGAAACTCTCATGGCAGCTTCCTCTATCTCCACAGGGAACAATAACAGAACCAAGTACAGCAGAATCGTCAATGTTTCCTCATCCGGCGACGAAAGCTTGTGTTGGGTTCTGAACAAACAGAGTAAAAACTAAAACGGACAACTAGAAAAAGCTCAAAGCAAGTTTTTTCACCCACTGGTTCATACAGCTGCAAAGACAAAGCATGATTACACAATCACAAATATGTATAACCTCTTACTAGGCAGGGTCAACTCCTTACACATCTAGACAGGCAATACATCTCTGTTGCTAGGCAGGAACTTAATTGGTTCCTCTCACTGGTGTTGTCATGGCCCTGCCTGATGCTAGAACCTTCGTGGGTATGGAAGTGTATGCGTGTGAGATAGGACTGTAGTAGGAGGCTTGTTGTGGTGGGCCCATCTGGCCCCTCTCTCAGAGGTTTCTTCTCACTTCATCTGTTGACTTGACCTTGAGCCGAATTCCCCGCTCCTCCCTAGTTCCGCAGCTGGCCTGCCTTTTCAGGAACTGAAACTAGACTGTTGCCATTTACATCCCTCCTTAGGAACAGAATATGAACTTTCTGCACTTCCCCTTGTCTCATTCAGTAACTTTCCATACACCAAATTCTTATCCACCCTTCTTTGACACCAACATATAGAGTACCAGTTGTTTACTATTTTCGACGTTGTAGAATAATAGTGGAGAAATCAAAACTATGAAATAACACATGGAATCTTGTAGTAACCAAAAGTGTTAAACAAATCAAAACATATTTTATATTTGAGATTCTTCAAAGTAGCCACCGTTTGCCTTGATGACAGCTTTGCACACTCTTGGTATTCTCTCAACCAGCTTCATGAGGTAGTCACCTGGAATGCATTTCAACTAACAGGTGTGCCTTGTTTAAAGTTCATTTGTGGAATTTCTTTCCTTAATGCATTGGAGCCAATCAGAACATTTCAAGAACTTTCAAAGTTTCTTCAAGTGCAGTCCCAAAAACCATCAAGTGCTATGACAAAACTGGTTCTCATGAGGTCCGCCACAGGAAACGAATACCCAGAGATACCTTTGCTGCAGGGGATAAGTTCATTAGAGTTACCAGCCTCAGAAATTGCAGCCCAAATAAATGCTTCACAGAATTTGACAGACACATCTCAACATTAACTGTTCAGAGGAGACATTTATTATATTTTGTCTGAAAATTTGAACATGTACTGTTACTTCAAGACACAATTCTTATCCATTGATTCTCAAATAATGACTCGTAAATACCTAGTACACTGTATTTATGAGTGGTAGAGGGAGAATTAAATAGGCCTACAGTCTCAGTCAAGCATCCCACCATGGACTCTCAGAGGTTTAAAAGTACCTTCAGCTCTTCTCTTAGCATGAGGTAGAGGTCAAGGGTCATGTATGCACCTGCAGGAACAGGAAGATTGTTCTCTGCAATGATGTAGGAGCACAGGGTGTACACCTCCTCATCACAAGCTATGTCGTGACGGTGGACACACTGGTCCTCGCAGCTGCTTATGTCCTCCTGTGACACATGCACCACACAAGTAATCATGTGTATCATACAACTCTGGAACCGTGTACATGACATCAGGCCGACCATCTGAGGGAATGGTTTTAAAAAGCAGAGGGAATAGATTTTTAAAAACCTGAGGGAATGGATTAGCCTGGCTGTTGTTGTTTTTTTTTTTTTTTACCATGATGCCTACATATCAATTTTCTAATGTCAGAGTTGCAAAGTCCCAAGGATCCTATGAAGGACGTGTAAACAATAGTCCCACGTGTGCAAACTTTGACGTAAGTAGCAAGCTAGCTTTCAGCTGGATGAGCTAGCTATATGTTAAACAGCTGAGCTTGTAACTCAGGTAGTTCTACACTAATTTAACATTATTTTATAGCTAACCAGCTGGATCAGTGCTCATACATCTAGCTAGCCAGTCAACTTACACTTCAAGACATAGCACGGTATATAGTGCTAGCCAACTTTTTCACTACAATTTGGCAGAGGTGGCCAGTTTGACAGAGCAGAAGCCATCCTTTGAGGGTGCTATTGCCATTTACCTGTTCAAACAAGGGAGGCTCCTTCTAAGTGAAGTTATATTATCCTCTTATCATCTTTTTCTATTCCCTTATTGATTCACCCTTTAATTTAAGTGAATTGTACTGATAATGTCCTTGATAGTTAACTAGCTAGCTAATAATATAAGAATAAAGGTTCCAACTCCTTCAACTTGATCAACATCATAATATAAACTTCTTTTTCAAAAATAAAGTTTGTTTTTACTTTTTATACCTGATATCCAAGTGCCCTTAGGAGTAGCCTTCGGGGGAAGGGACATTAATGAAGATGTGACAGTTGAGCAGAAGCATGCAGTTATGGAGAAGGTGCTGCTGAAAGCCAAGTGAAGGTGTAAGGGGCTTAATACAGTTGTATTCCAGCCACTAGGGGGTACTCTGGTGAAGCCCATGTGAAATAAAGAAATAAAGGAAGCAGTAGAAGCAGTAGAAGCAGCAATAATCAGAGCTGTGAGTTATCTGGAGGGAAAAACAGACATGACACTCTACTCACTAAGGCAAATCTTGAGGACACATTATGCAAGAAGGATGTTACTGAACTGTATCACAAGTTGACGAAAGCAACACAAGAGCCGGGAGAGTCTGCCTTGGACTTCCTAGTCCGAGTCGTTGACCTGAGACAGATAGTGTTATCAGCCTCAGCTCGTGCCCAATCAGGACTGAAATATGTGACAGAGTTAGTCAAGAGCCAATGCATGCAGGCCATTGTTACAGGATTAACAAATGATGATGTCAGGGCAGAGATGAGAATGCACCTCCAGAATATTAACACCAGTGATGAACTGTTGCTTGAGAAAATGTAAATTGCCCAGGGCAATGAAAGTGAACTCATGCAAAAGGCCTGGATTCCACGTTCACACCCACACGAGTGAACGCAGTACAGAGTGAGGATAATGGGGATAGCGGAGAGGAATGTGCACAGGCAGAGCCCTCACAGACCACAGTCCGAAAACAAAGGAAATTACAATCCTCTCCTGAGTAAAATGTATGCAAACGAAGCAATCAAAGAACTGCCCTGTCAGGTAGCCTCATTAGTACAGTCAGTGCAGGGCCAGAGTGACAGTTCACTTAGGAATCGCTCCAACAGAAAACCAAGTCCAACCAACAGGGAGACCTGCCATCATTGCTACAAATGTGGCAGTGATAGCCATTGGACAGTAGGCAGTAGGATGTAGGGCAACGCACATCCATCGGGGATGCCTGGGGTCACAACCATGGAACGTGGAGTGACCTCAGATACATCTAGTTCCATCCAGTGTTGCAGTGGCTGCAGTGCAAAGGTAGAGAACCTTAGAGTTTAAGTTGTGTTCATTGTGTCATAAAGCTGCCTATTGTTCCAAAGTGTGCCAACAGGATCATTGGAAACAGCACCAACATACATGTAAGACTGCCCGCAAGACTGTCCCATGACACAGAGAGAATGGGGGCCAACTACCCCAGCTACCACAGGACATTGTAATATAGCACAGCTCATTGGAAAAAAATGTCAAGTGTGGTGTTATATGGAGGGTGTAGACCCTAGCACTATGGGACACAGGGGCTCAGGTATCCATCATAAGTGAGGAATGGAGAAAACATAGTTTGTCACGCAACACAAATTAGACCACTGGCAGCCATCATGGGCAATACAGAGAAACTAGATCTGAGGGCAGCCAATGGCACTGACATTCCCTTTCTGGGTTGGATGGACATTTGTTTTAGTTTGCTTGATGCCAAAGCTGAGGTCATTGCTGTCACACCCTGATCTCTTTCACCTGTCCTTGTGATTGTCTCCACCCCCTTCAGGTGTTGCTTATTTTCCCTGGTGTATTTATCCCTGTGTTTCCTGTCTCTCTGTGCCAGTTTGTCTTGTATGTCTTTCAAGTCAACCAGCGTGTTTTCCCGTACTCCTGCTTCTATCCTCTTTTTGCTAGTACTCCTGGATTTGACCCTTGCCTGTTTTCTGGGCTCCGTACCCGCCTGCCTGACCATTCGGCCTGCCCTGACCTCGAGCCTGCCTGCCACTCTGTACCTCCTGGACTCTGAACTGGTTTTGACCTTTTGCCTGTCCGTGACCATTCTCTTGCCTACCCCTTTTGGATTGATTAATAAATATTAAAGACTCAAACCATCTGCCTCCCGTGTCTGCATCTGGGTCTCGCATTATGCCCTTATAATTGCAGGAAAATAGTTGAGGGTTCCGATATTAGTCACAAATGAAAGACTGGAGAATCCAATCATTGCGTTTAATGTAATTGAAGAAATAGTTCAAACAAAAAGTAACAAGGAGCCCTCAGAGCTGATGTATACAGCAAAGATGCTAAGAAATGCACTTAAGCTAGGACAGGGAAAGGCAAAGACTCTACGCAATCTGTTTCAGCACTCAGAGTACACGGAGGAATGCTTGATTAAAGCAGGCAGACGTGACGTTGTCATTCCAGGTGGACAAACAAAATGGATTCATCCCTGTACCCCAAGAGAGGCCCCATTCAATTATGAAATTGTGTTATTTGATCCGGACGTGAGAGTGATCTGTGGCCTGGACCAACAAAGACAGGTCGTGAAAACATCAAAACGGCCATCTAGAAAAGTTGACATTGCAGTGGTGAATACTACCAAACATGACATTACCTTACCAAGACAAATAGTGATAGGGACATTACAGAGAGTAGTAGCGTGTCACCAGGTTCCTGTGCCCAGTGGAGAAAAGGTTACCGTAGCACAGGTTCTGGACAGATCTCCACTGGAGCCTGGCCCTGACAACGTCACATAGAGTGGTGGGACCCACCTGTAGATGTTCAGCAGTTGAGCCACGAACAACAAGAATTAGTCAAACAGATGCTCAGAGACGAATCAGCTGTTTTCGCCAAAGATGACATGGACATAGGGTGTATTGAAAATCTCAGAGTGGAGATAACATTGACTGATAACATACTAGTGACAAAGAGATACAACGGTGTGCCTTGCCCCTTGTATGCTAAGGTGAAAAGCCACCTTCAGGGGCTCCTGAACAAAAACTTAATCAGGAAGTCAACTTCATCATACGCATCACCTCTGTTCTATGTACGGAAAAAGGATGGGAGTTTAAGACTTTGTGTTGATTACAGGGGATTAAACAAGAAATAATGTTCTGGACAGGCATCCCATATCCCATGTACAGGAAATACTTGATGTTTTGGGAGAAAACTCATGTTTTACAGTTTTAGATCCAGGAAAGGCTTACCACCAAGGCTTTGTGGGAGAGGAGTCCAGAAAATAGACTGCTTTCAGCTCCTCTTGTATGAATGGAATAGAATTCCCTTTGGCTTATCAAACAGTCCCTCTGCCTTCCAATGAAGCATGGAGGAAAGTTTAACGGGTATAAGAGATATCTGTATACAATATTTGGATGATGTTCTTATTTTTAGTCAGTCATTTGAACAACATGTGGAAGATGTCCGTCAGGTTCTCAGGCAGCAAAATAAATGGGTTATTAAACTCAGGGCTGATAAGTGTGACCTATTCAAGAATGAGGTCTGTTATTTAGGAAAAATAATGTCTGCGGTGCAAGAACTGGTAAACAGGCCACCAACAAACGTGAGAGAGCTGAGGAAACTTCTGGGGTTTCTAGGGTACTATGGAGGTTATGTACAGACCTTCTCACAACATGCTAAATGTCTCTATGACTTACTAGCAGTGAATTCGGAGACCCCAGCATCCGGGAAGCGAAGGACCAAGGTAGCTATGCAGTCGGGACAGGCTCTGCCCCACCAGAAAGTTATAATGGAAGATGCTCACCAGAGAGCATTAGAACACTTGGTGAGTGTGTTGACTAATTCACCTGTGCTTGCTTACCCAGATTTCGAGGACCCTTTTATCCTGCATGTTGATGCCTCCGAAGTGGGATTGGAAGGTTTGTTATACCGACGACAAAGTGGCAAACTGAGGGTCATTGAATATGGCTCCCGCACCCTGACTCAGGCAGAGAGAAACTATCACCTTCACTCAGGGAAACTGGAATTCTTGGCCCTCAAATGGGCAGTGACTGAGCGGTTCCGAGATGACCTATTTTATGCTCCTTCTGTGACAGTGTACAGTGACAATGACCCCTTGACATATGTACTAACTACAGCAAGACTGAATGCCACCGGTCATCGCTGGGTGGCAGAGCTGTCTGACTTTAATCTCACACTGAAGTATCGTCCTGGAAAGGTAAACACTGACGCAGACTTTCTGTCACGCTCTCCTTTGCATGTGAACATTACATGAAAGAATTGCACAGAGAGACACTCACTTGAGATGGTAAAAGCAACACTCAATGTTGTTCAGACACAGCAGAATGACTGTGTAACTTGGATACTAAAGCCATCAGTGCAAGATGAGCTGTCATGGTGGGGGGGAACAGTTACAGACCGACTGTCTCCACACGATCTCATCAGGCTCAGTTAAAGGATGCAGCTGAATAGTCAAAGGACTAAGCCTAAACCAACAGAATGTCAACAAGAGTCATGCAAAGTTAAACAGTTACTGCAAGAGTGGAACAGGCTCCATGTCTCACCAGATGGATTATTACAAAGGAAAACAGCAAAAAGGACACAAGTTGTGGTACCAAGTCAGTATAGAACACTGATTTACAAGTACTTACACACTGAGATGTCCCATCTAGGAACAGAAAGAGTGTTGAACTTTGCTTTTATTTAGAGTGTTGAACTTTGCTTTTATTGGCCACGCATGCAACATGACATTGAACAGTTTATCAAGAAAGTGTATAAGGGTATCAAACAAATTAAATCCAGTGTAATAACTAGGGCCCCAATGCAACATGTACAAGTTACAGCTCCTTTCGAGATTGACTATGTGCATTTGGACAAAAGCAGAGGGGGCTACGAGTACATTTTTGTTATTTTAGATAACTTTACCAAATTTGCACAAGCCTACCCCATCAGAAATAAGTCAGGGAAAACTGCAGCTAAAAAGCTTTTCAATTATATTTTTCCAAAGTTTGGCTTTGTTTCAAAAATCCATCAAGATCAGGGAAGAGAGTTTGAAAATCAGTTATTCAGAGCCTTGCAGAACTGTACGGGAATAGCCAATTCCAGAACCTCTCCATATCATCCACAGGAGAGGTCTATGGTGGCCTAAGTTGGTTCCCAATCAGAGGCAGCTGTTTATCGTTGTCTCTGATTGGGAATCCTATTTAGGTTGCCAATTTCCATTTTGGTTTTGTGGGTTATTGTCTATGTGTAGTTTCCTTTCAGCACTCGTGTTATATAGCTTCACGTTCGTTTTGTTACTTTGTTAGTTTGTTAAGTGTTCTTCGTTTATTAAAAGAAGACTGTATTCTTATCACGCTGCGCTTTGGTCTCCTCTATACGACGAACGTGACAGAATAACCCACCATAAAAGGACCAAGCAGCGTGTTAAGGAGGAATGGACCTGGGAGGAAATTTTGAACGGAGCAGGACTCTGGACGCAGGCTGAGGAGTCGCCTAGGAGGAAGAGAGGACAGCAACGTTGTCAGGGAGGTAGGCCACAGAAACCCAAATAATTATTTTTTGGGGGGACACATGGAGCAGTCTGCGAAGTTGAGGGGTGAGTCTGAGATTGTCAAGGAGTTTTTGGACAGATTGGAGGAGAGTGAACAGAGGGGAGATTATGAGACCTTCGAGGAGTTTTTGATTAAATTGGAGGAGAGTGAAGAGAGAGAGCTGTTGGTTTGGCGTAGTATGCTCGGCATTCGCCCTGAGGAGCGTGTTAGCTGTCCGATGCCACCTGTGTCAGTTCCTTGTACTCATCCTGAAACATTAAAGTTTCGGAACAATTGATGCCGGCTATACCCACCAGGTGTGTCCTGTTCCTACTCCTCGCACTCTTCCTCAAGTGCGCTCCAGAGTCCAATACGTCCTGTTCCTCCTCCCCGCACTCGCCCTGAGGTGCGTGTCACCAGCCTGGTATCACCAGTACCGGCACCACGCATCAGGCCTACAGTGCGCCTCGGCAGTCCAGTACGCCCTGTTCCTGCTCCTCGCACTCGCCCTTAAGTGCGTGTCCCCAGCCCGGTACCACCAGTGCCGGCACCACGCACCAGGCCTACAGTGCGCCTCGGCAGTCCAGAGCGTCCAGCGACAGTACCCAGTCCAGAGCGTCCGGCGACAGTACCCAGTCCAGAGCGTCCGGCAACAGTACCCAGTCCAGAGCGTCCGGCGACAGTTCACAGACCGGAACCTCCAACGACGGGCCACAGTCCGGACCCTCCAACGACGGGCCACAGTCCAGAATCTCCAACAACGGGCCACAGTCCGGACCCTCCAACAACGGGCCACAGTCCGGACCCTCCAACGACGGGCCACAGTCCAGAATCTCCAACGACTGGCCACAGTCCGTACCCTCCAACGATGGGCCACAGTCCGTACCCTCCAACGACGGGCCACAGTCCGGAACCTCCAATGACGGGCCACAGTCTGGAACCTCCAATGACGGGCCACAGTCCGGAACCTCCAACGACGATCCCCAGTCTGGAGCCTCCAGCGATGATCCCCAGTCCGGAGCCTCCAGCGACGATCCTCAGTCCGGAGCCTCCAGCAACGGTCCCCAGCCCGGGGCCTCCAGCGACGATCCCCAGTCCGGGGTCTCCAGTGACGGTCCCCAGTCCAGAACATCCGGCGATGATCCACGCAGCGAGGGTCCCCAGCCCGGGGTCTTCAGCGACGGTCCCCAGTCCGAGGTCTCCAGCGACGGGCCACAGTCTGGAACCTCCAATGACGGGCCACAGTCCGGAACCTCCAACGACGGGCCACAGTCCGGAACCTCCAACGGCGGGCCACATTCCGGAGCCTCCAGAGACGAGCTCCAGTCCGGAGCCTCCAGCGATGATCCCCAGTCTGGAGCCTCCAGCGATGATCCCCAGTCCGGAGCCTCCAGCGACGATCCTCCGTCCGGAGCCTCCAGCAACGGTCCCCAGCCCAGGGTCTCCAGCGACGGTCCCCAGCCCGGGGTCCCCAGCCCGGGGCCTCCAGCGACGATCCCCAGTCCGGGGTCTCCAGTGACGGTCCCCAGTCCAGAACATCCGGCGATGATCCACGCAGCGAGGGTCCCCAGCCCAGGGTCTTCAGCGACGGTCCCCAGTCCGAGGTCTCCAGCGACGGGCCACAGTCTGGAACCTCCAATGACGGGCCACAGTCCGGAACCTCCAACGACGGGCCACAGTCCGGAACCTCCAAGACGGCCACATTCCGGAGCCTCCAGAGACGAGCTCCAGTCCGGAGCCACCAGCGACGATCCCCAGTCTGGAGCCTCCAGCGATGATCCCCAGTCCGGAGCCTCCAGCAACGGTCCCCAGCCCAGGGTCTCCAGCGACGGTCCCCAGCCCGGGGTCCCCAGCCCGGGGCCTCCAGCGACGGTCCCCAGTCCGAGGTCTCCAGCGACGGTCCCCAGTCCGGGGTCTCCAGTGACGGTCCCCAGTCCAGAACATCCGGCGATGATCCAGGCAGCGAGGGTCCCCAGCCCGGGGCCTACGGCGAGGATCCACATTCCAGAGCCTCCGGCAATGAGCCACGGTTCAGCTCAACAAAGGCAGAGGGACCCGTGTAAAGATGGGGGGCAGCGTCCAGAACCAGAGCCGCCACCGAGAGTAGATGCCCACCCGGACCCTTCCCTATAAGTTCAGGTTTGCGGGCGGGAGGCCGCACCTTTTGGGGTGGGGGGGTACTGTCACGCCCTGACCTTAGTTATCTATGTTTTATGTATTAGTTTGGTCAGGTCAGGGTGTGACGAGGGTGGGTATGTGTGTTTTTGTCCTGTCTAGGGTTTTTGTATATCTATGGGTTTTTTGTATGTCTAGGTAATGTAGGTCTATGGTGGCCTGAGTTGGTTCCCAATCAGAGGCAGCTGTTTATCTCTGATTGGGGATCCTATTTAGGTAGCCATTTTCCATTTTGGTTTTGTGGGTTATTGTCTATGTGTAGTTGCCTGTCAGCACTCGTGTTATATAGCTTCATGTTCGTTTTGTTACTTTGTTAGTTTGTTAAGTGTTCTTTGTTTATTAAAATAAAAATGTATTCTTATCACGCTGCACTTTGGTCTCCTCTATATGACGATAATTGTACCACCAGTGATGCTACTGCTACCGTATTCCCTGCTATTTGGAAGGTCTCCACTGCTACCTGTTGACCTTGTCTTTGGGTTACAGATAAAGGAACAGGAGAAATCATACCAGGATTATGCTAAGAAGTGGCAGCAACAGATGACGGAACCCTATGACATCGCCAGTAGAAACCTGGAGAAATCAACAGCAAAGGGAAAAGCCTACTACGATCGGAAGAAAATGAGTTTGGTGAGGACCATGTCAGAACGTGGGGGGGCCGGGAAAACTAAGATCACACTGGGAGGACCAAATACACGTGGTGGTAACCAGGAATGGTGATAACAGCCCTGTCTATGAGGTCAAATCCGAGAGGGGTACAGGCTGGGCCCGGGTTCTGCATTGCAATATGCTCAAGTCATGTAATTCCCTACCATTTGAAGAACCTGTTGAAACACCCAGTAGAGGTCTGTGGAGAAGGGAACCACACCAGCAAAAGTAGCAAAATGGGAGAGTCCTGAGTCTGAGAGCACAGATGAGGATTCTTATCCAGTTTTCATCAATAGGCCACGTAGGGATGAAGAGAGCAGACAGAGTAGCACACAGCTAGTATCAGATAATGGTGAGGAATGGGTTCAGACTGATAGAAAGTTCACTGTGAAGGAGTGCCAGCCAGTCCTCAGAGAGAGTCCAGAGATGACGGGGGTAAATATGGAAACAGCTGAGGGCTGTTGTAAGGGGCTTAATACAGTGGTATTCCAGCCACTAGGGGGTACTCTGGTGAAACCCATGGGAAATAAAGAGACAGTTTAAGTGAATTGGGGAGAGGAAGAATAAAGGCTTGTTACATGTGCTGACATGATTAAAAGTGAAGTAAACTGTACCTTTTCATGTTGTAGTTTATATTATAAGCTCATAGAAAGGGTAACAAAGGCACGCCTCTCAGATTCTAGATATATGAAGGGAAACCATTCATGTCCAGTAGAACCACAGATTATGCTGACTGCATGGCACGCTAACCATTTTCAAATACTGTGCTATGGGCAGTTCCCTTGATATTATGTTATTTTTTTAAGTAAGCCTACCCCTGAAAACATTACCAAAAATCGAATCTAATTTTATTTGTCACGTGCTGAATAAAACAGTTGTAGACTTTAATGTTTACTTACGAGCCCTTTCCCAACAATGCAGAGTCAAAAAGTACAAACATGAGCAAAAAATCAATAGTAAGGAAATAGTAACACAATAAAATAACAATAACAAGGCTATATTCAAGAAGTACCGGTACTGAGTTAATGTGCTGAGGGTAAGCGGTGATTGAGGTAATATGTACAGTACTGTACATGTAGGTAGGGGTAGAAGTTGCCTAGAAACCAAACATTGAGTGTTAGAATCACTCATTTCCTCTCATGACCTCTACAAGCTGGTTGTCTGTGCGCTTGGTCCTTTTGGCGGTAGGAATGTGAGACAGTATATACACAGAAAAGTGTAAGTACATCAACTTTTCAAAGATCTGGTACTGCATTCAGATTTCTATCACCTGAAGTATGGACACAAGATAAAAATACATGCACGAGAGGCATGCATACTTGCCAGGCTTGTGCATGTCTTTACGCGGTTCTATATATGCTTCAGGTGACAGACATCTGAATGCACTACAAGAGCTTTGAAAAGATGAGGCTGTGGCGGTCATGACATCAGGGCGTGACTAGGGGGGTGTCCTAGTTTTCCTATTTCTATGCTGGTGTACTTGCTATGTTTCCCAATTAGAGGCAGCTGATTATCGTTGTCTCTAATTGGGGATCATACTTAAGTTATCCATTGTTCCCACCTGGGTTGTAGGATATTGTGTTTGTGTTTGTGCTTGTTGCACCACGGATGTCACGTTTTCGTTGTTGGTTTATTGTTTTGTTTGTTCGAAGTTTCACCGTAATAAAGATGTGGAACTCTACACGCGCTGCGCCTTGGTCCGTCCATTATCAAGAACGTGACAATCTGGCTATGTGCCATGCCATCGGCTGCAGGCTTGTTCATTTAGCAGACAAGATATGCTTATAAGTCCCATGCCATTATTTTACAGTGCCTTGCAAAAGTATTCGGCCCCCTTGAACTTTGCGACCTTTTGCCACATTTCAGGCTTCAAACATAAAGATATAAAACTGTATTTTTTTGTGAAGAATCAACAAGTGGGACACAATCATGAAGTGGAACAACATTTATTGGATATTTCAAACTTTTTTAACAAATCAAAAACTGAAAAATTGGGCGTGCAAAATTATTCAGCCCCTTTACGAATACTTTCGCAAGGCACTGTATATACATATTTTTTATAATAAGAAAAATATAATTTAACAGCTGAATAAAATAGAAGGGATATTTTTCCCATTCTGAGTGCACGTATGAAGTGGCTATGTTGAGCCTAAAAGTGATCATTTGAAACAGGTCCTATATGCTAGATTTATATTTGGCAACTGTAGTTGTGAATGATACAAACTTTAGCATGTCTTAGAAATCCAAACATATATGGGCTGCATAATGTGACTGTCACGCCCTGACCATAGACAGCCCTTGTTTCTCTATGGTGTAGTAGGTCAGGGTGTGACTAGGGTGTATTCTAGTTTATAATTTCTATGTTGTGTTCTAGTTTATATTTTCTATGTTGGTGTTTTGTATGATTCCCAATTAGAAGCAGCTGGTAATCATTGTCTCTAATTGGGGATCATATTTAAGTAGCTATTTTTCCCACTTGTGTTTGTGGGATATTGTTTTGTGTTTGTGCATCTGCACCACGTAGTCATGTTTTGTTGTTCGTTTACAGTTTTTGTTTTGCTTAAGTTCCACTTGGAAATGAAGATGTGGAACTCTACACACGCTGCGCCTTGGTCCCGTTCTTACGACAACCGTGACAGTGACCATAAGCTATTAATGATTTGAGAAAGTCACAAAAAAAGCTTGCGCTCTGTTCCTTGCCTCAGGTTGCACACGCTGTTCTCTCATCAAGTAATCATATTTTCACCCATCAGATTACTCTCAATTTACCTTGTCTTTAAAAATATGTTCAATTATTTTAGATTTAGAATGGCCCATTATCAAATGGGCAGAAACAGGGCCAGGGGAAATATACATGTTGAATAGCGAATGTTGGTTTTTCAATCATGCCTGGTAGGCTACGCCGGTTATTTCACCTCACACATCAACCACTGCTTGAGGAGTATGCAGCTTCTAGCTGCAGGATGTGATATCCCACCCAAATTCTGTATGCCATTGCCTCTCCAACCCTGTTCCTGCAGCTACCCAGTGCTTAATTTGGAAAACCAGGTGAAATCAGTCCGGGAACATGATAGTAACATGTTTTCACAACAAAACATATTTAATTAAACTGTTGACAGCCCCTCTATCTGCGTGCTCGAGAAAGGAATGAAGGACAGCGAGTAGGAGGTGGAAATGCACGTTGGTGAGATATTCTGTAGCTAAAGGTAATATGTCAGCCTATTAATTATGAAATTATGAAATATAAAAATGCCCTATTACTAGGCTATTCAAAATCAAATACAAATTCACTATAATCATAGGCTAACTCTGTAAGCTGCCCTGCACAATCAATGAACCAACAGCATCGCCTAGGCCTCCAAAGTTTGGAGAAGAGCAT
Organism: Oncorhynchus nerka; assembly: GCF_034236695.1. Lineage (NCBI taxonomy): Eukaryota > Metazoa > Chordata > Actinopteri > Salmoniformes > Salmonidae > Oncorhynchus > Oncorhynchus nerka. The sequence goes on along the minus strand of NC_088422.1, from coordinate 28,575,604 downwards.
AAGGTAACTAGTCGATCCAGTATGCATAATAATGCAGTCCACACTCAAAGGTGATTACTATATATCATTTGTTTAATTTTGGACTATATGCTAAACCAATTATGTACCAAATGTTTCTACTTTTCTGCTGTGCGTAATATGCAGTAAGCTATGTAGGCTATTGTATAACGGCACAATCAATACATTTTTGGGGGGTTTGGGCTCATGTATAGGGACAATGATTGACAGCTGCCTCTGATTGAGAACCATACCAGGCCAAACACAGAAATCCCAAATCATAGAAAAAAGAACATAGACAACCCACCCAACTCACGCCCTGACCATACTAAAACAAAGACATAACAAAATAACTAAGGTCAGAACGTGACAGTACCCCCCCAAAGGTGCAGACTCCGGCCGCAAAACCTGAACCTATAGGGGAGGGTCTGGGTGGGTGTCTGTCCGCGGTGGCGGCTCTGGCGCGGGACGTGGATCCCACTCCACCATAGTCTTTCTCCGCCTCTTTAACCGCCTCCATGGCCTCCATATTGTTATTTATCCTCTCACTCTTTTGCACCCCAGTATCTCTACTTGCACATCATCATCTGCACATCTATCACTCCAGTGTTAATGCTAAATTGTAATTATTTCGCCTCTATGGCCTATGTATTACCTTACCTCCCAACTCTTCTACATTTCCACACACTGTAAATAGATTTTTCTATTGTGTTATTGACTGTACATTTGTTTATGTGTAACTCTGTGTTGTTGTTTTTGTCGCACTGCTTTGCTTTATCTTGGCCAGGTCGCAGTTGTAAATGAGAACTTGTTCTCAACTGGCCTACCTGGCTAAATAAAGGTGAAATAAAATAAAATTAAAATAAAAAAAGACTAGCAGTGAAATGCTTACTTGCGAATCCTTTTCCAAAATTGCAGAGTTAATTGAGGCTGCCCTCAGAACAGCCTCAATTTGTCGGGCATGGACTGAACAAGGTGTTAAGAGTTCCACAGGGATGCTGGCCCATATTGACTCCAATGCTTCCTACAGTTGTGTCATGTTGGCTGGATGTCCTTTGGGTGGTGGACCATTCTTGATACACACGGGAAACTGTTGAAAAACCCAGTAACGTTGCGGTTCTTGTCACAAACCGGTGCGCGTGGCACCTACTACCATACCCCGTTCAAAGGCACTTACAATAGCTTTAGAAAGTATTCATACCCCTGGACTTATTCCACATTTTGCTGTGTTACAGCTGAATACAAAATTGATTCAAATGTTTTTTTCTTCTCACACATCTACACATTATACTCCATAATGACAAAGTGAACAGATGTTTTTCGAAATGTTTGCTCATTTATTGAAAATTATGTTCAGAAATATCTATTTTACATACGTATTTACACCCCTGAATCAATACTTGGAAGAAGCACCTTTGGCAGTGATTTCAGCTGTGATTTTTTTCTGGTGTTAGCAGTTGATGTTATTCTTCAATAACACGGACCCCAAAGCAAATCAAGGGGATTTGAAAAATAGGTTTATTCAAGGAGGACAAATCATGAATGTTATGCTGGGAAGAAGATGGTTCATTCTCCCCTGTCCTCGGTGACTTTATCAACAGAACAAGGAAACAGGGTGTAATTTATGACCTCCAACCCTAGCCTGTGGTTGACCAATTAGAATTCCTTGCAGTAAAATTGGGCCAATGGCCAAATATAAAGTATCCTGTTTCAGGCTCAATGTACAGACAATTCAGACCAATGAAATGTGATACACGTAGATATGAGTCCAGGACTGACATTCCTACACAGATTCTAAACAGATGTTGAACTGAAAACCAACCATTTCCATTGATCATTAATTCCCTATTGACCGTTAGTACACTGCGTTGTGTTTTATCTTAAAATATTCTTACACTGTGTACGTCTCTAAAAGCTTTCCATAGATATTCAAGTAGATGTTTAAGTCAAAAATGTAACTCAGCAACTCAGGAACATTCACTGTCTTCTTATTAAGCAACTCTAGTGTAGATTTCCCAGCAGAAAGGTCAATTCATCTCCCAGTGTGTGGTGGAAAGCACACTGAACCAGGGTCTCCACTAGGATTTTGGCTGTGCTTAGCTCTATTCGATTTTGTTTTAATCCTGACAAACTCCCTAGTCCTTAACGATTACAAGCATACCCATAACATGATGCAGCCACCACCATGCTTGAACATATGGAGAGTGGTACTCAGTAATGTGATGTATTGGGTTTGCCCCAAACATAACACTTTGTATTCAGGACAAAAAGTGTATTTCTTTTCCCCATTTTTTGCAGGATGTATGTTTTGTCACTTAGGTTAGTATTGTGGAGTAACTACAATGTTGATCCATCCTCAGTTTTCTCCTATCACAGCCATTAAACTCTGTAACTGTTTTAAAGTCACCATTGGCATGGTCTTCCAAGATGGCGTAGCAGTCGGACGTGTGTTTTGTCTTGTCCCGTCCTGTATAGTGTAAATATAGTTTTTTTCCTCGTTTTTTTTTTCTGTATATATTTCGTACATATTTTAATCTCACTTTCCAACTACAGGCTGAATATACTCTCCTGCAACCCGCATCCCCCAATGTGATTCTGCTTTTTCTATACTTTAGAATCTGAACCCTCATCAGACTAGCCGCTAACTAGCTACTAGCTAGCCACTGCTAGCGGTCTTCAACGCTTAGGACACCAGCGCGACATCTACCCAAAGCATATCAGACTGCTTTTTCTCTACCACATCTCAGTTCCTACAAGCTCTGAACCTTTATACCGGATCATCGTAAATAGCTAGCTGCAATCAGTGGCTACTCCTGGCTAACGTCTCTGTCCCAGAGCAAGCACCAGTTAGCCTGGAGCTAGCCTCGAGCTAAGCCCATCTCCCGACTTGCTGAAGAGGTCCAAAAATACCTAATTTGCCAATTGGCCTGGACCCTCTACTGACCCTCTACTGCCGTCCATCACGACTGGTCCGCCGACATAATCGTCCGAGGGGTTTCAACAGGCTTTTCCGCTGCGACATGCCAAAGATCCATCTGCTGGCCAAGGCCCGCGAGCTTTCTGAATCGCTGTATCTCCAGCTCACCGCATGAAGAGGAATAAACAGACTCACCCCATCGCGACGTCCCCCAAAGGTTAACTCTCTAGCCCTCGCTATCTCCCTGAATTCGGCCTGCTAACGGCTAGCTTGTCAAGCTCCGGTCCGCTAACTGCTACCTTGTCTAGCTCGGGCCTCACGAACTGTTAGCTTGTTAGCACAGGCCTGCTAACCGTCTGAACCACCGCGTCCCAATCACTCTCTGACCCCATTTACTTTCTATCTCTTTTTGATTTTTAATTTGTTTATACCTTCCGAAACCTGCCTCACCCAATGTGATACGGAATCGCTGTTACTTTTACTCTTATTTTTATGACACACTCAAGAACCTCCAGACGCTAACCAGCTAACTAGCTACAAGCTAGTTAGTCATTGTTAGTTTAAAAAAAAAAAAAAAACCTGGATAACACTCGCCAGCCCAGCCCCCCTGCCCATCCACCGCTGCCCCCTGGACACTGATCTCTTGGCTACATAGCTGACGCACGCTGGACTGTCCATTAATCACGGTACTCCTTTCTGCTTGTTTGTCTTACCTGTCGGCCCCGTTGCCTAGTCAACGCCATTTTACCTGCTGTTTGTTGTGCTAGCGGATTAGCCTCGCCTACTGTTTTTAGCTAGCTTTCCAAATTCAACACCTGTGATTACTGTATGCCTCGCTGTATGTCTCTCTCAGATGTCAATATGCCTTGTATACTGTTGTTCAGGTTAGTTATAATTGTTTTAGTTCACAATGGAGCCCCTAGACCCACTCTGCATACCCCTGTTACCTCCTTTGTCCCACCTCCCACACATGCAGTGACCTCACCCATTACAACCAGCATGTCCAGAGATACAACCTGTCTCATCATCACCCAGTGCCTGGGCTTACCTCCGCTGTACCCGCACCCCACCATACCCCTGTCTGCGCATTATGCCCTGAATATATTCTACCATGCCCAGAAACCTGCTCCTCTTATCCTCTGCCCCCAACGCTCTAGGCGACCAGTTTTGATAGCCTTTAGCCGCACCCTCATACTACTCCTTCTCTGTTCCGCGGGTGATGTGGAGGTAAACCCAGGCCCTGCATGTCCCCAGGTACCCTCATTTGTTGACTTCTGTGATCGAAAAAGCCTTGGTTTTATGCATGTCAACATCAGAAGCCTCCTCCCTAAGTTTGTTTTACTCACTGCTTTAGCACACTCTGCTAACCCTGATGTCCTTGCCGTGTCTGAATCCTGGCTCAGGAAGGCCACCAAAATTCAGAGATTTCCATACCCAATTATAACATCTTCCGTCAAGATAGAACTACCAAAGGGGCGGAGTTGCAGTCTACTGCAGAGATAGCCTGCAAAGTAATGTCATACTTTCAGGTCCATACCCAAACAGTTCGAACTACTAATTTTGAAAATTACCCTCTCCAGAAATAAGTCTCTCACTGTTGCCGCCTGCTACCGACCACCCTCAGCTCCCAGCTGTGCCCTGGACACCATTTGTGAATTGATCGCCCCCATCTAGCTTCAGAGTTTGTTCTGTTAGGTGACCTAAACTGGGATATGCTTAACACCCGGCAGTCCTACAATGTAAGCTAGATGCCCTCAATCTCACTCAAATCATCAAGGAACCCACCAGGTACAACCTAACTCTGTAAACAAGGGCACCCTCATAGGCGTCATCCTGACCAACTGGCCCTCCAAATACACCTCTGCTGTCTTCAACCAGGATCTCAGCGATCACTGCCTCATTGCCTGTATCCGCCACGGGCCGCAGTCAAACGACCACCCCTCATCACTGTCAAACGCTCCCTAAAACACTTCTGTGAGCAGGCCTTTCTAATCGACCTGGCCCGGGTATCCTGGAAGGACATTGACCTCATCCCGTCAGTTGAGGATGCCTGGTCATTCTTTAAAAGTAACTTCCTCACCATTTTAGATAAGCATGCTCCGTTCAAAAAATGCAGAACCAAGAACAGATACAGCCCTTGGTTCACTCCAGACCCTGACTGCCCTCGACCAGCACAAAAACATCCTGTGGCGGACTGCAATAGCATCGAATAGCCCCGTGATATGCAACTGTTCAGGAAGTCAGGAACCACAAGTCAGGAAAGCTAAGGCCAGCTTCTTCAGGCAGAAGTTTGCATCCTGTAGCTCCAACTCCAAAAAGTTCTGGGACACTGTGAAGTCCATGGAGAACAAGAGCACCTCCTCCCAGCTGCCCACTGCACTGAGGCTAGGTAACACGGTCTCCATAAATCCACGATTATCGAAAGCTTCAATAAGCACTTCTCAACGGCTGGTCATGCCTTCCGCCTGGCTAAACCTCGGCCAACAGCTCCGCCCCCGCAGCTCCTGTTGCCTCTCCAGGTTCTCCTTTACCCAAATCCAGATAGCAGACGTTCTGAAAGAGCTGCAAAACCTAGACCCGTACAAATCAGCTGGGCTTGACAATCTGGACCCTCTATTTCTGAAACTATCTCCGCCATTGTGGATAACCCCTATTACCAGCCTGTTCAACCTCTCTTTCATATCGTCTGAGATCCCCAAGGATTGGAAAGCTGCCGCAGTCATCCCCCTCTTCAAAGGTGGACCCAAAGACCTATATCCATCCTGCCCTGCCTATCTAGTGACCATCTCGAGTACCTTCTCCGCTGTGCAATCTGGTTTCTTGGTACTAAAGCGATATCATAACCGCCATCGATAAAAGACAGTACTGTGCAGCCGTCTTCATGGACCTCGCCAAGGCTTTGACTCTGTCAATCACCATATTCTTATCGTGACTCAATAGCCTCGGTTTCTCGGATGACTGTTGCCTGGTTCACCAATTACTTTGCAGACAGAGTTCAGTGTCAAATCGGAGGGCATGCTGTCCGGTCCTCTGGCAGTCTCTATGGGGTGCCACAGGGTTCAATTCTCGGGCCGACTCTTTTCTCTGTTATATCAATGATGTTGCTCTTGTGCTTAGGCGATTCCCTGATCCACCTCTACGCAGACGACACCATTCTATATACTTTCGGCTAACATTGGACACTGTGCTATCTGATCCTTCCGTGGCCTCCAACTGCTCTTAAACGAGTAAAACCAAATGCATGCTTTTCAACAGAACCCGCATACTAGCATCACCACCCTGGATGGTTCCGACCTTAATATGTGGACATCTATAAGTACCTAGGTGTCTTAGACTGCAAACTCTCCTTCCAGACTCACATCAAACATCTCCAATCGAAAATCAAATCAGAGTCGGCTTTCTATTCCGGCCTCCTTCACTCACGTTAAACTTACCCTAGTAAAACTGACTATCCTCCGATCCTCGATTTCGATGATGTCATCTTGGCTTCCAACACTCTAAATGCAGTCTATGTGCCAACCAAAGCACCTTATACCACCCACCACTGCGACTTGTATGCTCTAGTCGGCTGGCCCTCGCTACATTTCGGCCAGACCCACTGGCTCAGGTCATCTACAAGTCCATGCTAGGTAACTCCGCCTTATCTCAGTTCACTGGTCACGATGGCAACACCCATCCGTAGCACACGCTCCAGCAGGTGTATCTCACTGATCATCCCTAAAGCCAACACCTCATTTGCTTCTGCTGCCTGTGACTGGAATCTGCAAAAAAAGTTGGAGACTTTTTATCTCCCTCACCAACTTCAAACATCAGCTATCCGAGCAGCTGTTGTACATAGTCTATTGGTAAATAGCCCACCCATTTTCACCTACCTCATTCCCATACTGTTTTATACTGTTTTTTATTTATTTATTTATTTACTTTTCTGCTCTTTGCACACCAATATCTCTACCTGTACATGACCATCTGATCATTTTATCACCCCAGTGTTAATCTGCAAAATTGTATTATTCGCCTACCTCCTCATGCCTTTTGCACAGTTGTGTAACTCTGTGTTGTCTGTTCACACTGCTATGCTTTATCTTGGCCAGGTGCAGTTGCAAATCTTGTTCTCAACTAGCCTACCTGGTTAAATAAAGGTGAAATAAAAAAATTTAAAAAATTTAAAAAATTGGCCTCGTGGTGAAATCCCTAAGCAGTTGATATCAAATGACATCAATAAGGGATTATTGTGACTGTTGACCTGTTTAAAGGTCTTACTCACATCAGCTACGGAGAGCATGATCGCACAGTCGTCCGGAATAGCTGGTGCTCTCACTCTTGGTTCAGTGTTGCTTGCCTCGAAGCGAGCATAGAAGGCATTTAGCTCATCTGGTAGACTTGTGTAACTGGGAAGCTCGTGGCTGGGTTTCTCTTTGTTATCCGTGATCATTTGTAAGCCCTGCCACATCCGACGAGCACCGGAGCCAGTGTAGTAGGAATCCGTCTTAGTCCTGTATTGACGATTTTGCCAGTTTGATGGTTCGGTTCGTTTGAGGGCGTAGTGGGATTTCTTGTAAGCGTCCTTGTTAGTGTCCCGCTCCTTGAATGCAGCAGCTCTAGCCTTTAGCTTAGTGCAGATGTTGCCTGTAATCTATGGCTTTTGGTTGGGATATGTAAGTACGGTCACTGTGGGAACATGGTCATCGATGCACTTATTAATGAAGCCGGTGACTGATGTGGTAAACTCCTCAAAGCCATCGGATAAATCCTGGAATATATTCCAGTCTGTGCTTGCAAAACAGTCCTGTAGCTTAACACCTGCTTCAACGGACCACTTCCGAATTGAGTGTGTCACTGGTACTTCCTGTTTGAACTTTTGCTTGTAGGCAGGAATCAGAAGGATAAAGTTATCGTCAGATTTGCCAAATGGAGGACTAGGGAGAGCTTTGTTTGCGTCTCTGTGTATGGAGTAAAGGTGCACTAGAGATTTGTTCCCTCTAGTTGCACAGATGAAATGAGGTAAAACAGATTGAAGTTTTCCTGTATTACAATCACCGACCACTAGAAGGCCCTGTATGGCCCTATATAGGTAGATAGAGGTTATATAGAGGTTTTTGTGCCAGCATTGGTGTGTGGTGGTAAATAGATGGCTACGAAAAATATTGATGAAAACTCTTGGTAAATAGTATGGTCTACAACTCTTGAGGTATTCTAACTCAGGCGAGCACAACCTCAAGACTTCCTTAATATTAGATATTGCGCCCCAGCTGTTGTTCACAAAGAGACACACTCCCCCGCCTTTGAGTTTACAAGACACTGTTCTTCTGTCCTGCCGATGCATAGAAAAAACAACCATGTCCTCGCTCAGCCACGACTCTGTGAAGCATAGGATATTACCGTTGTTTTGGTCCAGTTGATAGGATAGTTTCGAACGGAGCTTGTCTAGGTTGTTCTCCAGTGATTGTACAGTCGCCGATAGAACAGAGGGTAGTGGTGGTTTATTTGCTCACCACCAGGCTGCCCCGACATCAGCCTCTATATCCCCATCTTTTCCTCTTCCAAGTGTCAGGGATTAGAGCCTGTTCCCGGGTGAGCAATATGTTCTGCGCCGAGTCATTGAATTAGAATAATTCATCCAAATTGATGTCCAAAAGCTCTTTCGGCCATGGGAAACGACGGTGGAGACAAAAAAAGTTTAAATCACAGCAAAAAAAACACACAAAATAACATAATTGGTCAGGAGCCTGTAAAACGGCCACTATACATCCCTGTGTGTGTGTGTGTGTGTGTGTGTGTGTGTGTGTGTGTGTGTGTGTGTGTGTGTGTGTGTTTGAGTGTCAGTGTAGTGAGTGTGTGGGTAGAGTCCAGTGAGTGCATAGAGCCAGTGCAAGAGAGTCAGTGAAAGAAAAGGGGTTCAATGCAAATAGTCTGGGTAGCCATTTCATTAACAGTTCAGCAGTTTTATGGCTTGGGGGTAGAAGCTGTTCAGGAGCCTTTTGGTGCTCTGGTACCAAAAAGCCCATGCAGTTGGTCTGAAAAATAGAACCATACAGACACAACACTTGTATCATTGCTGCCATGACTGCACTATGTTACTAACGGTAAGTTAAATTCAATATGCAATAACCTTATTTAACACAAAAAGTCAAAACTCAGAGTGAAGTTCAATTGTTTAATACCAAATATGCAACAGCTGTAATGCGCACCCCTCGAGTGGCACAGCTGTATACATACTGTACGTCTCGAGTGGCGTAGGATTTTCTTCCACTCCCCTCCCCCCAAACTTCTTCAGCAGTTTTCCACTGTGGTTGACTTTCACCCTGATTTAAGACCCCGTCTGACAATAGTTTAATCATCATTTGTGCCACATCCTGTTCTCGTCCTACTATTACTCCAGATAACATGTTGGAGGTCTCCAGTCACCGGGAGTGCACAGACATTTTTACAAACCGACACACTCAATTTCAGCATAACACTTTTCTCTTTCACTATGACTTTGTAAGACAAAACATCCCAGAGACTTGAGCCATCATTCTACTTCTCCTTAATCACGCAAAAGCCATTAATCCCACAAACAGCACTTATTTACAATCTATCACTTTCTATAGTCTCAGTAGTGCATAACACACCACAGTGGTTCCCATTAAGAACCAAAATAATGTGTGGGAAAATAAAGACAGGATTAGGCCTACTTTGAGCTACCACTAGGAGACCTAGGATATGGATTACTGGCATGAAACAGAGTGTGTTGAACTGTCTTACCAGGGAAGCTAACCCCAGTTTACCAGGGAAGCTAACCCCAGCTGTGCTGTTTGTGGTTCTCTCTTCTTGACATCCCGCCCTGCCCCTAATTCTGCTGGCTAGCGGTGCATTGACTCATCAATAACTGGGCCTATACCTTTCATTTCACATATAACTTTGTGCCTTTTATTTTCAAGGGTGTTGTTAGATTTGTATAGGCAGCAAGACACCCATCTACTGTGAGTGTAAAGGGATAATTGCCTCTGGGGAGTACTGGTGCAATCTGGGTCCCATGACTTCAAACTTCTCAGTCAGAGGATCCCTTCTGCTACTGCCTGTCCTCACGAACCTTGATCATGAAATTCAGTCATCCATAACTAGAACCTGTTGGCCCAATTCAAAATCCTTAAGCAATAAAGCGCACTGCTGTCTTTTGTTCAACATTCCCTTTGTATTCTTAGTATATTCATGCAGAAATCCTTGCTTCTCAAATCCGAAGCAGCAGCTTCTCCACCCTCACCTACTCATCCTCAGTTAGGAAGTTCTTATGGAGTTGCTGTCATTCGTCTTTGATTTCTGCTCTGACATTTTCTCAACTGTTATTGTTTGGTAAGGAGTGGCATAGATGCCAACCCTAAAATGCAATTGTATTATCATGATGAGGAAAGAGATATGCATCCTGCCGTCCATAGGCCCTTGTAACTGTTTACTTTAAAATTATATTTATTATTGATTTGCTGTCGCATTTACTAACAAATTGAAAGAAGAGGCTGAAGTATTTCTGGTAGCTATGATTCATTTATCAGTTTTCACGACTATTCGTAGTACAGTGCTCACATATGACAATTCTAATGTACATCTGTATTGAGGCAGTCGTAACTGCATTATGTGCTGATTTTGTGCGAAATCATGTGCGTGATATATGTAATGATAGCCAAAACATGGCAGTCTAAAAGAGCAAGACATCTCAGAGGTCATTGTGGAAGCGAGCGAGTGAAATGTTTTTCACTTCCAATTTACAGCACATCAAGAGACAGCAGGGCCCTGACAGCGTCAATAAATAAACAGAAGGGTTTTACTACCCAAAACACAATATCCTGCCCCGTTCCATAATAGTGTGGCATTAAAACAATATTACCATGTTTTATTTCCAGATTAGATTCCAGCCGTGTGCTGCAGGTTGAGGAGAATGGCATGCTTTATCTCTGTCATCTAGCAGTGACAGCATGCGGTCAGGAGAGGCACAGGAAGGAAGGGCCGCACTTTTTATTCAGACAGAAAACACACATGGGGGATTGATCTAGCCTAACTCTGTGTGATAACATCCAGTCAATTTCCTTTACATCAACTGTGAGTTATTTGCATGGGCTCACCCCCTCTGTTCCTGGGATGACTATTTCTGCTTATTTTGAGGGCGTGACTGTATAAAAATATGCCAGGGTTGAATTAGACTACCAAGAATTATACATTTGCTGTGATTATCCCATTTCCCCTATATCAATATAATAATTTAGGTACCACCTAATGACAATATTTGATAACCATACACTTTACATAAACACAAACTATTGTTATCTGTGGGGGAAATTTGATCCATTATGAAAATGTCTCCATACAGCTAAGTGCTACTCAATGGGGTATGTCTTACCATGCAAATCATGTAGTATGTTTAAATTGTTTCATTAAACTTTCGGTATTTTCGCCAATATCATATCCTCTGTTTTCATTCCCCCAGCTGTCCGAAAGCAGCAAAGTCTACGTCCAGCTTCAAGGTAAGCTCTGCAGGATGAAATATTCATTGCCAATAGCTCTTCTTCCCTATCTGTCTGTGGCAGTATTTGCTGTTGAATTAAGCAGCTTTAGCAGTTCTCCCACAATTATAACTTGCTGCAGTAGAGTATTTTGAGTCGCTCTTGCCATTGGCTGTCTGTCACACCACATGGGTCAGCCCAAAGCAGCACAGAGCAGTGTAGGTCTCCAAGCCGCAAATCTGCTGAGCCAATAGTGCCCCAGCTCAGCCCCACCGAAACAGACCAGATCTGCTAACCAACTGTATTACCTACTAAACATGTTGGAGAGACAAAAAAACACCCGGAGAAATACCGCAATGACTCATGCGTGTTATACCCCTGTCAGCAGGTAGCAATCCCAGGTGTGTCATCTTACCTCATTTATATGTCACACAGTGGTTGCTAATTTTCATCACCCCATATGGAGTATGTGTGATAAGTTGCACGGAGATTCAGAGCACATTAGCCTGTTCATTTGGAGGAGGCCAAGCTGATGATACTGTAACTCTATAATTGTAATTGCAATGACCTTTCACAGACACACTATTTTCTTTGGTTCTGAAGCTCAGAGCTTCAGCTGGTTTGAATTTCTAAGGAACTAAGGTGCTGTCCCTTTTTCGCAACAGTTAACCTGGAGACAAACGGGGGAAAAACCATAGATGACAGATTTTTGCTTAAAAAAATGGCGTTCCAGAAGACCTTTCTTTCTTTCTTTCTTTCTTTCTTTCTTTCTTTCTTTCTTTCTGTCTTTCTGTCTTTCTCTCTCGCTCTCTCTGTGTCTCTCTATGTGTCTCTCTCTCTGTCTCTCTCTGTGTCTCTGTGTCCCCCTCTCGGTCTGTCTCTCTCTCGGTCTCTCTCTATGTGTGTGTGTGTCTCTCTCTCTGTCTCTCTCTCTCTCGCACTCTCTCTCTCTCTCTCTCTGTCTCTCTCTCTGTCTGTCTCTCTCTCTCCCTCTCTGTCTCTCTTTCGCACTCTCTCTCTCTCTCTCTCTCTCTCTCTCTCTCTCTCTCTCTCCCTCTCTGTCTCTCTTTCGCACTCTCTCTGTCTCTCTGTCTCTCTCTCTCTCTGTATCTCTCTCTCTGTCTGTCTCTCTCTCTCTCTCTGTATCCCTCTCTCTCTCTCTCTCTGTCTCTCTCTTGCACTCTCTCTCTGTCTCTCTGTGTCTCTCTCTTTCTGTATCTCTCTCTGTCTGTCTCTCTCTCGCACTCTCTATCTCGCACTCTCTGTCTCTCTGTGTCTCTCTCTCTCGTTCTCTCTTTAGATCTACTCATCTCTTTCTTGCCCCCCCACTCTCTCTGTCAGCCCCTCATCTCACCACCATAGTAAATGTATGTCATTACTCAAAGCAGCTTCCCCACAGCCCTGACTTTAAATTTAAAATTGTGGGCCGATTTCCATCCCAGGTACATCAGAGCTCAGAGCTGTTCAGGGATGCAGCTCTCCAACACCCTGTGATTAATAGCTCTCTCATACAGGGCTATTCCTCACCAGGTTTCTACACTGGTGCAAGTAGTACTGTCCACTCCAGGAAGGCCCAACTTTTGGGGGGGTTTCTCAGATTGTTCTGGCAATTCTCACATAGAAACTTCATTGGGAGGAAGGATATTTGATATGCTTTTTACATTTGTATCACAAATAATTTGAGAACATACCCAAAATATTTTGGGCCTCCCTGGCGTGGAATTGCCCAACAGTCACTACCCCAATCAATATATATGAGAGAAGAGTCTCTGCCAGCTCAGCTGTTGTGTTTTCTATGTAATATAGCTTCTGTATGATTCTTTGTAGTGACATGACTGCATGTGTGTTTCTCTGCATGTATGTCTGAGAAAGCATAGAGTACCTTGTAACATGTCAACAGAATTAATTAACAGTTTCAAATTGGTAAGATTTTTTTTTTTCAGTGTCAGAAAGGGAGTTGATTTGAATGCAGTCTTGTGGTTGTTATTAGACCCTTGTTAGATGCCTTTGTGTCCATGTTGTTTACCAGATTAGTTGTTCTAGTCCCTCTTTTGAGCCTTGACACGGCGAGGCTCTATTTCTCCTCCCAGAATAATTCATATTCATCCTTCATAACTTTATTTCTCGGCTCTTCTCAGACACAACAAAACGCGCTGGCAGAATCAACGCCTCCAGTATCAGAAAGAGATCAAACCCTTAGCCTGTCCTGTCAACATTTATCCCCGCCATGTCTTCACACTCAGGCACAGTGGGGGACACTTTCTCATCTGCCTGTTTCCTTTTTCAATATTATTTTGTTTCCATTTGTTTTTGTTTTGTTCAGAGTAAATCAGAGCATGTTCTGCCAAACAGGGCTTGTTTTTGCCCTCCTGTGCGATTGCGCAATGACACACAGTATAAAAATGACAGATACCTAAAACTCTTCTCTTGTATTGTAGGCAGGTTAGAATAGGCCCATTTAAGCTCCAAAATGTGTGCGGGGGAAGAGTCACTCCAAGATACCTCCTTAGTGAAACATGATAGAGGCCCAGGCATCCCAGCTGCCTGATTGAAGAGGCGTCTCTCTCTGTGTTACCCTTTGGTTGTGGTGAAACCTCCAAGGGCAGAGTGTAGTGTTAGGAGAATCCAGAGGCTGCAGGTCCATCTAAGAGGCCCGGTATCAGTGGAGTGTGTTGCCCCCCTGCTTAGTGCACTGTGTGGAGGGGGTAGATGGGTGCAGGGCCGGGGAGAGCAGGAGTGAGGGCTGGGTCTTCTGAGGTGGAGCAGGTTTTAGCAGGTTTTATAAACAATATTCTGTTGATTTCCTCCAGTGCTGCCACATCTTGAGAGTAAAAAGTGTGTAAGAGTCGTATATTTCCTGGCAGTTATTGGGAATATTCTTGGTGGAAATCAGTTCCAAGTCTAACTCCCTATAATTTGCCCTAAATTCAGTTTAAATAATATTTGAAAGCTGCAGTGTTTCAGAAGCTCTTATTTAGCCTCTGTGTTCAGTGTGTCTCAAACTGTGGAAGTCTCCAGGCGTACTGACAAAAGCCGCGGAACACACACACACACACACACACACACACACACACACACACACACACACACACACACACACACACACACACACACACACACACACACACACACACACACACACACACACACACACGCAATGACAGGGAGCTATGCAAAGTGTCCCTCAATATCAAAGGCAGAAGAACAAAACAGTGTTTCTGCAATACAAGAGACAGGAGACAGGCCCAAAAAAACGCTGCTGGCACAACAGACAATTTATCCAATTCGGTTTCTCCCCTTAAGAAAGATGAATAGTTTCTAAAACTCTGGGGAATTCTATTCTATTTTCTCTATTTATATTGAGTTCTTCTGCTTGCTTTTACAGGCCTGCAAATACATTTTCCTCCATTCTTTCTCTAGATCCTCAAAAAGTTCTACAGCTGCATGATCGAGAGCATCCTGACTGGTACGGCAACTGCTCAGCCTCCGACCGCAATGCACTACAGAGGGTAGTGCGAATGGCCCAGTACATCACTGGAGCCATGCTTCCTGCCATCCAGGACCTCTATACCAGGCGGTGTCAGAGGAAGGCCCTAAAAATGGTCAAAGACTCCAGCCACCCTAGTCATAGACTGTTCTCTCTGCTACCGCACGGGAAGCGGTACCGGAGTGCCAAGTCTAGGTCCAAAAGACTTCTTAACAGCTTCTACCCTCAAGCCATAATACTGCTGAACAACTAATCAAATTGCTACCAGGACTACTTGCATTGCCCCCCCTTTTAAGCTGCTGCTAGTCTCTGTTTGTTATCTATGCATAGTCACTTTAACTCTACCTACATGTACATGTTACCTCAATTACCTCGACTAACCGGTGCCCCGGTTAACCAACAAACTGCATTTGTTGGTTAACCTTGTAAGTCAGCATTTCCCTTCCTTATTTGATTTGATCTGAAGTTGTGAAAAGGTTTTACCCTTTTGTCGACACCGTTTGTCCTCCCCTGAATTGGTGGGATGCAATTCAGCTCAAATCTAACAGTGTATCTTTTCTCTATTGCATCATAAACCTGTGAACATTTCACGAGGCCCTTCCTTACGAGCTGTGAGAAAGTCATAAGAACAGGTTGAGAGAGCGAAGGAGAAACCAAGCATTGCTGCCGCGCCAGGTTTCCATGTCCCTTCTGCAGAGGCCTCTGCGGCACAGACGGGAGATTTTGCTGATCTCACAAACCAATACCCCAGGTTACACACAGGTTTTTTATTGCTTTGTTTTATATTCATTGAAGATGTGATACTGTAGGGTCCTTGCTTCCTCCCTCAGCTCCAGCAGGTCCAGGGTTAGTGGCATGCCTGTCACACTCTGTACTGTCATTTTAAGATGTTCTGTAATAGCGTTAAAAGAGCTGCCTTATCCTCCTGATCTGGCCTTATCTAGACTGGTAGGAAGGGATTTCACTGTAGCACGGTCACGTGTTTACTGGGACTGTGTATGTGCAAAGCAATTGTATTTATTTGCTTGTGAGTGAAATCATATTTTATTGTGAGTCTATGTTAGGGGTTAGTATGTACACTGAGTGTACAAAACATTAAGATATCGAGTTGCATCCCCACCCCCTTTTGCCTTCATAAAACCCTTAATTCAATAGGGCATGGACTCTACAAGGTGTCGAAAGCGTTCCACGGGGATGCTGGCCCATGTTGACTCCAATGCTTCCCACAGTTGTGTCAAACCGGTGTTCCTGAGACCTACTACCATACCCCGTTCAAAGGCACTTCAATATTTTGTCTTGCCCATTCACCCTCTGAATGGCACACAGAAAAAACGTCTCAATTATCTCAAGGCTTAAAAATCCTTATTTAACTTGTCTCCTCCCCTTCTTCTACACTGATTTTAAGTGGATTTAACTGACATCAATAAGGGATCATAGCTCTAACCTGGATTCACCTGGTCAGTCTGTCATGGAAAGAGTACGTCTTCATAATGTTTTGTACACTCAGTGTTTGGTATGTGTACTTAAGGTATAGATTTGTTACGAATTGATTGGTAACCTATTATTATCGTATATCCATATTAATGTGTAATATTGTATTATGATAATATCTATTATCCATATTATATTCTAAATTAGAGAATTAAGTAATTATAGACAATTATAAACCAAGAGTTCAAGTGTGGGAATTGGAGAATACCTCGACACAGAAATTTAATTCTGGGAATTTCTATAGGTTGTTTCTGGTAAGGGCACTCTCAATTGTATCCTGGGTGCCTGCAACCTATACCTTGACACAACAGTAACCCCCTACCTACAGTCCTGCATTCTCCTGAAAGACTTTGTCCTAAACAACTCATTATACTTACTGTAGCAGAATTTCCACCATTGCTGGTCCCTTTTGTCACATTGAATGACACATGGGTAATGCTACTAGGAGTGTCATACTGTTGACAGAGAGTCACACTGCAGTGCCTAGTAGGCCAAAGTGTGTTATTTAGGGCCAGGGGTTATTTAGGGAAATTGTGTTTTGATCTGCTTGGCAGGCCAAGTGCAGTGGTAGCTGGCATGGAAGTCCAGGCCCACTGCAGGCCAGCCAGTCCCCCACTAATCTGGGGGAGAGGGGGGGGGGGGGGCGCATGGAAGGTGGATGATCTGGGAAAAGAGAAGATTAAGTCT
Source organism: Oncorhynchus nerka (assembly GCF_034236695.1). NCBI lineage: Eukaryota > Metazoa > Chordata > Actinopteri > Salmoniformes > Salmonidae > Oncorhynchus > Oncorhynchus nerka. Next base: position 28,558,551 of record NC_088422.1, on the reverse strand, counting down.
GCATCTCAATTAAGGTCGTTTCTACAAAAACACTGATGTGGTTAGTCTGATATGGAGTCAGTCAAATTCTATTTAGGAATGAAATGCATCAATGTGACTCCCAAATTCTGTATTGTACATTTCGATGAAACTGATTTGTCTGTAGTTGTTTTGTTTGCATGACTCACAGCTTGTAGTACAACTTCCCAACTTCCACCACTTCTCTTCTCCGTCGATGTTTCTGCTGTGATCTAAGAGTTATGTTAGAGCATTAGTCACTGCTGTCTCCTTCTCCTCATGACCTTGGCTGATGAATGGCTCTCATTATCTGCTGTGGTAGTTGCGCTGTTCATTATAATGGGTTGTGATACACTCTGCCATCTGTCTGTCTGTGTGCCTGTCTGTGTGCCTGTCTGTCTGTTCCCAGGTGTGAGTGGGGAGGACCTGCATGTGTTCCTGCTGGTCTGTGGCCTGAGGAACTGTATGTGTTCCTGCTGGTCTGTGGCCTGAGGAGGGAGAGAGAGGATCCTTCAATCTGCTGGAGGCAACCTCAGGATTATCCCGTAGCGCCAATATGCTGCCCTAAATAGATCCTCTTGCCTTGACTTTCACTTGACAGAAGCCCTGCCACAATTACATTATCTAATCTGGTACCTGAGCTATTCTTATATTTGCATTTCCACACAGAAGCAAAGGGAAAGAAAGTACCTTGAATTCTGGTTGGCTGTCAGCCACTGTCTCTGGTTGATGTCTTTCAGAGTGGCACACTGAGAATCCCCTGGTAGTGCTCATCATCATCGGGCTTAAGGTGAGTGACCATAATAGGATCAGGGTGATTGTACAGTTGAGAGGTCAAGCCTCCTGTGCCTCCTTTACTGTCTGTGTTGGTCTGTTAGAGAAGATCATTGCATGGACTGCAACGTGCCTCCGGAGCCAGGTCAAAGTTACCTCTAATTGGATGTAGCATAGATAACAGCATTAGCCGGCATTAAACTGGAATAACGGGCGACATTGAGCATCTCCCGAGCTGCACCCTAGGAGCCAGGGGCAAGTTACCGTTTCAGTGCTGAGCTGACCCACCTGCCTGACTCCCACCCTGCCTGTTCTCTCAGAGCAGCCAGCCCACTGTGGTGCTGCAGTGCAACCGCTTGACGAGCCACATCACCAGGACATCTGTTGGGCTAGATTATGGTCTGGCCCGTCTGTAGTTTCTACCCTGCCTGGGGTAAGGTCACACTCCACTTGGCACCAGTGTCATAAAGGGCAGCATGGGATCAGGCCACTGATGTCACTCTCTCTCTCTGTCACATACAGTATCGTGTGTTAACTGAGGGCAATGGTATTAATGAGCAGTGGTGTAAAGTACTTAAGTAAAAATACTTTTAAGTACTACTTAAGTAGTTTTTTGGAGGGTATCTGTACTCTACTATTTCTATTTTTTACAACTTTTAGATTTACTTCACTACATTCCTTTAGAAAATATTGTAATTTGTACTCCATACATTTTCCTTGACACCCAAAACAACTTCTTACATTTTGAATGCTTAGCAGGACACGGAAATGGTCCAATACACACACTTATCAACAGAACATCCCTGGTCATCCCTACTGCCTCTAATCTGGCAGACTCACTAAACACACATGCTTCTATGTAAATTATGTCTGAAGGTTGGAGTGTGCCCCTGGCTATTCACAAATTTAAAAACAAGAAAATGGTGCCATCTGGTTATATAAAGAATTTTAAATTATTTATAGTTTTCTTTTGATACTTAAGTATATTTTAAACCAAATACTTTTAGACTTTTTACTCAAGAAGAATTTTACTTGGTGACTTTTACTTTAACTTGAGTCATTTTCTATTAAGGTATCTTTACTTTTACTCAAGTATGACAATTAGGTACTTTTTCCACCACTGTTAATGAGAGGTCCTGGCACAGTCACGCCTAGGGCCACACAGGATGTCTGGGAAGGAGGATAAGTAGAGAGCCACTGCAAAATAGTCCTCAGGTCGGGTTCACTCTTATCAATAGTAAGAGTTAGTTCTCACTGAAACCAGAAAGTTTTGCACTGATTTGATAGCAGTCTACTTTCCGTGCTTGATTATTGATCTTCTGAAAAGTGCTGCCAAAGAGTGGCTGTATCAATGGGCACCTTGGTACTTTTACTCCTGCTGTTTCCCTGTGTGATCTTCACCATTGGCCATTTCCTATTGATTATGTGTGGGCATCCTCCCACATGACGCTACAAGTTTGGCACCCCTGATTTGAGGAGTTTCTCCCATTCTTCTCTGCAGATCCTCTCAAGCTCCATCAGGTTGGATGGGGAGCGTCGCTGCAAAGCTATTTTCAGGTCTCTCCAGAGATGTTCGATCGGGTTCAAGTCCAGGCTCTGGCTGGGCCACTCAAGGACATTCAGAGTCTTGTTCTGAAGCCACTCCTCCGTTGTCTTGAATGTGTGCTTAGGGTCCTTGTCTTGTTGGAAGGTGAACCTTCGCCCCAGTCTGAGGTCCTGAGAGCTCTGGAGCAGGTTTTCATCAAGGATCTCTCTGTGAGAATATTGTTTCTCAGACGAGCTTCAATGCCATACAACTCTCCTTCCGTGGCCTCCAACTGCTCTTAAACGCAAGTAAAACTAAATGCATGCTATTCAACCGATCACTGCCCGCACCTGCTCGCCCATCCAGCATTACTACTCTGGACGGCTCTGACTTAGAATACGTGGACAACTACAAATACCTAGGTGTCTGGTTAGATTGTAAACTCTCCTTCCAGACTCACATTAAGCATCTCCAATCCATAATTAAAATCTAGAATTAAAGCTTCCCCCTCCCCCTTAAAAGACCTAGATGCACTATTGTAAAGTGGCTGTTCCACTGGATGTCAAAGCATCCTTCACTAATTAAATCTAGAATTGGCTTCCTATATCGCAACAAAGCATCCTTCACTCATGCTGCCAAACATACCCTCGTAAAACTGACCATCCTACCGATCCTCGACTTCAGTGATGTCATCTATAAAATAGCCTCCAACACTCTACTCAACAAACTGGATGCAGCCTATCACAGTGCCATCCGTTTTGTCACCAAAGCCCCATACACTACCCACCATTGCGACCTGTACGCTCTCGTTGGTTGGCCCTCGCTTCATAGTCATCGCCAAACTCACTGGCTACAGGTTATCTACAAGTCTCTGCTAGGTAAAGCCATGCCTTATCTCAGCTCACTGGTCACCATAGCAGCACCCACTCGTAGCATGCGCTCCAGCAGGTATATCTCATTGGTCACCCCCAAAGCCAATTCCTCCTTTGGTCATCTTTCCTTCCAGTTCTCTGCTGCCAATGACTGGAATGAACTGCAAAATCTCTGAAGCTGGAGACTCATATCTCCCTCACTAGCTTTAAGCACCAGCTGTCAGAGCAGCTCACAGATCACTGCACCTGTACATAACCCATCTGTAAACAGCCCATCTATCTACCGACCTCATCCCCATACTATATTTATTTATCTTTCTCCTTTGCACCCCAGTATCTCCACTTGCACATTCATCTTGGGCACATCTACCATTCCAGTGTTTAATTGCTATATTGTAATTACTTCGCCACCATGGCCTATTTATTGCCTTAACTTACCTCATTTGCACTCACTGTACATATACTTTTTGTTTTCTTTTGTTCTACTGTATTATTGACTATGTTTTGTTTATTCCATGTGTAACTCTGTGTTGTTGTATTGTTGTATGTGTCGAATTGCTATGCTTTATCTTGGCCAGTTGCAAATGAGAACTTGTTCTCAACTAGCCTACCTGGTTAAATAAAGGTGTTCTCAACTAGCCTACCTGGTTAAATAAAGGTGTTCTCAACTAGCCTACCTGGTTAAATAAAGGTGTTCTCAACTAGCCTACCTGGTTAAATAAAGGTGTTCTCAACTAGCCTACCTGGTTAAATAAAGGTGTTCTCAACTAGCCTACCTGGTTAAATAAAGGTAAAATAAAAAATAAAATAAAACATGTTCTGAGATTCCTTTTGGTGGCTTCGGCAAACTCCTAGTAGGCTGTCATGTGCCTTTTACTGAGGAGTGGCTTCCGTCAGGCCACTCTACTGTAAAGGCCTGATTGGTGGAGTGCTGCAGAGATGTTTGTCCTTCTGAAAGGTTCTCCCATCTCCAGAGAGGAACTCTGGAGCTCTGTCCGAGTGACTATATGGTTCTTGGTCACCTCCCTGACTTAGGCCCTTCTCCCCCGATTGCTCAGTTTGGCCGGGCGGCCAGCTCTAGGAAGAGTCTTGGGGACCTTCAATGCTGGAGAAATGTTTTAGTACCATTCCCCAGATCTGTGCCTTGACACAATCCTGTCCCTGACAGGTGGACTCCAATCAAGTTGTAGAAACATTTCAAAGATGATCAATGGAAACAGGATGCACCTGACCTCTCATGGCAAAGGGTCTGAATACTTGTGTAAATAAGGCATACTGTTTTTTATTTTAAATAAATATGAAAACATTTCTAAAAACCTGTTTTTGCTTCCTTATTATGGGGTATTAGGTGTAGATTTACGAGGATTTTGTATTGATTTAGACCATTATAAACTCATAAACCTCCTCTCACTGTCAACTGTGGTTATTTTCAGCAAACTTAACATGTGTAAATATTTGTATGAACATAACAAGCTCCACAGACATGTGACTAACAGAAATGGAATAATGTGTCCCTGAACAAAGGGGGGGAGGGGTCAAAATCAAAAGTAACAGTCAATATCTGGTGTGGCCACCAGCTGCATTAAGTACTGCAGTGCATCTCCTCCTCATGGACTGCACCAGATTTGACAGGTCTTACTGAGAGATGTTACCCCACTCTTCCACCAAGGCACCTGCAAGTTCCCAGACATTGCTGGGGGGAATGGCCCTAGCCCTCACCCTCTGATCCAACAAGACCCAGACGTGCTCAATTTGTATTGAGATCCGGGCTCTTCGCTGGCCATGGCAGAACACTGACATTCCTGTCTTGCAGGAATTCACGCACAGAACGAGCAGTATGGCTGGTGGCATGCTGGAGGGTCATGTCAGGATCAGTCTGCAGGAAGGGTACCACATGAGGGAGGAGGATGTCTTCCCTGTAACGCACAGCATTGAGATTGCCTGCAATGACAACAAGCTCAATCCGATGATGTGATACACACCGCCCCAGACCACGACGGACCCTCCACCTCTAAATTGATCCCACTTCAGAGTACAGGCCTCGGTGTAATGCTCAATCCTTCAACAATAAACGCAAATCCGACCATCACCCTAGTGAAACAAAACCGCGACTCTTCAGTGAAGAACACTTTTTGCCAGTCCTGTCTGGTCCAGCGACGGTGGGTTTGTGCCCATAGGCGACGTTGTTGGTGGTGATGTCTGGTGAAAATCTGCTTTACAACAGGCCTACAAGCCCTCAGTCCAGCCTCTCTCAGCCTATTGCGGACAGTTTGAGCACTGAAGGAGGGATTGTGCATTCCTGGTGTAACTCGGGCAGTTATTGTTGCCATCCTGTAGCTGTCCCGCTGGTGTGATGTTTGGATATACCGATCCTGTGCAGGTGTTGTTACACGTGGTCTGCCACTGCGAAGACGATCAGCTGTCCGTCCTGTCTCCCTGTAGCGCTGTTTTGGTGTCTCACAGTACGGACATTGCAATTTATCCAGATCTGCAGTCCTCATGCCTCCTTGCATCATGCCTAAGGCACGTTCCAACAGATGCGCAGGGACCCTGGACATCTTTCTTTTGGTGTTTTTCAGAGTCAGTTGAAAGGCCTCTTTAGTGTCCTAAGTTTTCATAACTGACCTTAATTGCCTACCGCCTGTAAGCTGTTAGTGTCTGAACGACCGTTCCACAGGTGCATGTTCGTTAATTGTTTATGGTTCATTGAACAAGCATGGAAAACAGTGTTTAAACCCTTTACAATGAAGATCTGTGAAGTTATTTGGATTATTACTAATTATCTTTGAAGGACAGGGTCCTGAAAAAGGGACGTTTCTTTTTTTTGCTGACTGTAGAATAAGGCTGTAACTTAACAAGACGTGAAAAAAGCGAAAGGGTCTGAACACTTTCCGAATGCACTGCATATTGTGTTTTGTGTTCGAAGGCGCCTTTGAGTAGAATTGGCCAGGGTTACACCACTGTCTAAACTGATGTTTCACTGGTGCTTCCTGCTCTGTTGTAGTTTGTGTTGTTGTTTGATAAAAAATATTCAGTGAAAGCAGAGCCTTAAACATAACAGTATGCTGGCGATATATTGCTGATTATTTAATGCAAGATAATGGAGTTGTTTAAGGTTGATGAGGGAAGGGAGGGTACATTTACATTTACATTTTACATTTAAGTCATTTAGCAGACGCTCTTATCCAGAGCGACTTACAAATTGGTGTTCACCTTCACCTTATGACATCCAGTGGAACAGTAGTGCATCTAAATATTTTAAGGGGGAGGGGGGGTGAGAGGGATTACTTTATCCTATCCTAGGTATTCCTTAAAGAGGTGGGGTTTCAGGTGTCTCCGGAAGGTGGTGATTGACTCCGCTGTCCTGGCGTCGTGAGGGAGTTTGTTCCACCATTGGGGGGCCAGAGCAGCGAACAGTTTTGACTGGGCTGAGCGGGAACTGTACTTCCTCAGTGGTAGGGAGGCGAGCAGGCCAGAGGTGGATGAACGCAGTGCCCTTGTTTGGGTGTAGGGCCTGATCAGAGCCTGGAGGTACTGAGGTGCCGTTCCCCTCACAGCTCCGTAGGCAAGCACCATGGTCTTGTAGCGGATGCGAGCTTCAACTGGAAGCCAGTGGAGGGAGCGGAGGAGCGGGGTGACGTGAGAGAACTGGAAGGTTGAACACCAGACGGGCTGCGGCGTTCTGGATGAGTTGTAGGGGTTTAATGGCACAGGCAGGGAGCCCAGCCAACGCGAGTTGCAGTAATCCAGACGGGAGATGACAAGTGCCTGGATTAGGACCTGCGCCGCTTCCTGTGTGAGGCAGGGTCGTACTCTGAGGATGTTGTAGAGCATGAACCTACAGGAACGGGCCACCGCCTTGATGTTAGTTGAGAACGACAGGGTGTTGTCCAGGATCACGCCAAGGTTCTTAGCGCTCTGGGAGGAGGACACAATGGAGTTGTCAACCGTGATGGCGAGATCATGGAACGGGCAGTCCTTCCCCGGGAGGAAGAGCAGCTCCGTCTTGCCGAGGTTCAGCTTGAGGTGGTGATCCGTCATCCACACTGATATGTCTGCCAGACATGCAGAGATGCGATTCGCCACCTGGTCATCAGAAGGGGGAAAGGAGAAGATTAATTGTGTGTCGTCTGCATAGCAATGATAGGAGAGACCATGTGAGGTTATGACAGAGCCAAGTGACTTGGTGTATAGCGAGAATAGGAGAGGGCCTAGAACAGAGCCCTGGGGGACACCAGTGGTGAGAGCACGTGGTGTGGAGACGGATTCTCGCCACGCCACCTGGTAGGAGCGACCTGTCAGGTAGGACGCAATCCAAGCGTGGGCCGCGCCGGAGATGCCCAACTCGGAGAGGGTGGAGAGGAGGATCTGATGGTTCACAGTATCGAAGGCAGCCGATAGGTCTAGAAGGATGAGAGCAGAGGAGAGAGAGTTAGCTTTAGCAGTGCGGAGCGCCTCCGTGATACAGAGAAGAGCAGTCTCAGTTGAATGACTAGTCTTGAAACCTGACTGATTTGGATCAAGAAGGTCATTCTGAGAGAGATAGCGGGAGAGCTGGCCAAGGACGGCACGTTCAAGAGTTTTGGAGAGAAAAGAAAGAAGGGATACTAGTCTGTAGTTGTTGACATCGGAGGGATCGAGTGTAGGTTTTTCAGAAGGGGTGCAACTCTCGCTCTCTTGAAGACGGAAGGGACGTAGCCAGCAGTCAGGGATGAGTTGATGAGCGAGGTGAGGTAAGGGAGAAGGTCTCCGGAAATGGTCTGGAGAAGAGAGGAGGGGATAGGGTCAAGCGGGCAGGTTGTTGGGCGGCCGGCCGTCACAAGACGCGAGATTTCAACTGGAGAGAGAGGAGAAAGAGGTCAGAGCACAGGGTAGGGCAGTGTGAGCAGAACCAGCGGTGTCGTTTGACTTAGCAAACGAGGATCGGATGTCGTCGACCTTCTTTTCAAAATGGTTGACGAAGTCATCTGCAGAGAGGGAGGAGGGGGAGGGGGGAGGATTCAGGAGGGAGGAGAAGGTTGCAAAGAGCTTCCTAGGGTTAGAGGCAGATGCTTGGAATTTAGAGTGGTAGAAAGTGGCTTTAGCAGCAGAGAGAGAAGAGGAAAATGTAGAGAGGAGGGAGTGAAAGGATGTCAGGTCCGCAGGGAGGCGAGATTTCCTCCATTTCCGCTCGGCTGCCCGGAGCCCTGTTCTGTGAGCTCGCAATGAGTCGTCGAGCCACGGAGCGGGAGGGGAGGACCGAGCCGGCCTGGAGGATAGGGGACATAGAGAGTCAAAGGATGCAGAAAGGGAGGAGAGGAGGGTTGAGGAGGCAGAATCAGGAGATAGGTTGGAGAAGGTTTGAGCAGAGGGAAGAGATGATAGGATGGAAGAGGAGAGAGTAGCGGGGGAGAGAGAGCGAAGGTTGGGACGGCGCGATACCATCCGAGTAGGGGCAGTGTGGGAAGTGTTGGATGAGAGCGAGAGGGAAAAGGATACAAGGTAGTGGTCGGAGACTTGGAGGGGAGTTGCAACGAGGTTAGTGGAAGAACAGCATCTAGTAAAGATGAGGTCGAGCGTATTTCCTGCCTTGTGAGTAGGGGGAAGGTGAGAGGGTGAGGTCAAAAGAGGAGAGGAGTGGAAAGAAGGAGGCAGAGAGGAATGAGTCAAAGGTAGACGTGGGGAGGTTAAAGTCGCCCAGAACTGTGAGAGGTGAGCTGTCCTCAGGAAAGGAGCTTATCAAGGCATCAAGCTCATTGATGAACTCTCCGAGGGAACCTGGAGGGCGATAAATGATAAGGATGTTAAGCTTGAAAGGGCTGGTAACTGTGACAGCATGGAATTCAAAGGAGGCGATAGACAGATGGGTAAGGGGAGAAAGAGAGAATGACCACTTGGGAGAGATGAGGATACCGGTGCCACCACCCCGCTGACCAGAAGCTCTCGGGGTGTGCGAGAACACGTGGGCAGACGAAGAGAGAGCAGTAGGAGTAGCAGTGTTGTCTGTGGTGATCCATGTTTCCGTCAGTGCCAAGAAGTCGAGGGACTGGAGGGAGGCATAGGCTGAGATGAACTCTGCCTTGTTGGCCGCAGATCGGCAGTTCCAGAGGCTACCGGAGACCTGGAACTCCACGTGGGTCGTGCGCGCTGGGACCACCAGATTAGGGTGGCCGCGGCCACGCGGTGTGGAGCGTTTGTATGGTCTGTGCAGAGAGGAGAGAACAGGGATAGACAGACACATAGTTGACAGGCTACACAAGAGGCTACGCTAATGCAAAGGAGATTGGAATGACAAGTGGACTACACGTCTCGAGTGTTCAGAAAGTTAAGCTTACGTAGCAAGAATCTTATTGACTAAAATGATTAAAATGATACAGTACTGCTGAAGTAGGCTAGCTGGCAGAGGCTGCGTTGTTGACTATGTAGGCTAGCTGGCATTGGCTGCGTTGTTGACACTACACTAATCAAGTCGTTCCGTTGAGTGTAATAGTTTCTACTGTGCTGCTATTCGGGGCTAGCTGGCTAGCTAGCAGTGTTGATTACGTTACGTTGCGTTAAAAGAACGACAATAGCTGGCTAGCTAACTTAGGAAATCGCTCTAGACTACACAATTATCTTTGATACAAAGACGGCTATGTAGCTAGCTATGTAGCTAGCTACGATCAAACAAATCAAGCCGTTGTACTGTAATGAAATGAAATGAAAAATGTGATACTACCTGTGGAGCGAAGCGAAATGCGACCGGATTGTTGAGTGCAGAAGTTCTGTTCGGTAGACGTTGGCTAGCTGTTGGCTAGCTAGCAGAGTCTCCTACGTTAAGGACGACATAAAACTACACACTCTAAACTACACAATTATCTTGGATACGAAGACAGCAAAGACAACTATGTAGCTAGCTAACACTACACTAATCAAGTCGTTCAGTTGAGTGTAATAGTTGTGCTGCTAATCGGTAGACGGTGGACTAGCTAACGGTGGACGTTAGCTAGCTGGCTAGCTGCAGGGCAGTGTAGACTGCGTTAGGACGACGAAATACGATAATTACGCAATTATCTATGATACAAAGACGGCTATGTAGCTAGCTAAGAAGAAATTGCTAAGATTAGACAAATCAAACCGTTGTACTATAATGAAATGTAATGAAATGTAATACTACCTGTGTGCAGATGCGACCACTCGCTCCAACGTAAGAGAAAAGTTAAATAGAAATTATATATATATATATGGGTATATATGCATATGATGATGTCTTTCTGCAAAACAATTTCACACAGGTTCTGTTATTCTGTCCACTAAAGTTACTATATTGATATCTGTATCATGACTAGCATTGACTAGTAATCACTGATGTCATACTTTATATTGTCTCCCTGACCCTTCTATCTTTGTAAATCCCAGCGTTGCTTCTGGACGATGAGTATTTTCAAGCAAGATCATTTGCATGTGATACACATGCGCATCAAATATCACATTTAAATTCTGAAAGCGATAAGCATGACAATAAAACAAAGAAAAGAAAACAGCAGCTTGCTTGCAGCGTCTTTGACCTAAATTGCTATGTTGCTAGGACTTTGCAGTGGGCCAGCTAATGCACGCAGATCCCACAGCACAATTAATCAGATTGGGCACCCCACCCTGACCCCAATCTCTGAAAATACAGGATTAATCTCTGAAAATACAGGATTTTCAGAGAATGATTTGGCTATGTTAGAAATGATAAGCTGTGCCATTGTTGTGTATCTTATGGTCATGATTAAGGCATGGCTGTCATTATCTCATGGAGGGTAGAGGTATGGACTCAGAACTGTAAAAAGGTAGAAGTATGTACTATGCAGTACCTAGGCTACTACTCAATTCTAGGTCTCTGTAGCCTACAGTATTCAGTACAGATCAGAACAGTCCTCTTCCCAAGGAAGTCATATATTCCTTTTGTAGAGTGCCCTGCATGTATTTCAATACATTCTTGAAAAATCAACAAATGCTCAAGATTAATACATAGTTAAACAGCATAAAGTCTAACCTGCTTTGACTGGAATGTAGAAACTATTTACCAACAGATTAATCATGTCAAAAGGTATATTTTAAAATGGTTATTTTCTCTGATTTTTTGTCTTAGATTAATTCTTTTTTTTAATTGAAGAAGTAAAAGCAATCAGGTAAAAGGCAAAAGGTAAAGCCTTTAAAACTTTTCTTTCATGGTTATCAGTTAAGTAGAACTTTAGGGCTGACTAAAGATATATGCCAAACTGATCTAGAGCCTGCCATTTCTGAGAGAAATTCAAAGACGCCCGGCTTATCTTACGCTTTATCTCGTGTGACCCAAGAGAGCATGTAAACAAACGTTGCTTATGTCTGCTGTAGTGTTAGCAGAATGCTAATTAAAAAGAAGTAATCTAACTTGTTATCATGCATCATGCCGTGCATCACGCCCTGCCACTCCTCCTGCCCATTATTCACTGCTGTGGTGAGCCCCGAGGTGAGTCCTGTGGTGAGCCCCGAGGTGAGTCCTGTGGTGAGCCCCGAGGTGAGTCCTGTGGTGAGCCCCGAGGTGAGCCCCGTGGTGAATCCCGTGGTGATTCCTGTGGTGAGCCCCGAGGTGAGCCCAGTGGTGAGTCCTGTGGTGAGCCCCGAGGTGAGTCCTGTGGTGAGCCCCGAGGTGAGCCCCGTGGTGAGTCCCGTGGTGATTCCTGTGGTGAGCCCTGAGGTGAGCCCCGTGGTGAGCCCCGTGGTGAGTCCTGTGGTGAGCCCCGAGGTGAGCCCCGTGGTGAGTCCCGTGGTGAGCCCCGAGGTGAGTCCCGTGGTGAGCCCCGAGGTGAGTCCTGTGGTGAGCCCCGAGGTGAGCCCCGTGGTGAGTCCTGTGGTGAGCCCCGAGGTGAGCCCCGTGGTGAGTCCCGAGGTGAGCCCCGGGGTGAGTCCTGTGGTGAGCCCCGAGGTGAGTCCTGTGGTGAGTCCCGTGGTGAGCCCTGTGGTGAGCCCTGTGGTGAGCCCTGTGGTGAGCCCCGAGGTGAGCTCCGTGGTGAGCTCCGTGGTGAGTCCCGTGGTGAGTCCCGTGGTGAGTCCCGTGGTGAGCCCTGTGTCACACAGTGCGCTGCTACTGCTGTGTTTCTCCAGATCAACAGGACAGAAGCCCTGGTTAACAGTTCAGTCTCAGAGGGGATGTCCTCGGAGAGTGAGGGATCACTATATAGGGCATAGTCAGGAAACATCTTTTTATCATCATAGTCATCATTGTCATAATTTTCAGTGGCATGCTCCGCCCCAAAAATATATCACAATGTATATTTTGTATCCGGCTCAGTTGGTGTAAGGTGTAGTTCTTTCAAGGCACCAATATTCATTACTACTCCAACTTGGGGACCTCATTATTTGCTTAGTGTTATCTGACCCGTGCCTGAACAATTATAATAATGAATAGCTTGTCATACTATCTTTTTATTCTTGTCATAGAGAATGGGGTGTAATCCTGTTAATCTGTTTTAATTACTGTAGATTAAAACGATCCACAGAAGGCTTAAACCCTGATTAGCATGTTTCACTTCAACAACCTGCTGAGGGGGTATTACCTGAATTAATTACAATGAAGTCCCAAGGGGATACCTACAAGTAAAGTCAATAAAGGCAGGTAGGTATCTAGCTAGCTAACAATAGCAGTTGTCAGGAGTGTGGGGTTTGATGTAGCTGTATCTGTTTCATGTTCTGTGTTGTTCAGGCAATGGATCTGGAGGTACCAGTGGAAATGCAGAAGAAAGACATAGCCACCAGCTGTAGCAACATAACTGAGCATAGCAGTACTTTTGGCTACTTGGCTACTTTAGGTATGAGGAGAGAGGCTTACGACCACTGAGGTGTATCAGACCCACTTAGAATGGGACGGTCTTTCCCCTGACACAGTCTGCTGTTTCTGAGGATTAACCTACTGAACTAGACACACTCTCCTCATGCTATTGTTTTTTGTAAAGCTTAAAATTACAACCATAATTTGACATGTCTCAGACGCTTAGACTTTCGTGAGAATGTACACTCAGGTGAAAGAGTCAAGATACAATAGTATCCACTGAACTATACAGTATAATGGTACACATTAGCAACCAAGCATGTGGAGAAAAAGAGAGTTCCTTGAAGGGTCTCTTTGACTGCTCAAAGAGAGGTTTGATGTGAAAAGAGTAAAGGTAGGTGTCAGCTGGCAGGGGGTACGTTCTCAGCCTGGCGTGGTGGCAGACAGGAGGGCAACATTAGCGTGATGCTACTATGATGCCATGAGATAAGGGACTGTACATTATTTATAATGAGGGTTACCTGGAGAAAATCGGATCTCTCTGAAATGAAAATGGATGGCCCTCTCTTCAGTGAAATATGTTTTTACCCGACCCTACCTGAACGCTTGAAAACAAAAAGTGACCCTATCCTATACCCAAAATATGAATGAAAACATAAAGTGGAAAGCAGAGGACATGCCAACCATTTAACCTCACTCCTAGTACAGACCAGAGCCTTAGATATGCAGTTTTAGAAACTGTTCTTTGTTTTTTAAGCATTACATGACAAAGTAGCCAAAAGGTTGTGGATTCGCAAACCACCGCGGACAAAGGTGAAAAGATATCCATTAAAAACACTGCATGAATTTATCTTATTTGCGGTCTGAGAAAAAAAACTGCCTTTAATAAACGCATTACATGCAATTATACCTCATTTCACATGACTGGAGACCAGCAGAATATTTTTTTTAATACCACAACAGAGCATGACAACATATGAGCTTATGCTGCAGCACCGGAGACGTTTTGATATCTATACGGGCTGTTGTTTAAAAAGAGGGCAGTCTAAGTTTGGAACAGTGCTAAAGTTGTCTGTCAACTTCAAAAATGTAGAACAACAGAACCAGCTACAACTGAAGTATCTGATCATCAATGATTTTGAGAAAAAGCCATTCAACACAGCAACCACATATTATCAGGTAATGCACTTGTAACTTTTTAAATTTGGGAAACTATCATTTTCTAATTTATTCTATTTTACTCAATGATATTGTTGTTACAACAGATTTGTGTTGACTGTGATTAGGGCATGGGAATATAAGAGCATCTGCTAGGCTAAATTAACAAACTAGGAATGCATAGCTCACCTCTCCGGGGAAGGTCACGACGCAAGTGCTCAGCTGAGCCATGGAGAAATCACTCTAACGGTGAACCTCACACACAGATGGCTGCAGAGACGAGGGTAAGCTAAACCATGACCTCTACCTAGTTTCAATTGGAACTCTCTCTGGCTGACACAACTTTCTCACACAGGATCATTTGCATGTTGCACAAGCCTTTCCCAGCACTGGCAATGTGTTATCAGCCATTCATTCATTTGTGTTGTTGACTTGTTCATTTGATACACCACAAACACTCCTCAAGAGTGTTGGAAAGGCACTATAGATCAAGCACTTGAATGCCTGGAGCCAGAACAACTGTAGTATATTTATTATAGAGTCCATTGATTATAGCATACTGCTCATAACTTGACGTTTAATTGTATTGGCGCCAACGATGGTTGCCCTCTTGCTAGCGCCTAGCCGATGTTGCAGTCTTTTGTTTCAGTACAGGGACATGGAATCGCTTTTCAACAGCTCCGACGCGAGATGCATGTGGCAAGGACTAGAAACCATTACGGATTTCAAAGGGAAAACCAGCTGCGCGGCAAACACGATGCCTCTCTCCAAGACGAGCAAAAACACTTTCTATGCTCGCTTACAGGTAATCAACACTGATCCTCCTACGAGAGCCCCCACTGCTGAAGAGGACAGTGAGCTCTCGATATCTGTGGCCGACCTAAGGCCTTCAAGCGTGTGCATACTCGCAAATCAGCCAGCCCAGACGGTATCCCCGGGCACGTCGTCAGAGCATGCAAAGACAAGTAGGCGGGAGTGTTTAAGGACATATTCAATCTCTCCCTGTAACAGTCTGTGATCACCACATGCTTCAAGATGTCCACCATTTTGCCTATACCCAAGCAAACTAAGAAACTGGTCAAGGACCATATCAGCTCCACCTTACCTGACACCCTGGGCCACGTCCAATATGCATACCGCCCAAAAAGATCCACAGATGATGCAATCGCCATTGCTCTGCACAATGCTCTATCCCACTTGGACAAACAGACACCTATGTGGAATACTGCTTCTCAACTACAGCTCAGCTTTCAACACCATAGTCCCCTCCAAGCTCCAAGCTCAGCATGTGCCCTCAGATCCTCAAGAAGTTCTACAGCTGCACAATCTAGAAGGTCTTGGCCGGCTCCATCACTGCCTTGTACAGCAACTGCACCACCCTCAGCCGGAAGGCTCTACAGAGGGTGGAACAGACGGCCAAATACATCACTGGGGGCGAGCTCCCTGCCCTCCAGGACATCTACACCAGTCGGTCTGAGGAAGGCCTGAAAGATCGTCAAGGATTCCAGTCAACCGAGCCACAGATTGTTCACTCTGTTACCATCTGGCAAGAGGTATCAGAGCATCAGGCCGTGGTCCAACAGGCTCCGTGACAGCTTCTACCACCAGGCCATCAGGCTGCTGAACAGCTAACCCTAGCTGTCACCTTGCACAGACCTGCACCGTAGAGAATATTTGAACCTTAAGGACTATCTGCACCTTAGAGATGATTTTCGCTGACCAACACACCCAACCATTACACACAAACTTACACACACTCGCACACATAAACACCCATAAACACACACACAAGAATATTTGGGGCGGCAGGGTAGCCTAGTGGTTAGAGCGTTGGACTAGTAACCGGAAGGTTGCAAGTTCAAATCCTTGAGCTGACAAGGTACAAATCTGTCGTTCTGCCCCTAAACAGGCAGTTAACCCAACTATTCCTAGGCCGTCATTGAAAATAAGAAATTGTTCTTAACTGACTTGCCTAGTTAAATAAAAAATATACATCCACTCAGAACTCTTTCTCACACACCACAATGCTGGTATTCTGTTACACAGTGCATTTGGAAAGTATTCAGACCCCTTGACTTTATCCACATTTTGTTACGTTAAAATGGATTAAATAAAAAAAAATCTTCTTCAATCTGATATAATGATGAAGTGAAAACAGGTAAAAAAAATGTTTTGAAACTTAATTACAGAATTATTCAGACTTATTCAGACCCTTTACTATGAGACTCGAAATTGACTCGAAATTGAGCTCAGGTGCATCCTGTGTCCGTAGATCATCCTTGAGATCATCCTTGAGATGTTTCCACAACTTGATTGGAGTCAAACTGTTGTAAATTAAATTGATTGGAAATTATTTGGAAAGGCACACACCTGTCTATATAAGGTCCCGCAGTTGATAGTGCAGTCACTACGGTGAAGCATGGTGGTGGCAGCATCATGCTGTGGGGATGTTTTTCAGTGGCAGGGACTGGGAGACTAGTCAGGATTGAGGCAAAGATGAACGTAGGAAAGTACAGAGAGCCTTGATGAAAACCTGCTCCAGAGCGCTCAGGACCTCAGACTGGGGTGAAGGTTCACCTTCCAACAGGACAATGACCCGAAGTACACAGCCAAGACAACACAGGAGTGGCTTCGGGACAAGTCTTTGAATGTCCTTGAAAATATCTGGAGAGACCTGAAAATAGAAGCATGTGCAGCGACGCTCCCCATCCAACCTGACAAAGCTTGAGAGGCTCTGTAATAGAAGAATGGGAGAAACTCCCCAAATACAGGTGTACCAAGCTCGTAGCATCATACAAAAATATTTGAGGCTGTAATCTCTACCAAAGGTCCTTCAACAAAGTACTGATTAAAGGGTCTGAATACTTATGTAAATGTGATATTTCTTTCTTTATTTTTTTACATTTCTTTGCAAACATTTCTACAACTCTGTTTTTGCTTTGTCATTATGGGGTATTGTGTGTAGAATGATGAGGGAAAAAATATTTAAATCCATTTTAGAGTAAGGCTGTAACGTAACAAAATGTGGAAAAAGTCAAGGGGTCTGAATACTTTCCGAATGCACTGTATACTATTTGTCATTACCCACTTCATATTTTTTAAATACAGTGCATTATTACTATGCATACTACCTCTTCCATTACTTCTAACACTTCTTATTTTTGACTTGACTCTTTTACTGTTATTTATATTGCTCAATATACTGCATGGTTGAGGGAGCTAGCACAAAAGCATTCCACTGCACCTTTTATACCTGCTGTGAATTGTGTATGTGACTAATACAGTTTTAATGTATTTATTGCTGGGAATTAATGGCTTCCTCGTATGGCTCCATCTCAAATGAAGATGCCCTCCAAACATGATCACATCACTTGAGTGAAGTGAAACAGCCTGCTGTTCTGGCGTTGGCTGCAGCTCTGTTTACCCACAAGGCTCTTTGCTCCAGGAGATCTTGGCTGCAGTGCCGGAGCAGGAGTCCTCACTGAACGGCTGTGTGAGTCTGTATTATGTTACGGGTCTGGTCCCAGCCTCCCAGGCCACTAAATGAGCTGCCAGAATCCAAAAAGGACCTTATGGGCTCCAAACATTTCCACCGGCGCTCAGGGATAATGTCATTACTCATTTCGTAATTGCTTGATATTTCTCCCCATCTCCTCCATCTCCTCCTGACAGCTGGTGTGGCAGGGCCATTAAATAGCATCAGACAGACACAGTTTGTGTTCTGCTCCCTTCATAAGCAAATAGGAAGCAGCAGACATCAGAATAGGTTGCAAAGGGCCATTGCACAGGCCTATTTGGAACTGGTCACAGATATCTCCATCAATTAGCAAGGCAATATGAGTTTACCTTTCAGAATAGCAACACTCCCTCATGTTATTCACTGCTGTTGTTGGTTACACCTCATAAACTCACTGCTTTCATGGGCTCTTAGAGGCTTGTTTCATAACAATTTTTTAGCAAGTAGTTTACTTTTGAGTAAAATACGAGTAAATATTTATACCGAAGCATTGATTGTACTCATCCCTCCTCCTCCAGGAATTTGTGCATGTGTCCCAGAGGGTGCTGGTAGATGGGGAGCTGAGGGAGCTGAGGGAGCTTTTGGTGAGGAATGGGAAGCGCTATGTGGAGGAGCACCACTGCCTGGACCATGAGAGGGAGGCCTACCAGCGGCTGGTGGACATACTGCACTGAGGCTGAGGCAGCCTTACTGTCTCTCAGGAATAACACCAACGCTGACCTAGACCTTCTCTCCATCTGGGGCTTAACATATCGCCGTGTGCTCATATATGAACTCTGCTGCTCCCTAACTATGCAGAGTTACAGCTGGGTTACACTTAAATCAGAAAGGCCAAAAGAGAGGCATTGCTTTAATGATCAGGTACACAACATGGCCAAAAGTAGGAGGACACCCCTTCAAATTAGTACATTTGGTTAATTCAGCCACACCCACTGCTGACAGGTGTATACAATTGAGCACACAGCCATGGAATCTCCATAGACAAACATGGGCAGTAAAATGGCCCGTACTGAAGAGCTCAGTGACTTTCAATGTGGCACTTTCATAGGATGCCACCTTTCCAACAAGTCAATTCGTCAAATTTCTGCCCTGCTAGAGCTGCCATGGTCAACTGTAAGTGCTGTTAAGTTGAAAGGTCTAGGAGCTACAATAGCTCAGCCGCAAAGTAGTAGGCCACACAAGCTCACAGAATGGGACCGCCAAGCGCGTAGGGCGCAACACTCACTACTGAATTCCAAACTGTCTCTGGAAGCAACGTCAGCACAAGAACTGTTCGTCGGGAGCTTCATGAAATGGGTTTCCATGTCCGAGCAGCCGCACATAAGCCTAAGATCACCATGTGCAATGCCATGTGTCCGATCGGACGGTGTAAAGCTTGCCACCATTGGACTCTGGAAACGCATTCACCATTGTTTTTATTTGACCTTTATTTAACTATTTAACTAAGTCAGTTAAGAACACATTCTTATTTTCAATGACGGCCTAGGAACAGTGGGTTAACTGCCTGTTCAGGGGCAGAACGACAGATTTGTACCTTGTCAGCTCGGGGGTTTGAACGTGCAACCTTCCGGTTACTAGTCCAACGCTCTAACCACTAGGCTACTCTGCCACCCCAACCACTAGGCTACCATCTGGCAGTCTGAAAAATGAATCTGGGTTTGGCGGATGCCAGGAGAACGCCACCTGCCCGAATGCATAGTGCCAACTATAAAGTTTGGTTGATTAGGAATAAGGGTCTAGGGCTGTTTTCCGTGGTTCAAGCTAGGCCCCTTAGTTCCAGTGAAGAGAAATCTTAACACTACAGCATACTATGGGATACTAGACGATTCTGGGCTTCCAACTTTGTGGTAACAGTTTGGGGAAGGCCCTTTCCTTTTTCAGCATGACAATGCCTCCGTGCACAAAACGAGGTCCATACAAAAATGGTTTGTCGAGATCGGTGTGGAAGAACTTGACTGGCCTGCACAGAGCTCTGACCTCAACCCCATCGAACAACTTTGGGAGCCTAATCTCCCTACACTAATGCTCTTGCGGCTGAATGGAAGCAAGTCCCTGCAGCAATGTTCCAACATCTAGTAGAAAGCCTTCCCAGATGAGTGGAGGTCATAGCAGGAAGAGGGGACCAACTCCATATTAATGCCCATGATTTTGGAATGAGATGTTCGACGAGCAGGTGTCCACATCGCTTGTCTTTTTTACAGGTATCTGTAAAAATCTACACTGCACAATCAAACCTGATTAGCCAAATGTACTTTAGGTACTGAAGGTGGCTGTTAACTTTTTATTCAAAACACAACAGTAGTCTTATTGAATTACTGGGTGAATTGGTGTCCATTGAAAGAAATATGTTCTGTGCTGCTACTCTATCATGCTTACTTTGCTTGATATATTCCAAGTAGCCTACAGAAAAACATTTTTTACTTATTTATTGACAGGTTGTAATGAAAGTTAATCTGTGAAAAATATGTATATTCTGCTTCTTACTGATGTATCATGTTCAATAAAATATGGTTAAATGATGCGTTGCTTTTGGTTAGGTGTCTATCCTTCAAAAAAAATCATTGAACAAATTGAGA
Organism: Oncorhynchus nerka; assembly: GCF_034236695.1. NCBI lineage: Eukaryota > Metazoa > Chordata > Actinopteri > Salmoniformes > Salmonidae > Oncorhynchus > Oncorhynchus nerka. Next base: position 28,538,378 of record NC_088422.1, on the reverse strand, counting down.
TCATAATCAGTCAACGTCTCTATGAAAGTCCTCCATATTTAGGTTGCCAATGGTCCTAGAATGTATAACTCCGACACTACAGTACCTCAGTGTCCATCTACAGTAGCATACCTTTTTCAAAGTGCAGAGGTTCGTGTCGTGCCAGATTACTCACATTCAAAGTCCCTACTATGGATACTCAATCTAGTTCCAAAGGGTAACTGGGCACTACAGGTCGATCTAATTTATGGTCTGAAATTATTATCTTTCCTGCAAGTCAAAGAAAGGAAAGTTCTCTCATTCTTATGTTTGTAAAATGTATTCATTCATAGAGGACAACACAGAGGTGGCAACATTCATTTTACTTCACTCAAAAGCTTGTGTCCACAATGAGCATACAGAGGAAGTATTGTGTTAATTTAAAGGATAAATCAAATGTCCTTTGCAGAACATCTTAGACCGGGCTTTGGCCTGCCGTAGACTGTCTCAGTCTAACAATTCCAACAACTATACTGAACAAAAACATAAAAATCAACATGCAACAATTTCAAAGATTTTACATAGAGTTACAGTTCATAAGGAAATCAGTCAATTGAAATAAATTCATTTGGCCCTAATCTCTAATCTCTGGATTGCACATGACATGGAATACAGAAATGCATCTTTTGCTCACAGACACAAAAACAAAATGGGTCTCACAATGTGCCTCAGGATCTCGTCACGGTATCGCTGCGTTCAAATTGCCATCGATAAAATGCAATTGTGTTTGTTGTCCTTAGCTTATGCCTGCCCATACCATTAACCCACCGCCACCATGGGGCACTCTGTTTACAACATTGACATCAGTAAACCGTTCACTCACACAACACCATACACATGGCCTGTGGTTGTGAGGCCGGCTGGACGTACTGCCAAATTCTCTAAAACAACGTTGACGGCAGCTTATGGTCGAGAAATTAACAATAAATTCTCTGGCAAACTCTCAGGTGGACAGGTAGCAGGTGTGCGCAATGATGGGGAGCAGGTGTGCGTAATGATGGGGAGCAGGTGTGCATAATGATGGTTGTCAGGACTGGTGGTTAGTAGACCGGCAACGTCTAGTGCTTGAGAGGGGGAGCGGGAGTAGGCGTAATGGCATTGTGGCATTGTGGATTTGTTTTGTGTGACAAAGCTACACATTTTAGAGTGGCCTTTTATTGTCCCAGCACAAGGTGCACCTGTGTAATGATTATGCTGTTCAATCAGCTTCTTGATATGCCACACCTATCAGGTGGATGGATTATCTTGGCAAAGAATAAATGCTCACTAACATGGATGTAAACACATTTGTGCTCATGAAACATGGTACCAACACTTTACATGTTACGTTTATATTTTTTTGCAGTGAATATAAACTCCCTATAGATTAGATTTTTAAAAACGCATCAACATTTACAGTAGCCTAACTCATACTGTGACATGGTGCATGGGGTGAAACTGTCTCTAAAATGTGAAGCTTAAAATAATAGAATTATTCAGGAATAAATCCTGTCTAGAAATGGTCATTCCCAGAGGCCCGATCCCAACCCGATTTGGAACATAATTCCCTTTTATGCACTTTTCTCTCTATGCATATTCTGACCTTGAACTCAAGCATGAGAATTCTGTGCTATTCACCTGCTATTCGTTAGGTCCCGGATTCCGGACCAAGTTATGTGGGCGTCAATGGAATTCAATTCCCTTTTTATACACAATTCCCTTTTTATGTGCTTTTCTCTATGCTATTCTGACCATGAACTTAAGCATGAGAATAACATGCTATTCTGATCATGAACTTAAGCATGAGAATAACATGCTATTCACCCACTATTCGTTTGAGGTGGAAATCAAATAAATGAAGGTCAGGTGGAGGTGTCTACAGATACACCATATTCTGACTTTGACTTAATTCCCTAGAAATGAGCGAGGAAACCATGAATAAGGTCAAGCGAACCTACCGGTTCCAAGTGGGAAAAGCATTTACTTTAATTTTTCTGATAGAAATAACAGCATTCTCCATGCACTGTAATGTATAAATGGATAAGGGCTATTATAAGAGAAAGTGAGTAATCCATTTGGAGAAGGGGATTGTAAATACACAACATTTGTTTTAGATGATTTTTCCTTATGGTCCCTGGGGAAGAATGTGAAACCAGTCCTATGGAAGCTAACTGAAAATCATACCAACATGACATGCATTGCAGCCCCTTTTCCACTGTCAAGTAGGCTATAAATGGCTGCACCTTTATTCAGAACTTTTATTGCGTGCCCTCATAATTTGCACGGATTAAATTTGGACACCCAAGCTACAGTCTTCTGTAGGACTAAACCTTGATGTATGCGCTTTAGAATGTTTTAATTGTGGCCTATGCCACGGCTTTTCTCAGTTTTATTTGACAAGGTTTATAATGTTAAATATTAGCCACTATCGAGAGTCACCCTCAGTAATACACATACATTTATAACATTTTGCGTCATTCCATTCCGTTTACCTTTCTTTCTTCTGTCACATCCGTGCTAGAATTAGTGGATCATATTAAGCTGATGTTGCGCAATGATTTGGGACATGTAGCCTATTTGAATCATTATGGAAATCAGACCACACCTAGCAGGTTAAACCTGAAGACTGTTGCATGGTTCACGACGTCTCACAGTTTCATGATTAGTGAGAATTAGGGTAGATTTATAGGACTTTCTTCCCACCTTCCAATATTTCATGAATTGAACTTGAAATTGACATCTTTCAGGATCCATCAAACTACTGTATTTTTGATTCATCAATATATTTAATGTGTAAAGTCTCTCCAAACCATTTTTTTGTATGATTTATACTTTACTAACCCTACAATTTGCCTAAATAATCTAATCTCAGCAACAAAAAAAGAAACGTCCCTTTTCAGGACCCTGTCTTTCAAAGATAATTTGTAAAAATCCAAATATCTTCACAGATCTTCATTGTAAAGCGTTTAAACACAGTTTCCCATGCTTGTTCAATGAACCATTTCCCCATCTGAGAAACAAAGTCAACGTTTTTGACTGTCTGTAATGTGGTGTGTAGCAGTGCACGGTGAAGGATTTTACCAGCTTCCTTCATTCAACAAAAATGTTTGTGAAAATCTAGAGGAGACCTCAGACTGAAAACAGGTGTGTTGCTCATTAACAGAAACGTGCTGAGGGAAGCAGAAATGAAACAATAGGTGAACCTTATCAACCCAAACACTTGTTACAGTCAGGTGGGGTTCTAGTCAATTCAATGGTGAAGTCAAGGCAAGACAGCTGTGGGAAAAGGATAGACCGTTCGTGTAACCGGTCTGTGACTTCATGTTTGAGCAGCTAATTAGGTCAGAACAACGTCTCCAGGAAGTTGTTAGGAGAGTAAGCTCCTACAGGCCTAGTTACGGTAAGGGAAACGGCGGGCCGTAAGTCTGATTTATAATAAAGATAAATCATTTTCTGCTCTCCCTTGTTCCCATTGGGATTCACTCATTAATTTATGACTTTTTTTCACAAGATACAGTCACTCACCCACAAGTAGGTCACTTCAAGTGACCTAGTATCAAGAGTAGGAACATGCAATATTATCCCCAAAAAAGCAGGAGAGTGCTCACCTTCTCTGTAAATCAAATGGGGTTGTGACAGGTTAGCAGCTCTGCCAATCACCACAGTAGGAGCTGTGCCCTTACATAGGGGGTGGGGTGATGATGTGGGCTCGTGACACAGGAGTGTGATGTCGGCTGACACAGCAGTCCCAGTGCTTAGCAAGCTGATGTGAAAGGTCAGAAGCCCTGGTTTATAACAACCTGCTGTAGGCATCGGCACGAGGGAGAAGAGATATACAAACCCCACTGGGCACAACATCAATTAAACGTCTACACCACGTTGGTTCAATGTCATTTAATTGAAATTATGTGTAAACAACATTGATTCAACCTGTGTGTCCCCAGTGGGACAAATATTAGAAACATTAGCCTCGCCCTCGTCAGCGTCTGCAAACAACTACAGCAACGAGTCAGTCTTTTTGGGTGGCACTCCAGACATACACATAGAAACAAACCCAGTCTACACAGACACAAACAACATATGTGTCATGTTATAATGTTACATAACTTATTTCAAAGTGTCAGACAGAGTCATGTACACAACCTTCCCCATAGTTCTTCAGGAGCTGACAGACACCCTATGTCCAGCGACTTACCTCAGCCCCAGGCCCAGGCCTACTCAGGTGACACCAGGCTGTGACCCCGGCCCCCTCGTCCCCCTGTCCCTGGGCGCCTGGGCATGATTTGTGGGGCCTGGGGTCTGGTGCATTGGTCGACAAATCAGGAGGGCCAATCTGTTTGTGGCTGACAGCTTTACATTTCAGGTCCCTGGTCACAGATTACACCCTCCATGACTTATGTCTCCCCCCAACTACTCCTCACCAGACTAGAGCTGACAGGTGTCCATTATAAATGTCCACAAGTTCCCTGTTATTGATCCCACTGAACTTTGTGTGAGTGAGATGCACAACAGACAAATTGCACCCTCTGCTCACTTGGTGTTAAGGGTATAATGGATGTTCAAAGAAATCCAGCTGTGTACATAGTTATTGTTTTATACTGAGGTAATTTAAGGCGATTTAAGCCAATAACCTGGTCTCAAACCATTTTGTATTATTCTGTACAGAAATCTGAGACACACCATTTTAACTCAGCAAAAAAGAAACTGACCTTTTTCAGGACCCTGTCTTTCAAAGATAACTAGTAAAAATCCAAATAACTTCACAGATCTTCATTGTAAAGGGTTTTAACACTGTTTTCCATGCTTGTTCAATGAACCATAAACAATTAATGAACATGCACCTGTGGAATGGTCGTTAAGACACTAACAGCTTACAAACGGTAGGCAATTAAGGTCACAGTTATGAAAACTTAGGACACTAAAGAGGCCTTTCTGCTGACTCTGAAAAACACCAAAAGAAAGATGCCCAGGGTCCCTGCTCATCTGTGTGAACGTGCCTTAGGCATGCTGCAAGGAGGCATGAGGACTGCAGATGTGGCCAGGGCAATAAATTGCAATGTCCGTACTGTGAGATGCCTAAGACAACGCTACAGGGAAACAAGATAGACAGCTGATCGTCCTCGCAGTGGCAGACCATGTGTAACAACACCTGCACAGGATCGGGACATGCGAACATCACACCTGGGTGACATTTACGTGGTGGCAACAATAACTGCCCGAGTTACATCAAGAGCAAACAATCCCTCCATCAGTGCTCAGCCTGTCCGCAATAGGCTGAGAGAGGCTGGACTGAGGGCTTATAGGCCTGTTGTAAGGCAGGTTCTCACCAGACATCACCGGCAACAACGTCGCCTATGGGCACAAACCCACCGTTGCTGGACCAGACAGGACTGGCAAAAAGTGCTCTTCACTGACGAGTCGCGGTTTTGTTCCATCAGTGGTGATGGCCGGATTTGCGTTTATCGTCGAAGGGATGAGCGTTACACCGAGGCTTGTACTCTGGAGCGGGATCAATTTGGAAGTGGAGGGTCTGTCATGGTCTGGGACTGTGTGTCACAGCATCATCGGATTGAGCTTGTTGTCATTACAGTCAATCTCAACGCTGTGCGTTACAGGGAAGACATCCTCCTCCCTCATGTGGTACTCTTCCTGCAGGCTCAACCGGACATGACCCTCCATCATGACAATGCCACCAGCCACACAGCTCGTTCTGTGCGTGAATTCCTGCAAGACAGGAATGTCAGTGTTCTGTCATTGCCAGCGAAGAGCCCAGATCTCAATCCCATTGAGCACGTCTGGGACCTGTTGGATCCGAAGGTGAGGGCTAGAGCCATTCCCCCCAGACATGTTCGGGAACTCTCAGGTGCCTTGGTGGAAGAGTGGGGTAACATCTCATAGCAAGAACTGGCAAATCTGGTGCAGTCCATGAGGAGGAGATGCACTACAGTACTTAATGCAGCTGGTGGCCACACAAGATACTGACTGTTACTTTTGATTTTGACCCCCCCCCCCCCTTTGTTCAGGGACACATTATTCCATTTCTGTTAGTCACATGTCTGTGGAACTTGTTCAGTTTATGTCTCACTTGTTGAATCTAGTTATGTTCATACAAATATTTACACATGTTAAGTTTCCTGAAAATAAACGCAGTTGACAGTGAGAGGACGTTTCTTTTTCTGCTGAGTTTACAAAATCAGAGCGTTTTTAAATCTACCAGTTGGTGCTAAATCGGAGATGAAGATGCATAGATAGCATTCTTTCATTGATCATATATTCTGAACACATTCTCTCTATGTATTCTATTGAGGCTGTGGACAAATTCCTAATTAAAGATACACTAAAGGGATGGCTTAAGATACGTTTACTGAAAACCCTATTAAATGAAAACTCTATTAGCCAGAAAATCTGTTGGCCAGCAAGCGGGAGGGTTTTCAGCAGTAGGTAGCCATACCTGCAGAGTGTGAATACCAAATACTAAGAAGTGTGTAGGGAAGGCATGTGTAGGAAAGGCGTCAATTCCTAAATCGGAAATTGCCCCAGACTGCAAAATAAATCAAGAATTCTAGGACTAACAGATTCGTCGAGTGCAGTATCTAGTCTACAATCATCGGATAGATCACATGATCAATACCATAGAACTAAATATATAATAGTGGAACTCTATGGAATACACACATCATTGAGATATATCTTTAATGAAAAATAATTTCAGACACAATCAAAAAACAAATCAAACATGAATGTACACAATATGAAGACATAAACAGTGCATATAGAAAAATACCACTTGCTTATGTTTAGTACCTTTAGGAGTGGCTCATATAATCACTCTGGATAAATTGTTTGTAAAGCGTGTCCGTTTATGGGTGAGGGGGATACCACCATGTGAGTAAAGGTAAGAGAATAAAAAATTTCACATGCAACAAAGACTCTCTTTAGCCCCGTTTATACTTGGTTCTAACATGCATTCTTTGTCCTGATCTAGTCCACAACTTCTGATTGATTTTCAGACAGGTGTAGACGATTAAAATATGCATTGCAATCTGATCTTCCTAACCACCTCTGGAGGTAGTCAGTGACCCGCTGTTACCTTACAAGTGTGGACGGATCCCGCTTTATAAAATTATTGACTTATGACATCAATATGGGTCTTAAAATAAATAAATATAATTTTGAAAGAACAGCTGTCAAACTATTTGCATACGGAGAGGGACCAGGAAATCTCGTCACGATGCGGACAAATACGACACACCTTTCAATACCATGTGTAGACATATTTCTGAAAATGTGGGCACAATCAGAATGTGGACAAAGCAGGAAAAAAGACACATGTTAGCACCAGGTATAAAAGAGGCTTTTGTGTCTATAAGCTTTGTAAAAATAAATCCTTCAACTAGTCAAATGGTTAAACCTCTCTCCACCACACAAAGTGCCATCAGTCAGTTTATGACAAGCATCCTCACACGTATTCACAGCATTTTGTCCAATATCTAATATAAAAATGTATCTCGCAAACCATTTGAGATATTTACATGTACAGTAAGACGCCTTTACAGATATTGAAATGAAGAAGGATCTTTGCGTAATCACATATAATGAATAAGTATAACCAGTAGTAGTGATGCTCCTTATGTTGTCTGCTTTTATCCATGAATAAAGGCATTGAGGTGATCGAAGCCACATATACACCCACAGTTGGGGTGAAACAGTCCCGATACGTATTATAAATGGTCCACGGGCTCTGTGATGGGCACTTGGGGTTCAACACAGTTCTCCTCCTTCCCCACCCAGTGGATCCCATGGCCGTTCTCTCTGGGGGGGTGTGGGGAGTGCTGACGGTCCAGAGAGGCAAAGGTGGTGAACTGGACCCTCTTCCTCTTGCTGGTGGGCGAATGGATGGACTCGTTGCGGTTCATGGGCTTGGCCCTGACAGAGCCCCCACAGCCCAGAGGAGAGGAGGGGCTGGAGGAGACTAGGCAGCTGGGTCGCCTGGGCAGAGAGGCAGTCTTATCAGACCCAATGTCTATGACTGTGGTGGCGCTTTGGTTGTCCTGCTGGGGAGGACTGCCAGGCACGTTCATCACCAGCTCAGCGTCCGTGCCCAGCCACACCCAGTCGTGCCTGTGCCCCGTGGGCTCCTGGCCATGAGAGGGGGGCTGTTTGTGCCTGAACTTTACCACATAGGAGATGCAGTTCACCAGGAAGACCAGGATGGCCAGACAGAAGACCCCCAGCAGGGCGTACATGCCAATCTCCAGGTCTGAGAGAGGCCGGTTGGACAGCATGTCCTCGCTGCCCATGTCCACCCCCATTGGCTCCTGGTCAGGCACCTCCTCTTGATAGGGGTTATTGTAGTTGACCAGGTTACCAGGTGCCTTCACAGTGCTACTGACTGCAACACTACCTATATCTTCAACTAGCCCACTGTCTGTCCCCTCAGCTGTCCTATAGTCACTAGGGCTACTATAATCACTGTCATTGATAGGGCTGGCAGGGCTGTTGAGGGTTCCAGCATTTAAGAAACTTCCTGTTTCAATGACTCCGCCTACACCGCCTTGGCTGTTTCCATCACTGGACACGCCTGGAGCAGAGTCACGCTCGGTGGATTTGGCGGTGGTGGTGACCTTGCGCATGGCACTCTCCTCCCGCTCAGAGGCAGAACTACTGGGCAGGGTCTGCTGGGGCTTCTGCTGCTTCCTCTCACTGTCCACCTCCTCCCCATCGTTCCCATAGTCACTGCTGCTGTCCTTACTTCTGCCACCGCCAACCCCACCTCCACCTCCATTACTGCTGCTGCTGTTGCTGCTGTCAAAGCGCCGGCTGTTGACCTGGAACTTGACCTTGAGGCTGCCACTGCCCACGGCAAGGGTGCTCTTCCGTTTGGACTTCTGGCAGGCCTCACAGATGGCCATCTCCACCCTGACCAGTACTCCCTGTCCCTCACCCTCTGCCACCACTGCAGGCGGGGAGCCCTGCACCGACACCACGCCCTCATCCAGAGAGGTCACCGTCACACGGTAGTAGGCAGGGTTATAGATGTCCAGAGGGGTCATGGAGTCATCGCTGAATTGGACCCAGGAACTAACCACAGCCTCCTGATGAGAACAAATAGCAATATTATTTTTTACTTGAATTGAATATTATTAAACTCAACAGTGCACCGGTGTCTGATCTGACTGACATTCAAGAAGATCGTAAACAGCACCTGTTTGGGGCTCTGCAGTACTTCCTGTGTGGTTGCCGTGGCGAGGATGGCCCTGTTGCTTCCTGGGCTGAGCTGCAGGGACAGAGCCAGGCCAGTGACCAGCTGCACCCCCAGTTCTGTGATGGTCACTTTGTCATCTACCACCGTCACAGTCTTCTCTGCCAGAATGGAGTCAGACAGCGGGGAGAACACCTGCTCAGGCACAAAACACAGACAGCATTACATATCCTATCATGTCAATATACAATGTCACATCTCTGGATGAAGGCCCAGTTAAACATTCAGTTAAACAGGCAATCAGCCATGCTTCCAATCAGACCTGATGGTTACCATACCTGGATGGAGGTGCTCCCCACGTCTCGTCCTGACAGCACCCTGCCTGCCTGCAGTCTGGCGATGTGAGGGTCCTCCACCTTGAGGAAGTAACGCACCAGCCTGGTAACGTCCACCTGCCAGTCTGAGCCCAGGAAGTAGGCCTGTGGCTCCCGGGGGTCCGACTGCTCGGCTATAAAGTGTGTGATCACCCGCACCAAGGCATGCTGGAACTGTAACATGCAGCCTTTGCCCTTCTTATCCTCCTCCTTCTCCTCGCTGTTCCAGCTGAGCCTAGGGAATGAAGAGAAACACTGTATTACGTTACAGCACAGGGCACACCTGTCTCAACACACCCGGGCATGCACGCACACAGACTCTTCCCTGTTAATCTCATCACTGTTTGTCATTGTCATTCTCTTACTCTGTAGATCCAAATAAAAAAATGGAAATCGGATCACATTGAGGTATTGTAATACATTAGGTAATGGTATTAAAACACAAGCCTGAGCTCTTTGCAAAGTATTATTTTTTATAAAAATGTAGACTCATTTTAGAGATAAGGCTGCCTTTCAGGCAACTAGCCCTCTATACTGGTCCCTTTACCCACTGTACCTACAGTATGTACGTACACTAGTATGTACAATGGGTGAAGGTTTTACTGTGTGACAGGAATGGGGGGTGGCTGTTGTATGGGTCCTACTGTACCTCTTGGTGGTGATGATGGGCACCCTCCACCCCTTGATCTGGCTGAGCACTGTGTCAGACACCTCGATCTGGAGGGGCAGCCGTGGGATCCACACGTTCATCTCCAGCTGAGCACTCAGGTAGCTGTAGGTGAAGTTCACCATCATCCCCACCTTGCCCTTCATCTCCTTCCCATTCACAAACACATAGTCACACCTGTCCGACACCTGGACACAGGAGGAGCAGACAAAATAACAATGGCTAAATCATCAAAACAGGTCTAACCAAAAACATACATTTCCTGTCATATGATATTCATGGGTAAATACTCAGTGGAGTAAAGTACTTACGTAAAAAATACTTTAAAGTACTACTGAAGTAGTACTGTACTTTACTTTACTATTCATATTTTTGGCAACTTTTACTTCACTACATTCCCGAAGGAAAATAATGTACTTTTTACTCAATACATTTTCCCTGACACCTAAAAGTATTCATTACATTTTAACAGGAAGATTGTCCAATTCACACACTTATCCAGAGAACATTCACACTAAACACAAAGCACAGGTCATAACAAGATATAACATTGCAAATGTATGTTAATTCAATAACACACTGTGCTATATTGGACATCAAAACACACAGAAAACACATTCATTACATTTTAATTTAATGTAACCTTGGCGAGTAGTTTCTGTCAGCCCATTGAGAAATCTCATGTGCTTTTTGAAACCCTGGAAGACATTGTGCAGAGTCGGCTTGGTTCTATCAACATCCCTTGCTTTAATCAATTGGATAATTTACTGAGCATCGAAATACAGTTGTCATTGGCTCCCGTAAGTGCTCAGGGTAGCAGAAAAAAAGATCAGTGACTTTGACAGACGGCTCAAGGAGGAATGCAAATGGCAGAGATTGCTTATCTATCTATTCATGAATTTAGCAATTAGAAGATGTACTGTCAGAGTAATGTCCTGTTGGTTGTGGGGGGGTCCTGTGACATCCTGTGACAATAATTAGCTTGCACTCATTAACTAAAATGGTGTTCTGGTTAAATGACTCTACCCCGATTCAACATGGAGAATTGAGTTGGAAAGGGAGTAAAAAGGTTCTGCAGCTACCTCGTCTAATCAAGCACTTATGTAACATTAGGGCCCACAATGCAGTTATGCAAAGTTATGAACAACTGTCCGTGCTATTATGCACTGATCTTTTTTCAATGAGATCATCAAGAGTTTTCATCCAGGCGGTAGACGAGGTCAGACAATCATCCTTAATCTGAGAGCATCTGTTCAGCCTGAGGCTCCCAGGTAAGAGTCCTCGTCCTCTCATCTCCAAAATACGCCATTTAGTTAACGCTCATTGAGTCACAAACCCTTCCATATTAACATGGCAACATAATCAAATAATTTCCCCAAAATATTTAATATACACTACATTACCATAAGAATGTGGACACCTGCTCATCGAACATCTCATTCCAAAATCATGGACATTAATATGGAGTTGATACCCCCTTTGCGGCCATAACAGCTTCGACTCTTCTGGGAAGGCTTTCCACTAGATGTTGGAAGATTGAAAGCAAATCCCTGAAGCATTCAGCCACAACCATTAGTGAGGTTGGGCACTGATGTTGGGAGATTAGGCCTGTTTCACAGTTGGCATTCCAATTCACCCGAAAGGTTTTTGATGGGGTTGAGGTCAGGGCTCTGTGCAGACCAGTCAAGTTCTTCCACACTGATCTCGACAAACTATTTCTATATAGACCTCGCTTTGTGCACAGGGGCATTGTTATGCTGAAACAGGAAAGGGCCTTCCCAAACTGTTGCCACAAAGTCAGTTGACAAAGAATCGTCTAGAATGTAATTGTGTGCTGTAGCATTAAGATTTCCCTTCACTGGAATTAAGACACCTAGCCCAAACCATTAAAAACATCCCCAGACCATTATTCCTCCTCCACCAAACTTTACAGTTGGCCCTATGCATCCAGGCAGGTAGCATTCTCCTGGCATCTGCCAAACCTAGATTCGTCATTCAGACTGCCAGATGGTGAAGCGTAATTCATCACTCCAGAGAACGCGTTTCCATTGCTCCAGAGTTCAGTGGCGGTGAGCTTTACACCACTCCAGCTGACGCTTGGCATTGTGCATGGTGATCTTAGGCTTGTGTGCGGTTGCTCGGCTATGGAGACCCATTTCATGAAATTCCCGAAGCACAGTCCTTGTGCTGATGTTGCTTCCAGAGGCAGTTTGGAACTCGGTAGTGAGTGTTGCAACAGAGGACAGGCAATTTTTGGGCACTACGCACCTCAGCAGTCAGTTGTCAAATTCTGTGAGCTTGTGTGGCCTACCACTTCACAACTGAGCCGTTGTTGCTCCTGGACATTTCCACTTCACAATGACAATTACAATTGGCCAGGGCAGCTTTAGCAAGGTAGAAATTTGACCAACTGACTTGTTGGAAAGGTGGCGTCTTATGGCGGTGCCACGTTGAAAGTCACTGAGCTCCTCAGTACCGGCCATTCTACTGCCAATGTTTGTCTATGGAGATTGCATGGCTGTGTGCTTGATTTTATACAACTGTCAGCAACGGGTGTGGCTGAAATAGCCAAATCCACTAATAGTTTTGTATATATAGTGTATATAATAATATATGCCATTTAGCAGACACTTTTATCCGCTTTTATTCACAGTCATGCGTACATACAATTGAAGTACAGTGGTCCCGGGAATCAAGCTTTCTATCCTCCTGAGTGTCACAGCGGTCTAAGACACTGCATCTCAGTGCTAAGAGGTGTCACTGCAGTCCCTGGTTTGAATCCAGGCTGCATCACATCCAGCCATGATTGAGAGTACCATAGGATGGTGCACACTTGGTCTGGGTTGGCCGGGGTAGGCTGTCGTTGTAAATAAAAATGTGTTCTTAACTGACTTGCCTACTAAAATAAAGGTTAAATAAAAGCCAAGGCTCCAAAGACACAATCTCAACATGGAGCACAGAATATAGCACAGAGTATAGCACAGAGTATAACTCAGTGTTGTACCGTGTCTGAAAGTTACGTTTCATTTGATGTTACTGATAAATGTTTGTGAGTCGAGTGAAAGATGCAAAGGAAATTCATCTTGTTGACCTGAAGGAGAGATGATCTCACTCTCCCTTGATACTGAGTGAAGTGAAGGAAGACAAATGACAGTGTGTGAAGTGATGAAAGACAAGTGGCATAGCAGTGAAAAGATCTCTTTTTCAGGTCAACAAAATGAATTTAATCTTTCTCTCGACTCACAAACTTTTATCAGTAACTGTGCTGACAGGGTGGATACCAACTGCATGGATTAGTGATCTTCCAAATAACCATCAAAGGTTGCAGTGAGTATACTGTATTCATGACACAAGATCCTAAAAATGTACAGAGAATAGACTTTTATTAATAGCCATTTGTCATTGTGCTTGATTTTGATATTTGATGTGCCAGATTAATCTTAATCTCATTGTTTTTCACAAAAGTACCCATTACTCTCTTCACACATAACTGACAAGGCAAATGTTTCCATACTTATTAAAAGCCTCTTTATCATCACAGATTTGACCTTGTTTTGGCATTTCAGCCCAGAATTATTTTTATGGAATAAAGCCTTGCCATTTATCATCTGTAGATATCATACTTTTTTTTCACTTGCATCATAAGAGCAAAGATATCTGAGTAGAGCCGCTAAACCAAGAAGCTTAGGGCAAATTTTGCGACTCAAACTTACTGATATCTGATCAGCAAACAAACACACACAGCTTGGGGGGGTCATTTTTTTAAATGAATGAACAGTGATTTACATTTTGTTGTCACTATCATAATCCCACTGATCTCATATCTAAAACATTACATTATATTACACAACAGACACTACACATTTCCAGTGGTCATGTACTAATGGGTCTCCTAAAATACAGAATAACAATAAAGAAATGTGTCTTGGATAAGCATTTGTTATATTCTATAATTATACTTATACTGGCCGAATGGCTGTAATAACAAAGTGACATTGTGCAACAATAACAAAAAGGAATATGAGTTTAGTTTTTCCCTTTGTTTCCCTGTCATTTCCTGTTATGTGTCCATTTCAGCAGCTGATTGGCTTGATGGAGGACATCACTGGAGTGTCACTCACTCTTCGTTTTCTGATGTGGTAGAGAGAATGTGGAGAGGTGACTTTGGTACAACTTCTTTGCCTTTAGCAGTCTCTCCTCCCCTCTTACACCCACCCTACATGGCCCTCCTGTCTCATTGGAGCCAGACAGGAAAAACATACATCCAGCACTATACTCCCTCCTGACCACAGTCAAAACAGTCTCGTCTTCATATGACCTCAAATCACCTCCTTGGTTATTGGACATGATTGTTCACACCACAGACCTGCAAAGTACCTGTCATGGCACTGACACCTGTACAAAAAGGTCCCTATAGGAGAACCCTTTGAAGAACCCTTTTGTGTTCCATGTAGAACCCTTTCCACAGAGGGTTCTACATGGAACCCAAACATGTTCTTCCTGGAACCAAAAATGTTCTATGAGGACAGCCAAAGAACCCCTTTGGAACCCTTTTTTCTAAGAGTGTTTGTACAGTAAAGTTGCTTTCAGTGAAAGAAATGAAGGTGAATGTTAGAGTAGCCCCAAAACCTCTGTGTTGCAATGCTCTGTGTTTAGCAACACTCAGTCTGACGTCTCCATGTCTACACGTTGAAGAAACACACTCTCACTTTCTTATTTGTGTCTGTTAAAGTGCCAAGTACTTCCACCAATAAGATGAGGTTTTAAAACACATACACCTTCTACACAACTGTAAATGCTAGGTACCACTGTGGCATCAAGTGGCAGGCAGCCTGCTGTACAGTACCTTCAGGATGTCCTCATCAGTGGAGCTGCAGTCGGTGAAGTCTGAGACATCAGTGACTGACCCATCCTCCTCCACAGCCACGGTCCTGACAGGCATCACCACCTTCTTCCCAGTTAGCACAGCCGTGTTCAGGATCGCTGAGTCCTAAAGGGAACACATCATCAGTCTGGCTATACACTAAGTGTACAAAACATTAGGAACACCTTCCTAATAGTGAGTTGCACCCCATTTTGCCCTCAGAACAGACTCAATTCGTTGGGGTAATGGATTCTATAAGGCATCGAAGGCATTCCACAGGCATGCTGACTCCAATGCCTCCCACAGTTGTGTCAAGTTGGCTGAATATCCTTTGGGTGTTGGACCATTCTTGATGCACACCGGAAATTGTTGAGCGTGAAAACCCCAGCAGCATTGCAGTTCTTAACACACTCAAACTGGCACCTACTAGCATACCCCGTTCAAAGGCACTTAAATATTTTGTTTTTCCCATTCACCCTTTCATTGGCACACATATACAATCCATGTCTCAATTGTCTCAAGGCTTAAAACTCCTTCTTTAACCAGTCTCCTCCCCTTCATCTACACTGATTGAAGTGGATTTAACATCAATAAGGGATCATAGCTGTCAACTGGATTTACCTGGTCAGTCTTTGTCATGGAAAGAGCATGTTTTGTACACTCAGTGTAGGTTTAATGAGATATCAGCCCACTGTAACCTCCTAACTACTGATGCTTAAGATATACAGGGCCTTCAGAAAGTAATCATACCCCTTGACTTATTCCACGTTTTGTTGTGATACAGCCTGAATTCAAAATATATGGACTCAATTGAAAACATGTTTTCACACATTTTTACTCCTGATGTTATGCAGGTGAGTGAGGACCCAAAAGCGGTTTAACAGAAACAGAGTATTTTAATGTCCAAACACAGGGAAGACATAAATCCTCTTCAGATGTATCGGTTGACAAAATAGACAACCCGCAGAGAGGGCGACAAATAAATCATAAAGTCCTCTGATCTTTACAGGAGAGTCCCCTTCTAGCAGCAGAGGAGAATAGCAGGGTTAGCGGCAACAGACTGCTGGTCTCTCCGGGTAGGCGCGGGTTGTAGAGGACAGAGGTACCTGATTACACGTAGCATCTGATGAAGAGGCAGATTACGACAGGACGGGACAAGGGTGAAGCAAACGAGAATCTGACAAAGACAGAAGCAGAAACAGAGAGAGAAATAGAGACCTAATCAGAGGGAAAAAAGGGAACAGGTGGGAGAGAGTAAACGAGGTAGTTAGAGGAGATGAGGAACAGCTGGGGGAAGGAAAGGGAGAGAAGGTAACCTAATACGACCAGCAGGGGGAAACGAAGTGAAGAGAAAGAACAGGAACAAGACATAACATGACAATACATGACACCTGAATTTATTTAGGCCATAACAAAAGGGTTGAATACTTATTGACTCAAGACATTTCGGCTTTTCATTTTTTATTAATTTCCAAAAACATAATTCCACTTTGACATTATGGGGTATTTTGTGTGAGCCAGTGACACAAAATCTCAATTGAATGAATTTCAAATTCAGGCTGTAACACAACAAAATGTGGAAAAAGACAAGGGGTTGGAATACTTTCTGAAGGCACTGTAGGCTTGTTGTATGTAGGAAACGGGAGCAGGGGAGGATTGCGTGTGGAAACATGACCTGAAGTTGTGAGTTCCCATTGCTGGTAGAAATATAGATTTTGGAATTAAACTGTGATATCAAAATTCCAGAAACCACATCTGTGCCAGAAAATACAATCAATCAGTACTAATCCTAATTTTATTAGCAATAAAACTGTAGCTCCAACCAGTATTGAACAACATTCAGCAGCATAGTAATGAGTGCTAGATCAGTCTAGACCTAATGGCCCCTCTGGCCAAACATCAAATCTACTCATGTTTGGCTCGCAGACTGAGGTCACCATCTAATCCATGATTGAGATGGACCATATCAAACAACCTAGTCTCAGAGCATTTTGTATTATTTTGTAGGTAAATCCGAGACTCTCCATTTGGATGTTATGTGTTAATTTGTTGATGTCCATCATCCATTTTGTATGATATGATTTAGCCAAAAGTAAAATTTGTTACACATTTTCTAAATGTACAATATGTTACAAATGATGATACAAAAATGATATGTTATGAATTCCAATTTGTTGTGGCTAATTTTAGCGAGCTGGCTAGTGCCAACGTTAGCTAGCTGGCTAACATTAGCTAGGCTAGGGTTTAGGGATAGGGCTTAGGGTCAAGGTTAGGAGTTAGGTTGAATGGTTAAGGGAGAGTTAGCTAAAAGAGTTAAGGTTAGGGAAAGGGTTAGATAACATGCTAAGTAGTTGCAAAGTAGCTAAAAAGTAGTTGAAAATGTACTAACTAGCTAAAATTCTAAGGTTGTCCGTGATGAGATTCGAACATACAACCGTTGGGTTGTGTTCTCAAGACACATCGGTGGCAGGGTAGCCTAGTGGTTAGAGCATTGGACTAGTACCCAGAAGGTTGCAAGTTCAAACCTGCAAGCTGACAATGTACAAATCTGTCATTCTGCCCTTGAACAGGCAATTAACCCACTGTTTCCTAGGCTGTCATTGAAAATAAGTATTTGTTCTTAACTGACTTGCCTGGTAAAATAAAAAAACATCCACCAAACACCCTCCTTGAGTAGCTCTAGTCTATTGTAACCATACCAAATCATACATATTATACTAATTCGAGTGTCCCGGATTTACATTTACTATGTTACATATAGTCCATGAGACCAGGCTGTGTCAAATTTCAAACCAAAATCAAGTTTCCAATGCCTTTATATTTCAGTGCCTTTCAACTGTATCATATTCAAAATACTGTCTATTGTATGATACAGAGTGATTGAACGACAGTCTTTTTGTAAGTAAATGGACCAACAAATTATCATAAAAGATGGAACATTTTGAAAGATATGATGTTGAAAATATTACTAGGCAGATATTGTAAATCTCCCATGAAAAAAAAAATGGCTTAAAGTCAAGGGCCCCTTGATTGTCATAGCACAAAGGGCTAATGGCAGATTGGATATTGTAATGCAAATTGCTCCCACAATTTATAACATCCACTATTTAGTGACAGAGATTATATGATGGATTAATTGCAGGAGTCCTATATTAAAAGATACAACATACAAACATAGAAAAATAAAAAATAGAGAAGCAGCAGTCAAAGATTGACAACCTCCTGGTAAATCATGTCACAGGCATCAATTAGCATTTCGCTACACCAGCAATAATATCTGCTAAATATGTGTATGTGACCAATACAATTTGATTTGAATGTCAAGAATACAGAGTGCATTAGGTCACAGTACCCACATGCAGGAGGCCACATCCAAGACCAAACACAACATTTGCAAAAGCATATGTCACAGGTGAAAATACTATATGCATATGGATGCTAGAAATTAATTGTTAGTCCGTGCTCACCATGACAAGTGGGGCTAGGCCCACAAAGTCTCTCTGGGTTGTGTAGATCCTCATGGAACCTTCTTTCTGTCCCCCATCCCTGGTGTTTGGTGGCAACTCCAGGTGCCATGTGAACACCTGGCTGTCTGATTGGCTGCTCAGCTCCTCTACCTCAAAGTCCATCTGTAGGACCTCCAGTAGACTGCTGTCTAGCCTGAGAGAAGATAGAAGAGTCAAGATCAGACGAGGAATCTCACTGCCAGAGGAACACACTCAGCTCAAGCTATTATTTTTGATACTACATTGAATACATACAGTATGTGATTGTAGTACGGTGAGATAAACATTACAGAAGGACGGGTAGTGAGCATTTAAAAAAAAAGGAAAAGCAAGCAAGGTGGGACAGCCAAGCCCAAAGTAATCAAGGTGGCACAGCAGTGATCCTGACACATCAACCACAGAGTAAACAGAAAAAAGCGAAGCAATAAAGAACAGAAAGTGGAGGGTGGGAGGATCTGCGTTCCTCAGTCAGATATATCAATTGTGTATGCTCCAAGGACAGACTGCAAAGCATCGTCCAGGTTGCAGAGGGTCATCGGCTGCCACCTGCCCTCCATCAAGGTCCTGCATGACTGCAGGGCAAGGAAGCATGCAGGAAAGATCAGGTAGTCACCTGGAATACATTTCAATTAACAGGTGCACTTTGTTAAACGTTAATTTGTTGAATTGCGTAACATTCAGTCAATGCGTAACATTTCAAGAACTTTGAAAGTTTCTTCAAGTGCAGTCCCAAAAACCATCAAGCGCTATGATGAAACTGGTCTCATGAGGACCGCCACAGGAAAGGAAGACCTAGAGTTACCTGTGCTGCAGGGGATAAGTTCATTAGAGTTAACTTCACCTCAGATTGCAGCCAAAATAAATGCTTCACAGAGCTCAACTAACAGACACATGTCAACATCAACTGTTCAGAGGAGACTGCATTAATCAGGCCTTCATGGTCAAATTGCTGCAAAGAAACCACCGCCAGAGTACCAATAAGAGGAAGAGACTTGCTTGCGCCAAGAAACACGAGCAATGGACATTAGACCAGTGGAAATCTGTCCTTTGGTCTGATGAGTCCAAATTTGAGAGTTTTGGCTCCAACTGACGTGTCTTTGTGAGATGCATAGGAGGTGAACGGATGATCTCTGCATGTGTGGTTCCCACCGTGAAGCATGGAGGCAGAGGTGTGATGATGTGGGGGTGCTTTGCTGGTGACACTGTGATTTATTTAGAATTCAAGGCACATTTAACCAGCATGGCTCCCTCAGCATTCTGCAGCAATACGCCATTCTATCTGGATTGCGCTTTGTGGGACTATCATTTGTTTTTCAACAGGACAATGACCCAAAACACACCTCTAGGCTGTGTAAGGGCTATTTGACCAAGAAGGAGAGTGATCAAATCTAATCAAATTGCATTTGTCACATGTGCCGAATACAACAGGTGTAGTAGACCTTACAGTGAAATGCTTACTTACAAGCCCTTCAAATTTCTTTGGGATAGGGGGCGGTATTTTGACGTCCGGATGAAAAGCGGGCCCAAAGTAAACTACCTGCTACTCAGGCCCAGAAGCTAGGATCTGTATATAGTCGGTAGGTTTGGATAGAAAACACTCTAAAGTTTCTAAAACGGTTAAAAATAATGTCCATGAGTATAACAGAACTGAAATGGCAGGAAAAACCCAGAGGACAAACCATCCCCCCCAAAACATTTTTTAATCCTACCACTGATTTCAATGGCTGGCACTTTTATAATAGGGTGAAATCGTGCCCGATTGCAGTTCCTAGGGCTTCCACTAGATGGCAACAGTCTTTAGAAAGAGTTTTAGGCTGGTTTTTGGAAAAATGAGGGAGAAGAAGTAGTTTTTCTAAGGGCTCCCATTTTGGCTGTAGTGTTTCCATGCGTATGGCCAAGATGGCACGTTATTTTTGTTTATCTCCGGTAAAGACAATAACGATTCTCCATCTTAAATTTGATTGTTTATTTGTGTATTAGGGTAGATAAGGATTGATTATAAACGTTGATTGACTTGTTTGGATAAGTTTATTGGTAACGTTTGGGATTAATTTTGTATGCATTTTGACCGATGGAAACCGAGTGGAATATTGACTGAAGCGTGCCAGTTTTTATGGATATAAAGAAGACATTTACCATTTGCAATGTAAATGAGACCTTTTGAAGTGCCAACAGAAGAAGATCTTCAAAGGTAAGGCATATATTATATCGCTATTTCTGACTTTCGTGTCGCAACTCCCTGGCTGAAAATGATTTGTTATGCATTTGTGTGCTGGACGCTGTCCTCAGATAATTGCATGGTTTGCTTTTGCCGTAAATCCTTTTTGAAATCTCACACCATGACTGGATTAACAACAAGTTAAGCTTTATTTTGATGTATTGCAAGTTTAATATTTATAGTAATTTAATTTGAATTTGGTGCTACCGTCCCACCTATCTACCGTCCCACCTATTTGGGACGCTACCGTCCTACCTATCTACCGTCCCACCTATCTACCGTCCCACCTATCTACCGTCCCACCTATCTACCGTCCCACCTATTTGGGACGCTACCGTCCCACCTATCTACCGTCCCACCTATTTGGGACGCTACCGTCCCACCTATCTACCGTCCCACCTATCTACCGTCCCACCTATTTGGGACGCTACCGTCCCACCTATCTACCGTCCCACCTATCTACCGTCCCACCTATTTGGGACGCTACCGTCCCACCTATCTACCGTCCCACCTATCTACCGTCCCACCTATTTGGGACGCTACCGTCCCACCTATCTACCGTCCCACCTATTTGGGACGCTACCGTCCCACCTATCTACCCTCCCACCTATTTGGGACGCTACCGTCCCACCTATTTGGGACGCTACCGTCCCACCTATCTACCGTCCCACCTATCTACCGTCCCACCTATTTGGGACGCTACCGTCCCACCTATCCCAAAGAAGTTTTAAACAGCAATTCAGTTAACCTCTCTTGGCTAGGGGGCAGTATTTTGACGTCCGGATGAAAAGCGTGCCCAAAGTAAACTGCCTGTTACTCAGGCCCAGAAGCTAGGATATGCATATAATTGGTAGATTTGGATAGAAAACACTCTAAAACTGTTAAAATTAAGAACTTGTCACTGGTGCTTCCTGCTTTAGTTTTGTATGGGGAGGAGGTTTATTTCTGCTTGTAAGCAGGAATCAGGAGGATAGCATTATTGGTCAGATTTGCTAAATGGAGGGCGAAGGAGAGCTTTGTATGCATCTTTGTGTGTGGAGTAAAGGTGGTCTAGAGTTTTTTTCACTCTGGTTGCACATTTAACATGATGGTAGAAATGAGGTAAAACGGATTTAAGTTTCCTTGCATTTAAGTCTACGGCCACTAGGAGCGCCGCCTCTGGATGAGTGTTTTCCTGTTTGCTTATGGCTGTATACAGTTCATTGAGTGCGGTCTTAGTGCCAGCATCGGTTTGTGGTGGTAAATAGACCACTACAAAGAATGTAAATAGTGTGAATAGTGTGTTCTACAGCTTATCATGAGATACTCTACCTCAGGCGTGCAAAACCTTGAGATTTTCGTGCACCAGCTGTTGTTTACAAATATACATAGACCGGCACCCCTTGTCTTACCAGAGGCGGGTGTTCTATGCTGCCGATACAGTGTAAAACCCGCCAGCAGTATGTTATTCATGTCGTCGTTTTGCCACGACTCGCAGAAACATAAGATATTACAGTTTTTTATGTCCCGTTGGTAGGATCGTTGTTAGGCTATTTCATTATCCAATGGTTGTACTTTTGGCTAAAATGGTGCTGCATCAGATGACCTGACCTCCACAATCACCCGGCCTCAAAAAATATAAAATATATTTTGATTTGTTTAACACATGTTTGGTTACTACATTATTCCATATGTGTTATTTCAATATTTGATATATTCACTATTATTCTACAAAGTAGAACATAGTAAAAATAAAGAAAAAACGTTGAATGAGAAGTTGTGTCCGGACTTTTGACTGGTCCTGTATTCATACTGATATTGTAAAATTGCACAACCACTGTATATCCACTGCTCATCCTCTTATAGCTCTATGCTCACTCACCCTAGTTGTATATAATGTATGTACACTTTGTTTAAACTTCCCTGTCTGTATTTTATCTCTAAATGTTGTCAATCACGAGCAGCACCATATCACCAAGTAAAATTTGGAGTGTATGTAAATGTACTTGGTAAATAAAGGTGATTCTGATTCTGAAGCGTTGTTTAAACCGAGGAGGAAAAACAGGAGGAATCCAGTTTATTAACCCTAACCTTGACTCTGTGATTGACTTCACTGCATTGTAAAAGCTTATTTCTTACATGTACCATGTGTTTAGTATAATAAACATCAGCATTGTCAAAGTGACTTCCTCCTTCCTCCTTCCTTCCTTCCGACTTCCTATGCCTAATAAGAAAACAACTCATTTATGATTCTGTTGTTTTTTTCAGTCTGTTTTAATACCCAATAATGACTTATTTCCTTGGTCTTTTGTCCTTCATCAAAATAACAACAAAACACTTCATCTTCTCACCGTCAGTAGCATAAAACAAGATGATCCACATAGAGGGTGTAATTTAATATTCTTTCCCACATTCATTTCCTGTTACTGTAAAGTAATCACATTGTTTGTGCACATGTAAGGTATGACTAGCTGAGCATGTCAAATGAGCATCAGGGATTTGATTGTGAGACAACAGATTAATGAGATGCACAATCTCCCGGCTCCACTGAAACCTATTACCCCTGGACAGACACACATGTCACTGCAGGCGTCAGGCTGAAGGAGAATGCACGCATGGGCTAAATAGGATAGATAGCTTGTAGCAGCAAAGTTCTCTGATAGCCTGATCCTCTCATTGTATATGATAATGCCTTGAATAGGACTTGGATAGGATCCCCTCTAATCTGATGAATCGGTTCAAAGTCTCTAAAGCGAAACATCTTTAAAGCATTACTGAAAGTGTTCGGCCTGTTTTAACTGACAGTACTTTAGATCATCATCATAAACATGGGGATTTACAAGAATGGGTAAGTGCAGTGATGGGTTTAGACAGCTTTTAACTATGGACTTTGAACTCTGAGTCAAGTGAGGTGCCATGAATTCATGAGATCTCCCTTGACATTTAATATTAAGCAGCTGGAATATTGCACAATTTGCACAGCTGGAACATTGACAATAAAGAATATCCATCCTATCCCTTTGTCATTGCAACTCCCTGTGAAACACACTACTGAATAGGGCCACATCCACTCACTCTCAAGTAAGACAGTCCTGTATCTGGCACACACCCTCCCTTCGCCACATCAAACACACAACCAACTGTCAAATATTTTCAAATGTACTGTGTGTGTCCCTTCAAAGCCAAATGCAAGCACAAAGCTACTTCTGATGAGTTCTCTATCATTTATTCTCTAAGAGCTTTTTTAAATTCTGCACAACACGTGAAAAGACGTAACAAGAGAGATTTACTGTAATTGAATCATCTTAGAATATTGCACAAAAACACACCGAAACACAAACCAACTGTAACAGTGTTTTAGTCAAGTATCAAAACAAGATGTGCAAGAGGGTCTCTATCCCCTAAAGTATACATTAAAACGGATTTTGCTCTTTTAATCTGGCATTACAGTGAAAAGGGGGACACCATTATAGCCTTCTGTCATTCTTGTGGGTGAAGCAGTGAAGTACTCCAAACCCCAGATTATTAAAGGGACAGCACTCTCACTAAGTGGCCATCTTAAATCTGATGATCTGTTGCAATGTATTGTCAAACAGAGGATCAAAAAATGGTTAATATCCAGATAGCCGCATAAACACTCACAGTGAGCTAGGAAGCTAAGAGACAAAGTCCATAAAAACCCAAAGAGGTGTGACATTAGACAGCCCCTGCAGGGGGTCTAGTAAGTTAAATGACATTTTAAGATGGATTATCCTTAACAAACGATTCTTCATCCACAAATATGTTCACAAAAACCTGTTCGATAAAGAATGGACTAATCCCCATCACATGGGGAAAACAAGAAAATGAGGCCAACCCAATAATAACTTCCTTTTACCAGGTCAGTGTTTCTATCACTCTGTGCTTATCAGTGTGAAGTGTATCCTGCTTGCCACGCTCAATGCAATCATGGACGCCATAATGCTCCAATTAAAATGACAAACTACAAAGATGTCCCACCTTTAAATTCACAGGAACATCTCATAGGCTATAAATACCTGGAGCCACAGCAGATCATAAAGGTCAGCCAAGTCACAGAGTTGGTCAATTACATGGAATGTCAATGGAAGGTCCTGTTCCTTCATGGACAGGTTCCTACATCTGGTGTATTGTCCAGAACTCCAAGGTAAATTGACCTCAAGCAAGGTAAAGGTTACACTTCAGAAAGAGCACCGTGACTCCAGATGTCTTTGTGACAGCAGCAATGGTACCAGAAACAGATCCCACAGGCTTCTAGGAACGGAAGAGGCATTAACAAAGCCACATATTCACATTGACTGGGCACACTAATGTTTAATTAATTGTTAATAATAATAATTGTTTAGTATTTGCCCAAGGTTTTAACAACATACTGTAAAGGAGACAGAAACACGTTAATATACTGAAAAGGGAACAGAAATACTTTTAAAAATACTTTATTTAACTAGGCAAGTCAGTTAAGAACAAATTCGTATTTACAATGACGGCCTACTCCGACACTGGGCCAATTGCCCCCACCACAACCACCACCCACCCTTTGTTAAGAGTGAATAACCCAGCAGTGTTGGAGTTCTTGACACAAACCGGTGTCAGGAACGTCAAGAATGCATGGCACCTACTACCCTACCCCGTTCAAAGGCACTGTAAATATTTTGTCACCATCTGAATGGCACACATACACAATCCATGTCTCAATTGTCTCAAGGCTTAAAAATCCTTCTTTAACCTGTCTCCTCCCCTTCATCTACACTGATTGGAGTGGATTTAACAAGTGACTTCAATAAGAGATCCTAGCTATCACCTCGATTCATCTGGTCAGTCTATGTCATGGAAAGAGCAAGTGTCCTTAATGTTTTGTACACTCAGTATAGATAAGCAATTAGAGACTTCCAGAGATTTTCTTACAGACGTAGCACTACTTAATGACTTGTGAGGACAATGGCCTCTTTAAGAAGCAGATTTACTTAAGCTTTTCTCAGCAGTAGACCTGTGCTTGTATAGCATAAGATTTCTTCTTCAGGTCAGATAGCCTAAGCCCCAGTCAAAATGCCATCGTGTGTGAGTGTTATTTATTCTGAGTCGTTAGCCTACTCATTGTATCACATATGCAAACTATTTTCAACTTACTCAGGCATAATGGAAGTAACTAACCCTCTGTATCATGTACACTACTATTAAAATGAATTAACTAACAAACCCATGACATTAACACCTTATAGAGTACAGTAATGTTTATTCAAGAGTATGTGTAAAGCTGTCTATGAGCAGACAAATTTGAAGGGTCCAGCCAATGGTTTAACACATAGTGGGTTTAATGGCGTTCACTGACAGTATATTGGGGGGGATTGTTGTGTATGTTCAGCAGACTTGCCTTTTTCCAGGTATGGCAGATTTCCTCTGACAAACAACAGCGATGGTGCCATCCGCTCCAGAGTCCAGCGTGATGTCCCACAACAACGAGTTACTGGGTGTTGCTGTGCGAAACGACACTCCTTTTTTTACAATCGCTCTAACAATGGAGACAATAACAAGAGAGACAGGAATAAGACACATGTTAAACAAACCAAGGTAACTAGAAAGTAAACTCTAAATCCTACACCTAGCAGTAAGTCCAATGGACATGGCTAACATGATGTTGGCTCCCATAGCTTGGGGCCTTGAAATGATTCATTCCTAAGACCTTCAGTCAATCAGAGTCCACTTTGCTCATAGCAAAGCCCTGCAATTTAAGAGGATTGGGCAAATCCCTGGGGATAGGTTTCAATAGACTGAGGAAAAATGCATTTTGAGTGTTTAGTATTCCTCATATACTATGGGCCTCTTTGTTCCTGTCTCGTACACAAATTATTCATGGTGTACTAATGGCTTGTTGGCCTGCTGGCCTCTCATTTGTAAATGATAAGCATTATCTAATGCAGCTGAACACTTACACTGTTCCAGTAGACAGCCATACTAGGGAGCTGAATGCTAATTCAAACATTACCCTGCAATTAATGACTAGTGTAAAAGGTCCTACAAGGGAGTTAGTGTAGCGTAAGAGTGGAGGTTGGATGTATATATCCATAGTATATATCTAACCTTAGTGTTGTGCAGGAGAGGCATCCCACTGTCCATCCTCTGACACTGTACAGGATTACAACACCGCACTCATTTGTCTCTCTTTAGAGCCATTCAAAGCATGTTTCCATAACAATTCAGCACCACCAAGTTGTTCCTTCATAAAATATTATTATAGTGCTGAATATTATCACTATAGTAGGGTGATTGCTCACAAAACTAGAACCAAAAAGATTTGGGGATTTTCAAAAACTGTAATCAATAGAAGGAACCTTTGGTGGAAGTATTGTTGACATACAGTATATTTGACATATAATTGAGAAATAATTAATTGAAGTTGAAACATTTGTGACATTTTGGCCTTACTCAGGCCTCCTTTAAGACTATGTTAAAAAGAAAAATGCTATTGCAACCTCTTTGCAATAAGGAATTGAGACCAAAAGCTCAAGAAAAGTTTCAAGGATACAGTCAGGTAGCAACACATCTGCCACGCTGATCCTCAACACTGGAGCTCCCCAGGAGTGCGTGCTCAGTCCCCTCCTGTACTCCCTGTTCACCCACGACTGCATGGCCAGGCACGACTCCAACACCATCATTCATTTTGCAGACGACACAACAGTGGTAGGCCTGATTACCGACAACGACGAGACAGCCTATGGGGAGGAGGTCAGAGACCTGGCCGGGTGGTGCCAGAATAACAACCTATCCCTCAACTTAACCAAGACTAAGGAGATGATTGTGGACTACAGGAAAAGGAGGACCGAGCACCCCCCCATTCTCATCGACAGGGCTGTAGTGGAGCAGGTTGAGAGCTTCAAGTTCCTTGGTGTCCACATCAACAACAAACTAGAATGGTCCAAACACACCAAGACAGAGATCCTCAAAAGGTTATACAGAAGCAACATCGAGAGCACTGGTTGTATCACTGCCTGGTATGGTAACTGCTCAGCCTCTGACCGCAAGGCACTACAGAGGGTAGTGTGTACGGCCCAGTACATCACTGGGGTTAAGCTGCCTGCCATCCAGAACCAAAATGGTCGCCCTCTGCTGGTAAAAAGATGGCTGTAATTGGTTACGTTGGCTACTATGCTAATTTATCTGTTTAGAACGGCCATATATGTTAAACTAGCAGAGATCCCACTTTGGAATTTTGGAGTAACTGTAGTATATTATGTTTGACAATGTATATATATTTTTTTTAAATCCAAATCCAAAATTGTATATTTTCAATATTCATGTTTATATTTGTCAATATTCATAAAATAAAGTAAGAAAATTGTTATTAAATTCAAAATACTACTCATATTACAGAGCTAGCGGTAAAGCTTCATATGACACCAACAGATTAATCATTATGGAGCCTTAAGGAGGCCTGGGTATGGCCAAAATGTCACAAAACAATTCATCATAATCAACAAATCATAATTTCTCAATTATGCTTTAAGATACAAATGTCAAATATGAATGAAAGTTATTGAAAATCCCCAAAATCATGGTCTTTTTAAAATGTATTTTTACCCCAGCTAACAATTTTAGGGAGAAAGAACGTTTTTGTAATGTTTCTCATAATGTTCCACTAATGTTTGAGTGTCCAGGTTTCTGTTAGTTAGGGGAACATTCCATCTATGTTAGTAAAAACCTTCTGAGAAACTTTATAGCATGTTCTGGTGTTAAAGTTAGGAGAACATTATCTTAATGTAAAGCAGAATTTACCTAGAACGTGGTTACACTGTTCTCAGAATATACAGCATTAATGTTGTAGATTAGTTTTATGGGACATGTCCAGTTAGGGGGTTAGGAGAATATCCCATCAACATTCCACCAAACATACACAGAACATTGTTGCCATGTTCTCACAATATGATATATTAATGTTCTAGACATGTTTCGTGGGAACCTTGCAATATTTCAGTAAACTTGTTACTGTTGCCAAGCCCATCAAGGCCCTGACTGGTGAAACACTGATCCACTCACAGCTCGGTTTCAGATGTTCACATAGAGTGCTTTTAACATACAATGTTTTCAATTGACATATTTGACATACAAGATTATATTGTACGTTTTCATAGTCATTATTATTCAACATGTCCTTAACTGGGATTTGAACTCACAACCTCTTGGTTCACAGATTCCCGATCTTCCTGCTATACCACCCTATCCGTGTAAGGTATCAGATCATTTGACTATTCTCTCATTATTGATTTGATTGACTAATTTCAACAATTTAAGGGCTTTCTGTATAGCTATTAAATGTTGGTGGAGAATATTAACCTGCTTTAATGATTAATACAAGTTTTTCTTGACTGTAGTTTTAACAGAGCTGAGATTTACTGAACTGGACACAATGTTTATGCCAGGTTCCCATGAATTGTGTCTAGAACATTAAAATATTATGTTCTGAAAACATGGCAACCATGTTCTTTGTATATTTAGTGGGATGTTGATGTAATATTCCCTGAAGAAGGCTCAGTGACGCAGAAACGTTGGTGGTTTACCCAATACATTACTGGGAGCTTGTATATAGAGTGTGCAACTCTTTATTTTTATAGCCTACAGTTTCCTCATCGTTAGTCAGCAACTCTACACAAATATTCTCTGGGTGTGCGCCAGCTCATGCTTTTTATTAGACTGAAAACTTGGCCACCATGTTCTTTGTATATTTGGTGGGATGTTGATGGAATATTCTCCTAACCCACAGAAAACTGGACACATAAATGTTCTTGCAACGTTTCCATTTAACGTGTCTAGAACATTAATATCTTATGTACTAAGAACATGGCAACCATGTTCTGTGTATATCTGGTGTGACATTGATGAAATATTCTCCTAACCCTCAGAAAACCGGACACAAATTTTCTTGCAACATTCCCATGAAACGTGTCTAGAACATTAATATCTTAAGTTCTGAGAACAATGTTACCACGTTCTGGATAAATTCCATTTGACATTAACTGAATGGTCTGTATTGTTATGTGTAACATCATGTGTAGCCTAACGCTTCTCAGGGGTTAATCCCAGACTCTTTCATATATACGTTATGGCAGTAAAACTAATTCTGAGCGCATTATGGGTCTCTGGGGGGGGGGGGGGGGGGTATAATCTACAATATAAGCATCCATCTGATCTTCCCTACTTCCCCTCCTGTTTGAGGGGGAGTGTACATTCAAGGTCATAGACAGATGCTCTACTCACGCTACTGCCATGCACAAAAACCAATGTACTCATCCCATTTAAAAACAAGTTTGAGTTATTGTAATTTGCCTTTGTGTGTTTGTGAGTGTTTTGTGTGTATGTGTGTCTATGCATATTTGTGTAGTGTAAGAGCATCTGCACATACAGCTCTTCCTAGATGAAATATGATGCACCCGTTGAAAGCTCAAGGGAGAACTAATCTTGGCATGGAGGTTGCTGAAATTGTCCTGTGATGCTGCCACATGGCGCACTGAAATGACCCAATGCCTTCGGCTCTCTCTCTCTCTCTCTCTCAACGTGAGGGGACATACTTGTGGTACTTGTGAGACAGGGACTCAGACATTCCAGCAAAATTTCACTGATCCTTCCATGTTACTGCTACAATCTCTGTCCGACAAAGTGCTAACAGTACTTACTAGACTGGCAAAGGTTAGAGGAGAATTACACATCCCCAAAGGGGCTGGATAATGTAAAAAGAGTTGCAAACAGCAAAAAATTCAGTTTGGGCAAGACAGTGAAGGTGAAGGTAGAGTAACCAACACAGTTCTCAATGTGTGTTTGTGCATGTGTGTGTGCATGTGTGTGTGTGTGTGTGTGTCTGTCTGTCTGTCTCAATGTGTGTTTGTGCGTGCGTGCGTGCGTGTGTGTGTGTAGGTGACCTGCCTCTCTTTGTACTGTCAGAGAGGGGCCCTCACTCAATTGTTAGCAGGAACCAGCAGGTTCTATGGAGGAAGCAGGAACAAAGGCACAGGGGACTGACAGGCTCTGAGGGGAAAGGGGAGAAGAGGAGCAGAGCAGCAGCCTCTGATTAACAGGGGGACAGGGACTGTGAGTGGAGGTGACTGGGTTAAAGGGGACATGCTGAGTCACTGGCTTACTAGTGCTCTTCCATGCCGTCCCTAGGAGGGCTGCATCACTTGAGTGGGTTGAGTCACTGACGTGATCTTCCTGTCTGGGTTGGCGCCCCCCCTTGGGTTGTGCCGTGGCGGAGATCTTTGTGGGCTATACACGGCCTTGTCTCAGGATGGTAAGTTGGTGGTTGAAGAAATCCCTCTAGTGGTGTGGGGGCTGTGCTTTGGCAAAGTGGGTGGAGGTATATCCTGCCTGTTTGACCCTGTCTGGGCGTCTCATCGGATGGGGCCACAGTGTCTCCTGACCCCTCCCGTCTCAGCCTCCAGTATTTATTCTGCAGTAGTTTATGTGTCGGGGCTAGGGTCAGTCTGTTATATCTGGAGTACTTCTCCTGTCTTATCCGGTGTCCTGTTTGAATTTAAGTATGCTCTCTCTAATTCTCTCTTTCTCTCTTTCTTTCTTTCTCTCTCTCGGAGGACCTGAGCCCTAGGACCATGCCTCAGGACTACCTGGCATGATGACTCCTTGCTGTCCCCAGTCCACCTGGCCGTGCTGCTGCTCCAGTTTCAACTGTTCTGCCTGCGGCTATGGAACCCTGACCTGTTCACTGGATGTGCTACCTGTCCCAGACCTGCTGTTTTCAACTCTCTAGAGACAGCAGGAGCGGTAGAGATACTCTCAATGATCGGCTATGAAAAGCCAAATGACATTTACTCCTGAGGTGCTGACTTGTTGTACCCTCAACAACTACTGTGATTATTATTATTTGACCATGCTGGTCATTTATGAATATTTGAACATCTTGGCCATGTTCTGTTATAATCTCCACCCAGCACAGCCAGAAGAGGACTGGCCACCCCTCATAGCCTGGTTCCTCTCTAGGTTTCTTCCTAGGTTTTGGCCTTTCTAGGGAGTTTTTCCTAGCCACCGTGCTTCTACGCCTGTATTGCTTGCTGTTTGGGGTTTTAGGCTGGGTTTCTGTACAGCACTTTGTGACATCAGCTGATGTAAGAAGGGCTATATAAATACATTTGATTTGATTTGATGCCTGTCACCATACACCACAACAACACTCCCGGAGCCAGGAAGACAGGTAACCTTGAGGCCTCTACAACCTCTGGGATAAAGGTATAGTACTAACTAACTAACAGTACCTGAAGATAAAAATGCTATTAAAAATAATTTTATAACTGGAGATAAAAAACCATAACATCCTGCCTCCACATGAACTTCTGTTAGTTTAGCAGTAACTATAGGAACAGGTCACAGCATCAGTCTGTCTCATAAGGATTTGCTGGAATCATAGTGGTAATACCAACAATGCTATTATTTGCCGTCACTGAAATGTATTTATTTTTTATTTTACCTTTATTTTACTAGGCAAGTCAGTTAAGAACAAATTCTTATTTTCAATGACGGCCTAGGAACAGTGAGTTAACTGCCTGTTCAAGGGCAGAACGACAGATTTTGTACCTTGTCAGCTCGGGGATTTGAACTTGCAACCTTTCGGTTACTAGTCCAATGCTCTAACCACTAAGCTACCCTACCGCCCCAAAATGAAATGGCATGTATTACAAAAAAAAAAGTACTGATGACACACTTCTTGTAATAAGAAGTTAGAAAACCTCTGAGAACAGTTAATCTAGTAATGGCATTCTAAATCCACCCACTCATGCTATTCGTGGGTTGTTTCGTCACATTAGTTAATAGGACTGAAGCACGACTGAGCATTCTCCTCAACGCAGTGTCAATTGGCGCTGATGAAGATTGAATCTAAAGTGCATTACGGTGGCTTGGAAATACAATTACATTCCTAAAGGAGGCAAATAATTATTAGGAAAACCTATTGTCGTCATTGTGATGTCACCAGATTGACTTTAGATGCAGTATAACTTTAGCTAGCTAGCTAAGATTGACCACCGGATTTTAGCTAGCTAACGTTAGCATTGCCAGCTATTTTTGATTAACTTTGCTAGCTATTTTTTAATTTTTTTTATTTATTTCACCTTTATTTAACCAGGTAGGCTAGTTGAGAACAAGTTCTCATTTGCAACTGCGACCTGGCCAAGATAAAGCATAGCAGTGTGAACAGACAACACAGAGTTACACATGGAGTAAACAATTAACAAGTCAGTAACACAGTAGAAAAAAAAGGGGGGAGTCTATATACAATGTGTGCAAAAGGCATGAGGTAGGCGAATAATTACAATTTTGCAGATTAACACTGGAGTGATAAATGATCAGATGGTCATGTACAGGTAGAGATATTGGTGTGCAAAAGAGCAGAAAAGTAAATAAATAAAACAGTATGGGGATGAGGTTATTGACAACATTGCCATCTGTCTAAAGTAAATTTGACGATTGATGATTAGTTGACAAGGTGAATCAGATGTACTTGTTCAGGGCTACAACAAAATATATGTGCTGTTGGGGGTACTTGAGGACTGAGGAGGAGTTTGTAAAAAAGAAACTGGTGTGGGATTTACTTAATAAAAAGGGATTGTTACAAGATTACCTATCTGAAGCCTTTTCTCCTCAAGGCCCTCTGGGCTCTAAGGGTGGAAGGGTTTTTGCAGGAACCATAGCAGTCAGTGGCTGTGGTTAGCCAGCGCTGACTGGAGAGGCAGGAGGAGGACGAGGCACCGAGGCACCAGGGCAGGGAAGATAGATTGGCCCATAGACTGGAACTGACATTGTGTGAGAAAATCAGCTCTCAGGTGCTGCACCTACCATCCATCTCACTTCTCTCCAAGTGAGGTTTGGGTGGCGGACTAATGCTGTGTATTTTGCATACCGGTTCCCCACCACCCGACCTCCCCGTAACCACACTGCCACAGGAAGCCATGACCTCCCTCACCTCTGTCACACACACTCATGGCAGCCCTCGGCCCCTGGTCCGCTCTAGTCAGAAACCCCCTCCCTTGTGATTGTTTTCTCTTCTCTATAAGCCTTATTTGTCTCAGACATAATAGAGAGAGTGAATAATGGCTAAGTCCTGAAAATCAAGCAAACAATCTTAAATGTAGCGCTGATATAATTTGCCATATAATTCAACATTTTAGTTGCTGTTTGTGAGTAATGAAATGCCACTCTTGGACCAATAATACAAATATTGTTGTTAAAATACCAATAACACAATCATTAAATGTAAGTATATGATTCTATGGATGATTGTATTAATATAAAAAAAACATATCCTAATCAGCATCAATCAGTATGGGCATGATGCTCCCCATCATCAATTGACCTGGTCTTGAGGAAACCCGAGAGCAGTGTTCCCAGTAAGACCCATTCTGCAGGCAGGCCCACCTGTTCTACTGCTGCCCAGGCGTTTACAATCCCCCCCTGATTCACTCTGCCTTCACATCCCTGGCTCTGTACAGATGAATCACTGCAGAGACATGGGGCCAATACTGAACGCAAATGCAATCTCAAACAGATGCAATCTTTAATTATGCAAGCAAATAACCATCGTTCAGCCACTCTGATGCTCCGCCAGTCATCAATGACGTGCTTGTCATTCTTATGGGGCAGTTTAGGGAGTTAGAGAGACTTTTAGGGCAATGTTAACGCCAGATGGCCAGGAATAAAAACACAGTAAATGGGATGAAAAAGTCCTATTTGTCAGACAGATGAATGATCGGTAGCCCACTGACTGCATCCACCGGATAGCAAAGCTTATTGTTTTTTATCCATGAGGCTGTCTTTGAATAAAATACATGTTATCAGAGAAAAATGTATTAAATGGTGTTTGATCAGATATCATCACGATTTAATCATTTAATCATTGCCTAAAAAATAATCTGTGATCTGGGGTTTTGCCAACTCAATCTGTATACTAGCTAGCTCATGGTGCACAGACTAAACACATTTCCTATAGTAATCTGATTCCCCCTCATGTAATTGGGGCTCCCGAGCGGCACAGCGGTCTAAGGCACTACATCGCAGTGCTACAGATGTCACTACAGATCCTGGTTCGATCCCGGGCTGTATCACAATCGGCCATGATCGGGAGTCCCAAGAATTTGTTCTTAACTGACTTGCCTAGTTAAATAAAATTAAAAACAATAATCATAATTTGACTATGCAGCATAGGGAGGTGAGGTTTTCACACATTGTCAATATGACCAGTAATACAGCTGTAATAGAGAGTTGACACCTGCAAAAATAACATCTCATGGAAATCTAATGAAACTATCAGGTATGGTTTGACCATGTTATCACACTGATTAGATCCCTGGTCCTCTTGTCACTAGCTATCACCAACACTGGGATCATCATGTTGACGACTGAGCATTAAGCCTGACTTAATGGGACACTTGAACAGTGACAAAACAGCCTGACAGCTGCTGAGGCCCAGACTAGAAGAGACACTGGCTGCGTGATGATGAAAAGGAGGGCTAGAACACAGGCTGTGTTGGCAGGGTGGTGAACAGTACAGAGACAGACACATATACATACACACATACAGTGGGGCAAAAAAGTATTTAGTCAGCCACCAATTGTATAAGTTCTCCCACTTAAAGGATGAGAGAGGCCTGTAATTTTCATCATAGGTACACTTCAACTATGACAGACAAAAATGAGAGAAAAAAATCCAGAAAATCACATTGTAGGATTTTTAATGAATTTATTTGCAAATGATGGTGGAAAATAAGTATCTGGTCAAAAACAAAAGTTTGTCTTAATACTTTGTTATATACCCTTTGTTGGCAATGACAGAGGTCAAACATTTTCTGTAAGTCTTCACAAGGTTTTCACACACGGTTGCTGGTATTTTGGCCCATTCCTCCATGCAGATCTCCTCTAGAGCAGTGATGTTTTGGGGCTGTTGCTGGGCAACACGGACTTTCAACTCCCTCCAAAGATTTTCTATGGGGTTGAGATCTGGAAACTGGCTAGGCCACTCCAGGACCTTGAAACGCTTCTTACGAAGCCACTCCTTTGTTGCCCGGGCGGTGTGTTTGAGATCATTGTCATGCTGAAAGACCCAGCCACGTTTCATCTTCAATGCCCTTGCTGATGGAAGGAGGTTTTCCCTCAAAATCTCACGATACATGGCCCCATTCATTATTTCCTTTACACAGATCAGTCGTCCTGGTCCCTTTGCAGAAAAACAGCCCCAAAGCATGATGTTTCCACCCCCATGCTTTACAGTAGGTATGGTGTTCTTTGGATGCAACTCAGCATTCTTTGTCCTCCAAACACCACGAGTTGAGTTTTTACCAAAAAGTTATATGTTGGTTTCATCTGACCATATGACATTCTCCCAATCTTCTTCTGGATCATCCAAATGCTCTCTAGCAAACTTCAGATGGGCCTGGACATGTACTGGCTTAAGCAGGGAGACACATCTGGCACTGCAGGATTTGAGTCCCTGGCGGCGTAGTGTGTTACTGATGGTAGGCTTTGTTACTTTGGTCCCAGCTCTCTGCAGGTCATTCACTAGGTCCCCCCGTGTGGTTCTGGGATTTTTGCTCACTGTTCTTGTGATCATTTTGACCCCACGGGGTGAGATCTTGCGTGGAGCCCCAGATCGAGGGAGATTATCAGTGGTCTTGTATGTCTTCCATTTCCTAATAATTGTTCCCACAGTTGATTTCTTCAAACCAAGCTGCTTACCTATTGCAGATTCAGTCTTCCCAGCCTGGTGCAGTTCTACAATTTAGTTTCTGGTGTCCTTTGACAGCTCTTTAGTCTTGGCCATAGTGGAGTTTGGAGTGTGACTGTTTGAGGTTGTGGACAGGTGTCTTTTATACTGATAACAAGTTCAAACAGTTGCCATTAATACAGGTAACGAGTGGAGGACAGAGGAGCCTCTTAAAGAAGAAGTCTGTGAGAGACAGAAATCTTGCTTGTTTGTAGGTGACCAAATACTTATTATCCACCATAATTTGCAAATAAATTCATTAAACATCCTACAATGTGATTTTCTGGGGGTTTTTCCCTCATTTTGTCTGTCATAGTTGATGTGTACCTATGATGAAAATTACAGGCCTCTCATCATTTTAAGTGGGAGAATTTGCACAATTGGTGGCTGACTAAATACTTTTTTGTACTCTTCTGTATGTACTCTTCTGTTTATGAGAGGCAAGGTGAGGAAGAGGAGAGGAGAAATAACTTGAGGAAGAGGAGAAATGACTTGAGGGAGAGGAGAGGAGAAATGACATGAGGTTGATGAGAAATGACTTGAGGGAGAGGAGAGGAGAAATGACATGAGGTAGATGAGAGGAGCTCCTACCATTGCTCCTGTTCCTTTACTCTCCTTGTTGTTGTTATGTGACCATTGACCCCATGAGGCAGAGACTGTGAGCAAGAGGCAATTTGAATTCAAACTAAAGCAAAAGGGATTAAGATACATGGGCACTGGGGTGGGTGAGAGAGAGCGAGAACCCAGGGAAAAGGCTTATTTTCAGCCCCACTGCTTAAGTATACATAGATTCCAACACATGAGAGTAGAACAGGAAGAGAGAGGCAGCTGTCAACTTGATTTAAATTAATCTCATTCAAATGAGTTGCCACACAAATGAGTTCGACATTAGAAAAACATAAGATAAATAAATAACTAGAAGTAGTAGAGAAACACATTTTTATCGAAAAACATTTACATTACTAAGACATTTACATTACATTTATGTCATTTAGCAGGCTCTCTCATGGCTCTATTTTACTCACGTTAGGCTGTCAACCATGTCCAATCACCGAATTTGCACATGCAAGCCAAGCACCACCACTACTATCAGTAGCACTGTCAAAGATGTACAAAAAAGTCTGCAAACAAGCAAACACCGGCCACGAACGATGTGTTTACAATACAGTGTTGGTAATAAAGCATGATTTGTTCGACCGCAACTTCTGAGGTAGCTAGCTTTAGCTTGGTACCTAGCTAGCACCAATACAAACAGCCTGAAGACAATGACCAGTAGAAACTGCAGTAATTTTCATCATTCTTAGCAATGATTTAGGAATCCTTGTGTGTAAGTATTGCGGGACTCTGAAACAACTGTGAATTGAGCCATATTTATTGTCAACCTATGTGTATTGAACACAATTCCCAAGGAAAAACAATACTGTGTGGATGTTTTGGAGTCTGATAACTCTGAGGAGGACGTTGGGAAAAAATATATTGGGTTTTGAGTAGACTGATACCCCATTTCATTGATCCCCAATCCTTAAGTAAAGCTGTACAGTGCAATATGAACGTCAATACACACAATAGGCTGACTGGGGAGGTGATTTCACACTGTCAATTTAACTAGGCAAGTCAGTTAAAAACAAATTATTATTTACAATGATGGCCAATCGGGGAACAGTGGGTTAACTGCTTTATTCAAGGGCTGAACAACAGAGTTTTACCTTGTCAGCTCGGGGATTCAATCCAACAACCTTTCGGTTACTGGCACAACGCTCTAAGCACTAGGCTGCCTGCCGCCCCAAAGATAAGCGATAAGAGCTACAACATTAATATTTGTGTAAACTCTTCACAGTTATGTTCTGTGGATGTCACCGGGTAGACTGACACCCCATTTCCTTGCTTCACATTCCAACCTTGCTTAACATTAACTAGTCTAAATATGGCATGATTCCACCAATTGTAACCACAAATTCCACTATTGTGCCTAATCCTTACTGTGGCTAGCTTCACAACACATAACCCGGTCCGGCAGAGAATCATTAGCCAGATGAAGCTAGCTGGCTGCTTATAACTTTGGGCAACAGGGTTAAATAGCTGGCTAGCTATTTATTTCCATGAACTGAAGTTCAATTTCAATAGGCGAACAACAAGTGGCTACCTCGCAATAAAAGCACCGCTAATGTTCTCTGGGTGTCACTGAGTAGACTGATACCCCATGTCATTGATCCACAATCAGATTTTTGTCAAATTAACAAATTATTGTCTTTTGTTGATTTCATATAACCTCATTCCTGTAACGCCGTTCTTCGGTTGTAGGAGAGTCGGACCGAAATGCAGCGTGTAGGTTACTCATGACTTTAATGAAAGAATACGTACATGAAATAACTCAATATCATACAAAGCAAAACAACAAACGGACCGTGAAACTAATTACAGCCTATCTGGTGACTACAACACAGAGACAGGACAAACACCCACAAAATACGACGCGAACTCAGGCTACCTAAATACGGTTCCCAATCAGAGACAACGATAAGCAGCTGACTCCAATTGAGAATCGCCTCAGGCAACCAAGCCTAACTAGACACACCCCTAATCAACACAATCCCAATTACTACAAACCCCAATACGAAACACAACATATAAACCCATGTCACACCCTGGCTTACCCAAACATATACCAAAAACACAAAATATAATGACCAAGGCGTGACAATTCCAACCTCGTTAAGCATGATCTATTCAAGTATGACATAATTCTACTATTTGTATTCATTTGCATCACTGTCAAAAACATACTTTTATTTTGAAGGCTAAACGCAAAGCTCACTATTGTGGCTAATCCTTATTGTGGCTAGTTTCACATAGATGGGTCCGACCACCATCAAACCACCATCAAATAAGAACTGTCTTGTAAATTAGGGTTATTTTAGATGATGACACCTAGCTATATAGTTAGCTAGCTTCTGAAACAGATTATGTCGTTTTGCAATGTTTTTGGGGAAGAGCTAGCTAGGTTTTTACTGGCCAGCACTGTAGGTGCGCGAGACAACTTTACCAGCATCATAGCATACGTATCGATGAATCGTTGTGACATATGAAATACGAGTGCTGGTGTAATCAATGGGTAATACCTACATAAAAAATTTATAAACACGTAAAATTATTATGTGACATGCAGTCATATTCAGGTCCTGATTGGTCATCAAGCTTATTTGACACGTCAAATAGTGTTATTTGACACGCAAAGACCCAAACGGTGTTCCATAGTATAGGAAATCCTGGTTGAGATTGAAACGACTGAATAAATTAACAACGAAACAGCACAGCTGGATGTGATACAGCCTGGATTCGAACCAGGGACTGTAGTGATGCCTCTTGCACTGAGATGCAGTGCCTTAGACCGCTATCTCCATGTGTGTGTTAACTATTTAACTGTACTAGAATGCTTCAAGGGACGCAAAAAAATGTAATATTGGATATCGGTATATTTTTGGGGGGGCAAGGAAAATATTGGATCGGTATCGCCCAAAAATGTAATATCGGTGAATCACTACTCCTGATACCATCAAATAAACTCCAGAATACATGCAACACAAATAAATAATTGCGACATATTGAGAAAATAGAGCTTTGGAACCCCTGACATGGCCATAATTTAGCACATATAGTAGTGTGGATGAAATATAGTAGCAGCAGAAAAAGTACTATCGAAGACAACGTAAATGTCCACCTGTCTGTGTTGACAGCAACCCTTGATGAAGATAGCTACAGTTGAAGTCAGAAGTTTACATACACATAGATTGGAGTCATTAAAACTCGTTTTTCAACCACTCCACAAATTTCTTGTTAACAAACTATAGTTTTGGCAAGTCGGTTAGGACATTTTCTTTGTGCATGACACAAGTAATTTTTCCAACAATTGTTGTTTACAGACAGATTATTTAACTTGTAATTCAATGCATCACAATTCCAGTGGGTCAGAAGTTTACATACACTAAGTTGACTGTGCCTTTAAACAGCTTAGAAAATTCCAGAAAATGATGTCATGTCTTTAGAAGTTTCTGATAGGCTAATTGACATCATTTGAGTCAATTGGAGGTGTAACTGAGGATGTATTTCAAGACCTACCTTCAAACTCAATGCCTCTTCGCTTGAAATCATCGGAAAACCAAAAGAAATCAGCCAAGACCTCAGACAAAAATTGTAGACCTCCACAAGTCTGGTTCATCCTTGAGAGCAATTTCCAAATGCCTGAAGGTACCACGTTCATCTGTACAAACAATAGTACACAAGTATAAACACCATGGGACCACGCAGCCGTCATACCGCTCAGGAAGGAGACTCATTCTGTCTCCTAGAGATTAACGTACTTTGGCGCGAAAAGTGCAACTCAATCCCAGAACACCAACAAAGGACCTTGTGAAGATGCTGGAGGAAACAGGTAAAAAAGTATCTATAGCCACAGTAAAACGAGTGCTATATTGACATAACCTGAAAGGCCGCTCAGCAAGGAAGAAGCCACTGCTCCAAAACCGTCCTAAAAAAGCCAGACTACGGTTTGCAACTGCACATGGGGACAAAAATCGTACTTTTTGGAGAAATGTCCTCTGGTCTGATGAAACAAAAATAAAACTGTTTGAGAACTGACCATCGTTATGTTTGGGGGGGAAAAGGAGGAAGGCTTGCAAGCCGAAGAACACCATCCCAAACATGAAGCACGGGGGTGGCAGCAACATATTGTGGGGGTGCTTTGCAGCAGGAGGGACTGCTGCACTTCACAAAATAGATGGTTTCTTGAGGTAGGAAATATTGAAGCAACATCTGAAGACATCAGTCAGGAAACTTGGTCGCAAATGGGTCTTCCAAATGGACAATGACCCAAAGCGTACTTCCAAAGTTGTGGCAAGATGGCTTAAGGACAACAAAGTCAAGGTATTGGAGTGGCCATCACTAAGCCCTGACCTCAATCCTATAGAACATTTGTAGGCAGAACTGAAAAAGCGTGTGCCAGCAAGAAAGCCTACAAACCTGACAGTTACACCAGCTCTGTCAGGAGGAATGGGCCAAAATTCACCCAACTTATTATGGGAAGCTTGTGGAAGGCTACCTGAAACATTTGACCCAAGTTAAACAATTTAAAGGCAATGATACTAAATACTAATTGAGAGTAGGTAAACTTCTGACCCACTAGGAATGTGATGAAAGAAATAAAAGCTAATAAATGATTCTCTCTACTATTATTCTGACATTTCACATTCTTAAAATAAAGTGGTGATCTTAACTGACCTAAGACAGGGAATTCATACTAGGATTAAATGTCAGGAATTGTGAAATACTGAGTTAAAATGTATTTAGCTAAGGTGTATGTAAACTTCCAACTTCAACTGTATGTGTTTATCAGTGAAAATACATTGGTCTAGGCAGGGGTTTGGCTGTGAACAAGGATGATGTGGAGATATTGAGGGCTGTGTGGAGACAATTTATACTGCACACACTATAGACAAGTCTATGAAAATGCTGGCAGAAACACCTCAATCTAAATATGATAACCCAGGGAACTAGAGAGAGACCACACCATCCTTATTACCTCGGCCCTGAGAGTCCTTGAAACCATAAGTTTCAATGCCTAGTGTAAATAATCAATAGGGTCTGGCAGCTGTGTGAACATAGCCACGGGAAGTAGGGGTACTGAGGGTACTGCAGCACCACCTGAGAAATCTAAATCAAATATTTTTATCCCACTAGTCCTTTATTACTCCTGTATGAGCGGAGAAAAATATTAGTCAGACAAAAAGTCTCAGCAGTATGGATATAAACCCTACATGCATGGCTGTCACACTATGATGTTGAAGTTCTGTAGTGTGCAGGTGCTCTGTCCTCGAGTACAACCGGGACATTTAACATAATGAACGGGCACTGCCTTGAAATTATGAAATTGGGCTTTGCCTGTAATCCCCACTATACACATACGCAGTCATTATAATAAGACGCACAGCACACTGTACGCAATCCTTTGACATCAGTCAGATATTGAGCCACTAGAAAGCAACATCCGAGCACACTTTATCTCCATCACAGTGACACAGAGACGCTTGATGACTGCATGGGAAGTTGAAATACAGTGGCAAGAAAAAGTATGTGAACCCTTTGGAAATACCTGGATTTCTGCATAAATTGGTCATAAAACTTGATCTGATCTTCATCTAGGTCACAACAATTGACAAACACAGTCTGCTTAAACTAATAACACAAACAATTATACATATTCATGAAATGTTAGCATGTTCCAGAGATTTCTGTGAGTCTTTGGCTGAACGGCCAATCCCAGGGAGAGTAGCAACAGTGCTGAACTTTCTCCATTTATACACAATTTGTCTTACCGTGGACTGATGAACATCAAGGCTTTTGGAGATGGTTCACATCAGGCAATGGTTCTTGTGAATAGCAAACTCAAATTTTGTGAGTGTTTTTTACAGGGCAAGGCAGCTCTAACCAACATCTCTAATCTCGCCTCATTGATTGGACTCCAGGTTAGCTGACTCCTGACTCCAATTAGCTTTTTGAGAAGTCCTTAGCCCAGGGGTTCACATACTTTACCAACCTACACTGTGAATGTTTAAATTATGTATTCAATATAGACAAGAAAAATACAATAATTTCTGTGTTATTAGTTTAAGCAAACTATGTTTGTCTATTGTTGTGACTTAGATGAAGATCAGATCAAATTTGATGACCAATTTATGCAGAAATCCAGGTAATTTTAAAGGGTTTACATACTTTTTCTTGCCACTGTAGCTCTGAATATCATTACTCTCCACAATTTTTCAATTTAACTTCAATAATCTGCCTCAATTCCCTGTAAGAACGCTAAAAACTATCATATTTTCAGATAAATATTTTAATCCACTTCAAATCTCATTGGATATTTCTAACGGACAGGGTTTAGGCATGTGTGGCTAAATCGTCGAGATAAGTAAGGCTACTGTGCAATACATTGGCAGTACTT
Organism: Oncorhynchus nerka; assembly: GCF_034236695.1. NCBI lineage: Eukaryota > Metazoa > Chordata > Actinopteri > Salmoniformes > Salmonidae > Oncorhynchus > Oncorhynchus nerka. The sequence continues at coordinate 28,494,808 of NC_088422.1, read as the reverse complement.
CAGCAAATAGGGTTAACTGTTATTAACCAATTATAACCACAGTGTGCTGCAGAACAATTATTGGTCTGATAAGCACTTCACCATAGTTTTACCATAGTTTTTTCTTTATTTAATGGGTAAAATAGTTTCATTTGCATTTGGAATTCTGAATATTCAAGATGTTTTATTTAAGAACAAATTCTTATTTTCAATGACGGCCTAGGAACAGTGGGTTAACTGCCTGTTCAGGGGCAGAACGACAGATTTGTACCTTGTCAGCTCGGGGGTTTGAACTTGCAACCTTCCGGTTACAAGTCCACCGCTCTAACCACTAGGCTACCCTGCCGCCCCAATTAGATAACTAATTGTTTTATAATAATTGACTTGACATAATAAAAAGTCAAGGTTAGTATGAGTGAAAACATCAAACATGACATCTGAAACTCACCGCAGAGTGAAGTTCTCCAGGAAGGAGGAGCTGGCCGTGAGGATGTAGAAAGTGGCGATATCTGTCTTCTTCAGGGGTTTGGAGGAAGTCTGGATGACAACAGCCTTTCCCAGCTTGAGTTGAGACAGAGATGGAGCTCCCTTTGGCACCTGAAGGAGGCGCACACTGCTGATCCTCTGCATGGGAGTCACAGGGATGTACTCAGCCTGCTGCTGCTCTGAGCTGCCCCAGCGATCCCAATCGCCCTCCCTGCACTTCCCATATGCACTGGGCCGGGCCTGGTAGTACAGCTCTACTGTGTTTACCTCTGTTGGGTCCAACCTCCCCGGGCTAGAGCTCTCTGCTGCGGGACTGAACCAGCCGGCTACAGGCTCCAGCTCAGCCATGCATGTGCCCCTCAGACCTCCAAGGGCACAGGAGCCCCTCACCTCCTCAGTCTGCCAGAAGGCAAACACCGTAACACAGGGCAACTCATCCTTTAGCCCATCTGCTCCCCTGTCCCAGTCCCTCCCGGCCACATAGAACAACACCCGCACCTTGGGCATGGATGAGTAGACCCGGGGGGTCAGCACAAAGGACTGGACCTTCCAGTTGTAGGTGAATACCCCTGGGGCCCGGAACAGCTGCACAGACTGTACCAGGTCTAGAGGGACAGGCTGCTCCGTGGACAGGGGCCCATAGCTGGCGTTGACAGCAGGAGGCCGGCTGGCTCTCAGGATGACAAATGGCTGTGTCTGTGTCTGCATGCTGGAGTTCCTCATGATGTCCTGACCGGCCTCCTTCAAAAAGAAGTAATCTGCGTCTTTCACCTGGTAGTTCACTGGAAGGAACACAGGGAATGGCAGAGAGCTCTTAGTGTTGTCTGACATCTCCCGGCTGTCCAACTCTGTGGGAAAGCAAGAGACAAAACATTACCCGTAGGTTAACAGACAGTGTTGTTTTGATGACATGTAGAGGAAATTCATGTTCATCATTTTGTATGGACTACTGAGTTACTAGAGACCCTTAACCTCTGCTAATAGCCTACAAACCTTCCGGCTACTGGTCAGTTTCTCTCAACTCTGGGCTACAAACCACAATCAGGATCAGGAGTTTTATAACAGGATCCATTGTATCATGGTTATATGAAGTGGACAGGAATAATAGCTGGCCTCAATCATTAAGTACAAAATCATAATAATTACCTGAGTACAAAGATATCCCAATAAAATATTAGTTTAATGGGAATTGCCAAAAAGAAACCATCCAGAAATGTCCAGGAACTAGACATGAGGCAAGCTGATCAACTAGATGGGACGTCATCATTAAAGTGACCATTTACTTCATCTTCAAATTCCCATAGTATACAAGAGGGTCTTTATATTAGAAATCATAGCAGGAGCAGCTAAGAGTATTACTGTGTGTGATGCAGTGGCGAAGGAGCACTGGTGGGACAGCAGCAGAACAGACTACATTCCCTTGATATCATCCATCATCCAAATCAAGTCAATCCCATACCCAGATGAGAGTGATTTCTAGTGAAAATGACCAAAGTGCGGGACGGACTACCTGTCATGAACACTTGGTGTCATGGTTCCACCTGTCACCAGAGGGAGGCAGAGACCATCCTAGAGACAATTATGACACTCAGGTGTGTTCTATTACTCATTATGATTTCCCTGTTAAAAGAGGTGTGTTTTCTGTTGTGCTTTGCAGAAGTGACTTAACTTTCATCCTCCCTCTTCTTTCAGATCAAAACTTTTATGTAAAACCAAATGGCAAAGTAGCAAGCAATAATATCTGCATGATCCGATGACACACATCAGAGATGAATTAAATGGGATTACTCCCTGTAAATGATGTAATTCCAGCTACATTGACTTGTATGCCTTAAAACAACTTGATCTACCTAGGTGGAGGCTGATCTGGTCCTACACAGGGCAGCATGTTCATGGCGTGTGTGTTTGGAGTAGGGTTAGGGTGTCGAGGGGGACAACAGCATTAGAGCTCTCTGATCCGGCATAAAAGCATGAGGGGTATGACACAACTGTCTCTCTGGAAGTGAACTGAGCCGCAGGTCCACAGGCCAGCATCCACTCTCATTTGCCCCCATTTTGATAGATTACACATTATGGCTGCTGACCTGAGGCTGCACTGTCAATGGGAGGCTAATTGGCCTACTTGGTGGGAGAGAGAGAGAGAAGCAGCCTGGTATGTGCTCATTAACTGAGATGATCTCATACTCAATGGCACTCAACAGCACTCTGGCTTTGCTAATAAACTGTCTGTTAGAAAAAGTGTGAAACAGTCTATTCTCCACTTAAGTGTAGACCTATAGCTTGATTTTGCAGTATAATGACACAAAATACAATCAGTTGCTTGTTCATGACAAATTGCCACATTCTATTCTGCCCAGAGGACAGAGACTCTGAGCCCTGTAATGTAACGGAATTTGATTAATCATGAACTATGAACTAATACACAATGCATGCATCTTATGTGCCAGTGATGAGTCAACTGTTTGTAGCTATAATCAAAAATGTCCCTCTTTACTACTGTTGATCTTATAACTGTCATAAACGTGTCCTTACCACAGAGTTTAGATAGATTCCCCCCCAAAATGTCCATAATATTCCTTTCCTATAATGTTATCTGCATGTGTAGTGACACGCCTTTCTGTTCCATTGGTCAAATTATGACAAAAGATGTCAGAGAGAATGACATGTCTGTCACTGGATTGTTGTGGTTATTTTTCCTGAGGCGGAGGGCTTGGAGCTTTTTGTAAACGAAGTCTATCTAAGTCTTGTCCCTCACGGTTTGTGGCGTGTGACAGGTCTCTACATCATCCCTCCTTCGACCTGCTTTTATCACCAAGCAGACACCTGTGCAGTGCTTGGAGAGCTTTACACAGTCAGGGAAACAGTTTGTGTGTCACAACGGAGCCAAGTCTACAGAGTGACCTCCAAAGAGAAACACAAATGGATGTTTTTATTTTTCTCACACGGACATGTACAGTATCTCAATCATCTTCCTGGACTGGGACAGGGACGGTCTCCCCCTTAGCTCCACCAGTGACCATTGACAGATGTGCTGTTTAATACCAGAGCTGGCAGTATTTCCCACCACTGTGAATAAACACTCACTGAGCATTTTCTGCTTTGGCATCTCTGCAGGAGGGAGATACATATCACAGGCTGTTATATCTTTCTCAAGCTGGGTTTGACTGGTCATCTGTGCTCCCCAATGTATTTAAGAACACTTGAGTTAGCTCTAAAATCTGAGAGGGGTGGTACAATTGTGCTCAATGCAAATAATGCACTAGTGAGTATATACTGTATGTTAACAGTCTCATTTGCTGAGACAATAATCACTGATTCTCCACTGTGTAGGGAAGCTACAGTATATGTTTGCGTATGTACTGTATTTCCTCTCTCGCCATGATAAAGCTGATAAAGAAGGAGCCAAATTCCTCCACCAGCTGTTTCAGCACATAGCTGCTCCAATCACCCAACTTGGAGACTGACATCTTTGACTTTTCTATTTCCCTGTCCAGAAGAACAATATCTATTCTGGTCTGCAGAAATTCACTTGTCTCCATTGACATTGTTGTTTTCCCTCTTGGATTATTCTAAATCATTTCAATCACTTTTTGACTACACCCCTTTTTTATTTGAAGGAAACCTTCCATACTTGGTAGAAGTGATCAGAAAATGTTACTTTTTGGACCTGAATGCCAAAACATTTAGGAGATAAAAATTGCTCAAAGTTGACCCACTTTGCATTCCCCACGCTACTATGAGACATCCAATGCACAACCGAATCCATATGCCGAGCACAACACAATATGCTGTTAATCCATATGGCAAATTCTACAGTTGATTCCAAATGAAAACATCTGTGTATAGGTTACATTTGTACAATAGGATAGTCTATATTTCTTGAGAATATGAAACTGCAATTGCATTAAGCAATTTAAATATAGTATATTTGATATGAAACAAGGAGGGAGAGGGAGAGAGATTTTCAGATCTGATTAAACAAGACTGAGGCGACATTTAAACATAATCTTCAGGTCCCTTTTCTCAGAATAAGTCACTACTTGTGGGCCTGTTAGAAACAGCAAATAATCAAGGCATTAGAACACAAGGAACAGGGAGAAGGACAGGACTACATTAGGCCCTATGTTCTAAAGTTGGGGGTAACAACAACAGGGTTACAGTACCAGTAGGATCACTGGACACAGTCAAACAATTAAGGCCGCTAGAAAAGTGAGGAGACTGAGGCAAAAGCTAATTAATGACATGGTTATACATGTATGTAGGTCTGCTTGGCATTGTTCCTAGTAGTGGTAAAGCTGCCAGCTGACCAATGTCTGGACAGCACAGGATTGCTCACTTAAGAGTATAAGCTCTGTACTTACTGTAGGCTACTGTGCAATTACAGTAGGCTATTTGTTGGTACTAGGAAACAAAAGATTACCCATGCTGTCATTCGATGCTATTTTCAGCAGCATTATATTGAGACCAACAAGTATACATGTCAATGTCTCTTTTAATACAGAATTATCTATCACGCTCTGACAAGCTACTCAACTTGAGTTTGTCTTGATGGAACCCACGGATTTAAGATGACCACAAACCAAACAAACCTGGCCTATGCTGCGTGGTGTTTTGAAAGAACAGTAACAGTTCAACTCCATGCATTCCAATGTGCTATAAGGAATGTTTATATTCGTGAAGAACAGCCTGTGCGTGATCCGACTTCAAATGGCATGACAGAGTCATGACACAGATGTCTCACTTATTCCACTTCAAGTGTTGAATAGAGTCTGTAATTTTAGGTCAAGACACTGTTTACTTCCATATTGGCTGTGTCCTCTCCCCAGAGGAAAAGTCAGGCATGACCTAAGTATTTTAGGAAGAAAGCTCTCCTAATAGCAATGGTTTACTTGTTGAAAAGACCCTATGTCCCTGCAACCGCTACATAAAGATAGAAACTTGATAGAGCACTGATCATATGTGTACAGAAAGGGAGAGGAGGAGGGGAGGGAGATGCTTAGGCCTGTGTGGGGATTGGTAGGGATTGCTATATCCAATGAGACTCTTAAAGCTGGTTTTATCAGGATTTCTCCCTTTTTGTCCTCTTTATCCAGTCTGTTTATTATAATTCAGGAGGGCCACATCGTCTGGAAATAGCTGTCTTTGAGGCAGTTAAAAGCTTTTCAGCAATGCCTTTGTGATGTGGAATATTTGCTGGGTTTTTAATCAAAGTCCATAGGGTCCTGTCCATTTCATCACTGAGGTGATGTGAATGAGTACAATAATGTGTTCTGGACTTCTGCTAATATGCACTGAAACTCTTTTTAAGCTCTGCTGCACACTGAGACTAAACTAAGGAAATACAAATGTATGTCCATTTCATTATTGGAACTTAATGACAGTGCCAAATGTCCCATAAAGTACTGGTACACAGTACATAATCAAAAACATTTTCATCCTTATAAGGTTTGCTAATCTAAATGCAAGTTACATCAGCACTAACCCTCAATGACATAAACTCTAACTAAAAATCAAGCCTTAATAAGATTTGATTAGTCTTAACATGCACTTTGGAGTAATTAGACTAAGGTGGACCTCCTTGGCCTATTGTACCTTTATGCCCGTATTCTCACAAATCTGAGTGGCACCTAAACTGGACTAGGCACTCTCATTTCAAGCCATTGTCTTATTCAACTGGACAAATGAGACTTTTTGTGTCATATAGGGGCAGTTGACCACAACAACAAGTTACCATGGTGAAATTGCAGTCTGTAACTATGTTGCAAAGCCAATTGACTGATGGCAGTGTGCATATTGTATTCATAAAAGTATGGCATAACATTTCAGAGGAAACTATAAAAGTTAAATACATTTTCAACCACAAGGGTATACTGTCTATCTCATATCAGCTCATTGATCATATAATAAACTCGTTTGTTACACATTGTCTAATGGAATACAAATAATCCTAAATACTCATGTATACTATTTCAACATCATAAAGAGTCTGCAATTAAATATGTACCAAACAAAAACATACAAATATAACAGAATATACAGATAGTCACTCAGGCTGATTGTAACCCTTTTTGTATGGTACATACCTTGCGTGACAATTGTGACAATCGTCGCTAGGAATATCTGTAAAATCCTCCAGATATGAGAGTAAACACTCATTTTGGCATCCAACTGTCACTTTATTACATGTAAATTCCCAGGCTCGGAGTTTCATCAAAGTGAATAGGGGTATACTTCATTCATTTCTACCCAGGAAGAGAACTTGCCTAGTGTAGCCTACAAAATCACACCTGTAAGAAGAATACAGCCTTGTCGTGTGCACTCCGTGTATCACATAAACTATGCATTGAGCTATCAGATACGGTCTCAATGTTGGAAAAGTTCTGCGTAACGAGTTTGGAGACGTCCTGTCCAAGTCCTTGCGATCAACCTAGTTTCTTCTTTGTTTTCCTTTTTAACTTTATCCTTTATGCCGCCATATTGAATGCGATTATTTGATAGAGAAACTCCATCGGATTCATTTTGAAGTCCTTGCATCCGCTACTAGACTCAGACGTCTACCCAACTTTGACCATCGTCGGGACGCCGCTGCAATGTACAGTGAGATTCACAGATCATCGACTGCCTTGTGCACAATCCTTGGGGCACTAAAGGCATCATGTCATCCGGTCAGAGCACGTCCTATGCGGTGGCGACAGGATTTAACAGCATCTGTAAATTAAAAACAAAACCATGATAATTTGGGATTCCACATCCATGATGAGGAGATAGATGGACTGCGGATGATTTACAAAAATAGCCTGACTACTGTACATACTGCTAATTACACTTGACCAGTAGACTATAGCCTGTTAGGCCAGAACATAAATTACGTATTTGGGGTTTTGACAATATCCCATTGTAGGTTTTAGAGTAGAGGGTGCTCTTTAAAAATTAAACTTTTCTCCAATGATTTGTTCAATTATTTTTAGGGGAGATGTTCCTTCCTGTCCAGTTTTGAATCTGGGTGGGATATAACATGACATATTGCCATAACTTTCATCAACTTTTATAAGTGGGGCAATACGAATGTGATGGACATGGTGGACATGATGCTCTCCATCTCTGATTGGCTCATCTGTAAATGCATGAGGTAAATGAGGCTAAACGCCTACTGTTAATGCTATAGTGGTGGAATTCTAGTGCCCCCTGTTGGCTATAGATGAGGAATTATAAGAGTAGTTCACTGTATGTTGGTGGATTTGGAGTATTTTACATGCCTATATTCCTTACAGTCAGTTACATCAGCAATTATCAGTGTTTGGAGCTCATTGTCTAAAGGGTTGTCATGTCATTAGAATACAGAGAACTCTAGATTTTGACAAAGTTGTCAAGAGTAAGACAGGTCTATGCCATACTGCATGGAAGTTAAATATTTGTGTCAACCACAGTAATGTTGATATTCTCCTAAAGCTTTGGCAACAGTTTTAGACTGTGGGTTAACCCAACAAACATTGTGCTCGGGGTGTGCAGATATTGGATTAGGATATGTAACAAAGTGAACAAAGCCTCAAAAGCCTTCCTTACCTCTCATGTTGTGTTTTTTCTTCCCTATGCTGGCAAGATCTTGCAGCAAGAGGTACTGAAGTTTTCAACACGGCTGTAACTGCTGTCGCTTGCAGCTGTACTCCCCTGTATTGGAGCACCCTGTGAGCAGTGAGGGGCTTGTTCAAGTCAAGAATCCTAAGCAGATGCCAGGGAACACACACACACACACACACACACACTTCATATTTATTCAGGAATTGGGTTGGGGTTGAGGTGCTCCACTATGGCAATAGCTAACAGACTCTCTATGGCCACGCTTAACTCATTGTGTACCAGACTTCACGGATAGAGAGTCAGGGGGAAGATGCCAAAAGCAACATTGAGCTACACCTCTCCCCTCGCTGCAGCTCTGTCATAAACTGTGTGGTGGTGATATGATGGTACAGTACCTGGGCTCTGCTGCTGTAGTGCTGTGGTGCCATAGGGTCATTTAGATCCTCTATTTACCTACTCAAGCTGCACCATGGAGTACAAGCTAACTACAAGGTGTACAAGCACATCACAACAAGGTGAGTCCAAAAATGTCTTGTATGTTACTGCATAAATGATGTAATATGCCACGGAGATATGTATACTGTAGCTAAGAAGGTCAAATTAAGTGTATGTTGTGTAGTAAGCTGTTAGTAGCCCATGTGCCTCACCCTGATAATTTAGTCTATTTTCCTGTTCTGACTTGATGGTGCACATGTAGCCTGTAACCGGTTTTAGAGAAATATAATCATTGAATATTATAAGAGCTTTCACCGTCTGCTTACATGCCCCCTTTATTTATCCTACGGTTCTGACTTGGTGTACAGAGAGAACGCTGTAAGAATGGCCCATGTTCTGAATTCTCTCGCTGTACATTTCAAAAGTGCTGAACAAATAGTTATATTGACTACGTCCGTCCTAGCTCGTGTCACGTCTGCTGTTGGGACTCTGCTGTTGGGACAGCTTTATGTAGGCCCAAACAGTTTGTGGGCACCATTTGTCACCGTTATAGTACAATTCATGTATTTTTTATTGTTTTGTTGTAGCTTTGCTGGCATGCATCCCCCAATGTTTGTTTTTGTTTGCCCCACCAAGATTTACATGCTAAAATTGCCACTGATGGGTTCACAACTTAATTGAGATGTGTGCTGGTACAGTAATTGTACTCATGTCTATGAGCTGAATAATTCTAGATTGAATTTCATGCATTATGAATGGTAATTTATCATTGTATGATATGGCTGTTTCTCATTAGCCAATGCATTGTGGGTATTCCTATTTAAACCATGTCATATCTTTGTTTGTGTGAGAGAGAGAAAGTCAGGGTAAGGTTGGCATGCTGCCGGGTGTTCAGGCATTATTGTAGCCTGGGTTTTCTTTTGATAGAGCTACATTTATTTGATTAAGTTCAGTTTGCCTTAAGTTTTTTTTGTCCTGTTTATTGCATTGAAAATACCTGTACAGTTTCGTGGCCTTTCAAATGAAAGACTCACTCTGGGCAAGAAAAAACACATCTACTTCGTAAGCCTTTGTTAAAATCCGACCGCATGGTCAACCTCACATCCTTGCATAAGAAAAAAGAGACACCGGAGAAAAAAACTTAGCGAAAACAGCAGTGCCTCAGGAAATACAACTTAGTTGGGTTCTATTGTCATTGATGGATGTCAAAGCTACAGCAGCAGAGCTCTGCCAGAGTGGGAATAGAATAGTGTCCATAAGCTGCTGATAGATGTGGATGCCAAGGGAAACAATGTGTTTTCAATGTACAGTATGTCATTATTCTATTTGACAGATGGAGGTAGCTGATGTTGGGGAGTGCCTTCCCACGCACCTTGTTCAAGTGTTGAAACTCATTTTCATGTCAATGTCAGAGACTAGACACATTAACTATCATTGTCACTGACTACAGAGAGGGGTGTCTACCTTGGCTGTATTGTTTTGGGCAAACTCATATATCAAAAATACTGAGTGGATCCATCAATACAGAATATGAAGACGATTATGAGTCTTGTATATTTATTTGAGCATGTTGTTTTCTTTTACGTACCCTTTACTCTTGCAGTAGGGGTTTCTTATAGCTATGTGATTGTGAACTAACCCAAACTGGACCATAAGAAGACAGTCTAGTTGTACACACCCTGAGAGCTGAGGAGAGAGCTTGTTCAACTTCTTAATCTGTACTGTGTTTGTGATGGGTGACTCCTTCTCCCCCTGCTGTCCTGCCCATGTAATCTGATGTTGATTCATTTTAAGCCGCAGTGTACCGGAGGTTTGGAGTTGGGACTACATGATGATGGAAACTGTCATCTCTCCCATCGATGGAAGCTGCCAATGTGCCGCCCGGCAGGGCTGCTAATCCCTGGGGTAATCCTGGACTACAGAGAAATCATCCACACCGAGGCAAAGAGGACAGGGCTACACACAGCTGATCTGCCAGAGAAAGCCTCTTTCTCTCACACTCAACACTTATTGAATCTATCCAAGAAGATGGGTTCAAGGCAAACAGCTCATTGGGAAAGTATTCAGACCGCTTGACGTTTTCCACATGTTGTTATGTTACTGCGTTATTCTAAAATGTATTCAATTGTTTTTTCTTCCTCATCAATCTACACACAATATCCCAAAATGAAAAGGCAAAACAGGTTTTCATGATTTCAGCATTTAATTTTTTTTAAAATCTGAAATATCACCCTTGCATATGTGTTCAGACCCATTACTCAGTACTTTGTTGAAGCACCTTTGGCAGCGATTACAGGCTCGAGTTTTCTTGGGTATGACGCTACAAGCTTGGCACACCTGTATTTGGGGAGTTTCTCCCATTCTTCTCTGCAGATCCTCTCAAGTTCTGTCAGGTTGGATGGGGAGCATCGCTGCACAGCTATTTTCATGTCTCTCCAGAGATGTTCCATTGGGTTCAAGTCCTGGCTCTGGCTGAGCCACTCAAGGAAATTCAGAGTCTTGTCCCGAAGCCACTCCTGCATTGTCTTGGCTGTGTGCTTAGGGTCATTGTCCTGATGGAAGGTGAATCTTCTCCCCAGTCTATCCTGAGCGCTCTGGAGGTTTAATTAAGGATCTCTCTGTACTTTTCTCCATTCATCTTTCCCTCGATCCTGACTGGTCTCCCAGTCTCTGCCGCTGAAAAACACCCCCACAGCATGATGCTGCTACCATCATGCTTCACCGTAGGGATGGTGCCAGGTTTCCTCCAAATGTGACGTTTGGCATTCAAGCCAAAGAGTTCAATATTGGTTTCATCACACCGGATAATCTTGTTTCTCATGGTCTGAGAGTCTTTAGGTTCCTTTTGATTGATACCAAGTGTGCTGTCATGTGCCTTTTACTGAGGAGAGGCTTCCGTCTGGCCACTCTACCATAAATGCCTGATTGGTGGAGTGCTGCAGGGATGGTTGTCCTTCTAGAAGGTTCCTCCATCTCAACAGAGGAACTCTGGAGCTCTGTCAGAGTGACCATTGGGTTGTTGGTCACCTCCATGACCAAGGCCCTTCTCCCCCAATTGCTCAGTTTGTCCGGGCAGCCAGCTGTAGGAAGAGTCTTGGTGGTTCTAAACATCTTCCATTTAAGAATAATGGAGGCCACCTTGTTCTTGGGGACCTTCAGATATTTTTTTGGTACCCTTCCCCAGATCTGTGCCTCGACACAGCGCTCTATGGACAATTCTTTCGAACTCATGGCTTGGTTGTTGCTCTGACATGCACTGTCAACTGTAGGACCTTATATAGACAGGTGTGTACCTTTCCAAATCGTGTCCAATCAATTTAATTTACCACAGGTAGACTCCAATCAAGTTGTAGAAACAATTCATGGATTATCAATGGAAACAGGATGCACCTGAGCTCAATTTTGTGTCTCATAGCAAAGGGTCTGAATACTTATGTAAATAAGGTATTTCTGTTTTTATTTGTAGTAAATTTGCAAAAATTCAAAAAAGCTGCTTTCACTTTGTCATTATGGGTTATTGCGTGTACATTAATGAGGAAAAAATAATAATTTAATCTATTTTAGAATAAGGCTTTAACGTAACTAAATTAGGAAAAAGTCAAAGGGTCTGAATACTTTCCGAATGCACTGTATATAACATTTACAGTAGAAATATTTAATCAAGGCGAAGGGTGGCTATTTGAAGAATCTCAAATATAAAATATATTTGGATTTGTTTAACACTTTTTTGGTTACTACATGATTCCATATGTGTTATTTCATAGATTTGATGTCATCACTATTATTCTACAATGTAGAAAATAGTCCAATGAAAAAGAAAAACCTTTGAACGAGTAATCGTTCTAAAACTTTTGACCGGCAGTGTATGTACTGTATGGTAACCAGTAATAATCATATGCGAGTACACAAGGTACTACATCTCTGCAGGTGATCTCTAGCTCGTCGAGATCACTGACACAAGTCCCTCCCCACCCTCTGATATTTATAACTTTAATATTATGTCTCCAGAGGAACATTGATTCAAATAAATAGTTTTTTAGATTTGACCTAGAATAACTTTTGGGGGGAATACAAACCAATTCCGCTCTCTGTGTAGATTCAGAGCATATCTGAGTTATGTATTGCAGTTCTATCAATTATGTATACCATTGGAAGACATTCTATACCATTGACAGATTTTTAAATGCACAAAAAACAAGGTCATTTTGATTTTGTACACAGCTATACAATATGTGGTATAGAAAAGTAAAATCTTAAGAAAGTACATTGCAAGCTATATCCATAGCCACGGGAAGTAGGGGTGCTGAGGGTGCTGCAACACCCCCTGAATAATCAGAAGAAAAAATGTATATTCATAAAACAAAAATAGTGCACTGGGCCTTTACTAGTATTAGCGAACTGATATAGACATCTGTACTGCTGGCAAAAACATTTTTACTGCATCTCCGCTTTGGCCCAAAATGTAGTTGTATAATTAAAAACAGTATTATGCAGGATTCAATAGTTGGAATTGTAAGATTTGTTACCCTGTCCCTTTCTCTGCGATTGTCATTCCAATGGAATCAGAAAGAATACAATTCTGTCCTCAAATATTTTCATCAAAAGCTGCAAAGTTATGGGCAAAGACACAAAACATCCACATAAAATGTTATATTTTTCTTAATCAAATAACATGGAAAACATCCACTTTTTATGCAGTATCAATTTACCACCCTTACAAACTAGTTAACATAAATGTATGTTACTGTATTGTACATAGGCTGGTCATCTAGGTTTGTACCTGTAGACTTTCCATCACCATGAAGAAAAACTATGCACAATACAGTAATTGAGTTACATTGAGACATCAAGTGGTTTGTGATGTCAATTTATAATGTGGCTCAGTTGGTAGAGCATGGCACTTGCCCAAGTCCTGTCTTTGACATACTGAAACATTTCTGTGACACTGCTTTCTGAAGCATGCCCCTCGCTGACTTTTATGCCACGTTACCTCTGACTGGGGCACAGCCTGTTGGCTCAGACTGAACAGGGCATTGGAAGTTGTTGAGGACTGTTTGAAGAGACAGAATAAGAGTGTTTAAGACCCATCTCGAGAGCTCAGTCATGTTCCTCAGATATTGCCCTGATGCCGAACTGTCGCTTATTTTTAAGTTGCAAGCCATTACAGCGGTGGACCGCCCCAGTCATCAAAACATTGAAGCAAGAGGTTGTTGCTGTCACGCCTCCCACCATGCCTGCTGTTAGACCCGCCACTGTACCACCTAACCCGGTGCCTTCCATAGCCCAGGCTACTCAAGGCTCTGCTGAGCCGATGGACCGTATCCTTGCAATGCTGGAGCGTGTGCTGGAGCAGAGGCCACAACTGTCTAACCGTCAGTTCCAAAAGGGAATAGGAACAAAGTGAGGTTTTATGCGAACACACAGAGACTCTCTAGTTATGATGATTTATTTTATGTCAAAGTGTTAATAGGAGGCAAAGTGGAAGTGAGAGCTATGTTTCACAGTGGGTCGATGGCCTGTACCCTGAGCTCTAGTGTCTTACCGGAGCTGTTGCATGCAATAGTGTTGAGAAGCTTGTAATTGAGTCCTACAGAGCCGGTTTTGGTTGGTTGTGGTGAGTCGAAGACGAGTCTTTTGGGAGTTTGTGAACTGGAGATAAGAGGTGTACGGCTGTAGTGTCGCCATGCATTCATTGGTGGTTGAAGGCTAGATTGAAGACCTCATCTTAGGCAGTAATATCCTAAAGCACTTCCTTCACCAGCTGGATACACCTGGTGACTTCTGGAAAAAGGTGTCCACTGCTGAGAGTGACAGTGGTGAGGAGGGTAGGCTAATCAGCATGATGGCTAACATGGAGAGATGGAAAGACGGTGAAGTACCTGACAAAGTTGGAACTGTTAGACTAAAGGGGGCTGTGACTCTTGAGCCTATGCAGGAGCACTTAGTCTGGGGCAGACTAGGAAACACAGAACCAGATGGCATTGCTGTCATTAGTGAGCCCAGCAGTTCAAGGTCAACAAAAAGGTCAGTCAGGACTGTAGCTCTGTTGCGGGGGGATGGGTGGCTTCCTGTTAAAGTGATAAACCCTTCTCAGATGACCGTGTCATTGAGAAAAAATGCTACACTAGTCAATGTCTTTCCCTTTATGGCTTTAGAGGACTTTGACTTTGACTGCTTGCATGTGACTAATGATTTCCCCAGCAGTTTTGCAGCAACACGTACAGAAAAGACCTGACATTCTCACTGACGGCCAAGAAGACCTGACTATGACTGATGACGGTTCTAGTTGACTTGACAATACTGACGGACCTGACAATTCAAGCAGTCCTGGTGTTTTACGTGACTTAGGTTTGACTGATATTGACATTGACTCCTGCCATGACGTTGGCCTGTGGGTAAGGTTTATGACCCCCCCATAAATACCTTTCTCCCTTCCCTCTCTCTTGACTCTACAGAGGGACTCTTGAATAGCCTTTGTTAAACAGAGAGTCTGGGAACATCAAACAAGTGGAGGGAAAGGAACCATATTTCGGTAATAGAACCAGTTGAAAATATGCGTTGGTACTTAATGAATATGATGTCAGTTCGGTTGTCATGTGAGACATGACTGATGACAGGATGACCTAAACTGTATCTGGGGAAGTCTACACATTATAGTTATCTGATTCACATGGAATTGTTGTGCAATTCAAATGTTTAAATATAAAATGATTGGTGAAAAGAATAAATGTAATTTTTTCCAAATGAGAGATTTGGGCTCTGCTCAATCAGTGGCCCGCCCCTGTGAAGAGACATGGGCTATAAACTATGAAACACATCCTTCTCCCCCACTATATAAGCCCTTGACGAAAATGTAACCTCCTGTTCTGGGTACATTAGGATAACGATCCAATGTCAGAAGGATTCAGATAATAACTACAGAACGAAGCCAACTTCAGCGTGAACTATGGTTGCGAATGGTATGAACTTTGAACTCTTATTCGCTATAGAAGTGATACCTCCTAGCCGTTGAGTTAGCAGCGGCCGCTGTAAACGTGGGCTAGGAAAGGACGGACAGAGTATCCCGTCTACCACACAATGACGACACTGCAACGTTTCCCGTTCACCACCAGAGACACTCTTCAAAGGACTCAGTTGGGCAACATGGCCTTCAATCTACCACCAACCTATCGAAGCGCAGCTCAGAGTAAATATTTACTGAATTTTCCTTTTCCTAATGGGCGGTAATTTAGAATGCATAAGATACTGTATTTACAATAGCACAGCTTCTCCCTGTGTCCCTTAGTCTTCCCGCGCTTTCACTCAAACCCAGCCCTTTTCTTTTGTGGAACCATTTGTCATATCTGTTCAGCCCACTAGGGTTGTTTTCCTTTATGACCTAAATTGTAATCAAGTTATGATTAATTATGTCTGTATGTGTGATTAGTTAGGTATTTAGTAAATAAATAATTAAACCCAATTTTGTATTGCTGATTCAACTTGTTAGCCAGGGTTCGTGAAGATAACCAAGCATTTACAACTTTCAGATGAGGCTGAAATAAGGTGACGATTAATATTGACTGCTATTGATGTAAAATATTACTATGTCTTTAGAGTTTATTCAGAAGATAACTGCTCTATAAATATTATTTTGTGGTGCCCCGACTTTCTAATTACATTTACATGATTAGCTCAATCAGGTAATATTAATTACAGAGAAAGTTTTTTTTAGAATAGCATGTCATATCACTTAATCCGGGCATAGCCAAAGACACGACACTCCTGTCAAGTGTCTTCTGCTGGTAAGGAGAAGCTTATCCAGCTCATAGCTCAGTCCATCTTTTCCAGGCATAAATTGGATTGTGGAAAAGCTACTGGCTGTTTTTATCACATCCAACTCAGTGACAAGAAACCTTTTCGGATGCCATACTGACGCCTTTAACCTAATCAATATGAAAAACTCAAGAAAGCATTGAACGTGAAATCATAAGGAAGTCCAGTAGTGACTTCGCATCACCCCTCAACGCTCAAAGACACTCACCCACGCCCTCACCAGGCTGAAGCGCTGGCTGCTTTATGTGGAAATCATTATGATTCACACCTGGACTCCATTACCTTCATCATTTCCTCCCCTTTATATGTCATTCTGCCATGTTCACTCACCAGTTGGTATTGTTCTTGTGTATCGGCGTTATGTTAGTGTTGTGTTCTTGGTTTTGTTGTTTTATTAAAACCTTGCACATGCTTCCGACTCACCGCCCTATCATTACAGAATACCAACTCCAAATATGGAAGCAGCAGGACAACCGGGATCTCCCAGATGATCAATGAACAAGGTGGCCTTCTTCGTCAACACCATGATCAGCTGGCTCAACTTTGGACAGCCATGGAAGATGTTCTTGCAAGTCTACAACGTTTCAACATTAGAGGTTATTGTAAAGCCAGTCTACCCAACTGGTCAGCACACCAGCCCATTCAGCATTCCACTCAGGTCAGCGATGCCCGTCTACTCCTGGAGAAATATGACGGGACACCATCCAAATGCCGTGGCTTCCTCCTTCAGTGCTCCCTCTATTTCGCACATCATGTGGGAGCTGCCACCACAGAGAAGTCTAAGGTTGCCACGGTTATTTCTGTGCTCACTGGGCGTGTATTGGAATGGGCTACAGCTGTCTGGGAGAGAGGCGAGGAGGCGCTTGAGTCTAATGAGAGGTTCATGGCTCTGTTTAAATTTATTTTTGATTATCCTACAGAGGGCAGAGAGGGAGGTGAGCATCTGCTTCAGCTCCAGCTGGGGAATCAGACGGCTGCTGAGTTTAGAAGAGGTCTGCGCGAGGAAGTCCAGACGGAACTGGCCTGCCAAGATGACAACCTCACCCTGGATGCACTCGTTGTTATGGCCATTCATCTAGATAACCTCTTCCGGGAGCGTCGGCATCTCCATCACTTCTCTCCCTCCTTCGGTGAGTGTACGGATACAGCTGGGGCTCTGTCTGTACTGTGGCCAGGGAGGGCACAAGCACCAGCAGTATCCGTTACTTCCGAGTCTGTGATCCACTAGAGCAGAGGGACGGTCATGTGATGTTACATCCCCAGGATCCAGAGTGAGTATTCCATCTACTGCTCTCCCTGTTAGACTTTTTTTTGTGCCCATCACTCTGGCTGACTGTCCCTCATGCCCTGTCTACAGCTTTTGTGGATTCCGGCACCCCGGGGAACTTTATGATCAGACACTTGCCTTCTTTCTCAATATTACTACCTACCCGCTCTCCTTTCCTTTTCCTGTTCAAGGTCTTGACTGTCGGCCTCTAGGATCCAGAACCATCACACACATCACCTAACCACTCACCCTCACAGTGGAGCCCAATCGCCAGGAAAACATCCCCTTTATCACCAGTGCACCAGTTCACAAAATCATTCTCGGCCTGCCTTGGCTTCAGCGCAATAACCCCACCATCTCATAGTCGAGGATGAGAATCACAGACTGGTCACCTGAATGCCGGAAGACCTGCTTTCCTGTCCCCTGTGGTTCCACGTCGGTTGAGAGTCCCGTGGTTGCCCTCCAGCCCAACATCCCGGAGGAATATCCGGATCTAAAGTAGGTATTCTCCATGACCCACTCTAACTGTCTCCCTCCTCATCGCCCCTGGGACTGTGTGTTTTTCTGGTGCACCCCCACGCAGACGCATCTACCCTCTGTTGGTGGCTGACACCCAGGCCATGGAGGACTACATTCAAGAGGTGCTCCAACAGGGTTTCGTCAGCAGGTCCACGTCCCCTGCATCGGCTGGTTTCCTCTTTGTGGCAAAGGAGGGAGGATTACGCCCTTGTATCGATTACCATGGACTCAATGACATCACCACAAAGTATCAGTACCCTCTCCCGCTGATGCCGTCAGCCATTAAGCAGCTCCGCGGGGCCTGGTTCTTCACCAAACTGGACCTGCGGAGTGCCTACAATCTCATTTGCATCTAGGAGGGGGATGAGTGGAAGACGGTGTTCAGCAAGTCTGGTCACTATGAGTACTTGGTTATGCCTTTTGGCTTAGTCAGTGTTCGTGGCATTCGTCAACGAGGTGTTCAGGGACATGCTCGGATGTCAGGTGATTGTGTACATCGATGGCATCCTGATCTTCTCGACCAACCTGGAAGATCACATCACTCACGTTCGAGTAGTCCTGGAACGCCTCTTGGCTAACCACCTATTCGTCAAGGCTGAGAAGTGCCTATTGAGGATGAAGGACAAGAAGGTAGATGCGGTAAGGTCATGGCCAGTCCCAACCACCATCAAGGGATTACAGCGTTTCGGTTTAAATTTCACCCCCTTTTTCTCCCCAATTTCGTGGTATCCAATTGTTAGTAGTTACTATCTTGTCTCATCGCTACAACTCCCGCACGAGCTCGGGAGAGACGATAATCGAAAGCCATGCGTCCTCCGAAACACAACCCGCACTGCTTCTTAACACAGTGCGCATCCAACCCGGAAGCCAGCCCCACCAATGTGTCGGAGGAAACACCGTGCACCTGGCGACCTGGTTAGCATGCACTGCGCCCGGCCCACCACAGGAGTCGCTAGTGCGCGATGAGACAAGAATTTCCCGACCGGCCAAACCCTCCCTAACCCGGACTACGCTAGGCCAATTGTGCGTCGCCCCATGGACCTCCCGGTCGCGGCCGGCTGCGACAGAGCCTGGGCTCGAACCCAGAGTCTCTGGTGGCACAGCTAGCATGGCGATGCAGTGGGTTACAGAGGTTTTTGGGGTTTGTCAACTTTTACTACCGCCCCTATCACCTCCCTCCTCAAGGGTGGGCCTCGTAGGTTGGTTTTGTCTCCAGCAGCCAACGAGGTCTTTCATCTCCTCAAGGGGTGTTTCACCTCCACCCCCTTGCTAAAACACCCAGATCCCACTCTACCTTTTGTGGTAGACACATTGGAGGTGGGTGTGGGGGCAGTTTTGTCACAGAGACAGGGGAACCCACTAAAATTGTATCCTTGTGCTTTCTTCTCTCAGAAACTGTCCCCCGCAGAGATGAATTACCACGTCGGTGATCAGGAGCTCTTGACGGTGATGTTGGCATTAGAGGAGTGGAGACACTGGCTGGAGGGTGTCAAGGAACCATTCATCATCCTCATCGACCATCAGAACCTTGAGTACATACGGACAGCAAGGAGACTGAATCCGCGCCAAGCCAGGTGGGCCATCTTCTTCACCAGGTTTTCACTTCACGCTGACCTATCGCCCAGGTTCTAAGAACATCAAGGCCAATGCCCTGTCCCCTATCTACGATTCGGAAGAGGCTCCAGTCCAGAGAGCACCCATAATCCCATCCTCCCTAGTCATGGGTCCAGTAGAAGCCATGTGGACATCCACCAGGCTCCAGAAGGGGAGCCTGCACCCCAGAATTGTCCTCCCGCATGCATTTACGTTCCCACAGGGATAAGGGATCGGCTGCTGACCTGGGCACACACATCTACGTTCCCACAAATCAAATCAAATGTATTTATATAGTCCTTCGTACATCAGCTGATATCTCAAAGTGCTGTAAAGAAACCCAGCCTAAAACCCCAAACAGCAAACAATGCAGGTGTAGAAGCACGGTGGCTTGGAAAAACTCCCTAGAAAGGCCAAAACCTAGGAAGAAACCTAGAGAGGAACCAGGCTATGTGGGGTGGCCAGTCCTCTTCTGGCTGTGCCGTGTGGAGATTATAACAGAACATGGCCAAGATCTTCAAATGTTCATAAATGACCAGCATGGTCGAATAATAATAAGGCAGAACAGTTGAAACTGGAGCAGCAGCACGGCCAGGTGGACTGGGGACAGCAAGGAGTCATCATGTCAGGTAGTCCTGGGGCACGGTCCTAGGGCTCAGGTCCTCCGAGAGAGAGAAAGAAAGAGAGAATTAGAGAGAGCATATGTGGGGTGGCCAGTCCTCTTCTGGCTGTGCCGGGTGGAGATTATAACAGAACATGGCCAAGATGTTCAAATGTTCATAAATGACCAGCATGGTCGAATAATAATAAGGCAGAACAGTTGAAACTGGAGCAGCAGCACGGCCAGGTGGACTGGGGACAGCAAGGAGTCATCATGTCAGGTAGTCCTGGGGCATGGTCCTAGGGCTCAGGTCCTCCGAGAGAGAGAAAGAAAGAGAGAAGGAGAGAATTAGAGAACGCACACTTAGATTCACACAGGACACCGAATAGGACAGGAGAAGTACTCCAGATATAACAAACTGACCCCAGCCCCCCGACACATAAACTACTGCAGCATAAATACTGGAGGCTGAGACAGGAGGGGTCAGGAGACACAGGCATAAGGGATCGGCTGCTGACCTGGGCACACACATCTATGTTCCCACAGGGATAAGGGATCGGCTGCTGACCTGGGCACACACATCTATGTTCCCACAGGGATAAGGGATCGGCTGCTGGCCTGGACACACATCTATGTTCCCACAGGGATAAGGGATCGGCTGCTGACCTGGGCACACACATCTATGTTCCCACAGGGATAAGGGATCGGCTGCTGACCTGGGCACACACATCTACGTTCCCACAAATCAAATCAAATGTATTTATATAGTCCTTCGTACATCAGCTGATATCTCAAAGTGCTGTAAAGAAACCCAGCCTAAAACCCCAAACAGCAAACAATGCAGGTGTAGAAGCACGGTGGCTTGGAAAAACTCCCTAGAAAGGCCAAAACCTAGGAAGAAACCTAGAGAGGAACCAGGCTATGTGGGGTGGCCAGTCCTCTTCTGGCTGTGCCGTGTGGAGATTATAACAGAACATGGCCAAGATCTTCAAATGTTCATAAATGACCAGCATGGGGGGGGGGTACTGTCACGTCTGCTCCTCCCCTCTGGAGTACGACGTCGCCAGAGTACTAACCACCGGTCCTGGGATTCATCATTACGCACATCTAGCACTCATTACGCGCACCTGTGAATCATTGATTCACACCTGGACTCCATTATCTTCATCATTTCCTCCCCTTTATATGTCACTCTCCCATCTTCACTCACCAGTTGGCATTGTTCTTGTGTATCGGCGTATTGCCTTTTGTTAGTGTCGTGTTCTTAGTTTTGTAGTTTTATTCAAACGTTTCACAAGCACCTGCTTCTGACTCACCGCCCCATCATTACAGAGGGGCAGTGTCTGAGTTAGAAACAACCCAGTCAAGGGCCAAACCAGCGGTAAGTTAACTGTTGCAAAGCATTTTACATCAAGAATGATTTTTATTGTACATGATATGGTGTTTCCTTTGTGAATATTTGTGGTGCATTTTGTTGAGTATAATTTCAGCTAGGATGATGATCTGTGGTGGCTGCATTGAATAAATTGCTGTTTGGCATAAGATAATAAATCCATGACTGGTGCTACATGCTGGAGTCCTTGTTGATGATTGTGCACAACACAAGAATAGTACTATTACACACCCTCTGGTATTGGTAACTTGTTATTATGTCTCCAGAGAAATGTAGATTCAAATAAAGGTCCTAACTATTAAATTACTATCGACATAATTAGGTGTTTTTGGCTGGGGTCAAAATGACCTACCTTTTTTTTATTGGGATACAGACACGGTAAACAATGATATCGATTTATTAAGTTGATTGACAAGGTCATGATACATTTGAAGAATTGAATAAACCACCTCTGGGCAATTCCTCTGGGGTCAAAATGACCCCAGTTCATAGTATAAGGGTTAAATCATTCACCCATTATAAGGTGTGATGTGACAAAGCGAAACTCCTAATGCAGTTATGTGAAATACAGTATATATTTTTGGGGTACTTTGTCAAGAGTGTTTTCCATCAAGGCAAAGGTGCCTAGGCTATGTATAGAACACTTGTATATGGTAATTTCTCATGATTTGACAGTATGCCATTGCTGACCATAATGGTTCCTGTGCAGGTCTGTCTGGCGGTCGCTCCATTAGTGATGTGTTTGCATCCTAAGTTTGCAGCATTAGATTTGACTGTCCGGCTGCGAAGCAACAAGACAGATAAGCTTTTCCCTAACCCTCCAGGGGACAGAGTCGGCCATGATGGACGGAGTTGGCCATGATGGAGAGAGGCATGAGGCCCTGCCATCCCCATGGATACACATCCATAACCTCAATACTGCAACACTCTTTGGACAAAGTAAGAAAGAAGACTACAGTTACACATGCAAGAGCATACGCTAACTCTCATATGTACCTGCTAAGTAGATATGTGTTTGTCATCTACAGCGGCTACTTGTCAATGTCAGCATCACAAACTGGATGGAGACATTGCAGTTTTTCATTTGAAACTGGACTCAGTTACCGTAGTACTTGTACACCAAAAACTTGTTCATCCCAGAACATTCTCTTGGACTCATCCTCTCACTGGGAGAAGCTACTGTACTCTGTAGAACTGGAAGGACTCTAATCTTAAACCCAGTTTGCCCACAGCAGAGAGACAGGAATCTGCCTACCAGAAAGAATTACCTTGCAAGCAGCTACCAGGTCCAAGGGATTACCAGCCAGGGAAATTCAACACAAAAATTGTGATGTATTTATTTATTTCCAGAGTGGCTTAAGCCTGGTGGAAGTCAGAACGTGACCATAATCTATCCATTTCTTCCCACATGCATGCTCACCACAGCATGACATGCCAGCCAGGCAGTTAGTCATCCATGTTATTAGATTTTTTTCTCAGGACAGATGAGGGCAGGGCAGGAGGAGTTATGGGTCAATAAATATGACAATCATGCAATGTACATACATTGGCAATGATGTGAGCATCAAAGCACTAAATTATACAGATGTGTTCACACAAATAAGGATGGTCCTCAACTTGTACAGGCACAGAAATGAAATTTAATTGAATGAATGAGTGGAACTGCAACAGTTCGGTAAATACTGCCATCTAGTGGTAAATAAATACATTGGCCTGCCTGTTGAATTGAGTCCTGGGTGTTTGTGGGCTATACTCGGCCTTGTCGGCCTTGTCGGCCTTGTCTCAGGAAGGTAAGTTGGTGGTTGAAAATATCCCTCTAGTGGTGTGGGGGCTGTGCTTTGGCAAAGTGGGTGGGGTTATATCCTACCTGTTTGGCCCTGTCCGGGGGTATCATCGGATGGGGCCACAATGTCTCCCGACCCCTCCCGTCTCAGTCTCCAGTATTTATGCTGCAGTAGTTTCGGGGGTTAGGGTCAGTCTGTTATATCTGGAGTATTTCTCCTGTCTTATCCAGTGTCCTGTGTGAATTTAAGTATGCCCTCTGTAATTCTCTCTCTCTTTCTCGCTTTGTCTCTTTATTTCTCTCTTTCTTTCTTTCTTTCTCTCCCTCGGAGGACCTGAGCCCTAGGACCATGCCTCAGGACTACCTGGCCTGATGACTCCTTGCTGTCCCCAGTCCAACTGGCCGTTCTGCTGCTCCAGTTTCAACAGCCTGCAGCTATGGAACCCTGACCTGTTCACCGGACATGCTACCTGTCCCAGACCTGCTGTTTTCAACTCTCTAGAGGCAGCGATAGAGATACTCTGAATGATCGGCTATGAAAAGACAACTGACATTTACTCCTGAGGTGCTGACCTGTTGCATCCTCCACAACCACTGTGATTATTATTATTTGACCCGGCTGGTTATCTATGAACATTTCAACATCTTGGCCATGTTCTGTTATAATCTCACCTGGCACAGCCAGAAGAGGACTGGCCACCCCCCATAGCCTGGTTCCTCTCTAGGTTTCTTCCTAGGTTTTGGCCTTTCTAGGGAGTTTTTCCTAGTCACCGTGCTTCTACACCTGCATTGCTTGCTGTTTGGGGTTTTAGGCTGGGTTTCTGTACAGCACTTTGTGACATCAGCTGATGTAAGAAGGGCTTTATAAATACATTTGATTGATTGATTGATTGATTGATACTAACAAGCAGGGGGACAAGAAGCAGCAGGGGGGAAGGAAGATGTCATGGAAACCTGTCACCATTGATGACATGCTCAACAAAATGTCCTTGGTGATTTACATGGGACTGTTAAAGGTATCAAGACTAGTTGACAACTGGAGCAAGTCCCTACTCTATCAGTTTGAGTTCCCGACTTCCATCATGAGTGAAGACCGATTAATGGGCATCAAGCATACTCTTCACATGAGTGACCCACAAAAGGAGCAGGAGAATGACCAGAAGAAGGGGGTTACAGGGTATGATCATCTTGCAA
Source organism: Oncorhynchus nerka (assembly GCF_034236695.1). NCBI lineage: Eukaryota > Metazoa > Chordata > Actinopteri > Salmoniformes > Salmonidae > Oncorhynchus > Oncorhynchus nerka. Next base: position 28,470,168 of record NC_088422.1, on the reverse strand, counting down.
GTCAAGCCCCTTAATCATGACATGGTGGAGGTAGGCAAAACTTAATTCCAGCCTGCTCACAATCTATTTATCTATAGGGGCGGCAGGGTAGCCTAGTGGTTAGAGCGTTGGACTAGTAACCGAGAGGTTCAAATTCCGAGCCGACAAGGTACACATCTGTCGTTCTGCCCCTGAACAGGCAGTTAACCCACTGTTCCTAGGCCGTCATTGAAAATAAGAATTTGTTCTTAACTGACTTGCCTAGTTAAATAAAGGTAAAATAAAATAAAAATAAAAATGAGTGCATGGTTACCTCAAAGGCTCGAATTGGCTTGAAGCAATATGTGAAATATAAGCCGACCAAATGGGGCTACAAGCTTTTTGTGCTACCCATTTCAGCCTCTGCCTACACGTGGAACTTTTTCATCTAATATGGCAAGGTGATCACATCCACTGGGAAGGGCCTTAGTCCTAACAGAATCGGTTTCCCCAAGACCAAGGTAAATAACATGACAAAGACAGCGGAGAGGGGGACCATACGTTGGATCAGGACTAACAAGCTGCTTTTTGTCAAATGGAAGGACACTAGGGAAGTAACCATGCTCACCACACTGCATAAGGCATTCAATAACAACCATGTCTCAAGGAGCGTGAAAAATGCCAAATGGGGCATGGGTGAGGAAGAATGTCCCCCTTCCTGTTTCTGTGAAGGATTACAATGCCAGCATGGGGGGTGTTGACCTATCTGATGCTCTGATAGGCTACTACCAGGTCCTCCACAAGACCTGGAATTGGTATAAGAGTTTTTTTCCTACTTTGTGGACATTGCTACAGTAAATGCTTTCATTCTCCACAAGCAGATGGCCAAAGCCAAAGGTCAAACCCCTCTCTCCCTGTTGGCCTTCCAAGAGCAGCTGGTGTTGGAAATTGCTGAATTGGAGGCCCAAAGCAACCTCAAACCCCCCCCCCCCCCCCCAGGTGAGCGCTAATGTCCAAAACACATGCCAAAAGACAAAAGGAAGAACTGCAAGCATTGCACAAAACACAGGGGGAAATGCCAGTTGGCTTTTTGTTTCCTGGCAGAGGGACTGCTTCAAAGACTATCATGACATGCACAAGCTATGGTGAAAGTGAAATCTAATCATCTACACCTGGGATGTAAAATGAACACGAATGCCATTTGTAAGTAGTTCAGTTTATTTCTATTTTTGCACCTTTTTTAGTGAAGGACACATCTGTGACCACGTTTGTGTTTGATAAAGACAGTTGTATATTTTTTTATGTTTATCTGTTGCTTTTAAATTGTTTTTGTAAACAGTTAATTTGTATGTGGGAACAATACATTGAATATGCTTAGTCTAAACGTTCAGGCACTTTGGAGAGGTTGAAAAAACACTTGGATAACCCTTGTATGTCCCCTGACACCACCATAATGTTTGAGAGAGGTTGGTGTTGTAGAAAGGTTGTTTTTATAGTGAACAATAACTTTTAGGCACATCTAGTGTGCAAAAACAGTGCAATTACCACAGTCTGACACTTAGGAGCGGTTGAAAGGACACTTCAATGTACCCTGGATACCCCATAACACCACCACAATGTTTAAGTGAGGCTGATATGGTATAAATTGTGTTTTTATACTGAACAAATAGCATTTAGGGATTGCAAATATGTAATAGCACTGGAATGATCTAATTTACAAACATATGCTGCATTGAAGAGGTTTAGGGACACTTGGAAACGCCAATCCCATTTCTTTCTGATATTGTTCACATGTTGTGGAAGCCACCTGATGTGTTTCCAGCTCTAGTCATCAATAATTCACTTATAGCTTGTCAATAAAAGATTACTTTCAAAATAATAAAAAACTGTTATTTGTGTGTGCTTGATCTTGTGTATTCTGAACTATGTAACTCCTATCTTCTGATAATTTTCTCATAATCTCCCAGATGTCGTCTTTCCAAATATACCAAGTTTTTGCATGTCAGAATCATGTAATTACACATGAATAGCAGTTACTTTTGGGTATGTCTACTTAGGCGGAAATCTACATTTTGGCATTACATTTAAATTATTCAAACCACCGGTTTTCAATGGGGTTTAAGTCCGGAGACTGAGATGGCCATTGCTAAATGTTGATTTTTGTGGTCAATTAACCATTTATTTCTGTATTTTGACGTGTTCTTAAGGTCATTGTCTTGCTGGAAGATCCTGGCAGAAGAAACCATGTTAGGTTGTCCTGAATTGTCCTGGAACTTTTGGGGCTCCCTAGTGGCGCAGCAGTCTAAGGCTCTGCATCTCAGTGCTAGAGGTGTCACTACAGACCCTGGTTCAATTCAAGGCTTTATCACAACCAGCAGTGATTGGGAGTCCCATAGGGCAGCGCACAATTGGCCCAGCATCGTCCGGGTTAGGGTTTGGCCGGGGTAGGTCATCATTGTAAATAGTAATGTGTTCTTAACTGACTTGCCTGGTTAAATTTTTAAAAATAAAAAACTTGGTAAAGTTTATGATGCAGTTGATTATAACAAGGGCCCCAGGACCAGTGGAAGCAAAATAACCCCATAACATCAAAGATCCTCCACTATATTTGACAGTAGGTATAAGGTATTTTTCTGCATATGCTACTGTTTTTTATTTTTTGACACCAGACCCACCACTGGTGTGCGTGGCCAAAGAGCTCTATTTTCATGTCATCTGACCAAAGCACTGGTTCCAATCCAAGTGCCAATACCATTTAGCAAACTCCAGGCGGTGTTAACCAGAGACTGTTCTGCATTTGTCTTGAAGTGTTGCATGTGCAACGTGAGTATAATTTTTGGTGTTCTGATTTGTAATTCAAATACAAAAATCCTAATGTTATCTCCACCACTGTTAAGATGGTAAACTATACTTTACAAACACTTGATAGAACAGTGCATATATTGTGTCATACAGTGCCTAGTGAAAGTCTACACGCCCCTTGCACAGATGTCACATTTTGCTGCCTTACAATTACATCTAAAAAGGGATGGTTTAATTTTTTTACTGATCTATACACCCTGCTCCACATTTTTATCCTCTGCACACGGGCATGAAAATCACTGCACCAGTTTAAGCACCGCCATCGCCCAATCCTGATTCGCCCAAATAATGAATGATGAAAACCCAAAACCAGGAACTACTGCTGCTCGGAATCATATAATTCTACGTGAGCCTTGTCAGATTCTCACCATTTCACCAGTCCACGAGAGATTAGGTATTCAGAAGACTTGAGGCAGGTTTTCCTCAAACTTTTTACCTGGGCTTTTCTCCTTTCATATATTTATTTTGATCCTGACAGTCGATTTGGAACATGTTGGTTTAAATGTGGACATTCAGATGAGTCCTATAATATAGTCCCTATGCTGTAGTTCAAACGAGTCCTATACTGTAGTTTAAATGAGTTCTATACTCTTAACACTGCAAGTACCCTCTGACCAATTATTCTGTGTGGTATTCCGTATACAAGAGCTATTTCCAGTTGGCATGGCCAGTGCCCCCTTGTTTAAAGTCTACGAGTTCAATGATCAAGGTACAGTATGGCCAGGATGAAACCTATAGGCTGATGTACAGAAACGACCAACGCTCCAAGCTTTACTCCCCACATATAGAAACCAAGCTACTGCAGCTTTGTGTAGAGGAACAGTGCGACTGTATAGTAGGTAGGTCATATGGGCTCAGTGGACAGTGGTATGGTCTCAGTAAATTATATGTAAAGAGGGTCGAACACAAGTGGGTTGGAGAACTGGTTGGTCATTTGAAATGATGGGTTATTACTCACCTGTAATCACATGATAGTGGAATGCTGCAACTTCAAATTAGAGATGAATTCCAGCATCACTGCTGAGGAAAGAAGACAAGGTACATGCCGTGACAATATAAAATATGGTAAGATGCTACTTTGTTATACATGTTACCACATAAGTTACCACTTTTCACCAATGTCCAGTTGATTTATGGAAGAAATTTCACATTGACGGACAGTCTTTTTGGTATGATGAGCTTATTCTATTTGTTAGGGTTAGGGTTAATGAGTAGATTAAAAACAACTAGTGAGTAGCAGCAGCGTAACAGAAGGGTCTGTGTAGCCCTTTGAGTAGCTGTTCAGGAGTCTTATGGCTTGTGGGTAGAAGCTGATAAGAAGCCTTTTGGCTTATATATAGTTTTCAGGGTGTTAGTTCACAAAAGGCAATTTGTTTGTTTTTATTTTGTTTTATATCTCTTTTTCAAGGTCCTGAATATTCAAGGCCAACGCCATTTATTTATGATATCTACTAACCTAACATATGGAATTGTTTAAAGATAGTAATACAGTTGTCCATCTAGCTGCAGTATGAACTCTTAAGATATGAGTCCCTGCTCACATAGTCTTTATTGACCCCCCCCAGTAGATGTCCAAAGGTAAAGAGCACCATTGTATACTTTCTTGCCTGTTCACTGAAAATTGTCTGAAGGATCTTCACTGTTTCCTTCTCCTCATGTGTGTATCCCACAGAATGACAATCAGTAGCATATAAGGAAAAGCACTGCTTGATCTCTGCCTGTGCCTTTTTGGTATGTTTGTTGTCAAACCTGGAGTTTCCCATCAACGAACCCTTTGGCATTTCTACAGGCTGATGTCTGAAAGTCATTTATCTCAAAAGCTTCTACCCCCAGCTTCTATCCTGCTGCACTCTTCCCAACTCTAACCTTCCCAACCAGCATGACACGGACCTCTTCATTTTTGTTGGATTACAAGGACACTGTTGTTACCTTTGACATAAGTCTAACCTTGATGCTATTCCTGTTAGCACATTTGACAAACATAGTAAAATAGTTTTCCCTCCACAAAGTGAATGGATAAATGGGTGGCGTTGATCATGTAAGAACTCAAGTGTCCTCAGAGTTCTATTGTGGTTAATGTTATCAGTAGTGGTGCGTGGGGAAAATCACTGGGGAAGCCAAGCTGGTTTGCTCTATAATAACCTGTTAATTCGTATGCCTTGTGACCGTGATATATAGGCCTAAAGGCCAAGACAATAAGAAGACTCAGTGGCAGAATAAATTCAACCACACCTTTGTTTTATCACAAAACCAGATAGCAACCTGTCCAGTGAAGTCCACAAAGCATATTGCATGTACAGTCACAGACAGTTACATGAACTACAGCATGGTCAAGCCAGTTAACGTTTCCAACGTTTTCAGACCACTAAACAACTATTGATTTAGAACCATAGAGTTAACGAAAGTTGCAAAGAAAACAGAAGCTGCCGCCACTATTCCAGCACAATCAACTTCAACATCATCAAATCACCTCTGCTTAGTCTTACACGGTGACAACTAAAAGATACCAAAAACAATTTAGTCCAATCAACTGAAACTAAATATGATGTGGCTGTCCATGCTTCTGACTTTTGTGTTTATGTGTGAGTTTGTGCAAGTAGAAAAACATGTTGACTCACACTACTTGTAGAGAAACGCCAATGCCATCCTCCTCTCTTTCATGTTGACAAAATGGTCTATCACTCTGTCATAGTGATACACACTTTTATTTTGTCCTAGGCCACCTGGCTAAAATGCTTTCTCATTAGCCTAACTTCTGTTCATGGGCAACGTTACCTAGTTAACATTAGCCTTCTACATCTAGCTATTGACCTTCCATCCCCTCAGGCCAGGGGCACAACAATGTATGAATTAATGGTTGTATCAGAATTGCCATTATAATCATTGGCAAGTACAGAGAATTAAGTAAAACCACAAGTACAAATCCCTATCTCCATCCATGGCTATTTTAGGGAAGGGCCAATTTTAGCTAGCTGGCTAGTTAGCTACCGGAGGACAACAGCACAACGAGATGCAACAATTCAAGTTTTTCTGTCAATGACGTATGCTCTCAATGGGATTTGATAGGAGTGACGCCAAATCCAAGCTGGCATCCCTTGACACTTTTTTTGGGGTGTGCCTGGACCATTCACAGTTGAGCTCTCTCAGTTTAGCTCAATGCTGATTGACACATTTTTATATATATTTTTGTCATGGGAGGCCAGGTGTTCGCTGGCTTCCCTTGCCTTCAATATTACAGGTGGCAACAATGTCATACTTGTTTGGGCTAGACAGCATCAGATAGGTGGCCTACGCTTAGAGAGGGGCGCTGTTTTGATCCTTTGGATGCTTTCTCCTGTGAGTTACATTCAGCCTCTTGCGAATTGAAGGAAAAGTATGAAACACAGAGAGACGAAAGATAACTGATCCCTTGGCATCCATCAATGCAGACCACCAGATGTTAGTGGTGTCCCATTTGATCTTTCATTTTGTGGAGGGAAAACGATTCAACTGAAACATCACCCCAATTTTTGCTGCTTGTGCCAGCATACTAACCAACAATACAATAAGCTGCATTTTCAGTTTCACACTCGTTCGTCACAACAACGACTAACATTTATTGTCTGTAGAAAATAAACTAACAATGAATGAATCATGAATGAATCAATTGAATTATAAAATAAACAAGGAGCCCACTACACTACACTACACTTTCAATGAATACTTGACACCAGTCATAGTAGGGCTCTTCCTTACTTGTGTTGAAGGTTGTTGACACAGGGTGACTTTTCTCCCCATTTTCCAGAACAGTGCAGCAAGTCAAACAGTACTCAGAGGCCGGTTGTATATCAGAGAGAGTCATTTTAGTTGAGGATGTGGTAGTGATTTTGTCCCTGGTCTATTGAAGGAGATCTGGTAACAGTGTTGTTTTTTAAGATTCCATGTGGCTGGCTCCAGCTCACAGTAGCTGGTGTGGTGTCCACCAAGCAAACATTCAGCTTTTCTGGTGCAGGGATTACTAATGGGAAAATAGATGACTGTCAGTGCTACAGTTTAACTCCAGAAATATCAGAGGAAAGCTATAATAAGGCCAGGTCTGATTTTGATATGGGAAGAAATAAGCTACAACAGAACATAAGTCACACAACTGAAGTAGGATTTGTAATATAACAAAATGTCTGTTCTATACTTAACAAAACATCAACGGAACATAAATACTGCATGTGAAACCTGTCCTATTTCGCCCCATGGAGCTGGTTGGCAGACATTTTGGAAAACTGCTGCCCTAAAGTGTAATAGGTTAAATCTGCAATGTCACTATAGCTAGACATATTTTTTATGGTATAATCATAAAGGCATTTTGTTGAAATGGGATACCTCTCTCCATGCTGGAAATAATGCATTCAATCCTATGCGATTTTACCTAGAGTGACATGTACAGGGCAGGTTTCATGCCACATTTCTTACAGGACACTTCATTTAATATAAAAGGCTTTTAAAATGCAATATTGGTGCACAATGTCCTTCTTAAAATATCAAAGGGATGCAAAAGGCACTCATTTTGTGGAACAACTCTCCTGCAGATGTGCAGTACAGATTTCACACATATATCCTTGCATTTTTTAATACATTTTTATTTAACTAGACAAGTCATTTGAGAACAAATTCTTATTTACAATGACGGCCTATCCCAGACAAACCTCAACAATGCTGAGCCAATTGTACACCACCCTATGGGACAATCACAGCCAGTTATGATACAGCCTGGAATTGAACCAAGGTCTGTAGTGACACCTCTAGCACTGAGATGCAGTGCCTTAGACTGCTGCGCCACTTGGGAACACACTTGGGATTTGGGATTATTGATGATTTAAAAGCGATGAAGTCAGGTAAGTATACTGTATATAAGACCTTGTTCTAGACCAGTAGTGCCCAACCATTTTCGGTTACTGTACCACCAATTTTGCTCTTCCCGGACTTCCCCTGACTACCCCTTGTGCATTTTACCAGTAAGCCTATGGGAACCACCGTTCTAATGCTTACCACCAGTCTGTCTTCCATGGGCCCTGTCCTGTAGCTTACAGGAATGTATATACACAGACAGAGATGAGTGGAGCAGGGAGATGCAGTGGCCCACTCATCACTGTACATAAGAGCGATGGATGTCCAGGGAACAGAGATGCACCATGAGCAGAGCCACACACTGTTATCTATCCATCAGCCAGGCAGGACAGAAGATGAGCAGGCCAGAAATGTAGAGGCCCCTCTCTACTCCTCCTGTCATCCCTCACACCATCACTGAGGCTCTCTGGGGTTAAGAGTCATGGGCACAGATTTTAAGAACCTGTGAACAGAAGAACAATGAATGATGAGAACAGGACAGGACATGCAGCAGCCTATCTGTTGTCATCATAGAACACAGTGTGGGGCAAAATGGTAGGCCTATAGGACAAACTCCTGTGATACTGGTTATAATCAAAGGCAATGTGACCTTCCCTTTAACCTCATTAGTGCCTCAGATGCATATTAAGCTACATATTAATGTCCTTTTGTTTGGCCAAATAATTGGCACATTTAAAATGCAGTAATTCACCCTTTTGCAATGCTGCAAGTGGATGCTACAGTCACAAGACGCAGGCCTCCTAATTGTCCCTAGAATTTCTAAGCAAACAGCTGGAGGCAGGGCTTTCTCCTATAGAGCTCCATTTTTGTGGCACGGTCTGCCTACCCATGTCAGAGACGCAAACTCGGTCTCAACCTTTAAGTCTTTACTGAAGACTCATCTCTTCAGTGGGTCATATGATTGAGTGTAGTCTGGCCCAGGAGCGGGAAGGTGAACGGAAAGGCTCTGGAGCAACCAACCGCCCTTGCTGTCTCTGCCTGGCCGGTTCCCCTCTTTCCACTGGGATTCTCTGCCTCTAACCCTATTACAGGGGCTGAGTCACTGGCTTACTGGGGCTCTCTCATGCCGTCCCTGGAAGGGGTGCGTCACCTGAGTGGGTTGATTCACTGATGTGGTCATCCTGTCTGGGTTGGCGCCCCCCCTTGGGTTGTGCCATGGCGGAGATCTTTTGTGGGCTATACTCAGCCTTGTCTCAGGATGGTAAGTTGGTGGTTGAAGATATCCCTCTAGTGGTGTGGGGGCTGTGCTTTGGCAAAGTGGGTGGGGTTATATCCTTCCTGTTTGGCCCTGTCCAGGGGTGTCCTCGGATGGGGCCACAGTGTCTCCTGACCCCTCCTGTCTCAGCCTCCAGTATTTATGCTGCAGTAGTTTATGTGTCGGGGGGCTAGGGTCAGTTTGTTATATCTGGAGTACTTCTCCTGTCCTATTCGGTGTCCTGTGTGAATCTAAGTGTGCGTTCTCTAATTCTCTCCTTCTCTCTTTCTTTCTCTCTCTCGGAGGACCTGAGCCCTAGGACCATGCCCCAGGACTACCTGACATGCTGACTCCTTGCTGTCCCCAGTCCACCTGGCCGTGCTGCTGCTCCAGTTTCAACTGTTCTGCCTTATTATTATTCGACCATGCTGGTCATTTATGAACATTTGAACATCTTGGCCATGTTCTGTTATAATCTCCACCCGGCACAGCCAGAAGAGGACTGGCCACCCCACATAGCCTGGTTCCTCTCTAGGTTTCTTCCTAGGTTTTGGCCTTTCTAGGGAGTTTTTCCTAGCCACCGTGCTTCTACACCTGCATTGCTTGCTGTTTGGGGTTTTAGGCTGGGTTTCAGTACAGCACTTTGAGATATCAGCTGATGTACGAAGGGCTATATAAATACATTTGATTTGATTTGATTTCATTCCAGCCTCTTGGAGCTCCAGGTCTCTCAGTGAGTAAGTTCGATTTTCTAGTCCGGCTTACCCCGGTGGGAGGAGTTTTCACTAGGTGAAAAGAGATTGCATTAGTTTTGGAACCAGGCTGCCTCCCAGGTGTGAGCCAAGTGACCCATTCAAATGGTGCTTTGAAGACAACTGGGAAGTCTGAAATAAACAAGGTCAAATCATGATATGAGTGATCTTCTGGTCAGAAAGTTGGAGCTCTAGAAAGATGCCTGGGTTTCCGACATGGAATTCCGAGTTGGACGACCGTTCAAAAATATTTTTCCCAGTCGGAGCTCGTTCCCAGTTGTCTTGAATACACTGAAGACGGATATATCCCAGTACCCAGTTGTTTTGAACTCGCTGAAGTCAGCTCAAAACAAAAGTGATGTAGCCTAGCCTAGATTAAACACGTGGAGTAATTAATAGGATTTTGTGTTTTCACATGCAAAAGTGAATGCTTTTGATAAAAACACTTTCTGCCATCCCAATGAAATGTTTTAAGGAAAAGATGTATCTCACGCATCCCATAACTTGACAGAGCAGATTACTGTTCTATCACACGCCATTTGGTACATTCTAGGTCCTCTTTACAATTCATGTGCCGCATCACAGCAAAAACAATCACTCTGCACATTAGCTTCTTATTCTGTTTTACTGCTGGTACTACACGGCAAAACAACACACACGTTGAAAATCCAACACGTGACACACTGCACGCAGTGCCACAGCACTGCAACCTAGTCCAGCAGATGAGTCGATGCAGTGAGGATTGCCTCTGAAATGAATGGACATCAACCAGTGTGCAAGCCTTGTGCATACCGTTTGCTTCAAACTTTATGCATTCTGGCGGAAGTCCATTCATTTCAATAGGAGGCAATCCGCACCCCTGCGACTCATCTGCCGGACTAGGTTGTGCTGTGGCACTGTGTGCAACTTCTGTGTTGCTTTGCCTTGTGATATCAGGAATGGAAGTAAATAAACCACCTAAGAAGGCTATGTACAATGTACCATATGGCAATGTAGTAATGCAACCTCTGCACGTGGGTTAGGTTACTAATCAACATCCGGCCCCAACTACATGCTCTGTCAAGGTGATTTTGGTGAGTCAATGCTAGAACCTGCTTTGTAAGCAATTGTACCCTCACACTGCAGAGTATAATTTAAATGTCTTTGAAACAATACCTTAATGAGGCAGACAACATGTAGGACTATTTTCGTTTTGATGGATGATATGTTCATCTGAGTAATGCAACTGAGCAGTCCGTTGCAAGTCCATGGAGCAATGAACTGTAGTGATATACTCTCTCTGGTTGGTGTGTTCTCACAAAACTGAGCACTGCAAATCACATCAAATTTAATTTGTCACATGCTTTGTTAAAAACAGGTGTAGACTACCAGTGAAAGGCTTACTTACGGGCTCTTCCCAACAGTGCAGAGAGAAAAAAGAGAAATAATAACAAGGAATAAATACACAATGAGTAACAATAGCGATATCTCTCTCATGACAGAGAGAGGGAGAGTGACAGCGGGAGGGAGATAATGGGTGGTTGTGGAGCTGGACTCAGTGGAGCTGACATCTACATACGACAGATCTGTTGTGGTTTATTTCCACAGTAGCTTGGCTGTGGATGCTGCATGGGCAGGTCAATTTGGTTTGAGATGAGGATGAGGCGCAGTTATGATTTATAAGAGCTGGGGCCCTATGTGTTCTCCACACTCCGCTCCCCCTTTTCCTGACCCTAAGATAATATTATCAATAATATATCAATATATAAGTGGTCAGATGAAGCAGATGCTAAGCTACCGGACTGTTTTGCTAGCACAGACCGGAATATGTTTCGGGATTCTTCCAATGTCATTGAGGAGTGCATCAATAACTGCATCGATGACGACATCCCCACAGTGACTGTACGTACATACCCCAACCAGAAGCCATGGATTACAGGCAACATGCTCACTGAGCGAAAGGGTAGAGCTGCCGCTTTCAAAGAGTTGGACTGGAAGCCTGGAAGCCTACAAGAAATCTCACTGTGCACTCCGACGAACCATCAAACAGGCAAAGCATCAATACAGGACTAAGATTGAATCATACTACACCGGCTCCGAAGCTCGTCAGATGTGGCAGGACTTGTAAACTATTACAGACTACAAAGGGAAGCTCAGCCGCGAGCTGCCCAGTGACACGAGCCCACCAGACGAGCTAAATTACTTCTATGCTCGCTTCGAGGCAAGTAACACTGAAACATGCATGAGAGCATCAGCTGTTCCGGATTACTGTGTGATCACGTACTCCGCAGCCGATGTGAGTAAGACCATTTAAACAGGTCAACATTCACAAGGCTGCAGGGCCAGACGGATTATCAGGACGTGTACTCTGAGCATGCGCTATCCAAATGGCAAGTGTCTTCACTGACATTTTCAACCTCTCCCTGTCTGAGTCTGTAATACCAACATGTTTCAAGCAGACCACCATAGTCCCTGTGCCCAAGAACAATAAGGTAACCTGTCATGAAGTGCTTTGAAAGGCTGGACATGGCTCACATCAACACCATTATCCCAGAAACCCTAGACCCACTCCAATTTGCATACCGCCCCAACAGATCCACAGATGATGCAATCTCTATTGCACTCCACACTGCCCTTTTACACCTGGACAAAAGGAACACCTATGTGAGGATGCTATTCATTGACTACAGCTTAGCGTTTAACACCATAGTGCCCTCAAAGCTCATCACTAAGCTAAGGACCCTGGGACTAAACACCTCCCTCTGCAACTGGATCCTGGACTTTCTGACGGGCCGCCCCCAGGTGTTACGGGTAGGTAACAACACATCTGCCATGCTGATCCTCAACACGGGGGCCCCTCAAGGGTGCGTGCTCAGTCCCCTCCTGTACTCCATGTTCACTCATGACTGCATGGCCAGGCACGACTCCAACACCATCATTAAGTTTGCCGATGACACAACAGTGGTAGGCCTGATCACCGACAACAACGAGACAGCCTATAGGGAGGAGGTGAGAGACGTAGCCTGGTGGTGCCGGGACAAAAACCTATTCCTCCTCAGGAGACTGAAAAGATTTGGCATGGGTCCTCTGATCCTCAAAAGGTTCTACAGCTGCACCATTGAGAGCATCCTGACTGGTTGCATCACTGTCTGGTATGGCAACTGCTCGGTCTCTGATTGCATGGCACACAAAGGGTAATGCGTTTTTTTGTTGGTAAAATGCCCTTTCAGGTGGTATTTAAATTGGACACAATTACATTTAAAAATACATATATTTGGAATGCAGTATCAAAGAGTATTCAGTGAGTGGTTTTACTTTATAATTGAGTATTTCATATAGAGCTCTTTATAGGATGTGTAATACATTGTTAATACCACCAGATGGCACTAAGATCCAATGAACAGTGGTAAAACCTCAGAAGGGCTGCATCCTATCACACACCTGAACATATGTTTGAGACAGATGTGGGTTGTTAGCATCAAATAAAAGTTTCATATCAAGGCAGAAATGTATTCTGGATTAATGATAAAAAATAAATGACACACTTCCTTATTTGATTAGGATCACAATGGAGACAGGATTGTTTTTTTTACAATCACAGATATCCATAATGAACCATATTTCACAGTCACATTGGGTATAGCAAAGGCCCTTAAGCCTTTGTGGTGGAAGGGTTCCACTGTTGACTCTCTCCATTATTAATCAAAACAATAAAACAGGCGCGCTGTCTGCTTCAAAACTCAGAGCTCCTCCTCCACATGCTCACACTGCGCCTAGCCCAGCTCTATCAGATCAAGCCAAGCTGGTCCTCGCTTCGCCTTAGCCTCTCAGAACTCCTAGGTTTGATGCGGTCAAAGTGCTGCCTGTTGAGAAATCCCCCAAAAAGTCTGGCCCATATCCCAGCAGCCCCCCCCCCCCTCCCCCAAGGCTTCCATTTCACCACCCCGCTCACCTCAGCCGATCAGCCTTTAATCCAGGCTCCACATCAGGATCAAGATTAGGATCAGGATCAGTCCGATCTGGATTCAAACAAGTCACATCGACATCTCACTCATCCTCCTCTAGTCCTCCAAATATGTATCATCTTATTTTGAGCCTGGACTTTTTCAAGCATGTCATGATGATTCATTACATTGGACCTCTATCAGACGGTCATGTCCTCAGAAGCACTCACCTTATGCTTAAGAGGTTATTATAAAGGATATTCTTCTTTTTGCCAACATTGTCTATAGGAGGATCTGAAACATAAAATAGATATTCAAGAATGTATTTTAATTAAGAAGTCATTGTAAATCATTGTAAGAAATGCACTTTGGCAATGTACCATGAACATAACTCAGTCACTGTCACTAGCTGGATGCTTTCCTAAACTTCCCACAACCATAACATAACACTGGTCTACCAGAGACATGTGATTTATGGATGTTCTAATGAGAGGAAGTTTACATGTTACATTTACATATGACAAAAAACTGTACCTATAATCCGTTACGTTACCAGCTAAAATATTGTAATCAGATTAGAAACTTTTGAAAAACTAGATGATTACTCCAAGGATTACTTTTAAATTCAGAAAGGATGTTTGCTTGAATTTGACACTTTTCTGTTATCTCAATGACATTCAAATCAGCATTGAAAAAAAAGGCGCAAGTTCAAGTTTGTTCCACCTGGGCGAGTCTGACGAGACGTCAGAGACCACTATGATGACACACCAAATGTGTTTGATGGACCGCGGGAAAAGAGCAGGAATAGGCTTTTGTAGGCTACAGTCCAAGCTGTCTTCCAATCATCCAAAGATGATCCAACTTGAATAAATGCTTGGAAGTAAGGATGACAGCAGTGGTGTAGTCTACGGCGATACGGATATCACTTATTGTTTATCTAAATCAAATCAAATGTTTTTGGTCACACACACGTGTTTAGCAGATGCTATTGCGAGTGTAGCAGAATGCTTGTGTTTCTAGCTCCGAAAGAGCAGTCATTTTATTTCACCTTTATTTAACCAGGTAGGTTAGTTGAGAACAAGTTCTCATTTGCAACTGCGACCTGGCCAAGATAAAGCAAAGCAGTGTGACACAGACAAAAACACAGAGTGGAGTAAACAATAAACAAGCCAATAACACAAACAAGTCAATGACACAGTAGAGAAAAGAAAGTCTATATACAGTGTGTGCAAAAGGCATGAGGAGGTAGGCAATAAATAGGCCATAAGAGCGAATAATTACAATTTAGCAGATTAACACTGGAGTGATAGATGAGCAGATGATGATATGCAAGTAGAGATACTGGTGTGCAAAACAGCAATATCTAACAATTTCACAAAATATACCCAATACACACAAATCTAAGTAAAGGATTGGAATTAAGAATATAAAAATATATGGACGAGCAATGTCAGAGCCGCATAGACGAAGATACAGTAGAATGGAATAGAACAGTATATACATATGAGATGAGTAATGCAAAATATGTAAACATCATTAAAGTGACTAGTGTTCCGTTTATTAAAGTGGCCAGTGATTTCAAGTCTATGTATATAACAGCAGCCTCTAATGTGCTAGTGATGGCTATTTAACAGTCTAATGGCCTTGAGATAGAAGCTGTTTTTCAGTCTCTCGGTCCCAGCTTTGATGCACCTATAATGACCTCACCTTCTGGATGATAGCGGGGTGAACAGGCAGTGGCTCGGGTGGTTGTTGTCCTTGATGATCTTTTTGGCCGTCCTTTGACATCGGGTGCTGTAGGTGTCCTGGCGATGCGTTGGGAAGACTGTACCACCCTCTGGAGAGCCATGCGTGTGCGTGTGGTGCAGTTTCCGTACCAGGCGATGATACAGCCCGACAGGATGCTCTCGATTGTGCATCTGTAAAAGTTTGTCAGGGTTTTAGGTGCCCAGCCAAATGTCTTCAGTCTCCTGAGCTTGAAGAGGTGCTGTTACACCTTCTTCACCGCACTGCCTGTGTGGGTGGACCATTTCAGTGTGTCAGTGATGTGTACACTGAGGATCTTGAAGCTGTCCACCTTCTCCACTGCGATCCCATTGATGTGGATAGGGGGGTGCTTCCTCAGCTGTTTCCTGAAATCCACGATCATCTCTTTAGTTTTGTTGATGTTGAGTGAGAGGTTATTTTCCTGGCACCACACTCCCAGAGCCCTCACCTCCTCCCTGTAGGCTGTCTTGTCGTTGTAGGTAATCAAGCCTACAACTGTTGTGTCATCTGCATACTTGATGATTGAGTTGGAGGCGTGCGTGGCCACGCAGTCATGGGTGAACAGGGAGTACAGGAGGGGGCTGAGCATGCACCCTTGTGAGGCCTCAGTGTTGAGGATCAGTGAAGTTGAGGTGTTGTTTCCTACCTTCACCACCTGGGGGGTGGCCCGTCAGGAAGCCCAGGAACCAGTTGCACAGGGTTCAGACCCAGGGCCTCAAGCTTAATGTTTAGCTTGGAGGGTACTATTGTGTTGAATGCTAAATTATAGTCAATGAACAGCATTCTTACATAGGTATTCCCCTTGTCCAGATGGGAAAGGGCAGTGTGCAGTGTGATGGCGATTGCATCATCTGTGGATCTATTGGGGCGGTAAGCAAATTGAAGTGGGTCTAGGGTGACAGGTAAGGTAGAGGTGATATGATCCTTGACTAGTCTCTCAAAGCACTTCATGATGACAGAAGTGAGTGCTATGGGGTGATAGTCATTTAGTTCAGTTACCTTTGCTTTCTTGGGTACAGGAACAATGGTGGCCATCTTGAAACATGTGTGGACAGCAGACTGGGGTAGGGAGTGATTGAATATGTCCGTAAACATGCCAGCCAGCTGGTCTGTGCTGCTTGGGATGCCTTCTGGCCCGGGAGCCCTGCGAGGGTTAACACGCTTAAATGTCTTACTCACCTCGGCCACAGGGCCACAGAGAAGGAAAGCCCACAGTCCTACATAACACATTAATGTCAATCCCACTGTTGCTCTCTAATTTAGCTATTTGCGCCTTACGGATTGTGGTTGTTGTGGATTGCTGTTCAAAAATCAAAATGTGTATTTGAATCCAATAATGGTTGAATTCAAGAAGTTTAAGCTGCCTACCTGTTTATGAAACCAGTGAACAGCCAGTGAAAAATGAGCTCTTGCAACAGCTGCATAGTGCGGATTCCAGCCTATGGAATTAAAGTGGGGCTTTTATTGTTCAATCTAATACATGCTGATAAAAAAATACATCCATAGGCCTAATGGAGACATGATCAGACTCACACACATTTGATAGATTCAAAGGGGCAATCCGTAGTTGCTACATCTATTTTTGGACTTATAAATGATATATATTAACGTGGAGATATAATTGAATTGGATTATTATATGTAGTAGAAAGCGATGGGTTAACATTTGACATCGATATATGGCCAGCTATGTAAACTTTGACATTGATTTATCCTGTAATAGATGTCGTTCAATTGGTAATATACATTTGTATCTTCTTCTAATGCCTCTTAAAGGGACAGTAATCTAAAAGTGTAATGAGATTACGTTACTGATTATTATTTTGGATAGGGAACTAGTAACTGTAACGGATTACATTTAGAAAGTAACCTACCCAACCCTGGTCTCAGTCTATCCCCTCACAGAACAGTGCATTCCAGACAAAGTATGTGTAAATAGGGAATCCATCCTCAGAGCAGTACCTGACCTCCCGTTCCCCTCTGCACACACCTTGTCAGCAGGTAGGGCCTTATCTTGGGCTGGCTCAGTTGAGGCATTGAGCACACACTTGACCTTGTAATTATACTGTACCTGGTTTTGTTTCCACACCGTTTTCTTCCCATTTATTTCCTCTCATGCACTATTTGAACAAAGATAAGATGGTCTCACTCTCTTGATCTCTCTTTTTCTCTCTCTTCTCTCTCACACTCTCTCACACTCTCTCTTTCTCTCTTACACACACACTTTCCCTTTCGCTCCCTCTCTCTCTCTCTCTCTCTCTCTCTCTCACACACACAACAGTACATGCTCTCTTTGTTCATGAAATAAGCCTTGTGAATGTTATACAGGAAAGGCCCTTGGCTTAACCATGACCCTCCTAGCACTCAAATGTTTGTCCTTTTGTCAGGCAAGTCTCTCAAGAGGTAGACCCAGTTTTAAACTTTTCTCCTTCGGGAGTTTTTCCTGCTGAGAAGAAATATACTAGACACATACTGAAACGTAACATTCAACCTGACTCTCATTGCTAGTGATCAGCACACTGGTGACCTTACATTATCTCTGTTAAAGTGAAGCTCTCAAACATGGCATTTATATCTCTTAAGCCGGTTTTATTGTACTCCCTTTCGTCATCTAAAATAAATTGATACATATTTAACTCTATTCTCTTCAGATGAGGAGAATAAAGTGATCTTGCCTATGGTGGTTTAGAAGCCTTTCTGGCTTTTGAGGGATCCGATCTGGTTGGATTTCAAAGTCATTTTTGGAATAACAATCAGAAGAGTAAGATTTGTGGCATATGCTACCCATAAAGTAAGCTGGTCTGTATCTGGCCATCAAAAATGTATTCACACACAGCTCTAGGAGTGATGGTGTTGCCCTTTGATTTTAATGCTAAGAGCATAATTTATGTAAGATGTCTGAATGGCTTTTTAAGAGAGAATAGATTAAAGAAAGTTCCATGTTTGAGGTCTAAAAATTCCATGCAAAGCCGTGTTTTTTGGGGGGAGGTTTTCGAACTCTCCTGGGGCTGCAATTGGGTTGACAAACGGGGCGGCTGCAAATGGTTATTAGTTCACACCATTTACTAAGCGATCAAAAAAGCTTGCCAATCAAGGCCATCCCCTGAGTTTTATTTTTTTGTAAATATGAAAGGCTTCATCACAACAGTCACTTGAAACGTGGCAGCCCCCATATCGGGCCACGCTGTCTGTCGCCCTGAGCCAGGCCCTCTGCAGATCAAAACCCTCCCGACAAAAGGAGCTCTAGGTGGCGTAATGAGATGCAGTGCTTCTTTCAACTGTGTGTGGAGCGAGAGGCTCTCTCTCTTCACTTGGTACTCAACCTCAGCTCAGCTCTGGGCCTGGAGCAGCCTGGACAGTGGAACAATCGTCCTGTATCAACACCCTGCCCCTTGGACAACACCCACTCTCTGCATCTCTGACTTATGCAGTACCATCTCCCCTGTGTAAGATAGTAGTGGCTGGGTAGGTTGTGTAGAGGTAGTCACACCCATAGACTTCTCTCAGACAGGGGAACATGGGAGTAACCTGTTGGGAATTTTAGGTGGTGATGAGGGCTCCTATCAGAGGATTCGTAGACAGTGTGATGCCAGAGGCCTTGGAGCATGCTGACCTACGTCTCCCTCCCCTGAACCCCATGTATGACCACCCTTCACTGGGGATGGAGATAAGAGCACACAGAGGGTGTGTTGACAGGCTGACACACTACCGCCTCCACCACCCCGTATACTGTATGACCACTCTCCTCACTAAGCCCTAGAGAAAGGTCGACAAACAGCCAGTTATGTCCACTATATCATCCACAGGCATGCCTCAACACTCACATAGACGGAACCTTGGAACTAGAGTCTTCACAGAAGCATTCAAACATCATGTCACAACACAGCAAAAACCAAAAGACCGTTCTCTTCTCTCTGTAAGCACACAAAGCAAAGGGCCTCTATTCACATCCATACACCGTTTATTCACCATTCACTGCAAAACACAATTGGACTGATGGATTGATAATTCAATATGTCTTAGTTATTGTCATCCTATTACACATTTTTTAGTGTTTACTTGGAGCCCGAGGGTACTAGGCTTCCTATTTTCAGTGGCCGTTGCATTACCTCAGAGCCGTGCGGTGCCTAGCTAGCTGCCAGAGAGGGAGGCAGGTATTGTTTTCGTGACAGAGATCAGTAGATGGGTGAGTGTGCTTTAATTCTGCAAGAGCTCCTCTCCCAGGCTAATAAATGCAAGCCTCCCTGCTGACTCAGCTGTCGTGCTAAACCCAGCGGGGGTCAGCCTTTTTGTGTTCCAGTGCCCAAATTCTGGAACCATTAATACTCTCCCTGGAACCAGTCAATAGAAGCGCACTTTGTGGCTGAGGGGAGACCAACTTCAAGGCTAATCTGGAGAGAAAAATGTCCTGACACATAAGAACCTGATCTAGAAATATATTGTGAAACAAAATTGGTAGAAATATAACTGTGTTACATATGTGAAAATATGTGAAAATATATATTTTTTAAATGCTGCACTTTAAGAGGAGAAAATGTGGTACTTTGTTGTGGCTTAGGGACAAATGTGGAAGAGAGTTTGTCAGATTGAAAACATCCTTCTGAATACTCTTATGACTGAGGAGTCTAGATTGTGAAAAATAATTAAAGAGTTACAGTATGATGTGAGGAATAGAGTTGCAGCTCTAATTTGTTGAAATCATTTGTTTGAGCAAATTATACATAATAGCATTTACCAATTTTCATCATCCACTGTACCTTGTTAAAGTGAACTAAAGTCAATTTCACCATCATGCACTGGTGATCATGTAGTAGTGTGCCCACCCTAAATGGACTGGATAATCTAATACTTGAGATTTAGATTGATTAATGGTCTGAAAGGCATGTGTAAAGTTTCTGATTTATCTATTCCAATCTTTTTTGATTGATAGAAACGTTTATAAGGACATATACTAAAGTTTTAAACAATAGTGGTTTGTGGGAGCTTTGCGTGTAGGGCAGGCAATAGATCACACCATGCATGCCTGTGTTCCCATACTGCCTTGCTGCTAGCTTGTAGAATCAAGTGAATTATTAAACATCCGGCTTCAAATAGCTTGTAAAATTCTGCCCTCCTCAAAAAAATGGAAACTTTTTTCTTTCTCTCTGACTCTCTCTGTCTCTCTGTTTCTATCCTTTTCGTTGGCTTCTCTAACATCAAGTTGTCTCCAGATTTTCAAACGGGTTGAAAAATAAGAGCTTCCTCAGCTTGTGAGCGTATTCAAAGGGCTTCTTCAGATGTGCCACCTTGCAGCGTGGTGGTGGCGGCGCATGAGCAGGATAATTCAGATATGCTAATGACTCAGCGGGGTAGCTCCAGGCACGGCTTACCGCGCTTTAAATAGACAGCTGCCTTCTCCCTTTCTTTTCATGCCCCCCGCTCACCCTCCCTCTCTCATTCCCACTCTATATTAATAGCAGGTTGGCATTTTATAAGCATTTAATTTCTACTAATTAGATAGAGAGTAATTAGCTCAGTACATGTAAAGCTAGGTTTTTAAATATGTTGGACATAAAGAGTGCAGTAGAGAGGTTTGGGACTTGGTCAAAAGGGTCTATGTCTCAGGCCTGGCGTAGTGTAATGATATCACGCTACAACACAGAGAGCTGGAGATAATGGAGTCAGTCAGTGCCCACCACCCCTCCCCTCAGTAAAGTGGCCCTCTGTCCTAGAGACCCTGTGTCTGAGCTGTTAGTATTGCCATAGAAAGCCTCAGTCCCACACTCTCTCCGGATATCTATTCTCTCCAGCAAGAGCCATGCTGCGCAGGAATCCTGGGTGATTGGGTTTCTTTCAGAGGCCTTGTAGTCAGTCATAAATCGGAGGGGATGCTGCCCGGCCCCTCTCTCTCACCCCCTAACCCGGGCTCCAGCTGGCAGGAGACGATTGTTGGAGAGCCTAGGTCACTGCGGGGTCGCTCTCTGTGGATCTTTTTAACTCCCCTGGACTTTTTCTCTCCCCCTCCTCTCCACTTCTTCTCCTCTTTTCTCTCCGTCTGTCCCCTAACTGGGGTTGCTAGGGTCTGGTATTTGTTTTTTAAGACCATGCTGTAATTACAAAGGAGCCCTCATCCCCCTGCTGCCTTTGGATTACTCTCCTCTTTTTATCACTCTTGATTGGTGGTAAGAAGCTATGCTGTTCCCTCTGCTCTGTACACACAGAGCGGATTCGTTCACATGGACTAACCTTTACAGAGCCAGAGGAGGACATGGACAGACCGGGTGGCCTCTGGAGACCCTCAGGCTGGAGCTATACAGGAGCAGAGGTGGTAGCTCTGTGGACCTAGTAGAATAAGCTACTAGGTCCTCGTATGTCTGTGTAAGAAACAACTTTTACTTCAGCGTCCTGAAATCGGAGTAAACAATTGGATGTTTACGACCCCAAAAAAGAGAACAAAAGTGGTGTGAGTGTAAAACGTGTTGACACAGGTAGAGGCCACATTTCTCTGTCATGTCTGGGCTCATAGCTGCTGGCTGGGTGGTGTGGGAACAGAACAGAACAGGGGCCATGTTTACTGTGAGGAGCCATACGCCACAGGAAACATCACAAGAGAGATGGCTCTACTGAGGGATAACATCACTCTGCAAACATCTGGGGCCATAAAACACATTGAAGATCAAACGTTGAGAATGAATAGAGCACAATAATGACAACAAGCAATTACCCCAATAGACAATAGATAAGAGTTCCCTCCAGTTGTAGTTTGACCAGTTGGGAGATGCCTTCCATCTCTAGAGAAGATTGCAATAACCAATAGCTCTATGCTTGACAACTAACATTACAGAAGCTCAAAGGAGTAATATAGAAGATGAAAGTATTTGTTGTAATGAAATAAAAGGCTTGTGGAGTGTTAGTATGATAATTACTTTTGAATGAGAGTCCTAACAGCATGTTAACTTTCACTCCCTATTTGAACTGAATGGAAATGTTCAGCTGACAAACTAATGCATTTCAGATTGTAACATCATCTTGAGATAACTGATATATCACTACATCACACAATGTCATCCAAAAAAATAGAAATATCTGATACTTTGTCCTTACATATGAGAATTTCCCCAATACAGTTCAAAGAAAAAAAAGCCCAGAATATCACAACAAAACGTATGATGTGTGTGGCCCTATAGGAGCATGCCAAGTCTTTCATTTGGATTGAAAAGTTCCACAAACGGAGCATTATCCCTTATGAAATAAGAGCAGGCTTGGTAGAGCTATTGTTCTATTTCTGTTTGTTTGAGTCTCTTCTGTTGTGTGTTGGCTCTCTCCAGAACCGTTCTTACTTCTGACGAACAGCGTCTGCAACAGGGACTCTGCTTCCTCCCATGGGATAGACCAAGGAACAGAATAAATATAATCTGTTCAAATAGATAGGACGGTAATAATTGTTGGCCCCATCAATTGAAGTATGTTCCTGGATATTCGTGGATAATTAAATTAATAATTTTAAGGGTTTGACTAAATGGGCGCCAATGAAGACAGATGAATTGTCTGGCAGTGCTCAAATCACTGGTTGCAAGGAATACAACTTGAGCACAGGCTTATTGAATACCATAACAGAGTACGGTCAAAACATCCATTTACCATCAGGACAACCTCCTGTGTGCTGGATAGACTAAGTATAATTATGAAATGAAATGCACACTGTTTCTCATAAAGTAAACAACCTATTTATTACATTATAGAGAGCCCAATGTAAGGCGATCCTACCCACCTTGACTACAGAGTGAAGCCTGCATCCCAAGGCACATATCACATGCCTAACCAAAGCCAAATGTCAACATTGTGTAAACAAACACCAGTAAACAGCAAGCATAACAATTACAGCTGGGTGTCTTTGTTCCCTGGGGACTTCCCCTTGGTGTTATTAGGTCCGTTCTCTTTGACGTTGCCACAGTGGCAGTTTACCAGCCTCCCTCAGTATATTGTATTGGCTTGCAGTGCTGGATGACAAGCCCTCACTAAAATGTGCTAATGGAAACCACCTTCCGCCCTGTCAAAACCACTGACAGAGAAGGTGAGAGGGGAAGAAGGTGTGTGAGTGTGTGTGCACACCCCTGTCAGCCCCTCACATAGCCCTCCTGACAACCCCACGACACCCAGTGAGGACTTACACAAGCCACAGACTGTACTCCTTATGGACTCAAACTTGAAATATATACAAGAAAATAAACTTTTTCCCAAACGCACATTGTCTAAACTGTTGTGCCCAAACACCCAGTGCGCCCTAGACCTTTTATCTGAGGACCAACTAAGGTCACCTAGCCAGATAATAATACACACAGGCACAAACGACCTGAGAGCACAGTAGGAAATGGTGGCAACAGCACTAAAGGGGGTGATTGAAAAAGCTTCTTCCACTTTCCCCAACACACAAGTGTTTATCTCCACCCTGCCACCACAAAAATACTTTCACCCTGCTACCATACAAATCAAATCAAATTTTATTTGTCACATGCGCCGATACCACAGGTGTAAACATGACAGTAAAATGCTTACTTACAAGCTCTTACATCGGGAAAATGCAAGTATTTCCCGTGACTGTGCCCAAAACCAAATGGTTACCTGACCCACCACTCCACCCTGGACAGCCTTTACGACCAGGTCCACCTATACAAAGCATCTATAAAAGACCCCTTTACTTTTTTCACATTTTCTTAGGTTTCAGTCTTATTATAAAATTGATTAAATCGTTTTTCCCCCCTCATCAATCTACACACAATACCCCATATTAACAATGCAAAAACAGGTTTTTAGACATGTTTGCTGGTCTGGCCACTCTACCATAAAGGCCTGATTGGTGGAGTGCTCCAGAGATGGTTGTCCTTCTGGAAGGTTCTCCAATCTTGACACAATCCTGTCTCGGAGCTCTACGGACAATTCCTTCGACCACGTGGCTTGGTTTTTGCGCTGACATGCACTGTCAACTGTGGGATCTTATATAGACAGGTGTGTACCTTTCCAAATCATGTCCAATCAATTGAATTTACCACAGGTGGACTCCAATCAAAGTTGAAGGAACATCTCAAGGATGATCAATGGAAAAAGGATGCACCTGAGCTCAATTTCGAGTGTCATTGTAAAGGGTCTGAATACTTAGGTAAATAAGGTATTTCTGTTTTAGGTTTAATAAATTCAAAAATAATTCTAGGAACCTGTTTGCTTTGTCATTATGGGGTATTGTGTGGGGATTGCTGAGGAATTGTATTTATTTAATCCATTTTAGAATAAGACTGTAACATAACAGGTGCTGTGTTTACTTTGCTTTGTTCCAGGATAATGTGGACCGCACTTACTTTTAATGTAGCAACTGCTTGCTTGCGGAGTACAACAGGAGCAAAGTAGCTACTCTTAGCAAGCAAGTAGCAAACCTTGTGTGTGGTGCACTTGCCGTACCAGGCGATGATACAGGATGCTCCAGATTGTGAATCTGTAAAAGTTTGTCCGAATTTTAGATGCCAAGACACATTTCTTCAGCCTCCTGAGCTTGAAGACGTGCTGTTGCACCTTCTTCACCACACTGTCTGTGTGGGTGGACCATTTCAGTTTGATAATACTTGATAATGTATGTGATATCAACAGAGAAGTGTATTTTCTGGGTGATTTAAATATTGACTGGTTATCATCAAGGTGCCCACTCAGGAAAAAACTTCAAACTGTAACCAGTCCCTGCAACCTTGATCAGGTTGTCAGTCAACCTACCAGGGTAGTTATAAACAGCACAGGAATTAAATCATCAACATGTATTGATCACATCTCTACTAACGCTGCAGATATTTACTTTAAAGCAGTATCCAAATCCATAGGAGGTAGTGGTCACAATATAATAGCCATATCACGGAAAACCAAAGTTCCAAAGGCTGGGCCTAATATAGTGTATAAGAGGTCATTCAAGAAGTTTGTAGTGATTCATATGTTGATGATGTAAAGAATATTTGCTGAGGAGGAGAAGCAAACAGACGCTGCACTTGAAGCATTTATGAAAGTACTTATTCCTGTTACTATTAGGCACCCATTAAGAAAATGACTGTAAAAACGGTTAAATCCCCTTGGAATGATGAGGAATTGAAAATTGTATGGTTAAGAGGGATGAGACAAAAGGTATGACAATTAAGTCTGGCAGCCCAACTGATTGGCAAACGTACCTCAAATTAAGAAATCATGTGACTAAACTAAATAAAAATAAACTACACCATGAAACAAATATAAATTACATAAAGAATGATAGTAAAGCTTTGGGGCACCTTAAATGACATTTTAGGGGGGAAAAAGCCAACTCGTCTCCTTCATTCATTGAATCAGATGGCTCATTCATCACAAAGCCCACTGATATTGCAAACTACTTTTTGACTTTTTCATTGGCAAGATAAGAAAACATAGGGATGACATGCCAGCAACAAACGCTGACAATAAACATCAAAGTATATCGGACCAAATTATGAAAGACAATAATTGTACTTTTGAATTCCCTAAGTGAGTTTGGAAGAGGTGAAAAATCATTGTTGTCTATCAACAATGACAAGCCACCGGAGTCTGACAATCTGGATGGAAAATTACTGAGGATAATAGGAGACGATACTGCCACTCCTACATCTTCAATTTAAGCCTACTAAAGAGTGTGTGCCCTCAGGCCTGGAGGGAAGCTAAGGTCATTCCGCTACCCAAGAATAGTAAAGCCCCCTTTACCGGCTCAAATAGCCAACCAATCAGCCTGTTACCAACCCTTAGTAAACTTCTGGAAAAAATTGTGTTTGACCAGAAACAATGGTATTTTACAGTAACCAAATTGACAACAGAATTTCAGCATCCTTATAGGGAAGGACACTCAACAAGCACAGCACTTACACAAACGATACAATTATTGTGGGGGCTGTCTTGTTAGACTTCAGTGCAGCTTTTGACATTATCGATCATAGTCTGCTGCTGGAAAAACATATGTGTTATGGCTTTACACCCCCTGCTATAATGTGAATAAAGAGTTACTTGTCTTGCAGAACACAGGGTGTTCTTTAATGGAAGCCTCTCAAACATAATCCAGTTAGAATCAGAAATTCCCCAGGGTAGCTGTTTAGGCACCTTGCTTTTTACTAACAACATGACACTGACTTTGAGTAAATAATCTCTATGTATGCGGATGACTCAACACTATACACGTCAGCTACTACAGCGACTGAAATGACTGTAAAACTCAACAAAGAGCTGCAGTTAGTTTCAGAGTCGGTGGCAAGGAAGAAGTTAGCCCTAAATATTTATAAAACTAAAAGCATTGTATTTGGAACAAAAAACTCACTAAACCCTGAACCTCAACTAAATCTTGCAATAAATAATATGGAAATTGAGCAAGTTGAGATGACTAAACTGCTTGGAGTAACCCTAGACATGTAAACTGTCATGATCAAAACATATAGATGCAGTAGTAGCTAAGATGGGGAGAAGTCTGTCTATAATAAATCGATGCTCTGCCTTAACAACACTATCAACAAGGCAGGTCCAACAGGCCCTAGTTTTGTCGCACCTTGACTACTGTTCAGTCGTGTGGTCAAGTGCCACAAAAAAGGACTTAAGAAAATTGCAATTGACTCAGAACAAGGCAGCACGGCTGGCCCCTGGATGTACACGGAAAGCTAATATTAATAATATGCATGTCAATCTCTCCTGGCTGAAAGTGGAGGAGAGATTGACTTAATTATGAGAGGTATTGACATGTTGAATGCACCGAGCTGTCTGTCTAAACTACTGGCACACAGCTCGGACACCCATGCATACCCAACAAGACCATGCCACAAGAGGTCTCGTCACAGTCCCCAAGTCCAGAACAGACTATGGGAGGCACACAGTACTACATAGAGCCATGACTACATGGAACTCTATTTCACATCAAGTAACTGACGCAAGCAGTAAAATTAGACTTCAAAAACAGATTTAAAAAACACCTTATGGAACAGTGGGGACTGTGACGCAGCACAAACATTGGCACAGACACATGCATACACACACAAACACACATACACACACACACGATAACATACACACTATACATACACATGGATTTAGTGCTGTAGACATGTGGTAGTGGTGGAGTAGAGGCCTGAGGGCACACAGTGTGTTGTGAAATCTGTGAATCTATTGTAATATTTTTAAAATGGAATAAACTGCCCTAATTTTGCTGGACCCCAGGAAGAGTAGCTGCTGCTTTGGCAGCAGCTAATGGGGATCCATAATAAATACAAAATACAAATGCAAACTCACACTATTAAATTAATCAAAACAGGAACATTTTACATTTGGCTAGAAATTCAAAAGGAAATGATCTCAACAGAGAAAAATGTCCTGCTGTGTGCCACCTATATCCCCCACTAGAATCCCCATACTTTAATGAATACAGCTTCTACATCCAGGAAGGGGAAATCAATAATTTCAAGGACCAGGGACATGTAGTAGCCTGTGGCGACATAAATACCAGAACAGGACAAGAACATGACACCCTCAGCACACAGGGATACCAACACCTACCTGGAGGTGACAGCATACTCTCCACCACATGCCCCCTTAGGCACAACTATGACAACATAACCAACAAAAACGAGGCACAATTCCTGAAGCTATGATGCGCGCTGGGAATGTAAACTCCCGTTTTCAGGACCCTGTCTTTCAAATATAATTCGCAAAAATCCAAATAACTTCACAGATCTTCATTGTTTAAACACTGTTTCCCATGCTTGTTCAATGAACCATAAACAATTAATGAACATGCACCCGTTGAACAGTCATTAAGACACTTACAGACGGTAGTCATTTAAGGTCACAGTGATGAAAACTTAGGACATTAAAGAGGTCTTTCTACTGACTCTGAAAAAGACCAAAAGAAAGATGCCCAGGGTCCCTGCTCAGCTGCATGAACGTGCCTTAGATGTGGCCAGGGAAATAAATTGCAATGGCCGTACTGTGAGACGCCCAAGACAGCGCTACAGGGAGACAGGACGGACAGCTGATCGTCCTCACATTGGCAGACCACTTGTAACAACACCTGCACAGATTCAGTACATCCAAACATCACACCTGCGGGACAGGTACAGGATGGCAACAACAACTGCCCGAGTTACACCAGGAACGTACAATCCCTCCATCAATGCTCAGACTGTCCGCAATAGGCTGAGAGAGGCTGGACTGAGGGCTTGTAGGCTTGTTGTAAGGCAGGTCCTTACCAAACATCACCGGCAACAACGTCGCCTATGGGCACAAACGCACCGTCGCTGGACCAGACAGGACTGGCAAAAAGTACTCTTCACTGACGGTTTTGTCTCTCCAGGGGTGATGTTTGTATTCACGTTTATCATCGAAGGAATGAGCGTTACACCGAGGCCTGTACTCTGGAGCGGGATCTATTTGGAGGTGGAGGGTCAGTCACGGTCTGGGACGGTGTGTCACAGCATCACCGGACTGAGCTTGTTGTCATTTTAGGCAATCTCAATGCTGTGCGTTACAGGGAAGACATCCTCCTCCCTCATGTGGTACCCTTCCTGCAGGCTCATCCTGACATGACCCTCCAGCATGACAATGCCACCAGCCATACTGCTTGTTCTGTGCGTGATTTCCTGCAAGACAGGAATGTCAGTGTTCTGCCATGGTCAGCGAAGAGCCCGGATCTCAATCCCATTGAGCACGTCTGGGACCTGTTGGATCGGAGGGTCAGGGCTAGGGCCATTTCCCCCAGAAATGTCCGGGAACTTGCAGGTGCCTTGGTGGAAGAGTGGAGTAACATCTCACAGCAAAAACTGGCAAATCTGGTGCAGTCCAAGAGGAGGAGATGCACTGCAGTACTTAATGCAGCTGGTGGCCACACCAGATACTGACTGTTACTTTTGATTTTGACCTCCCCCTTTGTTCAAGGACACATTATTCCATTTCTGTTAGTCACATTTTAGAAAACTTCCTGGACAAAATGATTCACTTTTTTAGTGAAGGTGTAAACTTGGCAGTAGAAAACCTAAACAGTATATTTGACCAGCTTCCCTATGAAATGTAAACATTTCAAGCAGAAAACCTAAGAAAATCAATAACAATGACAAATGGTTTGATGAAGAATGCAAAAAACCTATCCAAGAAATGGAGAAACCTATCCAACCAAAAACATAGAGACGCATAAAACCTGAGCCTACACTGTTACTATGGTGAATCACTAACACAATAAAGAAATACACTACGGAAAAAGAAGGAACAGAACATCAGAAATACGCTCAATGTGATTGAAGAATCCATAGACTCTTACCATTTCTGGGAAAATTGGAAAACACTAAACAAACAACATGAAGAATTACCTATCCAAAACTGAGATTTATGGATTAACCACTTCTCCAATCTTTTTGTCCCTGTATCAAAGAAGAAACAGAATAAACATATACATGATCAAATACAAATCTTAGAATCAAGTATTAAAGACTACCAGAACACACTGGATTCTCTGATTACTTTGAATGAACTACAGGACAAAATACAAACCCTCCAACCCAAAAAAACCTGTGGTGTTGATGGTATCCTAGATGACATAAAATATACAGACCACAAATTTCAATAGGCTACAGATAAACTCTTTAATATCATCCTTAGCTCTTGAATCTTCCACAATATTTGGAACCAAGGACTGATTTCCCCAATCCACAAAAGTGGAGACAAAAATTGACCCCAATAACTACCTTAGGATACCGTCAACAGTAACCTTGGGAAAATGATCTTCATTAACAGCAGACTCGTACATTTCCTCAGTGAAAACAATGTACTGTACAAATGTCACATGACCTTTTTACCTTTTTACCAAATTACCGTACAACAGACCACGTATTCAGCCTGCACACCTTAATTGACACAACAAACTAACAAACCAAAACAAAGTATTCTAATGCTTTGTTGATGCTTTGTTGATTTAAAAAAAAAATTGACTCATTTTGGCATGAGGGTCTGCTTGTCACGCGGGACTAGGTGTGTGCAGGAATCAGACGGAGAGAGAGAGTAACGGAGTAAAGTGCTTTACTATTGCACACCAAACTGATAAGCCCAATACAATACACTATACCAGACAACCCAAAACCACATGTTGTTCAGTATAGAAAATAAAATACACCACGCCTTAATATGAACACACGTAATAAAAGACAATCCCGCACAAAACAAGGGCGGGTCAAACTACTACATATAGGGAAGCTAATTAAACCAAAATACACACAGGTGAAACTAATAAGACAAAACCAACAGACAAATGAAAAAGGGATCGGTAGCGGCTAGTAGGACGGTGACGACGACCGCTTAGCACCGCCCGAACAGGCAGGGGAGCCAACTTCGGCGGAAGTCGTGACACTGCTATACAAATGAATGTAAAGTGATGTTGGGGGAAGAACATACGACATTATAAAATCTATTTACACAAACAACAAGTGTGCGGTTAAAATTGGCAAAAAACACACACGTTTCTTTCCACAGTCCAGGGGGGTGAGATAGGGATGCAGCTAAAGCCCCACCCTCTTCAACATATTTATCAACGAATTGGCTGCACTACCTGGCCTCACCCTACTAGAATCTGAAGTCAAATGTCTACTGTTTGCTGATGATCTGGTGCTTCTGTCCCCAACCAAGGAGCACCTACATCAGAACCTAGATCTTCTGCACAGATTCCGTCAGACCTGGGCCCTGACAGTAAATCTCAGTAAAAAAAAATATGATATTCCAAAAAAGGTCCAGTTGCCAGGACCACAAATACAAATTCCATCTAGACACTATTGCCCTAGAGCACACAAACAACTATACATACCTCAGCCTAAACATCAACACCACAGGTAACTTCCACAAAGCTGTGAACGATCTGAGAGACAAGGCCTTCTATGCCATCAAAAGGAACATAAAATTCGACATACCAATTAGGATCTGGCAAAAAATACTTGAATCAGTTATAGAAACCATTGCCATTTATGGTTATGAGGTCTGAGGTCCATGTAACAGTGTTGCTTCCGTCCCTCTCCTCACCCCAACCTGGGCTCGAGCCAGGGATCCTCTGAACACATCAACAACTGCCTCCCATGATGCATCGTTACCTATCACTCCACAAAATCCACGGCCCTACTTCAAGGTCCCAGAGCGAGTGATGTCACCGATTGAAACAGAATTAGTGCACACTGCTAACTAACTAGTAATTTCACACGGGTTACATCCGCTCACCCCCCTTTTGACCGATACCCGCTAATGATCAAAATTCAGAAAAGAGCCGTTAAGCTGGTCCTGGGGCTCTGTTCACAAACAGACCTCACATAGCCCCAGGACAGCAACACAATTAGACCCAACCAAATCATGAAAAAACAAAAAGATAATTACTTGAGTCATTGGAAAGAATTAACAAAAAAACAGAGCAAACTATAATTCTATTTGGCCCTAAACAGAGAGTACACAGTGGCAGAATACCTGACCACTGTGACTGACCCAAACCCAAAGGAAAAGTTTGACTAGCTACAGAGTGAGCATAGCCTTGCTATTGAGAAAGGCCGCCTTAGGCAGAGCTGGCTCTCAAGAGAAGACAGGCAATGTGCACACTGCCCATAAAAATGAAGTTAAAACCGAGCTGCACTTCTTAACCTCCTGCAAAATGTTTGACCATATTAGAGACACATATTTCCCTCAGATTACACAGACCCACAAAGAATTAGAAAACAAACCACATTTTGATGAACTCCCATATCTATTGGGTTAAATACCACAGTGTGCCATCACCGCAGCAAGATTTGTGATCTGTTGCCACAGAAAAGGGCAACAAGTGAAGAACAAACACCATTGTAAATACAAATCATATTTATGTTAATTTATTTTCCCTTTTGTACTTTAACTATTTGCACATAATATGACATTTGAAATGTCTTTATTCTTTTGGAACCTTTGTGAGTGTAATGTTTAGGCTACACGTTTTAATTGTTTATTTCACTTTTGTTTATCTATTTCACTTGATTATGCAATGTAAAAAATGTTTCCCATGCCAAAAAAGCCCCTTAAATTGAAATTGTGTGAGTGAGAGAGAGAGAGAGAGAGAGAGAGAGAGAGAGAGAGAGAGAAAAGACAGACACGGGGGGAGAGGGGTTGTTTGCCCAGACACAGAGGGTCGTGGTGAAAACATGCCCTGTCCTTTGTAGTGGAGGGTAGAGGACCACGGTGTCACTCGTCAGTTTGGAGGGGAGCCGCCAACAAAGCCGTGTCATCTCACAGAGGAAACAAGGCTAGTGTTGTCGTTCACTCCTCACTTCTGCCAGCCTGCTTGAACTGCAGTGGGCCACCCGTTGTCCCCTTGTTTAGAAGGCTAACAGTCTGCTCAATCCATTCATACCTGGACCATCAACAGCACTTGACACTGTTCAAAGGAGACAACAGAAGTTGTGTTTACTCCTTTTGGTCTTTCTCCATCCCCGGAAATAGAAAACATAGATGTATTCAACATCTGTAGCAGAGATGAAACAGAAAAATAATTGGATGCAATCATGTAAAAGTCTGCAGTCCTTCTTGTGAGGCACATTCACACCTGAATGCACAATTGTAGTTTGCCATAAAAACAAGATAAAGAATAAATAACAGGCCAAATCAAATCAAAAACTGGTCACATACACATAGTTAGCAGATGTTATTGCGGGTGTAGCAAAATGCTTGTGTCTCTAGCTCCAACAGTGCAGTAGTATCTAACAATTCACAACAATACACACACGTCTAAAAGTCAAAGAATGAAATTAAGAAATATATAAATATTAGGACAAGCAATGTCTGAGTGGGATTGACTAAAATACAGTATATACATATGAAATGAGTAAAACAGTATGTAAACATTATTGAAGTGACTAGTGTTCCATTTAAAGTGACCAGTGATTCCATGTCTATGTACATAGAGCAGCAGCCTCTAATGTGCAGCATTGAGAAACCGGGTGGTATCCGGCTAGTGATGGTTATTTAACAGTCTGATGGCCTGGAGATAGAAGCTGTTTTTCAGTCTCTCGGTCCCAGCTTTGATGCACCTGTACTGACCTCGCCTTCTGGATGATAGCGGGGTGAACAGGCAGTGGCTCGGGTGGTTGTTGTCCTTGATGATCTTTTTGACCTTCCTGTGACATCGGGTGCTGTAGGAGTCCTGGAGGGCAGGCAGTGTGCCCCCGGTAACATGTTGGGCAGACCGCACCACCCTCTGGAGAGCCCTGAGGTTGTGGGTGGTGCAGTTGCCGTACCAGGCGGTGATACAGCCCGACAGGATGCTCTCAATTTTATTGATTTTTATTGAACCTTTATTTAACCAGGAAGGGCTCATTGAGATTTAAAATATATTTTTCAAGAGCGTCCTGGCCAAGATAGGCAGCACCAAGCCATTACAAAAATTACAGACAAACAACATGAAAAATGACAAGAAATGTAGTAAAAACCATAGAATTCACAAGAGTATAACAAAAATCAAAAACAGCCAATTAAAAACAAGATCATTCATCAGTAATTTAAAAATACCAATCAGGACAAGTTCTTCCAGTTTAAAAGTATTTTGTAAGGCGTTCCAAAACGATGGCGCAGAATACATAAAAGCCATTTTACGAAATTCAGTTAGCAGGATAAAGTCCAGCGAACGAAGAGAGTACCCACCACATTTCTGAACAATAAAAATTCCCAAATAAAAAGGTAGTAAACCCAAAATGGCTTTGTAAACCAGTGCCTGAGCCTACGAGTGACTAGAGAAGGCCAGTCAACCCTGGTATACAAAGTGCAGTGGTGCGTAAGGGTTTTGCAGTTTAAAATATATCTCAAAGTGCCATGGTAAAGGGTGTCAATTGATCTCAAACACTGAGCGGATGTAAAGATCGTCTGTGGTGGAAGAAGGTGAGGACCAAAGCGCAGCGTGGTAAGTGTTCATGCTTTTAATAAAATAACTGAACACTGAACAAAACAACAAACGACAAATGAACAGTCCCGTAAGATGAATGAAAAAACACTAAACAGGAAATAAACACCCACAACTCAGAAGTGAAACCAGGCTACCTAAGTATGATTTTCAATCAAGGACAACGATTGACAGCTGCCTCTGATTGAGAACCATACCAGGCCGAACACCAAAAATCCCAAATTATAGAAAAAAGAACATAGACAACCCACCCCACTCACGCCCTGACCATACCAAAACAAAGACATAATAAAAGAACTAAGGTCAGAACGTGACAGCGGAAGCATTCATATATCAAATATCCCCATAGTCTAGTAAAGGCCTAAATGTAGCTGACACTAGCTTCCTTTTGGCTTTAAAAGAAAAACAGGCCTTATTCCTAAAATAAAATCCCAATTTCAGCTTCCAATTTTTTTGTAAGTTGTTGAATTTAAAAGATAGGCCGTCAGCAATTAAAATTCCAAGATATTTATATGAGGTTACAACCTCAATCTCCTTGCCCTGACAGGCAGTAATAGGTGAAAGGTTCAGAGGTCTATTTCTTGCTTTAGAAAACACCATTAGTTTAGTTTTGTCAGTATTGAGGATAAGCTTCAATTGACACAATGTATGTTGAACACTATAAAAAGCAGTTTGTAAGTTCTGGAAAGCTTTTGTAAGAGACGAGGCACAACAGTAAATAACAGTATCATCAGCATAAAAATGAAGTTGCGCATTTTGGACATTTTTGTCTAAATCATTTATATAAATAGTGAATAAGAGAGGACCAAGTACAGAGCCTTGGGGCACAGCATTAAAGACAGACAATTTAACAGACATAAGCCCATCAAATTGAGTGTGCTAAGTTCTATCAGACAAATAGTTAGCAAACCATGCAACTGCATGCTCTGAAAGACCTACACTCGACAATCTCTGCCTCAGTATAACATGATCAACTGTATCAAAAGCCTTAGAGAGATCAATAAAAAGTGAGACACAGTGCTGTTTTTTTTGTCAAGGGCTTCAGTGATATCATTAAAAACCTTCATGGCTGCTGTAATTGTGCTATGCTTCTTCCTGAAGCCCGATTGGTACATTGATAAAATAGAGTTAGTAAATAAAAACTCTTTTAGCTGTTCACTCACAAGGATTTCAAGTATTTTCACCAGGGGTGACAGATTTGAGATTGGCCTATAATTATTTAAAATAGTTGATCTCCCCCTTTTAAAAGTGGTAGGACAAATGCTGATTTCCAGATTTTCTGAATTTCATTACATTCCAGGGTTAGGTTGAACAGATATGTAAAGTGGTTCAGCTATGAAATCAGCTGCCAGATTTAAAAAGCAGGGATCCAAATGATCAGGACATGCAGGCTTTCTCTGATCTAAGGATTTCAGGGCTTTATGTACCACCTGCACTGAGAATGGAAAAAATCTAAAAGTTTGACCAGCTCTCACTGGTTCATCCACACAGGGTTGTACAGAGACAGCGGACACTGAATCAAACAGCCTATCAGATGATACAAAGTGCTCATTGAAAAAATTCAGCATTTCAGTTTTGTCATATACAACAACAGAGTCCTTCAAAACACATGACAGTCATTCATTAACATTAATGTTACCAGACATAGACTTAATAGCCTTACAAAACTTTCTAGGGTCATTCAGGTTATCAGTGGTAACAGACATAAAATATTCATTTATGTGGAACATTTGTCAAGAGGGGGGTCTAACAGCCAATCACAGTTATAAAGAGACCCTTTGAAAGCAAGAAATTCCAACTGTTTACAAATAGTTTCAGACTTTGCCACACTTACAGGGAATTTAGTTTTTACATTTGTTCCTCAATTGTACATCAATTGTACATCTATAAAAGTTTGTGAGGGTCTCAGGGGCCAAGTCAAATTTATTCAGCCTTCTGAGGTTGAAGAAGCGCTGTGGTTTAAGATTGATGTGTAGACCAAGGAACTTGAAGTTGTCCACCTTCTCCACTGCAGTCCCGTCGATGTGAATAGGGGCGTGCTCTCTCTGTTGTCTCCTGAAGTCCACGATCAGCTTCTTCGTTTTGTTGATTTTGAGGGAGAGGTTATTTTCCTGGCACCATTCCGCCAGGGCCCTCACCTCCTCCCTGTAGGCTGTCTCATCATTGTTGGTAATCAGGCCTTCTACTGTTGTGTCGTCTGCAAAGTTGATGATTGAGTTGGAGGCGTGCGTGGTCACGCAGTCATGGGTGAACAGGGAGTACAGGGGGGCTGAGCACTCACCTTTGTGGGTCCTTGTGTTGAGGATCAGCGTAGTGGAGGTGTTGTTTCCTACCTTCACCACCTGGGGGGTGGCCCGTCAGGAAGTCCCGGACCCAGTTGCACAGGGCAGGGTTCAGACCCAGGTCCACGAGCTTAATGATGAGTTTGGAGGGTAGTAAGGCTGAGCTGTAGTCAATAAACAGCGTTCTTACATAGGTATTCCTCTTGTCCAGATGGGATAGGGCAGTGTGCAGTGCAATGGCGATTGCATCGTCTGTGGATCTATTGGGGCGGTAAGCAAATTAAAGTGGGTCTAGGGTGTCAGGTAAGGTGGAGGTGATGATCTTTAACTAGACTCTCAAAGTACTTCTTCATGACAGAAGGGAGTGCTATGGGGCGATAGTCATTTAGTTCAGTTACTTTTGCTTTCTTGGGTACAGGAACAATGGTGGACATCTTCAAGCAAGTGGGGACAGCAGACTGGGGTAGGGAGTGATTGAATATGTCCGTAAACACTCCAGCCAGCTGGTCTGCGCATGCTCTGAAGACGTGGCTAGGGATAATGTCTGGGCCGGCAGCCTTGCAAGGATTAACACTCTTAAATGTCTTACTCACGTCAGCCATGGAGAATGAGAGCCCACAGTCCTCGGGAGCGGGCCGTGTTGGTGGCACTGTGTTGTCCTCAAAGAGGGCGAAGAAGGTTTTTCGTTTGTCCGGGAGCAGGACGTTGGTGTCCACGACGTGGCTGGTTTTCCCTTTGTAATCCGTGATTGTCTGTAGACCCTGCCACATACGTCTCGTGTCTGAACCATTCAATTGCAGCTCCACTTTGTCTCTGTACTGGCGTAATGCCTGTTTGATTGCCTTACGAAGGGAAAAAAGACATATTCCCAGTCACCTTGCCATGGTTAAATGCGGTGGTTCGCACTTTCAGTTTTGCGCGAATGCTGCCATCTATCCACTGTTTTTGGTTCAGCTAACCGAACTGAAGCATGCTGAAGCTTTTAGTGGCTTCGAGGGCACATCTCACATTTATCAATATCCACTGTCTAAATATATATATATTTGCTAATAAATAATTAATATTTTCTGATGGAATAAGGTCTCAAGATATTGTACAATGCCCATAATCAGCTAAGATCACTTTATTTCTTTATCATAAACTGTATCTCACATTTACTATGAGCTAGTAGCTCACAGGTAAGTTAGGTTATGTGAGAAACTTAAGATACATTTTCAAAGCTCAGACTTGCCATTAGATTTAACACACAGACATACAGTACCAGTCCAAAGTTTGGACCCACCTACTCATTCAAGGGTTTTTCTTGTTTTTTAAAACTATTTTCTACATTGTAGAATGATAGTGAACACATCTAAACTATGAAATAACATACATGGACTCATGTAGTAACCCAAAAAGTGTTAACCAAATGAAAATATATTTGAGATTCTTCAAAGTAGCCATCAAGTGGCCTTGATGACAGCTTTGCACACTCTTCACATTCTCTCAACCAGCTTCACCAGTCTTGAAGGAGTTCCGACATGGGCTGAGAACCTGTTGGCAGCTTTTCCTTCACTCTGCGGTCCAACACATCCAAAACCATCTCAATTGGGTTGAGGTCAGGTGATTGTGGAGGCCAGATCATCTGATGCAGCACTTCATCACTCTCCTTCTTGGTCAAATAGCCCTTACACAGCCTGGAGGTGTGTTGGGTCATTGTCCTGTTGAAAAACAAATGATAGTCCCACTAAGAGCTAACCAGATCGGATGGCGTATCGCTGCAGAATGCTGTGGTAGCCATGCTTGTTAAGTGTGCCCTGATTTCTAAATAAGTCCCCAACAGTGCCACCAACAAAGCACCACCACACCATCACACCACCTCCTCCATGCTTCACAGTGGGAACCACACATCCAGAGATTATCTGTTCACTGCACTTGAAGAAACTTTCAAAGTTCTTGAAATGTTCCGCATTGACTGACCTTCATGTCTTAAAGTAATGATTGACTGTCGTTTCTCTTTGCTTATTTGAGCTGTTCTTGACATAATATGGACTTGGTCTTTTGTCAAATAGAGCTATCTTCTGTATACCACCCCTACTTTGTCACAACATAACTGATTGGCTCAAATGCATTAAGAATGAAAGAAATTCCACAAATGAACTTTTAACAAGGTACACCTGATAATTGAAATACATTTCACGTGAATACCTCATGAAGCTGGTTGAGAGAATGCCAAGAATGTGCAAAGCTGTCATCAAGGCAAAGGCTGGATACTTTGAGGAATCTCATGTATAAGATATATTTCGGTTTGTGTAACACTTTTTTGGTAACTACATAATTCCATGTGTGTTAGTTCATAGTTGTGATGTCTTCACTATTATTCTACAACGTAGAAAATAGTAAAAATAAAGAAAACCCATGGAATAGGTAGGTGTTTCCAAACTTTTGACTGGTACTGTACACACAGACATAGACAGTAAGACACAGACACAGAGTTCCACACACATGATATTTAGGTATTCAATGCACCCATTTTATTTTCTTTGCCTCAGTCAGTGACCTAATACGAGATCTAC
Organism: Oncorhynchus nerka; assembly: GCF_034236695.1. NCBI lineage: Eukaryota > Metazoa > Chordata > Actinopteri > Salmoniformes > Salmonidae > Oncorhynchus > Oncorhynchus nerka. Next base: position 28,431,060 of record NC_088422.1, on the reverse strand, counting down.
CACCCTTAAAATTGCTTTCATATCCCTCAACAAATAGATGTGTGTGTATATAGTGTGTGTGCACTATATCAACATCCTCTAACTTGTGAGAAGAGGCAGCAATAATCATGTCTGCAGCAAACATAAAGGAAGGAGGTGAAATGAAAGAGCAGGAACAGAAAGAGGAGTGCATATCGTTTCCTATGCTGTCTAATCAGAGGGGGGAAAACAGCCATTCCCCAAAGATGCCCTTACTTCAGGGATAAAAATATGCATATGAAACAGGATGTATGAAAGATATGTTTCAAACCGCTTTCAATAGGACTGTTTTCAATACCATGTCAAATGTCTCGTCTTTTCCTCTGCCCTGGTTAAAGAAACGGAACAACAAATTCAACATATACAATCATCGACTATTTTGACCTAAGACCTCTTGTAGCATATTATCAGAACGGGGGGAGGGGGAAGTCATAAAAGCACTCATTTGACTGTGTACTGAAGTGAAGCCCAAGGGAACATTCCACTACTGGATAGCCAATAGCTGTCACATTGTTAAAGGGAAAAAAATGTGGAGACCAGGCATTTCTGTTAAATTATTTTTTTATAACTTATATCTAACTTGTTTCTTCAAGTATATTATTAGCACTTTTGTTTTGTTTCAAATATTTACATTTCACAGACACTCTTATCCAGAGCATATATTTTAATACTGGTCCCCCAAGGGAATCAAACCCACAACTTTGGCGTAGCAAGCACCATGCTCTACCAACTGAGCTTCTCGGGACCAATATGACACTTCAGAACAATGACAGTTCATAGTTTTCAGGTTGTAGCACAGCTCCGCTTTCAGAAAGCGTTTAAATGCCTTTGTGTCTTGAGGTAGTATTGTTGCAGGGAGGGTATTTTCTCCCCTCAATAATGGACCACAAGCTCCATCACGCACTAAGTATGTTCTGGGAAGGAGAGCAACAGGTTAGTTATTTAACTCTGTTTTGATATTTGAGCTTGAGGAAATCCTAAAAGATACAGTAATCCTTCTGTGTAAGGAGGAAGCTTCATAGACGAGGTAAGACTGCTCACAGCTATGAAACAATAAGTGAAACAAATTGAAAGGAATTTTCCTCTGCTTGATTCTCACTGGGCAATTCAATGTCTATTCCAAGTTGGTTCAATGTTATTTCACTGAAATGCCTTGGAAACAACGTTGATTCAACCAGTGTGTGCCCAGTGGTTTTATACTCCTTTCAGCTTTCCCAGGTGCAATATCTTAAATGAGAAAGGGTGAGAGGGCAGGGGAGGGTGTGTGTGTGTGTGTGTGTGTGTGTGTGTGTGTGTGTGTGTGTGTGTGTGTGTGTGTGTATTGTTGTGTATTCCTTCACACCGTGCTTGCTGGATTTGCTACAGGCTATGGTAAGCCTGCTGTTAATATGCTTCCCACATTTCCACCAATAAGAACGGTCCTTTCAGCTCAGTAAAGTTTTTTTTTTAAACTTTTCAAACATCAAGACATCCAATCAGTGTCTGTGGAAGGGCACAGCTTGAGGAAGGAGGATTCTGACAGAAACAGAGAGTTTGAGATGTTCTATGCTGATGATGATTAGAGTCCAGAAGCTGATTATTCTGGCTTGTATTCATACCTTCACTGGAAGGCTTGTCAACCCCCCTAGACTTGACTTCAAACAAAGCCCAGATTAGTTCACCTGCGCCACCACTCATCCCTTCCTCTAAACCTCGTCGACAAACTGCAGTGCGAAGCAACGCACAAAATTACCCAGAATTACAGAGTCGATCCTCACACATAACAAGGTGTTTTTGCTTGGTGTTGTGTTATTATTGGATCATCAAGTTCAAGTTCATTTCAACTTCATTTTATTGAATTAAAAAGAGATATCTGCTACAGCACACCATTGGGAGGGTTTCATTCAAGCTGGGGTTTTTGTACCAAGGCTCAGTTTAAGCAAATAACTACTGCCAAGTAAAATGTCTGGGAAAAGTGCACTTCAATGTCCTCATAAATCTAAACAAACTTCAGAAAGAGAGGCTCTACATGTGCTTCCTTAAAATAGAGCGCCATGCCTTGGGTGGAAAGAAAACATGAGAAAACAACTTTGTTCCCTTATTTCTTTACTTAACAAAGTCACAAATAATAACAGCAAAAAACAACATTATCCCAATGCTTTTTCTTGCCAGCTCATGTAGTGCCTTCAGAAAGTATTCATACCCCTTGACTTATTCCACATTTTGTTGTATTACAGCCTGAATTCAAAATTGATTAAATATAAAATAAATATCAGCAAACAATACCCCATAATGACAAAGTGAAAACATGTTTTTAGAAAATGTATTGAAAATGAAGAAATATCTCATTTGCATAAGTAGTCACACCCCTTAGTCAATACTTTGTAGAAGCACCTGCAGCTTTGGCAGCGATTACAGCCGTAAGTCTTTCTGGGTAAGTCTCTAAAAGCTTTCCACACCTGGATTGTGCAACATTTGCCCATTATTCTTTCAAAAGTCTTCAATATTATTTCTAGACAACCATTTTCAGGTCTTGAAAATAGATTTTCAAGTAGATTTAAGTCAAAACTGTAACTCGGCTACTCAGGATCATTCACTGTTTTCTTGGTAAACAGTGTAGATTTGGCTTTGTGTTTTGGGTTACTGTCCTGCTTAAACGTGAATTCATCTCTCAGTGTCTGGTGGAAAACAGACTGTACCAGGTTTTCCTCTGTGCTTAGCTCCATTCCGTTTATTTGTTATCCTGACAAACTCTCCAGTCCTTAAGGATTACAAGCATACCCATAAAATGTTGCAGCCACCACTATGCAAGAAAATATGAAGAGTGGTACTCAGTAATGTGTTGGATTGGATTGGCCCTAAACATAACACTTTGTATTCAGGACAAAAACGTTTTTTTGCAGTATTACTTTAGTGCCTTTTTGCAAACAGGATGCATGTTTTGGAATATGTTTATTCTGTACAGGCTTCCTTCTTTTCACTCTGTCAGTTAGTATTATGGAGTAAAGGCAATGTTGATCCATCCTCAGTTATCTCCTATCATAGCCATTAAACTCTGTAACTGTTTAAATGTCAAAATTGGCCTCATGGTGAAGTTTCCTTCCTCTCAGGCAACTGATTAAGTGACTGGATGTATTGATACACCATCCAAAGTGGAATTACCATGCTCAAAGGGTATTCAATGTCTGCTTTGAGTTTTTACCCATCTACCAGTAGGTGCCCTTCTTTGCGACACATTGGAAAACCTCCTTGGTATTTGTGATTGAATCTGTGTTTGAAATTCACTGCTTGAATGAGGGATTGTATGTGTGGGCTATAGAGATGAGGTAGTCATTCAAAAATCATGTTAAACACTATTATTGCACACAATAGTGAGTCCATGTAATGTATTATTATGTGACTTGTTAAGCACATTTTACTCCGTAACAAAGGAATTGAATACTGACTCAAGACATTTACATTTACATTTAAGTCATTTAGCAGACGCTCTTATCCAGAGCGACTTACAAATTGGTGCTTTCACCTTATGACATCCAGTGGAACAGCCACTTTACATTTCATCTTTTGATTTTTCATTCATTTGTAATGTCAAAAAACATAATTCCACTTTGACATTATGGGGTATTGTGTCTAGGCCAGTACTCAAAAATCTCAATATGATCCGTTTTAAATTCAGGCTGCAAGAACACAACAACATTTGGAAAAGTTCAACGGGTGTGAATACTTTCTGAAGACACTGTATAAACAGTTTACTTAAGTTATTCAAATCTCAACAGAAAACAATGAATCATCAACACGAAATATACAGTGAATCAGCAAACATGCACTGTCAACTGTGGGACCTTATATAGACAGGTGTGTGCCTTTCCAAATCATGTCCAATTGAATTTACCACAGGTCTACTCCAATCAATCATGTTGTAGAACATGTCAAGGAATCAATAGAAGCAGGATGCACCTGAGCTCAATTTAAGGTCTTATAGAAAAGGGTCTGAATGAATATTTCTGTTTTTTTTTAATACATTTGCAAACATTTCTAAAAAACTGTTTTTTTCGTTGACATTATGGGTTATTGTGTGTAGATTAATGAGGATTTAAAAAAAATCTATTTTAGACAAAGCTGTAACGTAACAAAATGTGGAAAAGGCAAAGGGGTCTGAATACTTTCTGAATGCACTGTACTGTATGTCCCTATGGTCAGTGATACCGCTGTGCCAAAGATCCAGGTTTCATTGATGTCAAAATGTTTTTTCTTCTTCACTGCAGCTAAATGTAATCATATTAAGTAAGAAGCAGTATTCTGAAAATGGCAATGTACAGTACATTTGATGTATGGTGTCAGAGCAAAAATCAAGCCATGATGTTGAAGGAATTGTTCAAAGAGCTCAAAGACAGGATTGTGTCGAGGTACAGATCTGGGGAAGGGTACCAAACATTTCTGCAGCATTGAAGGTCCCCAAGAACACAGTGGCCTCCATTATTCTAAGAACTGTCCGCCCGGCCAAACTGAGCGATTGGGGGAGAAGGGCCTTGGTCAGGGAGGTGAACCCGATGGTCAGCCTGACAGAGCTCTAGAATTCCTCTGTGGAGATGGGAGAAACCCTCCAGAAGGACAACCATCTTTGCAGCACTCCACTAATCAGGCCTTTATGATAAGATTCTCTGTTCTGAGAAAACAAGATTGAACTGTATGGCCTGAATGCCAAACGTCACATATGGAGGAAACCGGACACTATCCCTACAGTGAAGCATGGTGGTGACAGCATCATGTCTTTCAGCGACAGGGACTGGGAGACTAGTCAGGATCGAGGGAAAGATGAACAGAGCAAAGTACAGAGAGATCCTTGACGAAAACCTGCTCCAGAGCCCTCAGGATCTCAGACTGGGGCAAAGGTTCACCTTCCAACAGGACAACAACCCTAAGCACACAGCCAAGACAACGCATGTGTGGCTTCGGGACAAGTTTCTGAATGTCCTTCAGTGGCCTAGCCAGAGCCCAGACTTGAGCCCAATCAAACATCTTTGGAGAGACCTGAAAATAGCTGTGCAGCGATGCTCTGCATCCAACCTGACAGAGCTTGAGAGGTTCTGCAGAGAAGAATGGGAGAAACTCCCCAAATACAGGTCTGCCAAGCTGGTAACGTCATATCCAAGAAGACTCGAGGCTGTAATCGCTGCCAAAGGTGCTTCAACAAAGTACTTTGTTGAGTATTCAGACCCTTTACGAAGTACTCAGTAAAGGGTCTGAATACTTATGTAAATTTGATATTTCATTTTTGAATTTTTAACACATTTGTATAAATTCAAAAAAACTGTTTTTGCTTTGTCATTATGGGGTATTGTGTGTAGATTGATGAGGGCAAAAAGCGATTTAATCCATTTTAGAATAAGGCACAGGTATCTCTATCACTCTGAGCATGATATATCTAGTCCTCATCATTATGGCTCTTTGTCTTTATCAATACTCATTTCCTCTCTCTCTGCACCAGGCAGCACAGGAGCCTCCTAGCCCTGCACACAGCCAGCCCAGTCCGAGGAAGTCCAGGCAAAGGAGGAAATCAGTAGCGAACATATTGCTACAGTCTCACACATTTTTATCTGTTTTGAATGAGTCAGCTTTAATTTAGCTTTGCTCTCCATTTGCTGCTTTTAGGATGGCTGCACACTGTACTGGGAGGAAGCCTTCATGAGGCTTTTCCTATAAAATCATCTCTAAAACCCAAAAGTATATGTGACTTGTGCGAGTGTCCCAAACTGATGAACTAGAAAACAAACACATCACAGGCCCGGGGTTTATAAGCATTTCAGTGCACCTTTGATAATATCTGCAAATTTGTGTACACTACCAATAAACTTGGATTTAATTTAATTATAGAGATCCAGCAATCACAAACAGCCCAGTTAACCGCAGATGATCTATTGTGGGCAGATTTGAAAGAATGAGCTGAAGTCTATTCATGGAAGGATTTAATGTAAGACAATGTGAGTACAGGGCTGGTATAAAGAGATCCTCAATGTTGCTGAAAGAAGGGGGCTTCCTGCTCCTGTGAGGTAACAGGAAGAGGAAGCTGGCCTTCTGTTCTGCTCTGCCAACCAGGCCTCCACCACACTCCCACATGCACATCACTAGAGCAGTGGAATGATTGGGGAGTGATTTTATGAAATCACGAAAGGTCGGTTAAAGATGGCTGCCCTTCGTTCACCCATTTCTACACTAGTTTTTTGAGAATTTGTTTCTCTTTTTTGGAGCAGAGACAAAAAGGTCTAGGCAGAGAAAAGACAAATGCCTTGATAGGGAGAAAGGGAAGGGTCTAATCTAATTTGGTTAGAGCAGGATGGATGTGTGTGTGTGTGTGTGTGTGTGTGTGTGTGTGTGTGTGTGTGTGTGTGTGTGTGTGTGTGTGTGTGTGTGTGTGTGTGTGTGTGTGTGTGTGTGTGTGTGTGTGTGTGTGTGTGTGTGTGTGTGTGTGTGTGTGTGTGTGTGTGTGTGTGTGTGCTCGGCTGTGTTGCACAGTGTGAGGGGACTGTGGGAATGGTGCAGGAGGACTGTGGCTCTGAATGGAACCTCCAGAGCTAGAAGCAGTGGGGAGTCTCCCCAGGCGCACTGATTCCAGGATGGCCACTCAAAGAAGGATTAGAAAAGAGAAGGCCTTCCTCATTAGCAATTCACACTCAAGTGCCCCCACGAAGACTCTGACTAATATTTCCATCATTTCTCCTCTCCAATGAGAACCTTTAGTTGTTTACACTTTTTTTTTTATCCTCCTCGTTCGTTGCTCCTTCTAAACTGGAATGTTCGTTAAACCCTCTGTGTTCAGAGAAACTTCGTTAAACAGCAAACCAAGTCTTGCACCACAGATTCCCATCGCATCTAAAATTACTTTCCCAGCAAAAATGTGTTTTGCAAGCAGTTAACTGTAACTGTTTTGGTTCAGTGCTCAGTCTGGAGCTGGTGAGCAGACTCAGAGGGGACGCCTTCTTCTCCTCCTCTTAGGGCTGTTAAACGACGACCACTTGAAAGGAGGATGAAGTAAGAACAAACTACTAAACTAATATTGCCCTTTTCAAAGGAGCCTCAGACATTATTGGATCTGATGCATAACAAAAATAATGAATTACAACACTGTGTTTATTGCAGGACTGTCACCGTGCGGGTGAGAGTTTCCCCGGTTGTATGGATGCATTCGTCATCATCATCTCCCTACTACTCCACACTATAAACACTAGCAGCCTTTAATCCAGTGGTGTAAAGTACTTCAATCAAAATACTTTAAAGTACCACTTAAGTCATTTTTTAGGGTATATGTACTTTACTTTGCTAATTGTAGTTTTGACAACTTTACCTTTTACTTCACTACATTCCTAAAGAGAATAATGTACTTTTTACTCCATACATTTTAAAAGTACTTTTACACCCAAAAGTACTTTTACATTTTAATGCTTATAGCAGGACGGGAAATTGTAAAATGCACACACTTATCAAGAGAACATCCCTGGTCATCACTACCTCCTCTGATCTGGTGGACTCACTGAACACAAATGCTTCGTTTGGAAATTATGTCTGAGTTTTGTTGTGTGGCCCTGGCTATCTGTACATTTAAAAAACAAGAAAATTGTGCCGTCTTGTTTGCTTAATGTAAGGAATTTGAAATGATTTATACTTTTACTTGTGATACTTAAGTATATTTAAAACCAAATACTTTTAGACTTTTACTCAAGAGTATTTTACTGGGTCACTTTCACTTTTACTTGAGTCATTTTCTATTAAGGTATCTTTACTTTTACTTAAGTATGACAATTGAGTACTTTTTCCACCACCTCTTTAATCATCCACCAACACAGTGGATACATACCACCATTAGGTTGGTTTTCCACTATGGGCTGTTCGACTTGCTGCATCCACGACACCACTGCACCAGTAGACTATATTATATAAGGATGGCTGCTTGTGACTGAGATAAAGCAGCCTTTCATGGAGCTGAGTGAAGAGGAAGAGTGGAAAAATTTGCCCTCATTAATAAGTAATTTTTATTGAACCATTAAAACCATATGTGCAAAGAATCCTGGGGGCTTTGATGTTTTGCAGGGCTTTTAAATAATTAATTGCCGGATTCATATGCATTTCCTCAAAACGTCTGACCCTTTACTAAAACTGATGCTCTTATTAAAGTGCTTGCACTTCAAATGGGAAAGAAAAAGGTAAATTCTTGCAGACATTTATGGAATATTCTTAGTAAACTGGGCTACGGTTTCTCACGTATTGTTCTACCATCTAAAGTATATTCCTCTACATTTTCTGTTGTCATTCACACACTCTGGGTTGGACAGAAGCAATATTTGACCACCTTTCCGGAATAAAGTTTTTTTAAATAAGTGAATTATTACTTATGACTGACACGAAGTAATAACGGCCATTTACATTACAAACACCTGAGCTTTATTTGTAAAATATCCCCTGTACTATCAAACAACATACAGTGGGGTCTGAAATGATTGACACTGTTGATAAAGATGAGAAACAGTTACTGTATAAAATACATCATTCAAATACCGAGCTTTATTGTATGCTAAAAGAAATTGGGAAATTATATTATTTTATACTAATACAATTGTTCAGAGAGATTTTTTTAAATAGTAAAAATAATTCTCAAAAAGGTATGAATCAAAATTATTGACACCCCTGTTTTCAATACTTTTCAATACCTCACTATGTGAGGATAACGGCATTGAGCCTTTTTCTAAAATGTTTTATTAGTTGGAGAACACATTGGGAGGGATCTTAGACCATTCCTCCATACAGAATCCTGACAGATTCTTGATATCCTTCGTCTGTGCTCATGGACGGCAGTTTTCAATTCAAACCATAGGTTTTCAATGGGTTTCAAGTCTGGAGACTGAGATGGCCATTGTAAAATGTTGATTTTGTGGCCAATAAACCATTTCTTTGTGGATTTTGATGTGTGCTTGTGGTTGTTGTCTTCTTGAAAGATCCACTTGTGGCTATGTTTCAGGCTCCTGGCAACCAGGTTTTTGGCTAAAATATCCTAGTACTGGGTAAAGTTCATTATGCCGTTGACCTTAACAACGACTCCAGGGCAAGTAGAAGCAAAATAGCGCCATAACATCAAAGATCCACCACCCTATTTTACAGTAGGTACAGTATGGGGTGATTTTCTGCTACTCAAGTCTCATTTTGAACCCAAACCCTGGTGTGCATGGCCAATGAGCTCTATTTTCATTTCATCCAACAAATGTAAACGCCTGGAGGGTGCTAAACAGCATTGATACTTGGATTGGAAACAGAGCTTTGGCCATGCACATCAGTGGTGGGTTTGGCGTCGAAATGAGAATGCATGAGCAGAAAAGAACCCCAAACCTACTGTAAAATATGGTGGTGAATCTTTGATGAACCTGGTTACCTCTGCCAGGAGGGTGAAAATTGGCCGCAAGTGGATCTTCAAGCAAGACTACAACCCCAAGCACACATTAAATATCCCCTAATAAATGGTTTATTGGCCACAAAATACACATTTTGCAATGACCATCTCAGTCTCAACACTTGAAACGGATTGAAAGCCTGTGGTTTGAATTGAAGAGGGCAGTCCATAAGTACAGACAAAGGATATCAATGATCTGGAAGGATTCTGTATGGAGGAACGGTCTCAGATCCCTCACAATGTGTCCTCCAACTCATAAAGCATTTTATAAAAATGACGTTATCCTCGCCATGGTAGGTATTGAAAGGTATTAAAAACAGGGGTGTCAATCATTCTGACCCCTAACTTTTTGAGAAAAATAAATATGACTTATTAAACAAAATCTCTTTATCTGAGCAATTGTTTTAGTATATATAATACAATTTCCCCCCAAAATGTGCATACAATATAGCTCAGTATTTTTTTTATTTTTTTTATACAGAAATCTTGGCTCATTTATCAGGGTGTCAATAATACCCCACTGTATATAATTGGAGCAGAATGAACTAAAATCGAATGGTAAATAGATACATGTGATTGTGATGGAGAACAGGAGCCCTGAACAATGCGCAGGGAATCTGGATAAATAGTGTCACCTCCAACAGAGAGGTTTGTTTCTTCTTATTGTGGGCCATGAATAAGGAGAAGAGGACCTTGGTTAAGAAGATTATACCCCGACCCCACCCGTACGTTTAATCAACATGCCCTTTCAGCTCTGCCAACAATACAAAACATGTCTAAAACGTCCCCCTCTCGCTCCCATGGCATACCTCTCTTATGTTGTAACAGACTGGGCTACAACTTAACCACAAGTAATTAAGGCAGATATTTTGCTTTGTATGGTTTGGTTGGATTTGTGCCGTCGTACCAGACAGTTGTATGGAATTGAATATCAGAAGAATGTTGATGTCCAATTCAAAAGTATCACTATCATTCTGCCATACTCTATGCTCATCTTCCTATTTGAGACTTCATTAACAAAAAGCATTAACTTAAATCATTTTATAAAATAGCTAATACGTTTTCCATTCATTTAAACTTATCAATATTCCCACAAGGACCCAAGGAGCTTTCTTTTTTCACCCTGTGCTTCTTTCATCCACAGTTAAATATGTAAATAAAATGTCTAAAGTCATTCTTCAAAAGGGAACAAAAGGAAAAAGGGAGCTGAGGGAAAAGACAGCCAGAAAATTCCTCCAATTCTCCATAACATTAGCCAGAGGGGGGCCAGCTTCTAGCCAGAGCCTAGCAGCAGGGGAGCCAGCTCCATAGAATCACACATCTTAAATCCCACACACAAAAAAATAAAATATCTTTTCAGCTCCAGCCATCAAAGGGCCCCTTTCACTTTATTAGTTACAGAATTATCTCACAGTTGCTGATTTCTCAGAGATGGAACCGCAATGCACTGCTTGCTTTATAGAGTTGTTGTGGTTGGAAAGATTGAGATAAAGTTGATTGTGTGTGCATGTGTGCGCGCGTGCGTGCATACTGGGGTGGGGGTGAATCTATGAAAAGGAGAAGGGGGAGGTAGACAGAAAAAAATACAGAAATCACACAGTAGTAGCTAGATAAAGATGATATAGATTGAACACTGATTCCTCCCCTTTGCTTCACATTTTCAAAGACATATCATCATGACCAGCAAAATAATCATGAGAAGAAAGAAGAGAGCAAGAACAAATATGCCTGAATTACAATAAACCAGTAGACTGTGTATTCTTATTAGGCAAGGTGACAATGTTATCTTGTATGTTTCATTAAACAAGCCCAGATGGATAATAAGAGTGGATGTCTGCTTTAAAAATATGTCCTAAACCCAGATGTTCAGTAAATGGAGATCACAATTGCTTTGGCCCTGTGAATGCAATGCAATGCTATCTCTCCACATTAAAGTTGTCATCTTTTTAGACTATTAAGTATAAGTATAAGTCCTTCTGAATGGGAGCAACTGATCAGGCATGTCGGCTGTTGTCCTTGAAGGAGTTATTGTGACTGAGGAGGTATGAAATAAAAAGTATTATAGATTCACATGTGTTAAGAAAAGGAGGACGTGTCCAGATCTGAGACACAGGCAAATGTAGTAACCGTAGTTAGACAAGTAGAAACAGCTAACCTGCAGGTGACACATAAGAAAGAGGGTATTATGTGTCCATAATGAAATGTATTCATAACCTGTATTTATGTTCCTGCTCCGTCCAGACATTGCGCACCAACAGCTGAAATGCCACCAGTGAGATATGCAGTGCTAAACCATTTAGGCACGCTGGTGCCATGTTTCTCATCTTGCCCGAACACATTTTTTTAAAGCACTATTTACTTGTGATCTGGATTTCACCCTAGGTGGAAACCATGGGCAGACGAGGGTATAAATCTCCCAACTAAAGACTTTCACAAGGTAATGTGAGTTGAGCTATGAGGGATCTGGTGTCACAGACACTCTGGAGGGGCCCTCCATATCCTTCTCTCTCTGTCATGCCAGCCTGCTACAGAGGCCCTCGCCTCAACCATGGATCCATGCTGCTAGACTACATGTGGTTCACTTTGAGGTCCATATCACCGCAGTAGTAACCACTCTCCCAAACTAGCAGTACTGTCATAGTAGAATAGTCATAATCAGCGAGAGAGACTAAGGAAATCTAAAATGTCTTCAAGGGCATATCCAACAGACATGGTTTCTCTATCATGTACAGTTACATGCCATAGGGGATTGCATGTAGTGATTGTAGTGGGTGTGAGAACAGGTGCTGAGATAATGCTAAGCTAATACTGTTCCATCCAGGCTCATAATAGCCCCCCCCCCTTTATTACCACAGACAGAGATCAGTAGCCTACATTGACTTCATAATCAGTTAATTAAAAAAAGAGACATCGAAACTGAACTGAACCCAACGAAATCTCTTCGGATATAAGTTTAACGGGAGACATCATTAAAGCCTCACCAGACAGACTCTTCCCATCACTGCCTGTCTGAAACTAAAACAGACAAAGAGACAAATAACAGCCACCCTTATGCTATCATTGGCACTATGACACTACTAGAAGATGACTGCTGGGGTTAGGCCTGAACTGTGGTATGCACTGACAGCACCTAGTGGTAACCCAGGCCTATCCTCAGTGACAAGATCAGATGCAGATCAAATCAAATGTATTTATAAAGCCCTTCGTACATCAGCTGATATCTCAAAGTGCTGTACAGAAACCCAGCCTAAAACCCCAAACAGCAAGCAATGCAGGTGTTGAAGCACCTTGATGATGAATCAACTCCAACAAGACTGAAATGGCTTTGTATCAGTGTTTCTCCTTCAGGCGCTTTCCTTTCGTCAAAATCCACCCATTTACAATTGAGAACTAAGATGTTCTCACAGGTCATTATAGAATGGTTATAACCGATTTTCAGACATCCTCTTTTATTGAAATAATAAACAGTATCATTTTGTGAAATAAATGTGCAAACAATCAGTTTTGTTATGATAGGATTTTCTAACGGAAAGAAGACTGATTTAAAATCAATCATGATGTAAAAGCTCTAGGCCTATATATGGGGCAGCAGGTAGCCTAGTGGTTAGAGAGTTGGACTGGTAAACAAATGGTTGCAAGATTGAATCCATGAGCTGGTAAAAATCTGCCGTGCTGCCCCTGAACAAGGCAGTTAACCCACTGTTCCTAGGCTGTCATTGAAAATAAGAATGTGTTCTTAACTGACTTCCCTAGTTAAATAAAGGTAGGAAAATGATGTTGATTAGAAACACGGGAGAAAAGCTTGAAACATGCTAGCATTTGTGTAAAGAAAAATAACTACAGGTCCAACTGTGTGATAATGGGTTTGAAAGTATCTTATAAAATGTTTTATGGTGGATTGTGAAAAGTGTCTGGTAAAATGTATAAGAGCTGGAAATGAAGTGTTGTAAATGACTGAATAGTAAATTGTGAAAAGGTTCCTACTTGGTTAGGAGGGAACAGGTGTGTTCTATGGAAGGTTGTAAGCAGCTTTTTGACTAGATTGGTCAGGTGGAAATATTAGTGCACTTTGTGTGTCTGTCTCTTTTAAATGGACATACATGTGAAGACATTAAAGGCAGCAAAGATCCCTGAGGACTAATGTGAATATTTACATGTATGCCTGAAGGTGGCTACATGGAGAAATTATAAATAGATGTCTGAGTCACTAAAAGCCTACTTAATGCTAAACATGGAGTTCATTCTAAGTACCTCCTGAGCATAAGTCCCTTGTATACTGAATATGGATTTTACTGTAGTTCAAATTCCACACAAAACAATGTAACCTCCTGAAACAATTATGAATGGGCTATTCGGTGATGAAATGGGGATCTCCATAGCCTACATCAGGTCACAGCCTATAATTATGTTGGAAATAGAAGGAAAACATTATTCACATTGTATAGGCTAGTGGTTGCTTTAGTGGTTTTTAACTTGTTGCTTTTTGTCAACACGTTAACGCACTATCCGACTCACAAAAGAGTTAAGGGGAATTGAGAGAGAAAAACTCTTCTCAGCCTCATTCTATTTTCCCACAATGCACGGACCGTGAAAATTGTCATTTGTGGCAAAGAAAAGAACACATCTATCTCGAGTGGAAAGATACAGAAAGCCAGTTGGTTTGTCTTTGGGTATGTTTTGTGTCTGCATATACCTGCGCTGGAACGTGTTAAATTCTGACACTTTTCTATCTAAAATTTTAGTCGGAAATGGGGCAAATGGCCAATGAGTAGTTTGCTGCGAACAAGCTCTAAAATGCTGTGATGGTTGGTCTACTCTACAGGCTGTTCCGCACCATTTGAAAAAAATCACCGTGTCAGTTTCATCTTTCTTATGCAAAGTAGCTGTCTTTGAAGGCGGATCTTTTGGCAGGTTAGCCCAGGACAGTTGCAACGACAAGCTCAAACGAGAAATGCCACCAACCAGCCCAAACTGAATAGGTCTGTCTCTGGAGTGGTTAGTTAGGAATAGACCTCAACTCTGTTTTAGTTAATTAGGTTACTACACCGTTTGCGTGGATTTATCGTACGCACTTAGGCTACTCAAACGCGGTGCAAGAGGAAGAGCAATTTAGTTGAGTTGGTAAATTACAGACTGGTTCCATTCGCGCTGCAGGACCTCATTTTAATGTCTATGTGCAGGACAGAGACAGGAGGATTCCGACCTGACGTTGTTGAAACCGATGAGTACTGTCCCTTAACGCACTTTTAGAAGCTCTGGAACGTTTGTTTGGATCGGAACACTTTTATCCAATTAGAAAAAGAACCAAGGCAGACAAAAAAAATTGTGCAACGGACTAGGCACAACTACAGTAAATGCATTTAATCTCTTAACATGTTGGATTTTTCTGGAACAAATTGATACACTTCAAAGCATGGACATTATGGTAAGCGACCATTATTTTAAAAGAAAACGATGTACACTTTTTTGTAATTGTCTTTGGAGTTAAATTGTAATCAAAGGAATTAGACGTACACGTAAAAAGGGGAAACAATGGTCTTTTCATAGACAATTGTGAGTTTTCATCCACAGTTTGGCACATTCATAAAAAAATAAGCTACACAAAGCTTTTTAGTAGGCCTTTCCTGTATAGACGCAACTTCTGATTTATCGTAAGTGACATTTTATCTTACATTTTTTGCCACTAAAAGGTTCAAAGAGGAGAGACTATGCATTCCACTGCTAAACTGAGCCTTATCAATGTGCTACTGGTCTGTCTGAGTGGTGGCTGCTCAGCCATTAGCTCCATAGACCCAGACCGGCCGGGTGAAGGGAGATGTCAACAGATTGTCATCCCCCTATGTAAGGACATTGGCTACAACATGACAAGGATGCCCAATCTGATGGGCCACGAGGACCAGAATGAGGCAGCTATCAAGCTACATGAGTTTGCCCCTCTCATAGGGTTTGGATGCCACACTCACCTCAAGTTTTTTCTCTGTTCGCTGTATGCACCTATGTGCACGGAGCAGGTATCCACCCCAATCCCTGCCTGCAGAGTGATGTGTGAGCAGGCCAGGCAAAAGTGCTCCCCTATCATGGAGCAGTTCAACTTCCGCTGGCCTGACTCCCTGGACTGCTCCAGACTACCTACTAAAAATGACCCCAACAACCTCTGCATGGAGGCCCCCAACAACGGCTCAGACGAGCCCCCCAAAGGCTCCCACACCCAGCGTCCTGACTTCAGGCTTCAGCGGCCCATGAAGGAGACGGAGAGCAAGGAGACCTGCACGAACCCAGGCAAGTTCCACTATGTGCAGAAGAGTGAGTCCTGCGCCCCCAAGTGCTACCCCAAAGTGGATGTGTACTGGAGTCAGGGAGATAAGCAGTTCTCTCTGGTGTGGATGGCTATCTGGTCCATCCTCTGCTTCATCTCCAGCTCATTCACTGTCCTCACCTTCCTCATCGACCCCCAGCGATTTAAATACCCCGAGAGGCCTATCATCTTCCTCTCCATGTCCTACTGTGTCTACTCTGTGGGCTACCTGGTCCGTCTGTTTGTGGGAGCAGACAGTATCGCCTGTGACCGGGACAGTGGGGTCCAGTACATCATCCAGGAGGGACTGGAAAGCACGGGCTGCACCATCGTCTTCCTCATCCTCTACTACTTCGGCATGGCCAGCTCCCTCTGGTGGGTCATCCTCACACTCACCTGGTTCCTGGCTGCAGGGAAGAAGTGGGGCCACGAGGCCATCGAGGCCAACAGCAGCTATTTCCACCTGGCGGCCTGGGCCATCCCAGCCATCAAGACCATCATGATCCTGGTGATGAGGAAGGTTGCCGGGGACGAGCTGACGGGAGTGTGCTACGTGGGCAGCATGGACGTGAAAGCTCTCACAGGCTTCGTGCTCATCCCACTCTCCTGCTACCTCATCATCGGCACCTCGTTCCTGCTGTCGGGCTTCGTGGCCCTGTTCCACATCCGCAAGATCATGAAGACGGAGGGGGAGAACACGGATAAACTGGAGAAGCTGATGGTACGGATCGGAGTGTTCTCCGTCCTCTACACTGTGCCTGCAACCTGCGTTATCGCCTGCTACTTCTACGAGAGGCTCAACATGGACTACTGGAGGAGCCTGGCCGTGGAGCAGAGGTGTGTTGACAGCAGCAGGAACAATGCAGAGTCTGAAGAGTGTGGTATGAAGAGCTCCATCCCGGCCGTGGAGATCTTCATGGTTAAGATCTTCATGCTGTTAGTGGTGGGCATCACGAGTGGCATGTGGATCTGGACCTCAAAAACACTGCAGTCATGGCAGAATGTGTTTAGCAGGAAGCTGAAGAAGAGGACTAGGAGGAAGGCTGCCAGTGTATTTACAAGCAGTGGGCCTTACATCAAGCCTCACCCAGCACTGAAAGCGCACAACACAAAGTATGAGCCTACCAGGCCCCCTCCTACATGCGTATGAGCTGGCGCTCTCACAGACAGTCTGCGAAACCAAAATCCTTCTAAAGCCCTTACCTAAAACAGACTTTTTTTGTTCATATTTATTTTAAGTATTTTTTTGTTATCTTGATCCATCTCAAGCTACAAGGACAGCCTTTGTTTCAAATATCTGCTACTCCTGGAACCACTTATCCATTTAAGAACATGATAGAGGAAAAAAAACTTTTTGTTTCCAAGACAAAGAAATTGGAATAAACCATTTGGATGTGCAATAGATGTTTTCCTTAGTGGCAAAAAAAAGACAGTACTGTAGAAACAGATGAAAGACAATGAAAAGACTCTGACAAAAGGGAGTGAATGGTCTGGGAGATGGAGACCCTTTAGTGTTGCGTTGTGTGGCTTTTTAATGGAAATCAAGGCAGTGTCACATGTTTGGACTGAAGTGAGAAAGCAGCTGTTGAAAGGGGCTCAGGATTGCATGGACTGCCTAATGTGACGCAAAATCACGCCACAAATAAATCAACAAGCGCTGGACATCGCAAAAGACAGACAGTTTTCCTGTTGTTGAATCTTTGCTGTTTTCTAGCACAAGGGAGCATTTGTATATATTTCTTGAAGTTCATATTTTATTAAAAAAATAAAACATTCCAGTTTTAAATGTCCAAAACTGGAACTGTATATTATAACTGTGTGGGTTTTATATGTCATGTGAATGAGTTCACAATGGGTTTTTACAAAAAGCACATTTCTCAATGACATTATTACATTGGACATTTGAAGATAGTCATTACATTTACATTTAAGTCATTTAGCAGACGCTCTTATCCAGAGCGACTTACAAGTCATCACTAACCATTGATGTGAAAGTATGGAATATTTCAATCATCCACTGTTGTGTGTGTGTGAGAGAGAGCGCGTGTAGCAGTGCACACACTTGACTTACGGTATCTCTCTTTTGAGAGGCTTATGCTTTTAATTACATAGACAAATTGGTGTTTGATGTTAGCCTTGTGAATACTCTGACTTCTGTTAATACCTGATAGAATGGAGTGCGCTCTCAATGAAGTACATACAGGATGAAGAAACAATGGCATCTGTACACGTCTGTTTTAATTGTTGAAAAGGAAAGCATCATGGGTAATCCAGAGCCCGCTCCCTCCATAGCGCATTTATTAGAGAGGACTAACAGAAAAAAGTTTGATGACATCAAAGAGATTATGAACAAAGCACTCTTATATTATTGTAGAGTCAACCATTTTTAAAGCAAGGCTTTCATATTCCATTCCTATTCAAATGTTCCTGTTCACGCCCATGTTTCATACATAAGCTATAAGGAAACAAAGGCTTTTAAGTTTGTTTTGTTTTTGGTTCACAGTTTTTCAGTTTGTTTGTAACATGTGAAATCAGACAATATTTATCTAGAGCCTTCGATTTAGACTAGATTTAAAAAAGTGCCTGATTTCATGTTAGAAATAAATGGAAAAACTGTGAACCAAAAACAAAACAAACTTAATATGCAAATAAGGGTCTGGTATGATCATCTCACAAATAACCTCTCACTCAAAGAACTCACTCAAGTCAGGCTTTGATTATGTTTCTGAGATAATCCGTCCACTGCTTTTAATGTTTTTTCCCAAATTACAGTTCTGCTCTGACTTCTTTAGGCCTATAGATGAACGTCTATGCAGTTAAGTTCAGATAACACAGATAATGATTTTGTTTTTGTGCTTTTTTGTCAGGTCACTGATTCAGTCACGTGTGTTTTAGGGATGGGGATTATGCAATAATCCTACAGTCATTCAGGACAGGATTAGGCAGTTTGAAGGGTCTGGCTTTGAGAAGAGGATAACTGCAAACAGTATCTGTCATCTACCCTCCTCTTATCACCCAGGCATAGTGATATTTCTAAAGACACATCTACCCTCCTCTTATCACCCAGGCATAGTGATATTTCTAAAGACACATCTACCCTCCTCTTATCACCCAGGCATAGTGATATTTCTAAAGACACATCTACCCTCCTCTTATCACCCAGGCATAGTGATATTTCTAAAGACACATCTGGCCTGGATTTCAGGCTATCGTTTTGACTGAGACTAGTTTTCAATAGCATGGTAGGCTATTGACAAACTAATATATCTGTTAGCGTACTAATTTGGGTGGGGGTTAAATGCTCTCACACTGTGATCAATTATGTAAACAGGCTGTCATTGTAAATAGGAGTTTGTTCTTAAATGACTTGCCTGGTTAAATAAAGGTTAAGTAAAATTCAGGCCACATGCCCTTCAAACTACAAGTCCATTTTGGAGCGGAAACCACACTAATATGAGCTCAGCTACCCTCTGGGTTTTGTCTTTAGGATTTAGAGAGGTTACAGCACAAGACCAAGTGTGTAAAATGTCATTCTAATGTGAGGGTACTTTTTAGCCTATTAGACTTGAATACTCAACTACCAGCACTGAATTGCCCATTTTCATTAGGTCATACCATAAGAGACCATTTCAGAAAACACCAAAAAACAAGGATCATTCTGCGCCTTCATTTTAACTTTAAGGTTTTGTGGCTTTTAATATGCATGAGAAGATCTCCCAGACCCAGGTATAATAATGTTGCAGGTTGAGTGTAAATATGTGCTCTCCCCTGAGGGCATTCAAGTTCCAGCATCAGCCCAACCCGTTTTAACAGTGAAAAGCACATGACTCATTGGCTGAATCAAATTCAAGCAGTTGATACTCCGTGTTGTGAAAAAGGTGAGTGTTTTCGAGGGCTTCAACAGAGGCCACCTGGATAACAGCCCCCAAGGTGTCTGGGAAAGCTGTAAATATGACAGTTACCAACCTCTTCCTCTGGAGCGTATGCTTCTAAGTTACTTCAGTGTTTCCCTTTGAAAAGAAAATAGTATGTGAGCAAGGGCACAGTAGTGTCAGCCCAAAATGTTTTGGAATAAACTACACATGCTTCTGAATTTCTCTCCGGTAGAGTTCTTGTTTTCATGACACTGTATCACAGATGATTAGACCTGTTATTCCTCATTGCTGGCATTGTTTTCCCCAGTGCAAAGGCTTTATAGGTCTGGAGCTATGATTGAATCAACCAAGTGGCTCATTAGATAGTGTGTGTGTCACATGGCCTCTCTCATAGCCCAGTTGTTGTCCCTAGTGATGGTGTGGTAGACAACATGTTTTGTTTGTCCCAGTGGGGAATCTGGCAGCCGGCATGTAACTGGGGATAAGGGTCTTCAGATCACCATATCTCAAAGAATGACCATGGCCCCAATCTGAAAGGCCTCACTCATCCCCCATAGCCCCTATCACACTCACTCTCTCATTCCCTCCCCCTTCGCTTCCTCGCAACTTTTCCTCTCAACAACTCTCCTGTTAATATGACACTCACATACTGTAGTTCTCTACAGCAGCAGTCTGTTGGGGGAAGTGTACAGTGTTTGACATAAGAGACCAGAGCTTCTGCTTGTGATCAGCTTACCCACTGGGCACAAACTGTCTGAATCAACTTTGTTTCAACGTCATTTGTAAATGAATTGTGACTTTAAACCTGCGTGGAAAATACATTTGATTTGAAAAAGTAATCAATGTTGTTTTGAGGTTGAATTTTAAACCACAGGATTATGTCATCATGGTAACCAAATTTCAACATAGACAAACCTTGTATAAAATATGTTGAATTTGTACCTTTAAAACAACATCAAATCTTCAACATTATTACGTTTACATGTACATTATAGTCCTTTAGCGACTTACAATGAGTACATTCATCTTAAGAGACAACACATCACAATCACATCAAGTATGTTATGATCCAAAATGCAACATCATATGATCCAAAATGCAACATCATATGATCCAAAATGCAACATCATATGATCCAAAATGCATCATACTGGCTGTATTTCTGTATTTGAAAGTCATATGTCTGGAAAAGTTGATTGCTGATATTCAAAACATTTTGGGACTATGTCAACAATGGACTAATGAAACAAATACCAAAAGACTGCTTTTGGGTAGTTTTCCTTTAAAAATACTCTTCAAAGAGCACCTCTGGAAAATTGCTTTATCTACCCTTTGGTCTCCCATCCAGGGTTTTAATCAAGCCAAGCACTGCATAGCTATGATATTTGTCACTGACTATTAACAATGTGCTATCATGAGAATGATTGTTGAGAGATCGCCACTTACAGTTGAAGTCGGAAGTTTACATACACCATAGCCAAATACAAATCCTAGTAACAATTCCCCATCTTAGGTTCGTTAGGATCACCACTTTATTTTAAGAATGTGAAATGTCAGAATAATAGTAGAGAGAATGATTTATTTCAGCTTTTATTTCTTTCATCACATTCCCAGTGGGTCAGAAGTTTACATACACTCAATTAGTATTTGGTAGCGGTGCCTTTAAATGGTTTAACTTGGGTCAAACGTTTCGGGTAGCCTTCCACAAGCTTCCCACAATAAGTTGGGTGAATTTTGGCCCATTCCTCCTGACAGAGCTGGGGTAACTGAGTCAGGTTCGTAGGCCTCCTTGCTTGCACACATTTTTTCAGTTCTGCCCATAAATTTTCTATAGGATTGAGTTCAGGGCTTTGTGATGGCCACTCAAATACCTTGACTTTGTTGCCCTTAAGCCATTTTGCCACAACTTTGGAAGTATGCTTGAGGTCATTGTTCATTTGGAAGACCCATTTACGACCAAGCTTTAATTTCCCGACTGATGTCTTGAGATGTTGCGTCAATATATCCACGTAATTTTCTCTTCATGATGCAATCTATTTTGTGAAGTACACCAGTCCCTCCTGCAGCAAAGCACCCCCACAACATGATGCTGCCACCCCCGTGCTTCACAGTTGGGATGGTGTTCTTCGGCTTGCAAGCCTCCCCTTTTTCCTCCAAACATAACAATGGTCATTATGGCCAAACAGTTCTATTTTTGTTTCATCAGACCAGAGAACATTTCTCCAAAAAGTTTGTCCCCATGTGCAGTTGCAAACCGTAGTCAGACTTTTTTATGGAGGTTTTGGAGCAGTGGCTTCTTCCTTGCTGAGCGGCTTTTCAGGTTATGTCGATATAAGACTTGTTTTACTGTGGATATAGATACTTTTGTACATGCTTCCTCCAGCATCTTCACAAGGTTCTTTGCTGTTGTTCTGGATTTGATTTGCACTTTCACACCAACGTACGTTCAACTCTGGGAGAGTCTTTTCTGAGGTCTTGGCTGATTTCTTTTGATTTTCCCGTGATGTCAAGTGAAGAGGCACTGAGTTTGAAGGTAGGCCTTGAAATTCATCCACAGGTACACCTCCAAATGACTCAAATGATGCCAATTAGCCTATCAGAATCTTCTAAAGCCATGACATCATTTTCTGGAATTTTCCAAGCTGTTTAAAGGCACAGTCAACTTAGTGTATGTAAACTTCTGACCCACTGGAATTGTAATACAGTGAATTATAAGTGAAATAATCTGTCTGTAAACAATTATTGGAAAAATTACTTGTGTCATGCACAAAGTAGATGTCCTAACTGACTTGCCAAAACTATAGTTTGTCAACAAGAAACTCGTGGAGTGGTTGAAAAACAAGTTTATATGACTCCAACTTCCGACTTCAACTGTAACTAAATACTGTTGCTATTGCAGTCATTCCAAAGGGTAGGTTTAACAGAGCAAATAAAATATGATCATACTTTAGTCAGTCATCAACAGCTATAGTTTCAATTCAACAAAAATAAACAATAAAATAGGCCTAGGGTTTGTTTTCAAATGTAATGATATTTAGATATATTGAATTGTGTTTGATTTCCATTGCAAGCAAATATCAACATTTGAAGAACATCTTCTGCTTGGATAGTTCCATCTGTGCCACTGACTTAGTCTAGCTTTATTTCCAATGTATTTACAAATTAATAATGTATATGTTTGATTCATGTCTCCATCTCCACAAAGATCAAAGTTAAAGAATATGACTAAATCAAATCAAATCCATGTAAAGTTTGATTTGATTTAGTCCTGTTCTTTAACTTAGATTTTTAGTTGAGATGGAGATGTGAATTCGACATATCAATAATACATTTGTTGACAAAATGGAGTTAAAGCCAGACTAAGTCAGTGGCACAGATGGAACTATATAAACTGAGGTAAATCTCCTTCGAATGTTGATTTTTGGTTGAGTTGAAAACCAAACACAATTCAATATCACTTTTAAATAACTTGTCCGCAAATTAATAGGCTAACAAATGATGTTGGATTCAAGTATTCAACTCAGCCAAAAATAAAAGTTAAAGAATGGGATTAAACCAGTGGCTCAGATGGAACTATCCTAGCAGTAGATCCAGATCCTATATTTGTTTATATTTGGTTGGTTGTCAACAAACTAATGCAACATTCAACCTTTAAGTGAGTAACAAATCCATGGCCACATTCTGAGGTTACAGTAACTATAAATGTATTCTTATGTAATCATAAAGCATGCATGTTCAAGATAGCGTGCATAGGTCGTCGCAGGTATGTGGAGATCTTCACAATTGCTGTTATAATCCCAAATTTACATTTATTGTCATGAGTCGTGTTCTGGAGGCAGACCTGAGCATATTCCATTTAGATAGGTTAGCTGCAAAGTCATAATTGACTCTATATATAAAAATGAATGAAAACAGCATTTTTCATTTAAGGTTGGGATTAGGCATTAGGGTTAGCCGTGTGGTTAAGGGTAGGGTTAGGTTAGGTTTAAAAACATATTTTATGATTTTGTGGCTGTGTCAGCTATTGACCACAGCTGCCTATAGAACAAGAATCATGACGAAAAACGCTAACCTGCGTTATAATTTGCGCAGAATCTTGAGCGGCATTGATCACTTGCATAATGTACATTTAATTTACATTTCGCTGCAATCTGGGTCATTTGCTTCTGCTATTGGATGAAGTACAGTGATACATTGTTTTTCCATTTGAACTTTCCTGTTTGTTGTAAAAGGTTGAAAGCACAGCAATAGACATTTGGGTGACAACTAAAACAAAATGAAGACATTGTTTTTTCATTGTAATTTGGTTTTGCTTTTAGATGGTTGAAAGCATAGTGATAACACATTGGAAATTCAACAAACTTTTGGTTTTCTTTTTGAGTGGGTGAAAATACTGTAGGTTGTAATCTCATTGATCAACATCTCAACCAAATATTACTCAACTATTCACATTGAAATGATGTGGTGTGCCCAGTGGGTAGTTGAAAGTATCACATCTTTGATACTAACTTGATTTAATTGAAACTGACTGGTTTTCCACAAGTTGGGATGGCAGATGGTAGTATTTTCACACTGTGTAATTGAGATGATGTTAAGCCTATTTGTGTGGCTGGGTGCTGTAAACATAAAGTTAATGTGACAGAACAGGCCTTCTGGAAGCAAGTCTCTGACAGTCTCTGACTCAAATTCAGGGATGGGAAAACAAGCAGGGTAACGTCATCACTTCAGTTGATCCCTTAATCTTCGGGATCGGTGTCCCGTCCACGGTACAGTTGAGCTAACGTAGGCTAATGTGATTAGCATGAGGTTGTAAGTAACAAAAACAAATCCAAGGACATAGGCATATCTGATATTGACAGAAAGCTTAAATTCTTGTTAATCTAACTGCACTGTCCAATTTATAGTAGCTATTACAGTGAAATAATGCCATGCTATTGTTTGAGAAGAGCGCACAGTTTTGAAAATGGAAAGTTATTAATGAACAAATTAGGCACATTTGTGCAGTCTTGATACAACATTTTGAACAGAAATGCAATGGTTCATTAGCTCAGTCTAAAACGTTGCACATACAAACTCTAAATTGCAGCTGGGCTGGAATTATACATTACGGCCTTTCTCTGGCATTTCAAAGATGATGGTACAAAAAAATACAAAAGCAAAGTTGTTTTTGATTTGTATTATCTTTTACCAGATCTATTGTGTTATATTCTCTTTCCTTCCTTTCACATTTCCACAAACGTCAAAGTGTTTCCTTTCAAGGGCCTGAGCTACAGGCAGTTAGATTTGGGTATGTCATTTTAGGCGAAAATTGAAAAAAACTCATACACCTATAAAAACGATTACCAAATTCCTATTCCCTTGCCCCAACGCTTATTGTGTAGCTTTCCTCCCATTATATATGAAGGTGTGGTGGAACCAGAATTCTGCCTCTCTACCTGTGCATTGGCTGCTGCTGCTAGCAGTCATAAAGTGCTCTGGCATGGTGACATAAATCAGGCTGTATGGTTGACTGGTTGACTGGCGGCCGAGACAGCTTTTATCAGGCTTTCTGAGGACGCCCCATGTCCTCATCCTCAGTTGCCCAAGCAGCACCTGTTTACCAGTCCAGGCCTGTCTGTTGGAAGTGCAGTACTCGGCTCTTCTCTCTTTCTCTGTCTTAGACAGAGCTACTATAAATTGGACAGTACACACACACACAAAGGAATGTATCTCTAGCTAGGGGGGAGCTCTCCCAGCATGAACTCTCCCAACATGTAAGCTCCAGATGCACTAAAACAAATGTAAAGATGTGTTTTATCTTTGAGGAGTGAACCCTGGCACTTCTTCCACTTACTTAACAACGTCAACAAATATACATAATTTGACACTTGTAGAGCTGACCTTCCATTGGCTTTGGAGGGAAAGAAAAGGAACAGTGTACAGAATAAAAGTGATCTTGTAAAATAAATAAAGGTCCAGACATGGCTAGAAGTAGGATAAGGATATTTTTGCACAATGTCCTATTATCATTTTTCACATCCATAGGAAACACTCACACACATACCTCTGTCTGCCTCTCCTACAGCCCAAATGCAATGTTCCCATGACTATTGAAGGTGAGGGTAATTACATAAGAATATGTCAATAATGTGAGCCTTCCCTGTAAGCTGGGTGAAGTCACCTTTTTAAAATGCATAATGATGTGCCATTCAAGCCCTCTCCTGATCAAACAAGTGTTTGATGGTAGCTTTGTTTAGAAAGCGGTCTGAATATGTTTATTTGCATGTTTAGGAGTGAATGAGGTAGAGATCAGGTAGACACCATTATCCCAGAAACCCTAGACCCACTCCAATTTGCATACCGCCCAAACAGATCCACAGATGATGCCATTTCTATTGCACTCCATACTGCTCTTTCCCACCTGGACAAAAGGAACACCTACCTGAGAATGCTGTTCATTGACTACAGCTCAGCGTTCAACACCATAGTACCCTCAAAGCTCATCACTAAGCTAAGGATCCTGGGACTAAACACCTCTCTCTGCAACTGGATCCTGGACTTCCTGACGGGGCGCCACCAGGTGGTGAGGGTAGATAGCAACACATCTGCCACGTTGATCCTCAACACTGGAGCCCCTCAGGGGTGCGTGCTCAGTCCCCTCCTGTACTCCCTGTTCACCCACGACTGCGTGGCCAGGCACAACTCCAACACCATCATTAAGTTTGCAGACAACACAACAGTGGTAGGCCTGATCACCGACATTGACGAGACAGCCTATAGGGAGGAGGTCAGAGACCTGGCCGGGTGATGCCAGAATAACAACCTATCCCTCATCGTAACCAAGATTAAGGAGATGATTGTGGACTACAGGAAAAGGAGGACCAAGCACGCTCCCATTCTCATCGACGGGGCTGTAGTGGAGCAGGTTGAGAGCTTCAAGTTCATTGGTCTCCACATTACCAACCAACTAGAATGGTCCAAGCACACCAAGACAGTCGCGAAGAGGGCACGACAAAGCCTATTCCCCCTCAGGAAGCTGAAAAGATTTGGCATGGGTCATCAGATCCTCAAAAGGTTCTATAGCTGCAACATCGAGAGCATCCAGACTGGTTGCCTCACTGCCTGGTATGGAAACTGCTAGGCCTCCGACAGCAAGGCATTACAGTGGGTAGTGCTTACGGCCCAGTACATCACCGGGGCTAAGCTGCCTGCCATCCAGGACCTCTACACCAGGCGGTGTCAGAGGAAGGCCCTAAAAATTGTCAAAGACCCCAGCCACCCCAGTCATATACTGTCCTCTGCATGGCAAGCGGTACCGGAGTGCCAAGTCTAGGACAAAAAGGCTTCTCAACAGTTTTTACCCCCAAGCCATAAGACTCCTGAACAGGTAATCAAATGGCTACCCGGACTATTTGCATTGTGGCCTACGCCTGTTGTATTCGGAGCACGTGACAAATAAACTTTGATTTGATTTGATTAGTGTTACCTGAGATGGACCTCTGTTGACAGCCTAGTCCCATAGACTAGACGTAACATAGTAAATGTAAATATGGAACACTCCAATTAAGGGAAAGTGAAAGGGGATACAAATGAGTATAATATGTTATGTTTGGTATGGTTCCATAAGACAGATGGATACTTAACCCTAACCATTTAACCTTACTCCTAAACTTAACCCCAACCTTAACCCCTAAACCTAGCCTAGCTAAATTCATAACATATTGTAAGTTTTGCAAATTCATAACATATAATACGGATTGTAATTCGTAACATATTATACGAAATGGGTACTGAAGATCCACAAAAGAATACGTAATATATCATACTAAATGGAGCATCTCGGATTTACGTACAGAATAATATGACATTTTTTGAGGCCAGGCTGCTGTTGAAAGCAGCCCCTGCAAAGTGCAAACAGACAGTCCTTCAGGGGTTTATTAGCAGTAACCTTCAACAAGGGATGAAAATAACATCATTCGGGGAAAGAGAACCCTTGTTACAAATTGATTTGTTTTCAGGTTTTTTTGTTTGGTTTGTTATTAACAGAAGGGGCATGGACCTGAGCAAGAGCAAACAACAGCAGAAAAAGTGACATCACATTTGTGAACAAGTACAACAGAAAATGATCACTCTACTCTAACACACAGTGACCTTTTTCATGCCTTCATATATTTTCCCTCTTGTTTTCATAGCGTTATTCTGCAACCTCTGCATCATTTTCAAATTCCATCATATTTGGATTCCTGTCATAACAGACATCAGAACAGGGACTTAACTGTCATATACTGTAATACACAGTGACCGAAGCATATCAACATCCACCAGCCTGAACGGGAAGATCAATCCACATTATTGGGCTAACAGGCCTTGGCATGGCCTCAGCATGGCACCACACATGTTTTATATGATGACAAAGGCACAGGGATATTAAACATTAAACTGAAATGTAGCGTCAAAAAATAAGGGAGAAGTATAACTAATACTTGTGGCACCCATAAGCTGAAACGGAGCTGAATCTACAAAGGCGGGTGAGTGGAGATTGTGCATGGGGGAAGGGGAGGAGGGGTGAATAGTCTGGTGTCAGCTGGAAGCAGCGTTTTCGCCATGGTGATTTAGCAGCGCCAGATTGTGACACTCTAATCTGCCACCTTCCTAATCTTCACAGCAAAGTGCTCAGATAATAAAACCCAGCAGAATTCCAGCACCCAGAACCCCATTGTTGCCCGGTGAAGGGGATGGGTTCCCTTTCTCTGAACGCATTCCCTCTCACACACACATACAGTTGAAGTCAAAAGTTTACACACACTTAGATTGGAGTCATTTAAATTAGTTTTTCAACCACTCCACAAATTTCTTGTTAACAAACTATAGTTTTGGCAAGTCGGTTAGGACATCTACTTTGGCAATGACACAAGTAATCTTTACAACAATTGTTTATAGACAGATTATTTCACTTATAATTCCCTGTATCACAATTCCAGCGGGTCAGAAGTTTACATACACTAACTTGACCAGAAAATTATGTCATGGCTTTAGAAGACTCTGATAGGCTAATTGATATAATTTGAGTCATTTGGAGGTGTACCTGTGGATGTATTTCAAGGCCTACCTTTAAACTCAGTGCCTCTTTCCTTGACATCATGGGAAAATCAAAAGAAATCAGCCAAGACCTCAGAAAAGGCTCTCCCAGAGTTGAACGTACTTTGCAAATCAAATCCAGAACAACAGCAAGCACCTTGTGAAGACGCTGGAGGAAGCAGGTACAAAAGTATCTATATCCACAGTAAAAGTCCTATATCGACATAACCTGAAAAGCCGCTCAGCAAGGAAGAAGCCACTGCTCCAAAACCTCCATAAAAAAGTCTGACTACGGTTTGCAACTGAACATGGAGATAAACTGCACATGGGGACTAAGTCAGTGCCTCTTTGCTTGACATCATGGGAAAATCCAAATAAACCAGCCAAGACCTCAGTAAAAAAAATTGTAGACCTCCACAAGTCTGGTTCATCCTTGGGAGCAATTTCCAAATGCCTGAAGGTACCACGTTCATCTGTACACACAATAGTATGCAGTAGTACATTTGTACTTCCGGCGCCGACAGAGATGGCCGCCTCGCTTCGCATTCCTAGGAAACTATGCAGTATTTTGTTTTTTTACGTGTTATTTCTTACATTGTTACCCCAGGTAATCTTAGGTTTTATTACATACAGTCTGGAGAAACTATTGGATATAAGTGCAACGTCAACTCACCAACATTATGACCAGGAATACGACTTTCCCGAAGCTGATCCCCTGTCTGGACTACCACCCAGGACAATGGATCGGATCCCAGCCGCCGACCCAAAACAACGGCGCCATAGAAGGGGCAGACGGAGCGGTCTTCTGGTCAGGCTCCGTAGACGGGCACATCGCGCACCGCTCCCGAGCATACTACTCGCCAATGTCCAGTCTCTTGACAACAAGGTAGACGGAATCCGAGCAAGGGCAGCATTCCAGAGAGACATTCGAGACTGTAATGTTCTTTGTTTCATGGAAACATGGCTCACTCGAGACACGCTATCTGAGTCGGTACAGCCACCTGGTTTCTTCACGCATCGAGCCGACAGAAACAAGCATCTCTCTGGTAAGAAGAAGGGCGGGTGTGTATGTCTTATGATTAACGAGACGTGGTGTGATCATAACAACATACAGGAACTCAAGTCCTTTTGTTCACCTGACTTAGAATTCCTCACAATCAAATGCCGACCGCATTATCTACCAAGAGAATTATCTTCGATCATAATCACAGTCGTGTATATTCCCAAGCAGGCGCATCGACGGCCCTGAAAGAACTTCATTGGACTCTATGTAAATTGGAAACCACATATCCTAAGGCTGCATTTATTGTAGCCGGGGATATTAACAAGGCTAATCTGAAAACAAGACTCCCCAAATTCTATCAGCATATCGATTGTGCTACCAGGGCTGGCAAAACCCTAGACCACTGTTATTCTAACTTCCGTGACGCATGTAAGGCCCTCCCCCACCCTCCCTTCGGAAAAGCTGACCCTGACTCCATTTTGTTGCTCCTTGCCTATAGACAGAAACTAAAACAGGAAGAACCCGCGCTCAGGTCTGTTCAATGCTGGTCCGACCAATCGAATTCCACGCTTCAAGATTGCTTCGATCACGTGGACTGGGATATGTTCCGCATTGCGGTGAACAACAACATTGACGAATACACTGATTCAGTGTGCGAGTTTATTAACAAGTGCATCAATGATGTTGTACCCACAGCGTCTATTAAAACATTCCCCAACCAGAAACCGTGGATTGATGACAGCATTCGCGCAAAACTGAACGGCGAACCACTGCTTTTAATCAGAGCAAGGTGACCGAAAACATGACCGAATACAAACAGTGTAGCTATTCCCTCCACAAGGCAATCAAACAAGCTAAGCGTTAGTACAGAGACAAAGTAGAGTTGCAATTCAACAGCTCAGACACGAGAGGTATGTGGCAGGGTCTACAGTCAATCACGGACTACAAAAGAAAAACCAGCCCCGTCGCGGATCACGATGCCTTGCTCCCAGACAGACAAAACAACTTTTTTTGCTCGCTTTGAGGACAATACAGTGCCACTGACACGGCCCGCTACCAAAACCTGCGGACTCTCCTTCACTGTAGCAAACGTGAGTAAAACATTTAAACGTGTCAACCCTCGCAAGGCTGCAGGCCCAGACGGCATCCCCAGCCGCGTCCTCAGAGCATGCGCAGATCAGCTGGCTGGTGTGTTTACAGACATATTCCATCAATCCTTATCCCAGTCTGCTGTCCCCACATGCTTCAAGAGGGCCACCATTGTTCCTGTTCCCAAGAAAGCTAAGGTAACTGAGCTAAATGACTACTGCCCTGTAGCACTCACTTCCGTCATCATGGTGCTTTGGGAGACTAGTCAAGGACCATATCAACTCCACCCTACCTGACACCCTAGACCCACTCCAATTTCCTTATGGCCCCAATAGGTCCACAGATGACACAATTGCCATCACACTGCACACTGCATTAACCCATCTGGACAAGAGGAATACCTATGTAAGAATGCTGTTCATCGATTACAGCTCAGCATTTAACACCATAGTACCCTCCAAACTCGTCACTAAGCTCGAGACCCTGGGTCTCGACCCCACCCTATGCAACTGAGTCCTGGACTTCCTGACAGGCCGCCCCCAGGTGGTGAGGGTAGGTAACAACATCTCCACCCCGCTGATCCTCAACACTGGGTCCCCACAAGGGTGCGTTCTCAGCCCTCTCCTGTACTCCCTGTTCACCCACGACTGCGTGGCCATGCACGTCTCCAACTCAATCATCAAGTTTGTAGACGACACTACAGTGGTAGGCTTGATTACCAACAACGACGAGACGGCCTACAGGGAGGAGGTGAGGGCCCTCGGAGTTTGGTGTCAGGAAAATAACCTCACACTCAATGTCAACAAAACAAAGGAGATGATCGTGTACTTCAGGAAACAGCAGAGGGAGTAGCCTCCTATCTACATTGACAGGACAGTAGTGGAGAGGGTGGAGAGTTTTAAGTTCCTTGGCGTACACATCATGGACAAACTGAAATGGTCCACCCACACAGACAGTGTGGTGAAGAAGGCGCAGCAGCAACCTCAGGAGGCTGAAGAAATTCGGCTTGTCACCAAAAACACTCAAACTTTTACGGATGCACAATCGAGAGCATCCTGTCTGCTAACCATGTGTATGTGACAAATAAATATGATTTGATTTGAAGTATAAACACCATAGGACCTCGTAGCCGCCTTACCGCTCAGGAAAGGGACGCGTTCTGTCTCCTAGAGATGAACGTACTTTGGTGCGAAAAGTGAAAATCAATTCCAGAACAACTGCAAAGGACCTTGTGAAGATGCTGGAGGAAACAGGTACAAAAGTATCTATATCCACAGTAAAACGAGTCCTATATCGACATATCGCCATAAAAATACCCAGACTACGGTTTGCAACTGCACATGGGAACAAAGATCGTACTTTTTGGAGAAATGTCCTCTGGTCTGATGAAACAAAAATACAACTGTTTGGCCATAATGCCCATCGTTATGTTTGGAGGAAAAAGAGGGAGGCTTGGAAGCCGAAGAACACCATCCCAACCGTGAAGCACGGGGGTGGCAGCATCATGTAGTGGGGTGCTTTGCTGCGGGAGGGACTGGAGCACATTACAAGGTAGATGGCATCATGAGGCAGGAAAATTATGTGGATATATTGAAGCAAGACATCAGTCAGGAAGTTAAAGCTTGGTCGTAAATGGGTCTTCCAAATGGACAATGACCTCAAGCATACTTCCAAAGTTGTGGCAAAATGGCTTAAGGGCAACAAAGTCAAGGTATTTAAGTGGCCATCACAAAGCCCTGAACTCAATCCTATAGAAAATGTATGGGCAGAACTGAAAAAATGTGTGCAAGCAAGGAGGCCTACAAACCTGACTCAGTTACTCCAGCTCTGTCAGGAGGAATGGGCCAAAATTCACCCAACTTATTGTGGGAAGCTTGTGGAAGGCTACCCGAAACGTTTGACCCAAGTTCAACAATGTAAAGGCAATGCTACCAAATACTAATTGAGTGTATGTAAACTTCTGACCCACTGGGAATGTGATGAAATAAATTAAAGCTGAAAGAAATGATTCTCTCTTCTATTATTCTGCCATTTCACATTCTTAAAATAAAGTGGTGATCCTAACTGACCTACGACAGGGAATTTTTACAAGGATTAAATGTCAGAAATGGTGAAATACTGAGTTTAAATGTGTTTGGCTAAGGTGTATGTAAACTTCCGACTTCAACTGTACACAAATACACACAAATGCACATAGACACATACAGTCATATTGAATGTAATGGGGGTGCTATCTTAAATCTGCATTTTGTCTTTAGTGCATTGGTGCATTGGAATGTCGTCACTGTATGATGCAAACAATCAAGGAATGTGTGTGTGTGCGTGTGTGTGTGTGTGTGTGTGTGTGTGTGTGTGTGTGTGTGTGTGTGTGTGTGTGTGTGTGTGTGCGTGCGTGCGTGCGTGCGTGCGTGCGCACGTGTGTGCTTGCGTACGTGTGTGTGTGATGTTGGCAAGGCAGTGAGAGGATTGATGGCAAAAGATGCAGAGGTGGAGAGAGCAAGCACACCAGGAGTCTGTCACTATGTTTGTGTTTGTTTTTGTGTGTACATTTGGGAGTGTTTGTGTGTGTGTGTGTGTGTACATTTGGGAGTGTTTGTGTGTGAGAAAGATATAGGGAGAGAATAGAGCGAGAGGGATGATGGTGGAACTGGCAGGGCTCAGGAACACCGCTGAGAGAGAATGCCTGTGGTTCAAAGACACTCTCAACAAACTTAACAAAGAAAGATGCTCAGAGGGGGAGCATATGAAAGGAAACGACACAATCAACTGTCACATAAACTTGGGGAAAACATCTCGGCCTCACTACCAGAACATATCCAGACATTCTACAACATTTTGCAAACTAGATTCTGTACCAGTTCCAAAACAACATTATGTACAGCATATTACACATATAGGAATAAACGTGTTCTTGTCATTGTATATAACCATAAGTGTGTCAAATCCTGTTTACCGCCATATGAAGGATCTATATTTGTACTCCATGACAACAAATGTATAGTCTACTGTAATTGGTCTCTTCTCATTTTCACCTTCCAGGTCTGGTACATGCAACATATGTGTTTCTGTCCACAGGGATTGTATTAAGTGGTGCAATCAGAACCTGCCTGTATCCCTGGGGTGTTCATTTTTTTCCGGGGAAAGTAGTTCATTCAAACTGGCATGTACAACACATAACATGTGTTTCCCCTCAGAGGTTCTGTAGTTTCATCTAGGCAGTGACAGGACTGGAAGAAATTTAGGCCAAACAGAACAACGACCAAGGGGTTGACAAATGACTTTCTTGTTTTGTTTCTTACTGTATCTGATACCAGATACATGTGTTCCTTTGAATAATCAAGCTAAAGCCTGGGAAGGGGATCTCAGTTTCCCAAACACTGAGGTTGGCCCAGATTGCATGGTCACGATAGTGGTAATGAGAGTGATGACAAGTGGGTAATCTGCAGAGAGAGGAGGTCAGGACCCACTTATCTGCCCAGAGTGGAAAATCCAGGCCCACTTAAAGTCTGTCTGGACGACAGCTGTCATAAGTGAGAGAGGCCCACAGGCGTACCCACTGCATTCTAGAACCCCCTCCATGAAAGCATGCAGAACACTCAACTTTAATCTCAATGTACACTTGTTTACAGTATATACTATTTGCATATTAGTGTTTGTGGGTTGGCAAATACAAGCGACAATGGCCACCATTGAAGTGATGCACTGAACATAGCTCTCAGCATTTGATCGCTATATCAGGGTATGGGCAACATTTTCAAACAAGGCTAGACACAAAACAACATGACAAACAGCCTCTGATTTAGTTCTTCAAAGGATAGAATAGTGTGCAGAGAAACTAAATCAAACTCTCAATTGTTCTTCTGAAGGTGGCGATTGAAATGATGGAAGCAGAGATAGATGAGCTCTCATTAACTGTTGTTTTACTTAAGAATATAGGCCTTGGAGCTGAGTTAACTAAGTGGCTGGAGCAGGTCAGCAAAGGTCAGGGAGGACAGGGAAGGGCTCCCGTGAGAGCCGGACACTTTTGAGGACTTCTACAAGGGGCACTGAATCAGTTCATTGATATTCAAGGATTTGACCCGGTGACAACAGGGATGTCACTAAGGTTAAGACAGCCTTGCCTCTCCTTATTGTGCCTCTACCAAAAGCAGGGGGGTCTCCAAGCAGAGGGGTCTCCCCCCTTACCCTCCACAAGGTTGCCATGGTGAGCAAAGCAAGCCTGCAGCACTTTGTCACAGTCATGTGGGCACATTCTGCCTTTCTTCCTCTTTTTCTTCCTTCTCCCGCTGTCATTCTTTCCCCCTGCCTCCCCAAGGAGGTTTCTGTCCTCTGACAAATCTTACTGAGTCACAGACATCCATGTATGTACACAGACACACAGGCTGTAGAGTTCCTAGATTACCCTCTCTACCAAAAGAACCAAGTAACACAAAACCATTTCTCTGAAACACCAACTAACACATCATATATATTTCAGGAGAGAGGGACAGGATGTGTGTGGGTGAGATATCTAGGTGGTAGTCTCCAACAACAGCGGTTGCATGAGAAGACAAGTGATAGGGTGTCATGAAGTGCAGACATATAGTATACCAGCCAATCAAATTCCTCATATTAATTGAGGGGATATTATATCTGTGCTGATTATGTCCTGTGCCAAACAGACCTCGAGCAAATGTCAGGGAGATTAGGCTGAGGGGAAAATTGCAGCAGTGCTATTTAAGCTGAGGAGGAGCAGGTGGGAGCAGCTCCTCTCTCTCAGGTTATGGGACATGTCTGTGCCTCAACCTGGCTGAATCTGTAGCTGTACCTGACTGCTGCGGCTGCTGCCCTGTAATTAAAGGATCAGAGAGGGAGCTAGGCATCGTGGCCCAGGGGGCCCAGAAGGCCACCACTGACAGGAGTCAGTCACCATCAGAGAAAGAGACATGGTGCCCTCCTGCACTCACACCAAGCCAGCACTCTCTTCACTTCACAATCTCCCCTGACCATGGGAGCCGTACAGGTGCCTGGCCCGCACCGGTCCAACAAGTTCAGCTCTCTCTCTCACAGCCAGTGCATACCACATGTGCATCCTGCACTCCAACATTCTGAACACTTTAAAGGAGTTATAGCGCCAGCCAACAGGAAACAATGGTGGAAATTGCTGATGTGAACCAACACCATTCTTCTCTGTTGGCTCACGGCCCTATGGAGGAAAAGCTCTAAAACACTTGGTATGGCCAACCTGACAGGAGAACCCATCAAATAGAATATAGAGGGGAGCAGCCCCAGCCAAGGACAAATTGGGGGTAAAACACTATATACACTATACACATTATTCACTATAATCACACACACTATAGACACTATACACATTAGACAGGATTCACACTATACAATATACACACTATACTATATAAACACTATACACTACACACACTATACAATATACACTATACACAATACACACTCTACATGCTGTACATGCTATATACACTGTACACTATACACACTATATACACTGTACACTATATACACTGTACACTATACACACTAAATGTCCTATGTGGCTCAGTTGATAGAGCATGGTGCTTGCAATGCCAAAGTTGCAGGATCGATTCCCATGGGGCACCAGTATGAAAATGTATGTATGCATTCACTACTGTAAGTCGTTCTGGTATTAGTGTCTGCTAAATTATGTGAAATATACACACTATACTCTTGGAAGATTAGTCCAAATGAGAACTAAAAGACATCCTAGTTAAATCAAACTATACACACTATATCTGGTCCTGTATGGCTCAGTTGGTAGAGCAAGGCACTTGCAACACAAGGGTGGTGGGTTTGATTCCCAAGGGGGACAAGAATGAAGAATGTATGCACTAAGTTGCTCTGGATAAGAATGTTTACTAAAATGTAGAATATACTACACAGTATGCATGCTATACACACAAACTACACGGGGGCAGAGTTTTTCTTTATTCCTTGGGCTAATGCGTAAAAATGGAGCAAACAGAGGGAAGCTAATGACAGTTCAAACAGGACATATGGAATGAATGTAGCTGCGATAGTAGTTTCCATTTAAATGTCCTATTAAGACTGAAATAAAGTGTCAGTGCTCTCAAGGTCAACATCCCTCACTGTAAAGATGTGTGTGTGTGACTAAGAAGACAATCAGCTCTTACGGTTGCATTTTGTCCGATTTCAAATGAGAACTACATAGGCTCCACTGAGCCATAAAATCATTGCAGAAGCTGCAAAGGAGCTTTTAACAGGTTCCAAGGACCATGGCTGACTTTTTTAATAAAACATAAACAAGAGAAAATATCAAACCCATTAATCTTTCATTAAGCTAGCCAGATAAAAAAGAATCGCTTAAAGTATCACTGGTTACCATCACTGCGAGTGCAAAAGCCCCCCCGCTAACATCAAAGGCTTCTCAAAGAAACAGAGAGGGAGAGAGCAAGTCAGTAAACTGAATTTGGCTGAGAACCAGATCGGGGTTCAATTTTAATTTTGTCTGACTTATACTGGCATCAAAGAGGAAATGGGGGCTATGCTGTTTTTTAGGAGTGGCATCAAGGCAGCAGGCCTTTCCAAACAAACACAGACATAAGAAATTCACTGCTGCTCTGATGGTTAAGTGGTTATAGACTGGGAGTACTGACCAGGGATGAGTTCTAATACAGTAAGCCATCATTTTCAGCAAGCTTATAGGATCCCTGTGGCCAGAGACAGGCTGAACTGCCCTCTTCTGTCCTCCCTGGCCCTACACACACACAGGCATTCCTCACATGAAAGGGGAGGAGGGGTCGTGATGTTTGGGAGGGGTATGTAACAGGACATTGTAGGAACAGATGGATTTTGCCCTATATGGGTTGTGATGGAGATATTTCAGTTTTGTGGTATAGCACTATGTTTCAACCACCGTGTGCTACTGGTTAGTTTATCAGAAAAAGAAAATACAGTACCAGTCAAAAGTTTGGACACACCTACTCGTTCAGGGGTTTTTCTTTATTTTTACTATTTTCTACATTGTAGAATAAAAGTGAAGACATCAACGCTATGAAATAACACATATGGAATCGTGGTAACCAAAAAAAAACAAATCAAAATATATTTTATACTTGAAATTCTTCAAAGTAGCCTCCCTTTGCCTTGATGACATCTTTGCACACTATTGGCATTCTCTCAATCAGCTTCATGAGGTAGTCACCTGGAATGCATTTCAATTAACAGGTGTGCCTTGTTAAAAGTTCATTTGTGGAATTTCTTTCATTCTTAATGCATTTGAGCCAATCAGTTGTGTTGTGACAAGCACTATGATGAAACTGGCTCTCATGAGGACCGCCACAAGAAGGGAAGACACAGAGTTACCTCTGCTGCAGAGGATAAGTTCATTAGAGTTACCAGCCTAAATAAAGGCTTCACAGAGTTCAAGTAACAGACACATTTCAACATCAGAGGAGACTGCGTGAATCAGGCCTTCATGCGCAAATTGCTGCAAGGAAACCACTATGAAAGGACACCATTAAGAAGAAGAGACTTGCATGGGCCAAGGAAAAGCAGCCAACAAGTGGTCAGCATATGTGGGAACTCCTTCAAGACTGTTGGAAAAACATTCCAGGTGAAGCTGGTTGAGAGAATGCCAAGAGTATGCAAAACTGTCATCAAGGCAAAGGGTGGCTTCTTTGAAGAATCTCAAATAAAAAAATATATTTTGATTTGTTAAACACTTTTTTGGTTACTACATGATTCCATATGTTGTCTTTCATAGCTTTGATGTCTTCACTATTATTCTACAATGTGGAAAATAGTTCAAATAAAGAAAAGTCCTTGAATGAGTAGGTGTGTTCAAACTTTTGACTTGTACTGTAAGTCTAATTGGCAGAAGATAACAGCTTTAAGTGATACTGTAGGTTAAGAATGGTGAGGACCTCATCTCATCACACCTGAGTAGGGCAGATATGAAACTCTGCAAGTGTTCTTTTTGTTGCTGTGACATTAAGGTGTGCAGATGTAGGTAAATGCAGGCAGGTGGGCAGGCAGGCAAGCAGCATAGCGTCTGTGAAACTGTGGTAGTGCCATGATTCTGTCTGTAGTTTTCTTCTGAAGCTTGCTTTGACCTGGATCTATGTAGAGAAGCAACCACAGTGATGTCTTTTGGCTTAATCTCCTCCTTTTCTTGTCTTTTGAAAGAATTAAAACAGCTTGGCAGTGGTGTCAAGTAGGTTAATAACATGCAGTGGATTAAGGTTTCAGTATGGCTCTTCACACTGCTCAATTGGAGTGGAACTGATTTGCTAAGGGGTAAAATAACAACTAAAACCTATCCCAACACACATACCTCTCATATGGTGACCTGCATCTCAACAGTGGGATACCGAAGTCAGGAAAGTGGCTTCTAATATACTTCACAGGTCCAGTGTGCTACATGGGTTAGTCATGCCTCTGACTGAATTGAACATGGCAAGATTAGTTTCTTTTTTTATCTGCAGCCAAGTACTAAATCGAATCGTCTATATCTTCTCAGATGGTATAAAATAAGATCATTTTAACCTACTCTAACATACTCTCTGATGAAAAATCTTGTGGAGTTTTGTGGAGTGAAAATATTTACATGCAACAGAAATGCTTATGAAGGCGACTGAGAGCGCCAGAACTGTGCTCCCTACGTTTTCCCATCAAAATCAACACTATATCACAACGTGATATTATACAGCCCAAACTCTCAGAACAGGGATGATGGGTATTGAAGTAAGACCATTTGTTTGAAATAAGGTTGGTCTAACAGGAATTGCTTGATCATTTGTTTCTTTGTTCACAACAGGAGTGGGAAGGAGCAGCTACTAGTTCTGATATTGATGATACTTTAATTGACTTAGAGATGTTACAACCAATAATGTGTTTTGGTAGTTTGTATTGTACAACTCCCCTTTGTCAATGTGGAGTAGATGTGATGTTTTGGGACAAACAGGGATGAAAGCCCAGGGTCCTGTGGCTAATGAGATACTGAGGCAGTAAGAATTATGCTTTTAATTACTACCCAGGCATTGTCTAAAGGGGGGATTGCTGAAGAGCATGCTGTGTGTCTTAGGTTGGGAGTTCAGACCCATGCCAGTCATGCTGTGGCTTCCCCCCTTTGATGCTCACTTCCCTGGGATTTTCTTCCCCCCTCCTGCTTATTAGCTTCTTGCAGCACGATGCTTCAGTGCACCTTTGTTCAAGCCCATGCTTTGGACAAAGACAGGCATAACGACTGAAATCTCAACTTCAAACCCCCAGACAGTTTCAGCAGTGCAGATAGCAACTTAATCTTTTGTGGAAATGAAATCAGTGGCTCTCCCATTGTGTGACGGCTCTTGGCCGACTCCCGAGGAGGGGAGATGAGATAAATTGTGTGTGTTTGGGTATAGGAGGAAATTCTCAAATCACTAGTGCTGGGTATTTGAAATGACAAAAAGATGATTGCTTCCTAGTAATGTCAGCATGTAACATGCAATTAACAAAAAACAATATCACTAAAAATAACCCCAAAATCCAACTGGTAGTAAGAACCTAGTGATAAGGTCCTTTATGAACAAAGAACCTAGTGAGAATCGACACCCCTGTTGAGACACCCCTGTAAGAGAGGAATATACTGTACATGCAAATGCAGGCAGGCAGGCAGGCAGGCAGGCAGGCAGGCCATGTGAATCCACCAACCCTCTCCTCTTCCAGAGCCCAGCAGGAGGGTGTTGCTAAGCGTCTGCTCTCTGTTCCCCTGAAGCCCAGCTGTGGCCCAGCACTTTGTTGACTTTTGAAAGATCACATGTCTCTGAGGCTCGCTCCAAGGGGCTCCAAGGGGCACAACCTCTGTAGGACACTGCTCTGGTCAGCATGGGCTGGTCAGCATGTGCCTCCTCCTCCTACTGCCAAGCTGGCTAAAGTTTACACATGTGGAGTTAAGCCAAAAACACAAGGTTCACTACAGCATATAGCTCCTGTTACTATCTGTTGTTTGGTATCTATGAAATGAGTCAGATACTTCCTTGTCTTTGGTGTCTGACTAGTAGCATGACTGGTGGAACAAACTCAATTACAGAAGTGTGTGATGTTTACATTTCACATCTTCGCAGACAGATGTCAATTATCTAATGATACAAATGTATTTCCATTCACTGAACTGAGGATCGCACTCTTTCTCCATCAACATACAACCTTCAAAACATGTTGTTCAACCCTGAAAAGAGTCAAGCCTCTAGGCTGAATGAGATCTTCGTTATCAAACCCAGAGGAAACAACATTTGCCAAATAAGAAGGAATTTGAAGGGGAGAGTTTCCTCGGTACTAATCTGGGTTAGGGGAAGTATGGGTAAGGGACATTATTTCAACAAACAGAAGAGAAGGAATTATCAAGGCCATGGCGGGGGTTTTGTTAAGTGTCTTGCCATATATAATGTAAACACCCAATTTCAGTACTATACTTTCCTACAAATGTCTGTAGACAGTATAAAATGCTGCCCTTCCCATTTGAAGAATTACACCTATACCCCGTTTATGAATTACTTGTCCAGGTTAGCCCATTTCCAAGACCAATATGTCTCCAATAGTTGTAATCCCTATAATTTGTGCAATTCAAGTGTTTAACCTACATGCTTAACACACAATGATGTTCAGGAAGGGGAATATCCATTGAAGTCAAGTAGCAGACTCCTTCTCTCTGACCTGGCTCTCACACCAAGCTAGTGCACACATCTTAAAGGGTGGAGCTATAGTGTGTGTGCTTGCTGCAACCGGTTAACAACAAAAGACAGAGACACACAATTTCCCAGCCAATTAAACAGTCAC
The DNA here is from genome assembly GCF_034236695.1 of Oncorhynchus nerka. NCBI lineage: Eukaryota > Metazoa > Chordata > Actinopteri > Salmoniformes > Salmonidae > Oncorhynchus > Oncorhynchus nerka. Next base: position 28,389,499 of record NC_088422.1, on the reverse strand, counting down.
GGTCCATTTTCTTCTATTTCCTCATTCCTGAATCATTTCGAAGTTAGAGATAATATGAGGATGCATGTGAGCTCCAACCAACCTTTCTACTCAGTGCATAGCCAATCAGCATGTCACCCTGAGTGTGTGCTGAAAGCTGAATTCTGTCATGACAGTTGAGTGTCACCTTAGCCTTCCAACTTGCATGGTAAACACTGGACTCAATATCAACCCCTCATAAACTGCCCTGTTATTAGACATGAGTCTTGCCCTTGTGGCTCTTATGCCATGTTAAGTATGATTAACAGCAGCACCATGTCAAAACAGAAGAAATTGCCCCTATTTCCACATTCATTCAATCACTTCAAAGCCCCTCTTCATCTAGAAAAAAGTTAATAGAATTTGACTCTTTGTAAGTGTGTCATACTGTATTTAATGATTAAATATAACTCTGGGCATTTCCATGGCCCTCAGTCATAATGATCGCATGCGTCAGAAATTGTATTAGAATTCATCTGTGATCCCTTTGAGTATATATATTGGTGAGAACAACTCAGAGATGTTTATCATCACAAGATGATGGATATGATAAGATTACAGCAAGTAGTAATAGTGGTGCTGCTTTTACTAATCTCTGACTGCTAGGGAAAAGACAGTCTGTTCCTTCCCATTTCTCTTTGACGCCCTCATGCTTGTTCTCTTTGTTTTACAGTTGATATATTTGCCTTTGATATTTTGATTTACTGTTCCATCGGTTGCGATGTGTGGCACGGTTTCTGAATGGGACAACTTCAAACTAAATCTGTTGAGGGGGAAATGTGGAAAGAATGTCCATCACAGTCATCATCCTCTAGGGGATCTCTATCTTACTCTCCATTTGTTTCCACTTACTGGAGTTCAAAGAATGTTCCTACTTTTTGGTCAAGGCTGCATTTAATGGAGATAATGGTATAGTTTAGTAAAATTAAAGATTAAAGGCAGAAACATTTCAATCTATCAGAGAGCAAGAACCCTTTCCATGGATTTAACTCTTTTGGGGGAAGAAACCATCTTTCAGCAGTCTTCTACATGATGACTCAGCTTGACTGTGGCTTTGTAGAAGAACAGACATAAGGAAGGATGGAGGATTCAAGACATATGTAAAGCCTTATATTGAGCTGGTTATAGTACCTTTTGTGGTGCGGTATACATACTATATGGTGCTATTTGATTAATCCATTTGTTTAGAGGACATGGGTGTGTGGGTAAGGGAAGTGAGGTCAAGTCAGGTAAACAATGTGTGTGTGTGTGTGTGTGTGTGTGTGTGTGTGTGTGTGTGTGTGTGTGTGTGTGTGTGTGTGTGTGTGTGTGTGTGTGTGTGTGTGTGTGTGTGTGTGTGTGTGTGTGTGTGTGTGTGTGTGTGTGCGTGCATGCGTATGTGAGTGCGTACCATTTTACCGAGGGATCGCATTGATGCTGAGCAGATTAAGTTCCACAGCAGGCAATAGAGTAATCTAATTTCCTAGCCCGCTTACTGATATCATGCCACTGTATCCTTATTATTCAGAATCCCCTCTTGTTCTACATTTCCAATCAAGTGTAGGAGCTCAATAGGTCCACTGCTATTGTGACCCTGCTTTGTTAGCATATTTTTGTCCAAATGGGGACAGTAAGTCAGGGAGAAATAGTGCTAGCCATGATGTTTGTCCAATTTGTAAGTCGCTCTGGATAAGAGCGTCTGCTAAATGACTTAAATGTAAATGTAAATGTTTGGACAGACACACAGCTATTGCATGTTTTGAGTCAGAAACACCCAAAATAACTATCACAATGATGATAATGATCACTATGATCATTCATTTTCAAACAACAAAACCAATTTGGTATGCAGTCCTAATGTACTGTACATTCCGTGCTTCTCTTGGAGGAAGGCGCCTACTCATTTGCGTTGGTCCTGGATAGTCTCTCAGTGGTTGATTAGTGTAAGTGTGGGATCCACACTGCTGGACCAGTTTGAAGCCTGAAGCGCATTTATCATCGTCCCTGGCAGGGTGTACCTTTCTCTGCCTCGCACTGCTCATCTTGCAGCTTGCTCTCTGCCTCGCACTGCTCATCTTGCAGCTCGCTCTCTGCCTCGCACTGCTCATCTTGCAGCTCGCTCTCTGCCTCGCACTGCTCATCTTGCAGCTCGCTGTCAGCCAGGCACTGCTCATCTTGCAGCTCGCTCTCGGCCTCGCACTGCTCATCTTGCAGCTCGCTCTCTGCCTCGCACTGCTCATCTTGCAGCTCTCTCTCAGCCAGGCACTGCTCATCTTGTTGCTCTCTCTCAGCCAGGCACTGCTCATCTTGCAGCTCACTCTCAGCCAGGCACTGCTCATCTTGTTGCTCTCTCTCAGCCAGGCACTGCTCATCTTGCAGCTCACTCTCAGCCAGGCACTGCTCATCTTGCAGCTCACTCTCAGCCAGGCACTGCTCATCTTGCAGCTCACTCTCAGCCAGGCACTGCTCATCTTGCAGCTCGCTCTCAGCCAGGCACTGCTCATCTTGCAGCTCACTCTCAGCCAGGCACTGCTCATCTTGCAGCTCGCTCTCTGCCTCACACTGCTCATCTTGCAGCTCACTCTCAGCCAGGCACAGCTCATCTTGCAGCTCGCTCTCAGCCAGGCACTGCTCATCTTGCAGCTCTCTCTCAGCCAGGCACTGCTCATCTTGCAGCTCGCTCTCTGCCTCACACTGCTCATCTTGCAGCTCGCTCTCAGCCAGGCACTGCTCATCTTGCAGCTCGCTCTCAGCCTCGCACTGCTCATCTTGCAGCTCGCTCTCAGCCTCGCACTGCTCATCTTGCAGCTCGCTCTCTGCCTCGCACTGCTCATCTTGCAGCTCGCTCTCTGCCTCGCACTGCTCATCTTGCAGCTCGCTCTCTGCCTCGCACTGCTCATCTTGCAGCTCGCTCTCTGCCTCGCACTGCCCATCTTGCAGCTCGCTCTTTGCCTCGCACTGCTCATCTTGTAGCTCGCTCTCTGCCTCGCACTGCTCATCTTGCAGCTCACTCTCAGCCAGGCACTGCTCATCTTGCAGCTCGCTCTCAGCCAGGCACTGCTCATCTTGCAGCTCACTCTCAGCCAGGCACTGCTCATCTTGCAGCTCACTCTCTGCCTCGCACTGCTCATCTTGCAGCTCGCTCTCAGCCAAACACTGCTCATCTTGCAGCTCGCTCTCTGCCTCGCACTGCTCATCTTGCAGCTCGCTCTCTGCCTCGCACTGCTCATCTTGCAGCTCGCTCTCTGCCTCGCACTGCTCATCTTGCAGCTCGCTCTCTGCCTCGCACTGCCCATCTTGCAGCTCGCTCTTTGCCTCGCACTGCTCATCTTGTAGCTCGCTCTCTGCCTCGCACTGCTCATCTTGCAGCTCGCTCTCAGCCAGGCACTGCTCATCTTGCAGCTCGCTCTCAGCCAGGCACTGCTCATCTTGCAGCTCACTCTCAGCCAGGCACTGCTCATCTTGCAGCTCACTCTCTGCCTCGCACTGCTCATCTTGCAGCTCACTCTCAGCCAAACACTGCTCATCTTGCAGCTCGCTCTCAGCCAGGCACTGCTCATCTTGCAGCTCGCTCTCAGCCAGGCACTGCTCATCTTGCAGCTCGCTCTCATCCTTGCTTTTCATTATTTACCTTTAATTTTCGTTTCCTTTTTGGCTTTGGCCTTTGTTGTTGTTGTTGTTGTTTAAGGGAAGGGGTGGTGTTTGAAGGAAACGTTTTCTTCCCAAAGAAGCCCTTAAAAGTATGTGTCTGATGTCTTATCATTGGAGTGAAAGGTGATATGATAGATACAAATATTTTCAGAAGCCACACCACTGTTTATCATTTGGAGCTACTGTTAAAATACATTCCAGTTTCAATTTGAAGTAGTTTTTTAGTTTTTTTTAGTTTTGTCTCATGGCCAATCTAGCTACCCCAAATACCAAATAGAATTTGAGGGAAATGTGTATTTGCTTGTATAGCCTAATGCTCATTGAGAAGAAGGGCATTACTCCCTTCAGATGTAAGATGGGTGTGATTATGATCTTGTAATAATTTACTTTGTTACTCCAAGTGAAGAAGTTCTAAAGACAAAAAAACTGCCGAACTGTCCTATAAAAGAAAAGGGTCTTGTTGCTCAAAGGAGAAGGGAGTTTTATGACACCTTCCCAGAGGGGCCCGCTTTACGTTTCCAGATGTTCAATTAGCACTTTATATGGAGCATTTACCTCTCATTTGCATTTAACTGGCCCATCATCAACATTTTACACATTGTCTTTTAAAAGACAAACACTATACAGAGTTATGTTTGTGTGTTGTTTTTCCCTTGTTTGTTGTCCATTAAGTGGTCCAGTGGCTTTTTTATTTATTTATAATAAGGGATTGATGAAAATAAGTTATGATACTTACGTAGGATAAAGCACTAAATTAATGTTGATGACACTGACACCCCCTCTCCCTCTTCTGTCTATCCTCTCTCTCCTTTCTCTCTCATTAGTGCTAGAGGCATCACAACAGACCCTGGTTCTATCCAGGGCTGTATCACAACCGGCCGTGATCGGGAGTTCCATAGGGCGGCGCACAATTGGCCTAGTGTCGTCTAAGTTAGGGGAGGGTTTGGCCGGGGTAGGCCGTCATTGTAAATACGAATGAGATTTTAACTGACTTGCCTAGTTAAATAAAGGTTAATTAAAACAAATAAAATCATCTCTCTCCCTTTTGTCAGGCAGGTAAACAGTGACTGGAGCGATTCCTCTCAGACTGGTCCCTCAGGTCTGAATCAGTAATCACTCTTAGATCTCAGACATGAAAGACTTGCGTACATCTTCCTCAAAATGGCAACTTATATTCTAATGGATAAAGGGTGAGACGGGAAAGGGGAGGAAGGGTGGGGGAAGAAATGTTGACATTTATTTTAGCCCCCTTGAAAGAACGTGAAAGAGAAATAAAAGTGACTGTCACAGAATCATTAACATATTTTTTATCAATGTCACGTGGCGCTCTGAAAGAAGAAAAGGAATGGTCCATCCCAGTCTTTAGGACAGTTCTGGCCTCCAGAAACTATGGGTGAGTACTTAGTACATGATGGTCTGTTTGCCCACTAGTGTATGTAAAAACCAATGTAAGAAGGAAGTCATTAAACAAATTATGCACAGTAATGTTTGATAGAAGCAAGAGAGATTGTTCCTATGAAAAGAACAATGGGCATACAGAATTAGGAGGGATGACAGTGGCAAAGTTGAGGTATCACAGCTAGATGATTGGAGGCTGGGCTGCAAGGAAAAAAACTTCAGGCTCTGTTAAAAGTTTCACTATCCATGCTTCCTCATTATTCTTTGCTTACGAAAACAGCTCATCAAAAACTGAGATGATGCAAGCACAACACTAACATCAGCAGCAATTTATCGGGAAAATCGCACAACCCCTAGATCACTTTTCCTTTGAACATCCAGAGGAAATTAGATACATGTCCATCCAGAATCCATGTTGAGCAATGTGCTCCCCCCGAAACAGACATTTCCCATTGATCTAGTCAACATCAAAACAAATCATGGTGATGAAACAGACCAAAGTGGCACAGTAGGGGGACTTCTACCAAGTATAATCTCTGACAGTATCAAAACACATCTCTGAGTTTAAGGCTAGATTCGGATAAATAAATGAGGGATTAGCTATGGAATCAATTATAATTCCAGATTATTGGAGTATGTTGGATACTTAATTTTGAATAGCACAACACATCCAAACACAAGACAATTCTTATGTTATTAATTATAGGGCATGAGTAGTGAGTAGGCCTGATATAATTTAAGATGATATGTGTTCCTTGTGTTTTTGAATGACACCATCATGTGTATTATGATGACAAAAATGTGTTTTATGATGTCAACAAGATAAGATTTTCTAGAAATTATAAAATTATGTCTAGATTATAATCAGGTAGTCTACTAGGCCGATGTATAGACATGGGTTTATGTCGGTTTGTGTAGTTGCCAGGCCTGTACTTTATCTCCATCTGGTGGATATTTGTAAGATTGCAGCTGGCAGGTGCGAGAGGTATACTGAAAACGTTCAAGGTCATGAAGATCACTCCGCTTATTATCTTTCTATTCCAAAAATAGATATCTTTCTCTCCTCCGTTTTGAACATATGTATAGTTAGAATTTTTGGATCCATTTTTTTCTTAAAAACAAACACATTTCATCCAATTAGTAAAATATGTATTAAAATAAGATGTTTCGCGTTGAACTGTTGTTCATTTCATTCGCAAATTTGACGAGCGTAGTAATACTTTGAAGTGAGAAGACGTAGTAGGTCTACATACTGCGTTCAAGCAAGACAAAAGTTTAATCGCAGCTGCTGATTCGTTCTTTGACTAGGTTGAGTTTGTAAGTAGGTAGAAATATTGATATCGTATTTACATAAATCACAAAATATTCTGATAGACATTAAGTGTATACATTAACTTCATGTGAAGAATGGAATCTGTTAATTTACACGAATTGAATGTTGTACGTTAAATGCTGTCAACTAATGTTACTGCGCTAACGTTAGTTAGCTAGAAAATGTTGGCTGGCTAGCTAAACAACATTCTTGCTGGGCTTTTTTTAGACATCACGAAAACTTATCGTGTTAGCTTGTTGAAAATAAGTTGTAATGGAACGTGTTTCTTTTCCGTCAAGTTAATGTGCAAAGATAGTTAGCTGTCACTCCAATGCTAAGCTAGCTTTAAGGGGCCATGTGCCTGCCATGCATTTTTTTACTTCATTGTGGAAGTAGCTAGCCAGCCACTTCCCAGCGCGTGCTTTTAACTTTGTCAACCAATTTCTCTTTTCACTATTTGTGGTTGAAATAATTCTAAAAGTTGGCTACAGGTCCTGTTTTTGTTGGCCTAGCGAGGCTTTGGCAAGTAAAAGTACTTGTGTTGCAAGTGACTTTAATGTATGTGCTTAAACTTGGTTGACACTATTAGCGACCTAAACCAGCTATCTTACAAGCAACATAGTTAACAAAATATTTTAGTAAATGGGTAAATTCTTTGCAATAACACTGTCTTCTCCAGGTTTTAGAAACTGAAAATGACTGGCCGTGCACGAGCACGATCAAGGGGCCGAGCGCGCGGTCAAGAGACCGCGGCACCTGGCGTGGTTAGTCTGCATGAGCAACTAGTTAATATGCTATCTGTTAACTAGGGCCCGGAGTAGTCCATTTTAACACTTTCGTTTTGACGAAATAATTAAAGTACTTGAATCTTAAGGTGTTTGTTAATCTAATGTAAGAAATTACAGTTGTCTTATCTGATATGAGTCTGATCTTACCTGCAGACACCCTTTCAGGAGACAGCACGAGAAGCTCCCCCCTCTGAGGGTGAGCTTGTGGGTCGAGGAAGACAGAGAACTGCCCCAGGGGCTGTGTCCTCTGAAGGTGCAGTGCGCTTTCCCTCTGGATCATCTAATATGACATTAACTCCCAAAACAATTGACTATGGATAGTTGAATTTAATGAAAATGGAAAAAAAATGCTGTGCATACATTTGCAATGAACGCTGACTTAAATCATTTGTGGGGGTTTTTCACAGCCGTTATTCAGATATCTGCAGGGTTTCAGCAGGTGAAGATCGGCGAGAGAGGTGGACGGCGTCGTGACTTTCATGATGCAGGAATCAACACCAGGCAGGCCATGGAGCATGTGAGAGAGTCCAAGTCTGGTGTGTAAATGGCTTATGACTACATGGTTTGACAGGATTTGCCATGATACATCTTTATTTATTTTTTTTAAACAAAGTGTTACTGAGCTAAATCATTTAGTAAAGATTTCAAAATTCAAATTGCCCTGGCTGCAGTCAGGTTTAACGGTAACCTTTGATATTTCCTCAGGTTTATCTGGCTCTCCCATTGAGCTGAAAGCCAACTTCTTCAAGATCCTGTCCCGCCCTCAGTGGGTGCTGTACCAGTACCATGTGGACTTCAAGCCCGTCATGGAGTCACGGCGCCTACGTTCTGCCCTCATGTATCAGCATGAGGAAACACTAGGCAAAGCTCGCACTTTTGATGGAGCCCTCCTCTTCCTGCCTCACAAACTGCACAACACGGTACAGTACACTGGAGGGCACTATTCCTCTGGTGGCTTTATATAGTTATGTAATTTAGTACTAACTTCTTATGTAACATGGGATTTACAGTTAAAGGTGCAATATGCAGAAATCGCTCTGCCATTTCCTGATTGCTAAAATTCTAATAGTTTTCTTAATTTCAGTTTGACAAAACAATAATCATTGTATCATCTAAACCACTGAAATATTTTAAAATACCAAAATATTATATTGTACAAAACCGAAACTAAGACTCAAACTTTCTATGTGAATTTGGTTGGGGGTGCCCAAAAAGTTGCATATTGCAGCTTTAAGTTTCTGTTAAAAAACAAAGGCTGTTTGGCACCTAGGTGCTTTTTAGACTTAAATTAGTACATGATTCTAAATCTTCTGGGTCTTTAGATACACATTTTTTGTTTATAGGAGACTGTGCTGTACAGTGAGACCAGAATGGGTGAGAAAGTCCAGATCACTGTCACTCTGACCAATGAGCTGCCCCCCACTTCTCCAGTGTGCCTGCAGTTCTACAACATCATCTTCAGAAGGTCAGAACACCCACTGAAGGGTCATTGTCGTGTTCACAGCTTTGAGTTTCAAAACTCTGAAAATAATATTCCATGTCTATAAAATAGGGGACAGTGACATGTTAACATGAAAACTCTAGCCGTGGCTCTACTCCATCATTGCCTAACAGTTGTCTGTTCTTGTTTTCAGAGTACTGAGGATGCTGAACATGCAGCAGATTGGACGCCATTACTACAACCCAACAGACCCACTCAATATCCCACAGCACAGGTCTGTATTTCACTAGCCTCAACAGTGGAATCTATGGAGACTAGAGAACCAGAATTAAGCAATATGATGTCTTTTGTTGTTTTTCACTGTGTGCTGTGCGTGTTCTTCAGGCTGACCATCTGGCCCGGCTTTACTTCCACCATCCTCCAGTACGAGTCCAGCATCATGCTGTGCACGGACGTGAGCCACAAGGTACTGCGCAGTGAGACGGTGCTCAGCTTCATGATGGGCCTCAGGCAGCAGAGTGGAGATCAGCGCTTCCCAGAGGCCTGCACCAAGGAGCTGGTAGGACTCATCGTCCTCACCAAGTAAGACCCATTACTATAGTGCCTTCAATACTTAACTACAGGAGTCTAATTGTATGAAATCCTAAATCTGTGAATCTTGGCATAGGGAACAACTGCTTGAAAAGTGTTATCCCTTTACACTTCTGGGAATTGGCCTATATGGATAGGGCTAAATTGAAAATTTTCTTACAGAATAAATATGGATAACATGTGCATAGCCATGGTAGCAATTGAAAGGGAACAGTTTATAGATAATGGGAAAATTATTAGACCGAAGGTGAGTACACAACAGTTCAACTGGCACAAGACTAAATCCAAACATTACACTGTTGATTTGACCATTTCTGTACTTATCACATTTGTTGATAACAATCTGAAAATACTCTGGATACATTCAGTAACATAAGACTTCCTGGAAAATGTGGAGTAGGTGCGACATATGACCAACAAATTACAAGGGTTTGAGTGAGAGGACTAACTGGTGTCTCCAAGTAGCCACACACCTTTCCAAAGTGTGTACAGTTTATAAGCAGTTTCAATGCACTTTTAGGACTTAAAAGTCATGGGAGTACAGGAGGGTGCTGAGCATGTACCCTTGTGGGACCTTTGTGTTAAAGAGCAGGGTAGTGGAGATGTTGCCTACATTCAACAATAATGTACATTTTTGAACTCTCATAACTGTGCCGTTGACGAACTGGAGCATTCACATTTGTAGTTTACTTTGGAACACAACTCTGCATCCCCACCATCACACAGTTACTGTTTACGCAATCCAAAAACAGTGCATTATAAATTGCAATCTAGGTCAGGTGGGAATGATTTGAAAGCTTGTTCTATTGACATTACTAGCAAAGTTATAAAATAGGATCTTAGTGTTACGCTTTCGCAAGGCAATTCAAAAATAAAATATTTTTAAATATAAAAGGAAAACATTTTTTTTTTTTTTTGTGCGCAAATGTATTAAGATTTTTTTTAACTCACATTTATATAAGTGTTCAGACCCTTTACTCAGTACTTTGTTGAAGCACCTTTGGCAGCGATTACAGCCTTGAGTCTTCTTGAGTAGGACGCTACAAGCTCGGCACACCTGTATTTGGGGAGTTTGTTCCATTCTTCTCTGCAGATCCTCTCACACGCTGTCAGGTTGAATGGGGAGCGTCACTCACTGCACAGCTATTTTCAGGTCTCTCCAGAGATGTTAGATCAGGTTCAAGTCCGGCCTCTAGCTTGGCCACTCAATGACATTCAGAGACTTATTCCGAAGCCACTCCTGCATTGTCTTGGCTATGTGCTTAGTGTCGTTGTCCTGTTGGAAGGTAAACCTTCGCCCCAGTCTGAGGTCCTGAATGCCCTGGAACAGGTTTTCATCAAGGGTTTCTCTGTACTTTTCTCTGTTCATCTTTCCCTCGATCTTGATTAGTCTCCTGGTCCCTGCTGCTGGAAAAACATCCCCACAGCATGATGCTGTCACCACCATGCTTCACCGTAGGGATGGTATTGGCTAGGTGATGAGCGGTGGCTGGTTTCTTCCAGACGTGACGCCAAAGAGTTCAATCTTGGTTTCATCAGACCAGAAAATTGTGTTTCTCATGGTCTGAATCCCGTTTAGGTGCCTTTTGGCAAACTCCAAATGGGCTGTCATGTGCCTTTTACTGAGGTGTGGATTCCGTCTGGCCACACTACCATAAATGCCTGATTGGTGGAGTGCAGCCAGCTCTAGGAATAGTCTTGGTGGTTCCAAACTTATTCCATTTAAGCATTTTTTTATTTTATTTATTTAACCTTTATTTAACTAGGCAAGTCAGTTAAGAACATATTTGTATTTACAATGACAACCTAGGAACAGTGGGTTAACTGCCTTGTTCAGGGGCAGAATGACAGATTTTTACCTTGTCAGCTCGAGGATATGATCTCACAACATTTAGGTTAATGGTGCAACGCTCTAACCACTAGGCTACCCGCCACCCCTGAATGATGGAGGCCCTTGTGTTCTTGGGGACCTTCAATGTTGCTGTTTTTTGTACCCTTCCTCAGATCTGTCACTCGACACAATCCTGTCTCAGAGCTCTATGGACAATTCCTTAGACCTCATTAATTCGTTTTTACTCTGACATGCACGGTCAACTGTGGGACCTTCTATAGACAAGTGTGTGCCTTTCCAAATCATGTCCAATCAATTTAATATACCACAAAGACTAAAATTAAGTTGGAGAAACATATCAATGATGATCAATGGAAACACGATGCACCCGAGCTCAGTTGAGTCTCATAGCAAAGGGTCTAAATACTTATGTACAGTTGAAGTCGGAAGTTTACATATACCTTAGCCAAATACATTTAAACTCAGTTTTTCACAATTCCTGACATTTAATCCTAGTAAATATTCCCTGTTTTAGGTCAGTTAGGATCACCATTTTATTTTAAGAATGTGAAATGTCAGAATAATAGTTGAGTGAGTGATTTATTTCAGCTTTTATTTATTTCATCACATTCCCAGTGGGTCAGAAGTTTACATACACTCAATTAGTATTTGGTTGTATTGCTTTTAAATTGTTTAACTTGGGTCAAGGTTTTCTGGTAGCCTTCCACTAGCTTCCCACAATAAGTTGGGTGAATTTTGGCCCATTCCTCCTGACAGAGCTGGTGTAACTGAGTCAGGTTTGTAGGCCTCCTTGCTCGCACAAGCTTTTTCTGTTCTGCCCACAAATTTTCTATGGGATTGAGTTCAGGGCTTTGTGAGGGCCACTCCAATATCTTGACTTTGTTGTCCTTAAGGCATTTTGCACAACTTTGGAAGTATGCTTGGGGTCATTGTCCATTTGGAAGACCCATTTGTGACCAAGCTTTAACTTCTTGATGCACCCATCCCTTTAGCGGGATAATTTTCATCAACACCCGCTGAATTGCAGCACTTCAAATTAAATTACTAAAAATATTTAATTTTCATGAAATCACAAGTGCAATATAGCAAAACACAGCTTAGCTTGTTAATCCACCTGGCATGTCAGATTTCAATACAGCTTTTCGGCGAAAGCACAACTAGCGTTTATGTAAGAACATCTCTCTCCGTAGACAAAATATTACAAACACTAGCCGCCAAGTAGATTGGCCACGAAAGTCAGAAAATCAATAGATTAAATCGCTTACCTTAGATGATCTTCGGATGTTTGCACTCACGAAACTCCCAGTTACACAATAAATGTTCCTTTTGTTCCATAAAGATTATTTTAATATCCAAAATACCTCCATTTGTTTGGCGCGTTATGTTCAGAAATCCACAGGCTCGAGCGGTCACGACATCGCAGACGAAAATTCCAAATAGTATCCGTAATGTCCACAGAAACATGTCAAACATTTTTTATAATCAATCCTCAGGTTGTTTTTAAAATATATAATCGATAATATACCAACTGGGACTGTCGCTTTTTCAATAGAAGAGGGAGAGACGATGGCTGCCCCACTCTGTTGCGCAAGCAAAACTCTGCGAACACCCAGCTATCCACTCATGCGATGTTATCTTTCTCGCTCATTTTTCAAAATAAAAGCCTGAAACTATGTCTAAAGACTGTTGACACCTTGAGGAAGCCATAGGAAAATGATTTTTTTTTTTTCTATTTTGACAGTTTTGGAAACTTTAGAGTGTTTTCTATCCTAATCTGACTATTATATGCATATTCTAGTTTCTGGGCCTGAGAAATAGGCAGTTTCAAATGGGTACGTTTTTTGTTGTTGTTGCCAAAAACGAAAATCCTGCCCCCTACACTCAAGAAGTTAACCTCCTGACTGATGTCTTGAGATGTTGCTTCAATATATCCACTTAATTTTCCTACCTCATGGTGCCATCTATTTTGTGACGTGCACCAGTCCCTTCTGCAGCAAAGCACCCCCACAACATGATTCTGCCACCCCTGTGTTTCACGGTTGGGATGGTGTTCTTTGGCTTGCAAGCCTCCCCTTTTTTCCTCCAAACATAACGATGGTCATTATGGTCAAACCGTTCTATTTTTGTTTCATCAGACCAGAGGACATTTCTCCAAAAAGTACGATCTTTGTCCCCATTTGCAGTTGCAAACCGTAGTCTGGCTTTTTAATGGAGAACGCCTCTCCTTCCTGAGCGGTATGATGGCTGCGTGGTCCCATGGTGTTTATACTTGCGTACTATTGTTTGTACAGATAAACGTGGTACCTTCAGGCGTTTGGAAATTGCTCCCAAGGATGAACCAGACTTGTGGAGGTCTACAATTTTTTTTTCTGAGGTCTTGGCTGATTTCTTTAGATTTTCCCATGATGTCAAGCAAAGAGGCACTGAGTTTGAAGGTAGGCTTTGAAATGCATCCACAGGTACACCTCCAATTGACTCAAATGATGTCAATTAGCCTATCAGAATCTTCTAAAGCCATGACATCATTTTCTGGAATTTTCCAAGCTGTTTAAAGGCACAGCCAACTTTGTATGTAAACTGTTGACCCACTGGAATTGTGATGCAGTGAATAAGTGAAATAAACTGTCTGTAAACAATTGTTGGAAAACATTACTTGTGTTATTTATGCACAAAGTAGATGTCCTAACTGACTTGCCAAAACTATAGTTTGTTAACAAAAAATTTGTGGAGTGGTTGAAAAACGAGTTAATGTAAACTTCTGTTTTCGCTTTGTCTTTATGGGGTATTGCATGTAGATTGAGAGAACAATTATTTTATACATTTTAGAATAAGGCTGTAACATAACAAAATGTACTTAAATGGGTGCTGTAGATGTCCTGGAGGGCGGGCAGTGTGCCCCCGGTGATGTTGATTTTTGTCCATCCACACTAGATACGATCAGGACACGCAGGTTGAAATATCTAAACTAACTGAACCATATTAATTTGGGGACAGGTCGAAAAGCATTAAACAATCAAGGCACTTTAGTTCGCTAGCTTGCTGTTGCTAGCTGGGTTGTTATTTTACCTGAAATGCACAAGGTCCTCTACTCTGACAATTAATCCACAGATAAAAGGGTAAAGCGAGTTAGTTTCTCGTAATCTCTCCTCCGCTCTTTGAACTTTATGATAGTTGGCTTTAAGGTGTTGGCTTTAAGGTGTTATGATAGTTGGCTTTAAACTTTAAGGTGCATTACCACCACCATCTGGACTGGAGTGTGGACCTCAGTTAATCGTTCAATCATCCACGTGGGTATATGCTCCTAAAAACTAATGGAGGAGATGGGAGAGCCGGGACTTCCTGAGCGTTAAAAGCTTCACAAATAGAACCAAGTTCTATTTTAACGCCTGGCTACGCAGATGTTCGTTGACGGTGCAATGATTGAATAACATGTATGTGTACATTTATTTTGCAACGCGCACTTAACCCGAGTGGTGTTTGTATGCTAAGAGCGAAGCCGAATTCTTCAGATTGTCAGTGATGTGTACGCAGAAGAATGGACGGGGGTCAGGACGTGCTCCCATCCACAATCAGCTCCTTTGTTTTGTTGAGGGAGAGGTTATTTTCCTGGCACCACTCCGCCAGGGCCTTCACCTCCCTGTAGCCTTTCTCGTCGTTGTTGGTAGTCAGGCCTACCTACCACTGTTGTCGTCTGCAAACTCCATGATTGAGTTGGAGGCTTGCGTGGCCACGCAGTCATGGGTGAACAGGGAGTACAGGGCTGAGCATGTACCCTTGTGGGGCCTTTGTGTTAAAGAGTAGTGGAGATGTTGTTGCCTACCTTCACCACCTGGCGGCTGCCCGTCATGAAGTCCAGGACCCAGTTGCACAGGGCCCTGAATTTCTAAGCGTTCCTTTATATATTATTTTCACCGTTGAATTGTTTTTTACATTTACAGTTCCTTAAATTACTTCAATCCGTACAGATGAAGAATGCAAGCTAGCTGTTTACATGTGTGATGAACAGACAAGTGTAGCCTGGTGCAAGATGCCAAATTTTGCGGGTAGGTAGAGAGCGGGTTGAGGAGGACGCTTGACTCGCTAGGCATCTTATGACATGATATTAGGTCCACAGAATTATACCTGTGAGTGGCTTCTATGGAGGAACTTTGAGCGTCCTTCGAGCTAGTGCGCTAACACGCTTGACCTTGCTAGCTAACAAGCTTGTGTGTGTACTGAGTGACACCAGAATTAAAAACACGTCTTTGTAAATCCCGTGTGAAACGTCATAACTAGGCCTATAGTATCCTGAACTAGCATTGGAAAGTAATCCATTCTTCTCTAGCTAATTAAAAATCTATCTCCCTATCTTCTGAATCAAGCTTGTTACCTCAATACAGTAGTCTATGCTTTGGAGGTGGGAGGGGCAGGTAGGCTAAACACACACAGGCAAAGATTTTCAGCTTGAAGGCAGACACTGGAATCAGTTTCTAAGGGACAGCATGAGGGCTTTGAATAGGCATTTTGTTGTGGGACTAGAAAAAAGTCTGGAACATAAAAGAAAGTTAACTGCTTCCCATGCTTTTAAAATAACGGCTCTGTTCCGGAACAGTATGGTTACAGGTTCTATTTCTGTTATTAATTGAAAATGTATTTATTTGACAGTTTTCTGGTCAGTTCCCTGTGTGCATTCAGGTGCGTGTGCTTCGGGGAGTTTTCTTCACAATTAACAAACCAGCACATTCTGTTCAAAACAACCCAGTGTATGAAGCCATGTCATCTTGTAACTTACATCAAACACAGTGATGTTAAACATTAACACTATATGCACATTTGGACTCAGTTGTTTGGCTGTCTTGTATGACATCAAAGCTGTGTTCATTATAATCCTCAACGTCTCATCTTTCAAAATACGTAGTCATCAATTTACAGCATTTCCCTCACTCAAACAACAAAAACATGTTGGTCTGACGTCATGTATAGCATGTTAGTGGCCAACTCTGCCATTTTTCAACCACGAGTATGAGTGTAAAGGGCTATGGTCTTTGCTTCCATGTATTTCACTTTTGATAACATGTTAAGATTCTGCCATGGGTAACAATGACATGAATTAACAATGGAAAATTAGGCTTCATCCTAATGTAAATGCATAATTTCCCTTAGGTACAACAACAAAACCTACAGGATCGATGACATTGCGTGGGACCATACTCCCAACAACACATTCAAGAGGGGAGACTCTGAGATTTCTTTCAAAGACTACTACAAGGCAGTAGGTTTTGTCCCACACACACGCGTATGAGCTGTTGTCACTTAATGGAACCTTGACTGAACTAATGGTGGTTTAATGTCTCTTCAGCAATATGGTCTGGACATCACTGACGGCAACCAGGTGCTTCTGATCAGCCATATGAAGAAGGTTGGTCCTTCTGGAGGACCGCCCCAAGGGCCAGCCATGCTTGTCCCAGAGTTCTGCTACCTCACAGGTACCACTGACTTTAACAAAACACTGCAAATGTTTTTTAAGTGTTAAATGTACTGTCGTGCCAGGTATTACGTGATCAAACCACAACTTTTGGCTTTTGTGTGTCTTATTTAAAAGGCCTGACTGACAAGATGCGTGCTGACTTCAACATCATGAAGGACCTGTCCACCCACACCAGACTGACCCCAGAGCAGAGGGAGGGGCGGCTCAACCGCTTCGTTGGGAACATCCACCAGTAAGTTTAATGTCTGTGGTTTCTATTCCCCAGTTTTGATTGATTTACAATACTGATCATCTCTTTATTTTGCAGGAACACGGAGGCCCAGACAGAGCTGAATACCTGGGGACTCAACTTTGACAACAAACTCCTAAGCCTCACAGGCAGGGTCCTCCCTGCGGAAAGGATTGTGCAGGGATCCAGAACGGTATATAATCCAACACAAAATCAAAGTTTTAGTGTTGTTTATATTAGAATATGGGGGTGGGGTGTCTTCCTGCACTTTCCTGATTTAACAGGTTAACATTCAATGTTTGAAGTATGGTATTTTCAGCAGATGTAATGTAACTGCTATTTCTTGTATTTTCTCCTAGTATGAGTACAACCCCTGGCAAGCAGACTGGTCCAAGGAAATGAGAGGCATCCCACTGATCAGTTGCCGACCACTGGAGAACTGGTTAATGTTCTTCACCCGCAGGAACAATGATGTGGCCCAGGCCCTCCTGCAGACCCTCAACAAAGTCTCCACACCCCTGGGCATCCGCATGCAGAGGGCCATCATGTGAGTACACACACACAGAGAGTAAGATACAGAGAACTGCACTACCCAGTTGTATGGAATACCAAGTGAAGCCTTTCTCACCGGAGAAATGACTTGATGTCCCAGAGTTGACATAACATTGCATTCTTCCAGGGTGGAGTACGAGGACCGTCAGGAGTCTCTGCTCAGGGCCCTGCAGCAGAATGTTAAGAAGGAAACCCAGATGGTCAGTAGTCACTCAGCTAAAGTCTGGCTAAACATGACTGTCATGGTGTTATGACAAACATTTTGCAGCTATATGTCAGGAATCTATGTCAGTTGTGTTGGGTTCCTTCCTAAGGTGGTGGTGGTCCTGCCCAGCAACAGAAAGGACAAGTATGACAGTGTGAAGAAGTATCTGTGTGTGGACTGCCCCACACCCAGCCAGTGTGTGGTGGCCCGCACCCTCGCCAAACAACAGGCCCTCATGACCGTGGCCACCAAGATCGCCCTGCAGATTAACTGCAAGATGGGAGGAGAGCTGTGGAGCGTGGAGATCCCAGTAAGACACACGCACAAATCAAATGCATCCCATGTATTTCAATGGAAGAATGTGCCTATGCTAAGGCATTACACTTGAAAGACATAACCACCTTACCTCCCTGTTTTACAGCTGAAGCAGCTGATGATTGTGGGCATTGACTGCTACCATGACACGGCTGCTGGCAAGAGATCAATTGGAGCTCTGGTGGCCAGTCTTAACCAGGGCATGTCCAGGTATGTGTCCTTATGGCCAGGAGGCATGCATGGACACTTTCCCATCAGTTTTTTTGGCCAAGCTAAGAGTGTGATGGCAGAAGCTGATTTTATGATGAATGAGTTAACAATTAAACTAACGGGACATACCTCTGATTTCTCAGGTGGTTCTCAAAGTGTGTGCTGCAGAACCGTGGACAGGAGATCATGGACGGACTCAAGGTGGCGCTGCAAGGCATGTTCAGTCAAATCAAACACTTGTTACATAAAAGGAACTATTAAAAGCTCACTTCCAAGTGTTTTTCTATGATTCATTTGAGCCAATTTAGTGTGTCACATTTGTGACAGCTTTTTCAAAGTCTAGGGCTGAAAGGGTTTTATCCCTATTGAAGTTTGTGACCATGATCCCCAGTATCCTGACAGCAGGCTCTTTTCCAGGTGCCCTGAAGGCGTGGCTGAAGCACAACAACTGCCTGCCGTCACGTATCATTGTGTACAGAGACGGAGTGGGAGACGGGATGCTGCAGAGTGTGGTCAACTACGAGGTGCCACAGATCATGGAGTCCATCAAGACCATGGGACACGACTATGCGTAAGAGACAATCTATTCTAGAAACTCGCCACTGTATTGACTCCATTTCAATCACCAGTCATTCTATTGCTGATGTTGTTCTTTCCTGTGTTACCCCCTCCTAGACCCAAACTAACCTTGGTGGTTGTGAAGAAGCGCATCAGTTCCAGGTTCTTTGCCCGCATCGATGGCAAGCTGACCAACCCTCCCCCTGGAACATGCATCGATACTGAGGTCACCCGCCCAGAATGGTACGATCACTGACGATGACTGATTTTTCAATCATGGAAATGTAATCATGTGTGACTACGTATCCTTATTGTCTGTCTTTCCTTTTCAGGTACGACTTCTTCATTGTCAGCCAGGCCGTCCGCATGGGCAGTGTCTCCCCAACCCACTACAATGTGGTGTACGACAGTAGTGGACTGAAGCCTGACCACATGCAGCGACTGACCTACAAACTCTGCCACATGTACTACAACTGGCAGGTAGGCTGGATTCTCGTAGCTAGTTGTATTGCAAACATTCCTAGCTGAAGACTACTGCTTTATCATATTGGTTATTGATTGCTATATTGTTGAGTATTGTTTATTTCGGACACGATAGTAAGTAGTATGTTGTGGGTATGCATGTCATTGGTTTTCTGTGTGCTTATCTCCAGGGAATCATCCGAGTGCCTGCACCCTGTCAATACGCCCACAAATTGGCCTTCCTGGTGGGCCAGAGCATCCACAGAGAGCCCAACATGAACCTGGATGACTTCCTTTACTACCTGTAAGAGAGCACAAGCTAACTAAAGAGCACATTGGAAAACTTGGTTTCCTTGAAACTGTTTAATTTTTGTTCAGGAAATTGACTGAATTTACTTAGGGGGTAAAGTGGTTAGGATATTCCCCAATTTACAGGAGTGAAACCATTTTTATTTTTTTATACTTCAGCAATTTGATTATCTTCTGTTTTATGCTGTTTTATTTGAAAAATATTTGTAGATGGTCATTGCAAAGTGTTTTATTTGTGTGACATGGTATGAGACTGTTTTGAGAAGTTTGCTACCTCAGCTTTTATTTTGGCTGTACAGTGCATTTGGAAAGCATTCAGACCCCTTGACTTTCTCCACATTGTTACGTTACAGCCATATTCTAAAAATTGATTAAATTGCAGTTTTTCTCAACAATTTACACGCAATACCTAATAATGACCATGCAAAAATATTCAGAAAAGTATTCAGACTCTTTACGCAGTACTTTGTGGAAGCACCTTTGGCAGCGAGTACAACCTCAAGACTTCTTGGGTATGACGTTACAAGCTTGGCACACCTGTATTTGGGGAGTTTCTCCCAATTTCTGCAGATCCTCTCAAGCTCTGTCAGGTTGGATGGGGAGCGTTACTGCATAGCTATTTTCAGGTCTCCAGAGATGTTCAACCAGGTTCAAGTCTGGGCTCTGGCTGGGCCACTCAAAGACAGAGGTTCTTGTCCCGAAGCCACACCTGCATTGTCTTGGCTGTGTGCTTAGGGCTGTTGTCCATTTGGAAGATGAACCTTCGCCCTAGTCTGAGGTCCTGAGCACTCTGGAGCAAGTTTTTGTTGAGGATCTCTGTTCATCTTTGCCTCGATCCTGACTAGTCTCCCAGGCCCTCACATCCCCACAGCATGATGCTGCCACCACCACCATGCTTCACCGTAGGGATGGTGCCAGGTTTCCTCCAGACGTGAAGCTTGGCATTCAGGCCAAATAGTTCTATCTTGGTATCATCAGACCCGAGAATGTTATTTCTCATGGTCCCAGAGTCCTTTAGGTGTCTTTTGGCAAATTCCAAGCGGCTGCTGCCTTTTACTGAGGAGTGGCTTCCATCTGGCATAAAGACCTAATTGGTGGAGTGCTGCAAAGAGGGTTGTCCTTCTGGAAGGTTCTCCCATCTCCACAGGGGAACTCTGGTCACTCTGACAGAGCTCCATCGGGTTCTTGGTCACCTCCGTGACCAAGGCCCTTCTCCCCTTATTGCTCAGTTTGGCCGGCCAGCTCTAGGAAGTGTCTTGGTGGTTCCAAACTATAAGGTCCCACACTGTCAACTGTGGGACTTTTTATAGAGACCGGTGTGTGCCTTTCCGAATCATGTCCAATCAATTGAATATACTACAGGTGGACTCCAATCAAGTTGTAGAAACATCTGAAGAATGATCAATGGAAACAATGCACCTGAGCTCAATTTCGAGTTTCATAGCAAAGGGTCTGAAAACGTATGTAAAGAAGGTATTTCTGTTTTTTATTTTTAATACATTTGCAAAAATTTCTAAACCTGTTTTACTTTTGTCATCATGGGGTATTTTGTGTAGATTGAGGAAAATTATTTAATCCATTTTAGAATAAGGCTGTAACATAACACAAAATGTGGAAAAACATTTACTTTCTGAACGCACCGTACCTCTTTGTTCAATATCACAGTGAACATTAAGGTTATTGCCTGGGTTGAAAAATTATTGTTTCAACTTTGGCACAAAGTTGCACTTATGACATGTTGTTAAAAAAAAAAATGCAGTTAAATCAATTGATTAAAATAATTGTGGATCAAGATTTGTGTAATTTGATTACCCTTCAGTAAAAGTTAACTTTGTAGTACTGTTATTGCGTTACTGTCTAGCATGCTCAAACTCAACTCTGGACCTCAAAGCCAGTTTCACTGTGTTCTTTTCATTGTTCCTCTTTAATCAGGGACTGATTTAGACCTGTTACACCAGGTGGGTGCAATTAATTATCAGGTATAACAGAAAACCAGCAGGCTCTGCAACTCGTAGGGCAAGAGTTGAATACCCCTGGTCTAGCAATTAGTATTTGAACGTGTGATAATTACACTTCCCGTTCCTTTTTCAAGCCTATGCCCTTTTGGAGAAATGCGATTCTGTCAATACTCAGGACTTGATATTAACGTTTTTGGCTTGATTTAATCTGTAGTGCTGTAGACCTCCACTACATACAGCTCAATAGAAATTAAGGCAATGTTCGCTGAGACCTCATTCACAGTAAAAGACTCTGTCTGCTCAATCAGAAATTACCTTTACATTTCAAATTGTGGTACAGCGCTGAACTATTTGGATTGAATCGAGTCCTTAATCCTTTGACTTTGCTGTTGCACCATGGCATTTGGTGAATAAAACACAGCGCAAACAGCATTACAAAATATGAAATTTATTTGATAAAATTTTTGCACATGCACATCCACACAATATTTTGTAACCACCAATATAGGCTGATATTTTTTGTCATAAAGCTAGCACACAATTGCAGACTTTTAAAACATTATGGTTTTGAAGACACCATGGGGAAAGCTTTACACTGTTTGATTATAAATTTTAATGTACAAAAAAGGCAGTCTGAAAATCAAGTATAAACATTTAAAAACAATTTACAAATGGACAAAGTACAAAAAGAGCAACAGTCAAAACAATATATATATAGAAGCAATGACCGACAATTGTACAGAAAGTTGTACAGAATGCTTTTCGTACATTCTTTTTTGGCAGTCTCAGTTCAAATCTCATGAAGTAGTAGTCCAAAAGTAGTGTAGTCCAGAAAAAGCTGTGATATAAAGTGAATGGAAGGATGAAATGATTAACAAAATAGTGTAAGGAGTTAACAGATGGAAGGTTTCATTTCACATACAAACTGGACCAGAGAACGCTGGACATCTGCATACTCCTCCTAATGGATAGTTTTGATAAATAAAATACATTGGCTTTCAATTAATCATACATTCACTACTCTGTGCTAGTTGGGTGCTGACACAAATACAGTACTTCTACCCTTTGCAAATATATGAAATGGAGAGTTGACTTCTGTGAACCTGTAGTCAAATTAGTTGAACTTATGGGGGTCATTATGGAGGTAGAC
Source organism: Oncorhynchus nerka (assembly GCF_034236695.1). Lineage (NCBI taxonomy): Eukaryota > Metazoa > Chordata > Actinopteri > Salmoniformes > Salmonidae > Oncorhynchus > Oncorhynchus nerka. Next base: position 28,367,054 of record NC_088422.1, on the reverse strand, counting down.
TTGTCTTGTTTAAATCACAATTTCTATGTAACAACAACTTGATATATAGGACTTTTATCTGATGGTTATTCAATCAAACCTAGTCTCTGTCATAAGTCAAACATTTTCCTGCTTCCAAGAATTGCAAGTTTGGAGTGTACTCTACAAAACTTAGTTTGAAACAAAAATAATACCAACTGCTGATTGCAACTTATCTTGGAAACAGTTAATTAAACTGGGCTTCAATTGCATTTCTTTCACATCCATTGTCTTGTACACAAACGTGTCAAAATGGGATTGTGAATGCAGTAAATACATTGCATGTATAACATGAAGAACAAAATAAAGTGCCTTATTTTTTTCATTACTCTTTTTGTGCAAAAATAGTGTGAAACATTCAAACGTAAATACACATTTACATTTCCCCCTTTTTTGTATTGAATTTCGTTTGAATGTCATTTTAATGCGCAGGTCCTCCAAAAAACATTCCTACAAGTAATAAACTGCACATCACTAGTCTTGATCAACATAATTTACAAATACATTTCAAAAGTAATGCAATGACTTGAATGCATACAGGACATAACATTCCACTCACTGGACAAGATACAAACCATTGTGCATTTTATAAGGCAAATACATGGGAGGTTGGTTTCAACTAGGCATTTCATGACAATTCAACAACAAAAATATACTGAATCTTGAAACCCTGTCCTATCTAATGTCCTTGTCCAGAGTTATTTCAGTGTGCCTGAAGAACTGACACTTGCTGTTAAGAATTGATACTTGCTTATCAAATTCTCTCCAGACCAATCTGACAAGTCTTTCTGGAGATTTTTCATATTTTACCACTGCACATATCATGACTTCAGGTGCTAAGGTGGTGACTAGTCAAATGTGTACCTGGGCTTGAATTGAACTGAATACGAATGTGACAATTAGGTTTGTATTGAATATTCTGTTTTAAGTTAATATTTGTTTTTACTATTCATTTAGCAAATATTGCTCATACACAATATCATAAAAATGCACTGACAAAGCATGCAAATTGAGCCTTGTTCTGATAGAAAAGGCCATTAGTTAGCATGTGCTTTCAAAGGTTGGATGGGAATTATTATTCTGGATGTGGTTTAGGTAAAACATGCAAACCTATACAGTTCAAATGACCTCAGCTGCCTGATCCTAAAACGGCTCTTTTCCTTGCATCAATATGGGTACTACAATGTGAAGGTTTGGTTAAGGTGAGCCACCAGCAGTATTATCAAGTATGATGTTGACTGGCCATTCTGAGCCCGATCCTTTGATCTCAGCCCTAAAGAGACTCTGGTATAAACCCTTCTTACTCTGAGGAACATTGTGGTCTACAGCGTCATCAAACACACCTACGTACCTATTGGCCTTCAAAATTGAGAATATTTCAAATCATCCATCGTGTTGCAGTCTTCTGCTTCAGATAGCAAAACATAAATGACCAGAGGTTGGCTTATGACACTAAATGTCAAACTATGAGGTCCCTGAACCATATTCAAAATACATACTGCAATTTAAATAAGAAAATATGGTTTCTAGAATACAACATTTGTACATTTTGACCACTTTTTTTCTTCTCACAGGACTGAATTTACAGTAATGGAAGTGTTGGAGATGAATTATGTGGTTGATAATATACTTCAAGTATTTGAAGGGGTTATTTTACAGCGCCAAGTCTTTTCAATAGTTTCTTCCCTTTGGAGAGCAGTCCCTTTTTCTTTTTGGAGGACAAGTCGTAGGGGCCCCTGATGGGACTGCCAGGCCCCACTGTAGCAGGGCCAGAGCCAGGGATGTGTTGGCGCACTGTGGGGGAGGCGCCTCTTCTGGGCGGACCCGATTTTTCCAATGGAACCTAATGGGAGACCCGTAAGGGACAGTTCAGCGGGGTTAAAAAGCCAACCCTCTTGCACCCCAGTCACTACTCCCTTCCACTTAGTCCTTTCTGTCTCAGCAGGGCCACCATACTTTTGGCTTCATCAGTCTATCTCCCTCATAGCGTAGCCCAGTTCAACTTGTAAATGTTAGGATATTGTATCTTGAGTGTACTGAGGTGCTGTATACCCCCCTCCCCCACTGCCATTTAGGTAGTCTTTCATCAAGCTGGTTTAAATTATAAGACTTCAATGTCAAAGAATGTCCACATACTCTTTACCAATCACACATTTCTATGCTGAGATTCTCCAGCTATCAATGGCATAAGCCATGTCTTTCACACACACAAAACAAGAGATACAATATTGTATTAACATTATGGGACAACATATGACAGCAGATTTTCTTTTTAAATATAAAGGGCATTCATATACAACTGGGTTACAGTAAACATCTAATATCTAAATATTCCTTCATTGTAATCATGAGCTAAAAGGCTTCTTTTCAATTGCACTTAGGAAAGATGTATCCTTAAGATCCTATTAACATGAGACTAGTCTCTAGCAATAGTCTCTACTGTAGATATTGTATAGTCTCTGGCACTAGTCTCTACAGTAGATTTAGTATAGTCTCTGGCACTAGTCTCTACAGTAGATTTAGTATAGTCTCTGGCACTAGTCTCTACAGTAGATATAGTATAGTCTCTAGCACTAGTCTACAGTAGATATAGTATAGTCTCTGGCACTAGTCTCTACGGTAGATATAGTATAGTCTCTGGCACTAGTCTCTACGGTAGATATAGTATAGTCTCTAGCACTAGTCTCTACAGTAGATATACTATAGTCTCTACAGTAGATGTAGATATAGTATAGTCTAGCACTAGTCTCTACAGTAGATATAGTATAGTCTCTAGCACTAGTCTCTACAGTAGATATAGTATATAGCTACATATAGACACATCCAGATCAATAAGAGGGTCATATTATTCTGCACATTGAATGTTCATAATTTATCATACGTCGAGAGGGGATAAGCGTTTCAATTTACCAGTTTTTGAAGCAATTAATCACTTTTCATCAAGGTAACTTCATCAAGGTTGTTGGAACCAATTTAACCTGCTTTAAAAAAAGTTGTATTTACAAATCTGATCACAAGCAACTTAAATATTTATACAAACTAAATAAAAAAGTGATTTTCCATTTCTCATGTTAATTCAAATAACTTTTTGAAATCGAATTGATGACACTTTCTATGAGGAAAAAATGTTAGTAGCTATTTTTGCCATTTTGCATCATTCCTTATGTGAGAGAAAAAGTGCACCCCACTAACAACTTAAAGGCATGTGGAGCAGACCACTATCTTGGGTATCTATGGGTAAAGTAATGCCAATGAAATGTTTATCTGATTGATTGGAAACCTCAACAAGAGGGAGTTGCCTGTCTGGCAGACAGTTCATTGTTTCTAGCGGAGTTTGATTCGATTAAGCGTGGCAGGGTGCACTACTTCAAAGAGAGGGGAGGTTCTATCAGAATATTAGCTATAGAGTCTGAATGTTACCACTAGTACTACGGGGAGGCAACCTAGGCGTGCAACAATGGCCTTTTAGCTTACCATGAGTTACAGCAGGAGACTTATCTTGAGAGAAGGACATTGGAATGTACAACACCCAGAGAAACAACTGAAGATACCATGCTTCTTGTCTAATGCATTGGCTAGAGTGGTCGTCCTTAAGTTAACACAACCTGAATGCTTTTACAATAAACTCACGTCAAATAAAAGCATGTACACTGGGATCATCCTGGTGTGTACCACAGTATTCTATAAATATTTACATCCACTGAAAAGGGAATTAACTGAAATTTAAACAGGCGAAATAATGGTCATATAAACGGAGTGTGTGTTGCATACCGGAAACTAAGGGGAACCCATGTCATCTGCATTAGACGAGGGCTGCGTTACCTTGGTATCCTCAGTTGCTCACTTACGTGATGGAAACAGCCTTTAAGGTGTGAAATGAACACTCTTCTTCTGTTTGCCAAGCGGGTGAGGAAAATAAATCAAATAAAAAATGCAGTGATGGCGTTTCAATAGTCTGCACTATGAGAATGACAAATTATAAAACCAACCAAGAAACTTGAGATGAAATCTGCTCATATTAAAACATTAACTTGCAATTATTTGTTAAATACAGAATTATTGTAACATTATTTTACAACTAGTTATAATTATAATGACATTTGAAATTATACTCTCAACGAGCAAAATAAGCTTCTTGGTGCTATTATACAAGTAAGCAATATACAAAAACGTTTTCAGGAGCAAATACAAAAGTTCTACTGTACTAGACTTATTGTTCACTATAAAAAGGTTCAAAGGGAAATCATGCATCTTAAAGAGAGAACATGCAGTGCTACAGTCTAGATATTTCATCCTCCAGTACATAAACTATTTCCTCTATTAGAAACACAGGTAATATTCATAAAGCATTTATTACAATGCTAAATATGCATGTGCAAAAAAAACATTGCATGTTGTTGACTGCTATTTTTCAAGACATTACATGACAATTCTGCTTTTCTTTTATTATTTCAGTCTATTCTCTTTGAGAACGCTTTATGAATATGTCCACATATTTTACAATGCATGTCCCCCCCCCCCCACCCCCACGGCAGTCAATATTGAAAATAAAAGTTCCTATGTCAAGTATTAATAGTTTTCTTTATATTTCTGAGTCATCAACAACGTTTACAGCATAATGCTCCAAAGTCTGAATTCCCATCATATGTTCAGGAATGAAACACTCACAAGCACAGACGGGAAACTAAAGGAGTAAGGAGGTAAAGGGAACGGAAAGGAGCGAATGGATGACACAGGGCTAGTACTGCGAGAGAGCATGTACCCTTTTGGTCTTTATCCGCGATGCAGCGTCCTGCGGGTATCGAGAATCTCCAGACTGAGTGTCAGTGAGAAAAACCTCAACATCATCAGGCACTTCTTCTAGAAAGTTGAGGGAACAAGACCTTTGTGTCCATTGAGCTCGCCCTGAGGGATCACAAACACACAGGGTGACTGGCATAGAATGTACATTGGACTCCGCAATATAGGAAACTAGACGAAAGGGATATAAATTATCATTTTAAATTGTTTATCTTACGGCTACTATTACTATCACTGTCATTTCCACTGTGTTTATTTGCACTAAGCTGGTTGAAGAAATATTTATATCAAGTGTAAGTCACATCTCACATACTTACATAATGAAACCCATCTTCATCAATTTCACCAAATACTGTTATGACGTCACCAGCACAGAATGTCAGTTCAGCCTGTCAAAACAGGTTTGAGTTCAGTTTGACCTGCTTTCTCTACATCAAAGCAGCTTGCATCTGTTGAAGATTCTCTATAACCCAACCACGTGGGATACTGTTCGGGTTTAATTTGTGTGAAATGCTGTACTTCCTATTCCAATCACTGTGATGCATTGTGAATCTAGAAGTGTCGGTACAATCTTGGCAGACTGCTGCAGCTATCAAATGCATCAAGTGTTGGATATTTGAAGACAGGATTGCAACCAGTGATGTATATAAACCCTGGATGACTGACAGGGGGCGCTGTAATGAAGCCACCGTCCAGCCATCTTGGTACTCATCCTCCAATGTAAAAAAGATTTTGGAGGCAATAGAAATGCATTTATTGACACGTTTATTATATGACAGACACCTTAATACATACTTTAAAATTATATTATGTGAACTAAACATACATATAAAACATGAAAAAATATATAAACATTTTCCTTTTTTTGTACTAATGTTATTGTCCCTACTACAACAAAGAAATACTTAAATACATGTCATTTTGTCCTTGAAACATTTCATTGAGATACTGTAGAATTCCATTAATTCCTATGGAGGACTTCTCCTTCTGGGTAGTGCCAATATGGCTGACCGGTGGCTTCAAAGCCTCTCAATGGCCAACACATAGCATCAGCAATCCAGGGTTTGTATACATCATTGATTGCAGCACAGACAATAGGCATACCACACTACTATCTACTATCCACTTTTCCAGGCCTCTCCAAAACACACAAACCAAACGTAGGAGATGGCTCAACACATAGACCAAACTGAGGAAGGATGCCAGTGCAGGCAATGGGTGAGGGGCTGTGTTCATGAGAGGGGTAATACTCTAGCCCCCTCTACCATGTGTCCACCTCTGAACACTCCAACAACAGTCAGGGAGAAAAACACACAGAGAGCGGACGCTCCTCTCACTCACCTCATTCAGCCTGTCTCTCCCATACTGTGTCTGGGGCCGTGCCAATAGAAAGGTGAGAGTGAGTGAAACCAGGGGGGAAGGGCCATAAGAACAACAGGAAAAGGTTAAGCTACTAATGGGGACCAGGTAATGGTAAAGATGGGGAGTAAGACTGGCTGGTGTATTGCTGCAATGTTGGCAAGGCAATCAGGTACATCGTTAGTAGTAACAGGGTAGAACTACCTCTACACCTGACTCTAGCAGTACCTCCACATCCACGTTGGGGGAGCTCTCCCTGGGGTCGTAGTCATACAGTGCCACCATTCTACGTGTGGACGAGGGGTGCTGACGCCCACTCCGCCTGTTCCTCTCTGGACAGAGACACACAGACAGTCATCAATCAATAAGAATGACAAGTAACACACTAAACGAGATAATCACCGTACTAATCTCAGTTGTAAAATCACACACTAAAATGACAGTATGCAATGCCTTATGATCTCTCATGAATGACCGTCTATACCAGGCAAAGGCTGAATGAACATGGTACATGAAGGTGAAAGCCATAATGAACACCCCCATGGATTTACTGAAGATGAGCATGTTAGTGACAATTCTGACAGAAAAAAAAAATCCCAACTAAACGCATAAGAAAAGTAAAGAAATGGTGGAAGAAGCAAAGCGTGAAGATGAAAAAAATAGTGCAGAAAGAGTGCATCTAAAGAGAACACAGACCTCGCTTGGATTTTCGGGACCTGCGGTTTATTGAGCGACCATCTTTGAAGCGGTTGCAGATCACTTCACGGGAAAGTAGAGAGAAAAGAAAAAGAATGAGGGAAACGATTGTAGAGACAGAGAAATGAGAGTATCATCAGCATTAGACATCAGTGTGTATTGAAAGCAAGCGAGACAGGAAAAGAGGAAGGGAAGAGAAAATCAGGCCCGAATTAGAGTAAGAAAGAGTAGTGGAGAAAAGACAGAGATCAAGTGGGAGTCCAGGTGCCGCCCTACCTAATTTCTCTACAGGAGTGTTGAGTGGGAGGAAGCCCTGTTTGAGTAGCTGGTCCATCATCCCATCATCCTCAGTCTGGATCTCTGACACCATGTTACAGGGGATCAGACCCGGGCGGTCACGGATCTCTGCCCTGTAGAACCCATCCGTGTCCTTATCTCCAAACACCTGACCAGCACAGAGAACAATGTTAGCAGGAGGGAGAAAGAGAGACAGCCACCACCACTACAGTTGTTTAATAGCAGCTTCACATACACAACTACATCTAACCCACGAATGTAAGTCAACACGAGGCCCTTTTGTTGTTAGGATGAGGAAAGCAGATTGGACTACAGCACTGTGTGGATCAGGCTCCCACCTTGATGATCTGGCCCTCTTTGAAGGGCAGCTCCTCGTCAGCAGCATCAGGGTTGGGGGACATGGACAGGGGGTCGTAGTCAAACAGGGCCACAAATATACGCGCCAGGTCCTCTGGCTCCGACTCCTCGTAGTACACTGGCGACCGCCGCCCTCGGCCATGTCCGCGGCCTTGCCCACCGTACTCATCTGAAACACAGAAGGCACTGCTGCAACTGCCAGCCTTGCTACTGCCAGCCTTGCTACTGCCAGCCCCCAGCACAGGATAGGCTGGGGTGCAGAGTGGAGTAGAGGGCAGCGGAACGAGAAGATGTCACTTTGTCAGAGCTGACAGACAGGGGAGAGGGCCATGAAACACGTGTGTGAAAAAGAGCCCAAGATTTCAAGGGGGATTTAAAGAGGTTTTTAAGATAGAATGGTCAGTCTGTACTATTGTGTCCATCATCCTAGCCACCGTGCTTCTACACCTGCATTGCTTGGGGATTTAGTCTGGGTTTCTGTACAGCACTTTGATACATCAGCTGATGTAAGAAGGGCTATATAAATACATTTGATTTGATCCTCTCAAAGGGGCACGCCTGTCGATAAGACCCTACTGTAATTACATACTGTAGCAACATTTATGATTCCCAATTTATTAGAACATGTAAGCAGGACACTGTTTTTAGAGTTTTAAAAAAAAGTCTAAGCTATCTATAATTGACAGATAGGACAGATTGGATGTTTTTTCACACATCTCTGAATGCTGGTAGGACAGACACCAAAAGGACAAACAGAGTACCTTTATAACACTCATAGATACAGTTAGACAGAGGTCAAGTAGGACAGACAGCAGCACATGTCAAGCCAGACGATGGGATGCAGGTGGAACTACACGACCATGCACATAACAAAGAATGAATGGAAACAGACTCAGACTGTTCATTGCTGTTTTACTTCACTGTCTCACGGAGCGTAAACAGGCATTCATGCGTTCCACTCTTCAAAATGAGGAAGTATGCTTCAATATCAATACAAGAGGGGTAAAACCATGCTCACATTAGAAATACAGCATTAAGCTAAAAGGGCAAATGAATATTCCTGCAAGAAATTAGAACATCAAATGCCGTAGCAGAAACCGGACTCATCGGGGGCATCAGGGACAGTGAGGGAAAAGGAAAGGAATCCACCTTATATTCATTCACTAGTCGATTTCCTGGAACTCCATGTCCAAACAAACCACGTTTCAATATCACAATTCAGGGAAAATGTCTGTTCAATTATGTTTTAATGAGACAATACTAATGTTCGGTTTAGATGACAGCAGTTTCATCAAGGTGCAATGGAGTGATACCAACAAGACTTGAGTGCACTTACTCATCCAATGGTTTTCCTTGTCACTGGACTGTAAACAATCAGTCATGCAAAATCAACAGTCAACAGGGGGACTATATGCCCTGGGAGGAGAAGAGGAAGGGTGAAAAGAAGGGATGGGTGAGAGGGAAGGAAGGAAGGAAGGAAGGAAGGAAGGAAGGAAAGAAGGAAGGAAGGAAGGAAGGAAGGAAGGAAGGAAGGAAGGAAGGAAGGAAGGAAGGAAGGAAGGAAGGAAGGAAGGAAGGAAGGAAGAGGGGTCTCCAAGGGAGGCCTGGGATTAAGGCTGCAGAGAGCTATACAGGGAGGGGAGGGGACACTCATTCTTCAGCTACAGAAAAAGTGGCCATCTTGTCTTTCCCGGCAGCCGAGTGTATAATTCACACTTAAGCTTGAGACTACTATTCCTTTCTAATATCAAGTAAGATTCTTAACACGGTCTTCTATGTACTTTTCATGGTTTATTCATGTTGTTCTAGAGAGAAGCTGGGCCACATACCATCGTCATGCCATATCCTCCGCCGAGCTACACTGCCATGATAGTAAACATCCTCCTTGCCAGGTGAGAGGTTTCCCTCACTTCCCTCACTGTTACTCTCCATCATGGTGATCTCTACAGAAGACACCAATCAGATCACAGCGTTACTGTCAGGGACCCCCCCCCCACACTGCTCTACTTCACAGACCGGCCAATGCCTGGCTGGACATGCTGCTGGAGGGGAAGGGGCTGGGGGGATCAGGGGTCATGGGGAACAGGGGGTGGGATAAGGCAACAGGTTGTAATCTGGAGTTCTTCAATGTAAAACAGCAATGCTTTGCACTGTGTGAGACAGAGGGAAGGGTAAGAGCAGGTGAGCCCTTTATGCACACAGTATATAAAGTCGATAGTAAACAGTAGCAGCCCCTCCCCCTTAACTGCTTTGGCACATTTAAAAAGCCAAGTTAGAGACACCGTAAAGAGGTATGAGGTTGGTCAGAACTACAGGTGTAGGAGCACACCACAACTACAGAGAACTACATGGTTGTTTAAGGTCATGTGTCTATGGGAGAGATGTTCAGCTCAGGGGAGGACGGGGCATCCCATCATGTATTGACCACACTAACCAATGGAAGGAACCATCATGGGTCGTCTCTGTGGGGGGTTGCCGCCATGGACAGGCCTCCTCCCTGAATGGTCCAGCCGGTCGCCATGGGAGCATCCATGGGAAGGGGAGTTCCCTATAATCTTTAGAGGGCGAGAAAAACACAGCGTAAGTTAAAACAAGCTGCCTTTTACACTGCCTCTCTCACATAACAAACCAGCCATTCAAAAGGATCACAAAACCATAAGAGCAAATTATATCACTTCCATTTGTCCGTAAGGAGGCAAAATAAGGGTAATAAATAAACACATAAAATAAAGAGACCAAACAAACCAAAAAAACCATCAACAGAACCAAAGTAAATCAACTCCAGACACCACAACAGGATCAGATGTTTAGCTAAAGACCATTTGTTTTTTGTTCTGCTCATGTCAGCTCCTTGATGAGAAGAGTGAGTGAGCGAGTAGAGGAAAGAGAATAGAATGGAGAAAGGCATAGTTAGCTGAGCACAACCATGATGGCTTCAGCCTGGGGCCCAAACCAGAGAGAGAGAAACTGAGGCCCAAAGGCTTCTCATCCGGTTAGTCATACAGGATATATGGGACAGAGATGGGGGGAGGGGGATCGAGCAATAAGATGACCACTGCTGTGTGTAGTATAGGAGGAGGAGAGGAGATTCTGTTGAAAAGATTATGGAAGAGCATGAAGAGGGGAGAGCATATTGTCTGCAGAACACTAACATAATGCAGATGGACTGAAGGCTAAATCAGCTATAAGACTATGAGAGACTATCCTCCATGTGGTCCTACTAGAAAAGGCTTTATCTGTCAAGGACTACAGCCTTTACGCGCAATGAGAAGCAGGACATGCTGGAATAGAGGTCCCCCTGTGGAAGGCAGTGCAATCAGGGTAAAGTCAGAGGTGGGATAGGATGGGCAAGACGTCTGTCATAGCTGCATTTCAAACCCATTGGCTGGTAGAGAGAGGGGGAAGGCGGAGCAGAATAGGGATAGCGCATCCCCATGCAAACTATAATGGTTGAGCTGCCATTTTGTTTAAAAAAGGAATCTTTCTCCTCAGACACATCAGAAACAAAAACTTTCTGAAATGGCCTTTAGATAATCAAAAAAGCTTCACTTAAAAACTCACTGGACGTTCTAAGAACGAGCAAACTACACACATGAAAAACTACAAATAAGAATCACCATGAACATGTACTAATAACTTGCCAGAATATTGGACAAAACAAAAATAAATCAATGTAAAGGTGGGAGACCCATAGAGAGAAAAAACACCAAGAAAAAAGGTATGGTTTTACTGCTTGCTGATGGAATGTACAGCAGGTAAGAGTCTGAGTCACACACACCGGCGGCTGGTCCGAGACCCTGTTGAGCCTGTTCACATAGCTGGCCCTAAGGTCCCTTTGATAAGGCCTGTCCAGCTGGTGGAGCCTGCCCTCGCTCAGGGCTCCGTCCCTGGGGTAGCGTCTGGGGCTGTGCCCTGGTTCCCTCTCCCACTCCCGGCCTGGCCCGTAGTGCACCTCCCTGTACCTCAGGTCAGACATGTGGCCCGTCTTAGGGCTGTCACAGTGGTCCTCATCCATGCTGCACTGCCGTGTCAGCTGCCTCTTCCTGCCTGCAGCCAGGGCCCGTCGCTCTACCGGCCCCTCACAGTGGATGTAGTGGACAGGACCCCGCATGGGGCTGCCGTGGGAGTAACCCCGGTACCCCAAAGAACCCTCCTCCTCACTGCCACAGTCCAGGCCGCTGTCAGGGCTCTTGGTGGTCTGGCGGCTGGGCCGGTTCAGGCTGCGCTCCTCGAAATTACAGCCATAGCGGGGAGAGGAATGCTGGCGCTGCAGCAGGCGATGGTGGTTCTTGCTGGGGGAGAGGTGGTTGTGCTGGTGGGGGTCCTGCTGGTAGATACGGGGGCTCCTGCGGTGCATGCAGGGTGTACCAGCCCTGCCTTCGTCGTCAAAGCGCAGGCGCTGATGATGATGACCCATCCCATCCACTCCGTCCGACTCGTCCTCGGCAACCTCAGGGATGCTGTGGAGGCGTTTACTACGCAGGGACTTCTGTCTCACCACCTCCCTCTGTAGGTCCCAGCAGTCCCTCTCCTCCCCTAGGTCCTGACGCCTGTAATACGCCTGGAAGACCAGGATGGGACAGCCACGGTGCAGAGAGCAGGGTGGATTGGTTTGGCATTTCAATTAAGAGTTTTGTTTACAATTTAGTTTTTGAAGGTGTTAGAACAGGCAGGAAACAACACAGTGTGTGAATAAAAAAATAAATGGGAAAAAAGACAAAATAAGAACAGAATTAGTTATTTGTGGCAGAATGGCCAGATGTAAGGCATGCAGTGTCATTCCGTGAGCTGGGGGAAATAGCATGCTCTGAACGGGAATACGTGGGACGAAAGCCAAGGGAGTAATAGACAGTAACACTGAGGATGGGTCTGGGACAGATTAGAAAAGGGTGCAACAAATCTGCCAAGGGAGAAAAACTCACAGATAAATGACACAGGTGACAAACTCACCAAACATATGAGTGAATTAACTATGCCAAGAAAAGACTTCAAACACATTGCACCAAGCACAGCCTGGGCAAGTGAATGAGACCTACAGTATACACATTAACCAAGAGGAATGTGGCAGCAAACTAAGCAAAGCACTTGCATAAGCAAAATAAGACATTTAAAAAGTGTCTCAGTCTGTTCTAACATTTTCAGACATGACCCGAGGGCTGTTCTTATGACAGATTTAGAGTTTCCATCAATAATTACTATAGACTGAATCTCAGCTGTGTTGCTTCTGGTATTTGACCCTGATTGCACTACTGCATAGGACACTCCCTTTCCAGAGCATAGTAAAAATACACAAATACATACAGAACATGAATGAGACATACTGATTGGTGACATGATGAGGTACTATGGAAAACATAGGCAAATGCAGCAGATCAATACACCTAAAAAGACAGTTCTGTTGAGTACCGCACAGTGTGAGGGATCACATCTTGCTTTACTCTTATCACCTTGATAAGTTCAACGTTTCACACGTCTTCCCACAGCATTGCATGACTGTAAACATGTTTCTTTGGAAATGACCTGGGGACCTTTCATATCAACACTCCCAGTGATTACAGAAGACAATTTAACTTGTTGTTTATCATCAACACAGTAAATATAACCTATGTTTCACTGCTAATAATAATGTCACTCAGGAGAACTTGTTACATAATGATTATTGACCACACATCCACATACTCAATGGAGACATCCTCAAAGGTAACCATCATCAACGTCCAGAAAAGAACTCAAACACAAAAAGGTACAGCATGAGACGGACACAACCCAAAGTGAATTATTCCATTTAAGTAGTAAACTCACTTAAATGAGATTCCCATATGCATTCGATATGCCATGACCCTTCTAGATGATGATACAGTACATTTTAAAATATCAATGTTTGGTCATTGACATATTCCTTTACAACACATTTTTAACAGATTATTCATGAACAGTAAGTCTACTAATTATCCAATTTTTACAAAATATGGACAGTCTTAATTAAACTGTATATTAAAATGCATATTGAGACAAAACAACATTCCATGTGTCTATCGATACCAAGCTCATTTTAAACATAATTGTTCACCTCTCCTTTTACAGTCCATGCTGGGTGTGTATAGTACAGCCATTCAGATGGGTTAGTTAAGACTTGGATGATGAAGCTGATATGCAGTGTGTTGTTCAGCTCAGAACAGGATGGAGCGCTCAACAGGCAAAGCCACAGTGGGCCTGCATGTAGAGCCAGACAGTGAGAGAAGGCAGCCGGGGCCACAGTAGATAGGAGGGCCCTCCCTCCCCAACCCCCCTACCCGCCTCCCAACCCGCCTCCCCTGGACCCCCACTAGATGAGGTATATGTGTGCTGTACCTTGAGAGTGTTGTGAGAGTTGATGCTGCGCCGACGGCCCTCCTCCAGCTGCATCTCAGAGTACAGGTCATCCTCGTCCTCCTCCATGATATCAGACAGGTCGGAGCCGCGGCTGCTCTCTGTCTGGTACTCCTCACTGTGGCTGTAGTGGTGCTGGGAGACAGGGGAGAGGACCGGCTTTAACATGGAACCACAGGAACAATAAGCCTGTGTCTGACTGGCTGAACTAGGAGACGGGAGAGGACCGGCTTTAACATGGAACCACAGGAACAACAAGCCTGTGTCTGACTGGCTGAACTAGGAGACAGGGGAGAGGACCGGCTTTAACATGGAACCACAGGAACAACAAGCCTGTGTCTGACTGGCTGAACTAGGAGACGGGAGAGGACCGGCTTTAACATGGAACCACAGGAACAACAAGCCTGTGTCTGACTGGCTGAACTAGGAGACAGGGGAGAGGACCGGCTTTAACATGGAACCACAGGAACAACAAGCCTGTGTCTGACTGGCTGAACTAGGAGACAGGGGAGAGGACCGGCTTTAACATGGAACCACAGGAACAACAAGCCTGTGTCTGACTGGCTGAACTAGGAGACAGGGGAGAGGACCGGCTTTAACATGGAACCACAGGAACAACAAGCCTGTGTCTGACTGGCTGAACTAGGAGACAGGGAGAGGACCGGCTTTAACATGGAACCACAGGAACAACAAGCCTGTGTCTGACTGGCTGAACTAGGAGACAGGGGAGAGGACCGGCTTTAACATGGAACCACAGGAACAACAAGCCTGTGTCTGACTGGCTGAACTAGGAGACAGGGGAGAGGACCGGCTTTAACATGGAACCACAGGAACAACAAGCCTGTGTCTGACTGGCTGAACTAGGAGACAGGGGAGAGGACCGGCTTTAACATGGAACCACAGGAACAACAAGCCTGTGTCTGACTGGCTGAACTAGGAGACAGGGAGAGGACCGGCTTTAACATGGAACCACAGGAACAACAAGCCTGTGTCTGACTGGCTGAACTAGGAGACAGGGGAGAGGACCGGCTTTAACATGGAACCACAGGAACAACAAGCCTGTGTCTGACTGGCTGAACTAGGAGACAGGGGAGAGGACCGGCTTTAACATGGAACCACAGGAACAACAAGCCTGTGTCTGACTGGCTGAACTAGGAGACAGGGGAGAGGACCGGCTTTAACATGGAACCACAGGAACAACAAGCCTGTGTCTGACTGGCTGAACTAGGAGACGGGGGAGAGGACCGGCTTTAACATGGAACCACAGGAACAACAAGCATGTGTCTGACTGGCTGAACTAGGAGACGGGGGAGAGGACCGGCTTTAACATGGAACCACAGGAACAACAAGCATGTGTCTGACTGGCTGAACTAGGAGACGGGGGAGAGGACCGGCTTTAACATGGAACCACAGGAACAACAAGGTCGGAGCCGCGGCTGCTCTCTGTCTGGTACTCCTCACTGTGGCTGTAGTGGTGCTGGGAGACAGGGGAGAGGACCGGCTTTAACATGGAACCACAGGAACAACAAGCCTGTGTCTGACTGGCTGAACTAGGAGACGGGGGAGAGGACCGGCTTTAACATGGAACCACAGGAACAACAAGCCTGTGTCTGACTGGCTGTACTAGGAGACGGGGGAGAGGACCGGCTTTAACATGGAACCACAGGAACAACAAGCCTGTGTCTGACTGGCTGAACTAGGAGACGGGGAGAGGACCGGCTTTAACATGGAACCACAGGAACAACAAGCCTGTGTCTGACTGGCTGAACTAGGAGACGGGGGAGAGGACCGGCTTTAACATGGAACCACAGGAACAACAAGCCTGTGTCTGACTGGCTGAACTAGGAGACGGGGGAGAGGACCGGCTTTAACATGGAACCACAGGAACAACAAGCCTGTGTCTTACTGGCTGAACTAGGAGACGGGGGAGAGGACCGGCTTTAACATGGAACCACAGGAACAACAAGCCTGTGTCTGACTGGCTGAACTAGGAGACGGGGGGGAAGTTTCAAACAGGTCAACATTCACAAGGACGCAGGGCCAGATGTATTACCAGGACGTGTACTCAGAGCATGCACTGACCAACTGACCAAGTCTCTTCACTGACATTTTCAACCTGTCCCTGGCCGAGTCTGTAAAACCAACATGTTTCAAGCAGACCATCATAGTCCCTGTC
Organism: Oncorhynchus nerka; assembly: GCF_034236695.1. Classification (NCBI taxonomy): domain Eukaryota; kingdom Metazoa; phylum Chordata; class Actinopteri; order Salmoniformes; family Salmonidae; genus Oncorhynchus; species Oncorhynchus nerka. The sequence continues at coordinate 28,350,982 of NC_088422.1, read as the reverse complement.
CTCAAGAACACCAAGGTGACCTGCCTAAATGACACCGAACCGTAGCACTCACGTCTGTAGCCATGATGTGCTTTGAAAGACTTGTCATGGTTCACATCAACACCATCATCCCAGAAACCCTAGACCCACTCCAATTCGCACCACCCCAACAGATCCACAGATGATGCCATCTCTATTGCACTCCACACTGCCCTTTCCCACCTGGACAAAAGGAACACCTATGCAAGAATGCTGTTCATTGACCACAGCTTAGCGTTCAACATAATTCCCTCAAAGCTGATCCCCCCCCCCCTTTCTGCAACTGGATCCTGTACTTCCTGACAGGCCGCCCCCAGGTGGTAAGAGTAGGCAACAACACATCTGCCACGCTGATCCTCAACACAGGGGCCCCTCAGGGGTGTGTACTTAGTCCCCTGCTGTAGTCCCTGTCCACCCACAACTGCGTGGCCATGCACGATTCCAACCCCATCATTAAGTTTGCCGACGACACAATGGTGGTAGGCCTGATCAGCGACAACAATGAGACAGTCTATAGGGAGGAGGTCAGAGACCTGGCACTGTGGTGCCAGGACAACAACCTCTCCCTCAACGTGATCAAGACAAAGGAAATGATTGTAGACTTCAGGAAAAGAAGGGCCGAGCACACCCCCATTCTCATCTACGTGGCTGTAGTGGAACAGGTTGAGAGCTTAAAGTTCCTTGGTGTCCACACACCAACAAACTATCATGGTCCAAACACACCAAGACAGTCGTGAAGAGGATATGACAACACCTATTACCCCTCAGGAGACTGAAAAGATTTGGCATGGGTCTTCAGATACTCCAAAGGTTCTACAGCTGCACCATTGAGAGCATTGTGATGCATCACTGTCTGGGCAACTGCTCGGCCTCTGACCGCAATGTGCTACAGAGGGTTGTGCGTACGGCCCAGTACATCACTGTGGCCAACCTTCCTGCCATCCACAACACCTATACCAGTTGGTGTCAGAGAAAGGCATTTCATATTGCCAAAGACTCCAACCACCCTAGTCATAGATTGTTCTCTCTGCTACCACATGGCAAGTGGTACCGGAGCACCAAGTCTAGGTCCAAAAGGCTTCTTATCAGCTTCTACCTCCAAGCCATAAGACTGCTGAAAAGCTAAGCAAATTGCTACCCGGACAATTTGCATTGACCCCCCCCTTTTTTTACACTGCTGTTACTCGCTGTTTACTATCTATGCATAGTCACTTTACAACTACCTACATGCACATATTACCTCAATTACCTCGACTAACCTGTTACCCTGCACATTCACTCGGTACCGGTACCCCCTGTATATTGCCTCGTTATTGTAATTTTTAAATGTTTTACTTTAGTTTATTTAGTAAATATTTTCTTAAAACTGCATTGTTGGTTAAGGGCTTGTAAGTAAGCATTTCACGGTAAGGTCTACACCTGTTGTATTCGGCACATGTGACAAATAAAATGTGATTTGATTCGATTTAACATGGAGTTACAGGTTACAATCATATCTTTTTCTTCATTTTCCCAGAGCGATGATTGGAACAGAAACAAACTGTATTATTCTGTATTTAAGCTGACAGAGTTGTTGTTTTACCCGTACATGTCTCCCCAGTTCAGAGCCTCTGAGGAATTCGTCCACAGAAGCCCCTCTCCTCCTGGTGTGGGGAGAGACATAACCATCCTCCTCCTCATCAGAGTTCACGCTCCGCTCACTGAAGATGTTCCTCTTCTCCATCTGACACAGGAAAACACAGACAAGCAAACCTTATACATGTATATAGCTGCAGATGCATCACACTATCACAATGATACATGATATTAGTTCTCTATAGTATTGACTCAATAGTACCCTGAGAGTCTATGAGGCACTTGGTACACAAACCAAACTCTGTTTGTGCTGTACTGTGTGTTGTCATGTCATAGGCAAATCTGAAGTGGCTGCTTACCCGGTTGTTCTCAGCGAACACTCTCTGTGCAGCTTCCCTGGCCATGGCCTTGGCGATGGTGTTGGGGATGGGGGCTCCCTGAGGCTGGGGCAGGATCCTCTGAGGAGAGGGTGAACGACGCCCCTGGAAGTGGGGCGGCTCCAAAGTGTGTCCACGCATGGTAGGAGGGAGGGGCGAAGGGGAGCGCTCCCAGGGCGGACCAGGCCGCAGGCCCGCCTCATACTCTTTGGTTTCTGACTCTCTGGCACTTACTAAATTGGGCTTAGACATGGGGTAGGGCTGGTGTTGGGGCTGGGGATGGGGGTGAGGGGGTGGGTGGCGCAGAGGCTGACCATGAGGCAGGGTGTGGGGCTGGGATCGAGGCAAAGGGTGGACCTGAGGTTGGGGGTGGGATGGGGGGTAGGTCTGGGGGTATGGCGGGTGTGTTTGTGTGTGTGGCTGATGGTGCTGGGGTTGAGGCATAGGATGGGGGTGTGCAGGGGAGCGGTGGTGGGGTGAGTGATGGGGAGGCCTCAGGATATTGTGCGGTATGGTGGCCACGGGGGAGTCCTGAGACTCTCCTTGTGCTGATAACGTCCTGACAATGACCTCCCTGGCCTCCAGACACTGGATCCTATTCAGCTCCACTGTCACATAGTCAGCTGTTGGGTACATCACCTCCGCTATCTGGACACACACAGGGACAGGGACAAGACACTTCAATTCACATGTCTTAAGTAACAAACCCAATATATTATTTCTGAATTTCACGCAAAATGGGGCCTGGTAAACCTGTGTTTTCAAACCACTGCATTACATAAGGCCTACAGAAACCATGGACTGAACGTCACCGTTACATCACCACTCTCCAGCAGACGGCGGTAGAGTGTTACACACAAATCACAGCATTGAGGGTTAGCTGTTACACCACACACTCACTTTCACAGCATTAAACATCAGGTTCTGCATAATACATCATTCTAATGCACCTTTTGTCCCTTTGTGCACACGGCATAGCCAATCACGTTGGCTCCGTTGGAGGTTCCAGTGGGGGTGAGGATGGGGGGTTTCCATCGCACCTGCAGAACCCCGGGGTTCTGGCCCAACTGGACCTGCACCTCCTGGGGAGGAAAGGGAGGACCTACGGAGGACAGCAGACACAAAGGAGTGTAAGGATATCAACACAATACACTACAACATTTAGAAAACAATACACTATCAGCTGAACAGTTTGTATGTTCCTTCAAAGGAAAATAATGTCTTGACCTGATTCCATACAATACCAGAGAGGCACTCAGATAGTTCATGTTGCATTAGATGTTTTTATGCAATCAAAAATGTGTGTAATGAGGTAATAAGAAAACAGTATGATTTGTACTGTATGTATGTCAGTGGAGGCTCCTCAGAGGAGGAAGGGGGGGACCATCCTCCTCAGTGAATTTCATCAAAATAAAAATAGTGAAACATTCAAAAGTTACCCTTTTTAGATAAAACTATACTAAATACAGAGCATTCGGAAAGTATTCAGACCCCTTGACTTTTTCCACATTTTGTTACGTTACAGCCTTATTCTAAAATGTATTACATTATTTTTCCCCCTCACCAATCAACACACAAAACCCCATAATGACAAAGAGAAAACAGGTTTGCAAAAACCTCAGACCCTTTGCTATGAGACTCAAAATTGAGCTCAGGTGCATCCTATTTCCATTGATCATCCTTGAGATGTTTCTACAACTTGATTTAAGTCCACCTGTGGTAAATTCAATTGATTGGACATGATTTGGAAAGGCACACACCTGTCTATATAATGGTCCCACAGTGCATGTCAGAGCAAAAACCAAGCCATGAGGTCGAAAGAACTGTCCGTAGAGCTCCGAAACAGGATTGTGTCGAGGCACAGATCTGGTGAAGGGTATCAAAAAATATCTGCAGCATTGAAGGTCCCCAAGAACACAGTGGGCTCCATCATCACTTGGAGTTTGACAAAAGGCACCTAAAGGACTCTCAGACTTCTGGTCTGATTAAACCAAGATTGAACTCTTTGGCCTGAATGCCAAGTATGGAGGAAACCAGGCACCATCCCTACAGTGAAGCATGGTGGTGGCAGCATCATGCTGTGGGGATGTTTTTCAGCAGCAGGGACTGGGAGACTAGTCAGGATCGAGGGAAAGATTAACGGAGGAAAGTACATAGAGATCCTTGATGAAAACCTGCTCCAGAGCGCTCAGGAACGCTCCCCATGGTATAGCCGGAGGACAGCTAGTTTCCGTCCTCCTCTGGGTACATTGACTTCAATACAAAACCTACGAGGCTTGTGGTACCCTTCTATAGACTTACACAGTAATTATGACCACATTCGGAGGACGTCCTCCAACCTATCAAAGCTCTTGTAGCATGAACTGACATGTTGTCCACTCAAAGGATCAGATAATTAATCTAGTACTGAAAGCATAACCTAGCACCGCAGAGCATAAAATGTGGTGAGTAGCTGACTGAGAGAGAAAGACCATAGTTGAATAGTTTTGAACAAATTCATTTCTTCAAAAATGAAGGAGAAGCAAGAGAGAGAAGGAGAGAGACAGCTATATTTTGTTGTATTTTCTTTTCACTTACTTAGCGAGCGAATGCAGCTAGCTAGTTTAGCCTAGTCAAACACCTGGCTCAAACAGAGAGGGATGCTGTGTTAGTTAGCTGACTATCCAACACAAACCCTTCTAAGTCGAGGTACGCTTTTAGTTTAATTGATTTTTTGCCACCGGGGCCCGCCGGTGTAACTGCTAAACTGCTTGCTAACTGTACCCTGTACAACATGATTGTAGCGGGTTTACTAATATGTCAGTTCTAGTAGCTATGTTGACTATGACTTTAGCTAATATGGTGACAACAATGTAGGCTGTGTATAGCAGTTAGCAGGTATGATATGAAGGTTTTTGCTTGGAAAGGTGTTTTCTCCAGGCCACAGACAGCTGATGTGTTGTACACTGAAGTCCACAAGTGAAGGAAAAAGGTGAGAGGAGGAGAGTACGTAGATGCAAGGAATTATACAACGATCAAAGGGATCATGCTGTTTGTATGTGGATGCAATGAAAGTTAACCGTGTTTGTGTGGGATCAGGTGTGTATACATTCTGACGATTCTGTTGAAAAATGTTTCTTTAATGGAAGTAAACGGAACGAAACGGGGATAAACATACCTGAATTTGTCCAATAGAAAATCTAATTTGCAACTGTTGGACTAACGATTACACTCTTGATCAGCTAGATGCAGGCAAGCGTGTGCAAGGCGGTATTCAATGTGTCAATGTCTGTTACCTTGATTACTCAAATTTCTCTCGACCTGTGCAACTACGCTGTAAACTTTAATTCATAGGCTAGGTTGTAGCAACCTCATGATGGACAAGTACTACACATAATCGAGGGATGTGTGTGTGTGTGTCACAGGAGGTTGGTGGCACCTTAATTGGGGAGGATGGGCTTGTACAGTATGTATGTATGTATGCATGTATGTATGTACATGGTTTCTCCCTTGTTCGATTGGGTTCTCCCTAAAACACTTCTGCGAGCAGGCCTTTCTAATCGACCTGGCCAGAGTATCCTGGAAGGATATTAACCTCATCCCGTCAGTAGAGGATGCCTGGTCGTTCTTTAAAAGTAATTTCCTCACCATCTTAAATAAGCATGACCATTTCAAAAAATGTAGAACTAAGAACAGATATAGCCCTTGGTTCACTCCAGACCTGACTGGCCTTGACCAGTGTAACCGATGTGAAATGGCTAGCTAGTTAGCGGGGTGCGCGCTAATAGCGTTTCAATTGGTGATGTCACTCGCTCTGAGACCTTGAAGTAGTTGTTCGCTCCGGGACCTTGAAGTAGGCTTTTGTGGCGTGATGGGTAACGATGCTTCGCGGGTGTCAGTTGTTGATGTGTGCAGAGGGTCCCTGGTTCGAGCCCCAGCAGGGGCGAGGAGAGGGACGGAAGCTATGCTGTTACATTGATGCTGTTGACCCAGATCACTGGTTGCTGCGGAAAAGGAGGTGGTCAAAAGGGGGTGAGTGTAACGGATGTGAAATGGCTAGCTAGTTAGCAGGGTTCGCGTTAATAGCGTTTCGATTGGTGCTGTCACTCACTCTGAGACCTTGAAGTAGTTGTTCCCCTTGCTCTGCAAGGGCCATGGCTTTTGTGGTGAAATGGGTAATGATGCTTTGAGGGTGACTGTTGTCTGTGTGCAGAGGGTCCCTGGTTCGAGGAGAAAAACATCCTGTGGCGGACTGCACTAGCATCAAATAGTCCCCACGATATGCAACTTTTTAGGGAAGTCAGGAACCAATACACGCAGTCAGTTAGGAAAGCAAAGGCTAGCTTTTTCAAACAGAAATTTGCATCCTGTAACTCCAAAAGGTTTTGGGACATAGTAAAGTCCATGGAGAATAAGAGCACCTCCTCCCAGCTGCCCACTGCACTGAGGTGGGGAAACACTGTCACCACCGATAAATCCACGAAAATCGGGAATTTAAATAAGCATTTCTCTATGGCTGGCCTTGCTTTCCTCCTGACTACCCCAACCCCAGCCAACTGCTCTGCATCCCCTGCAGCTACTTGCCCTGCAGCTACTTGCCCAAGCCTCCCCAGCTTCTCCTTCTCCCAAAGCCAGATAGAAGATGTTCTGAAAGAGCTGCAAAACCTGGACCCGTACAAATCAGCTGGGCTAGACAATCTGGACCCTCTCTTTCTAAAATGATCTGCCGCCATTGTTGCAACCCCTATTACCAGTCTGTTCAACCTCTCTTTCGTTTCGTCTGAGATTATTAAAGATTGGAAAGCTGCCACGGTCATCCCCCTCTTCACAGGGGGTGACACTCTAGACCCAAACTGTTATAGACCTATATCCATCCTGCCCTGCCTTTCTAAATTCTTCGAAAGCCAAGTTAACAAATAGATCACTGACCATTTCGAATCCCACCGTACCTTCTCAAATCAAATCAAATCAAATCAAATTTTATTTGTCACATACACATGGTTAGCAGATGTTAATGCGAGTGTAGCGAAATGCTTGTGCTTCTAGTTCCGACAATGCAGTAATAACCAACAAGTAATCTAACTAACAATTCCTAAACTACTGTCTTATACACAGTGTAAGGGGATAAAGAATATGTACATAAGGATATATGAATGAGTGATGGTACAGGGCAGCATAGGCAAGATACAGTAGATGGTATCGAGTACAGTATATACATATGAGATGAGTATGTAAACAAAGTGGCATAGTTAAAGTGGCTAGTGATACATGTATTACATAAGGATGCAGTCGATGATATAGAGTACAGTATATACGTATGCATATGAGATGAATAATGTAGGGTAAGTAACATTATATAAGGTAGCATTGTTTAAAGTGGCTAGTGATATATTTACATCATTTCCCATCAATTCCCATTATTAAAGTGGCTGGAGATGAGTCAGTGTCAGTGTGTTGGCAGCAGCCACTCAATGTTAGTGGTGGCTGTTTAACAGTCTGATGGCCTTGAGATAGAAGCTGTTTTTCAGTCTCTCGGTCCCAGCTTTGATGCACCTGTACTGACCTCGCCTTCTGGATGATAGCGGGGTGAACAGGCAGTGGCTCGGGTGGTTGATGTCCTTGATGATCTTTATGGCCTTCCTGTAACATCGGGTGGTGTAGGTGTCCTGGAGGGCAGGTAGTTTGCCCCCGGTGATGCATTGTGTAGACCTCACTACCCTCTGGAGAGCCTTACGGTTGAGGGCGGAGCAGTTGCCGTACCAGGCGGTGATACAGCCCGCCAGGATGCTCTCGATTGTGCATCTGTAGAAGTTTGTGAGTGCTTTTGGTGACAAGCCAAATTTCTTCAGCCTCCTGAGGTTGAAGAGGTGCTACTGCGCCTTCTTCACGATGCTGTCTGTGTGAGTGGACCAATTCAGTTTGTCTGTGAGGTGTATGCCGAGGAACTTAAAACTTGCTACCCTCTCCACTACTGTTCCATCGATGTGGATAGGGGGGTGTTCCCTCTGCTGTTTCCTGACGTCCACAATCATCTCCTTAGTTTTGTTGACGTTGAGTGTGAGGTTATTTTCCTGACACCACACTCCGAGGGCCCTCACCTCCCCCTTAGGCCATCTCGTCGTTGTTGGTAATCAAGCCTACCACTGTTGTGTCGTCCTCAAACTTGATGATTGAGTTGGAGGCGTGCGTGGCCACGCAGTCGTGGGTGAACGGGGAGTACAGGAGAGAGCTCAGAACGCACCCTTGTGGGGCCCCAGTGTTGAGGATAAGCGGGGAGGAGATGTTGTTGCCTACCCTCACCACCTGGGGTCCAGTACCCAGTTGCACAGGGCGGGGTCGAGACCCAGGGTCTCGAGCTTGATGACGAGCTTGGAGGGTACTACGGTGTTGAATGTCGAGCTGTAGTCGATGAACAGCATTCTCACATAGGTATTCCTCTTGTCCAGATGGGTTAGGGCAGTGTGCAGTGTGGTTGAGATTGCATCGTCTGTGGACCTATTTGGGCGGTAAGCAAATTGGAGTGGGTCTAGGGTGTCAGGTAGGGTGGAGGTGATATGGTCCTTGACTAGTCTCTCAAAGCACTTCATGATGACGGAAGTGAGTGCTACGGGGCGGTAGTCGTTTAGCTCAGTTACCTTAGCTTTCTTGGGAACAGGAACAATGGTGGCCCTCTTGAAGCATGTGGGAACAGCAGACTGGTATAGGGATTGATTGAATATGTCCGTAAACACACCGGCCAGCTGGTCTGCGCATGCTCTGAGGGCGCGGCTGGGGATGCCGTCTGGGCCTGCAGCCTTGCGAGGGTTAACACGTTTAAATGTCTTACTCACCTCGGCTGCAGTGAAGGAGAGACCGCATGTTTTCGTTGCAGGCCGTGTCAGTAGCACTGTATTGTCCTCAAAGTGGGCAAAAAAGTTATTTAGTCTGCCTGGGAGCAAGACATCCTGGTCCGTGACTGGGCTGGATTTCTTCTTGTAGTCCGTGATTGACTGTGGACCCTGCCACATGCCTCTTGTGTCTGAGCCGTTGAATTGAGATTCTACTTTGTCTCTGTACTGACGCTTAGCTTGTTTGATAGCCTTGCGGAGGGAATAGCTGCACTGTTTGTATTCGGTCATGTTACCAGACACCTTGCCCTGATTAAAAGCAGTGGTTCGCGCTTTCAGTTTCACGCGAATGCTGCCATCAATCCACGGTTTCTGGTTAGGGAATGTTTTAATCGTTGCTATGGGAACAACATCTTCAACGCACGTTCTAATGAACTCGCACACCGAATCAGCGTATTCGTCAATATTGTTATCTGACGCAATACGAAACATATCCCAGTCCACGTGATGGAAGCAGTCTTGGAGTGTGGAGTCAGCTTGGTCGGACCAGCGTTGGACAGACCTCAGCGTGGGAGCCTCTTGTTTTAGTTTCTGTCTGTAGGCAGGGATCAACAAAATGGAGTCGTGGTCAGCTTTTCCGAAAGGGGGGCGGGGCAGGGCCTTATATGCGTCGCGGAAGTTAGAGTAACAATGATCCAAGGTTTCTCCACCCCTGCTTGCGCAATCGATATGCTGATAAAATTTAGGGAGTCTTGTTTTCAGATTAGCCTTGTTAAAATCCCCAGCTACAATGAATGCAGCCTCCGGATAAATGGTTTCCAGTTTGCAAAGAGTTAAATAAAGTTCGTTCAGAGCCATCGATGTGTCTGCTTGGGGGGATATATACGGCTGTGATTATAATCGAAGAGAATTCTCTTGGTAGATAATGCGGTCTACATTTGATTGTGAGGAATTCTAAATCAGGTGAACAGAAGGATTTGAGTTCCTGTATGTTTCTTTCATCACACCATGTCTCGTTAGTCATGAGGCATACGCCCCCGCCCCTCTTCTTACCAGAAAGATGTTTATTTCTGTCGGCGCGATGCGTGGAGAAACCCGTTGGCTGCACCGCCTCGGATAGCGTCTCTCCAGTGAGCCATGTTTCCGTGAAGCAAAGAACGTTACAGTCTCTGATGTCCCTCTGGAATGCTACCCTTGCTCGGATTTCATCAACCTTGTTGTCAAGAGACTGGACATTGGCAAGAAGAATGCTAGGGAGTGGTGCACGGTGTGCCCGTCTCCAGAGTCTGACCAGACGACCGCCTCGTTTCCCTCTTTTTCGGAGTCGTTTTTTTGGGTCGCTGCATGGAATCCATTCCGTTGTCCTGTTTGTAAGGCAGAACACAGGATCCGCATCGCGAAAAACATATTCTTGGTCGTACTGATGGTGAGTTGACGCTGATCTTATATTCAGTAGTTCTTCTCGACTGTATGTAATGAAACCTAAGATGACCTGGGGTACTAATGTAAGAAATAACACGTAAAAAAAACTAAAAACTGCATAGTTTCCTAGGAACGCGAAGCGAGGCGGCCATCTCTGTCGGCGCCCTCCGCTGTGCAATCCGGTTTCCGAGCTGGTCACGGGTGCACCTCAGCCACGCTCAAGGTACTAAACGATATCATAACCGCCGTCGATAAAAGGCTTTCGACTCTGTCAATCACCACATTCTTATCGGCAGACTGAACAGCCTTGGTTTCTCAAATGACTGCCTCGTCTGGTTCACCAACTACCTCTCAGACATAGTTCAGTCTGTCAAATCAGACGGCCTGTTGTCCAGACCTCTGTCAGTCTCTATGGTGATACCACAGGGTTAAATTCTCGGCCCGACTCTTTTTTCTGTATATATCAACGATGTCGCTCTTGCTACAGGTGATTCCTTGATCCACCTCTACACAGACAACACCATTCTGTATACGTCTGACCCTTCACGGTGTTAACAAACCTCCAAACGAGTTCAATACCATACAACACCACAAACTAAATGCATGCTCTTCAACCGATCGCTGGCCACACCCGCCCGCCCGACTAGCATCACTACTCTGGACGGTTCTGACTTAGAATATGTGGACAACTACACATACCTAGGTGTCTGGCTAGACTGGAAACTCTCCTTCCAGACTCACATTAAACATCTCCGATCCAAAATGAAATCTAGAATTGGCTTCCTATTTCGCAACAAAGCCTCCTTCACTCACGCTGCCAAACATACCCTCGTAAAACTGACTATCCTACCAATCCTCAACTTTGGCGGTGTAATTTACAAAATAGCCTCCAAAGCCCCATATACCACCCACCACTGCGACCTGTATTTTCTCGTCGGCTGGCCCTCGCTACATATTCGCAGCCAGACCCACTGGCTCCATGTCATCTATAAGTCTCTGCTAGGTAAAGCTCCGCCTTATCTCAGCTCACTGGTCACCATAACAACACCCACGCGTAGCAGGCGCTCCAGCAGGTATATCTCACTGGTCATCCTCAAAGCCAACACCTCCTTTGGCTGCCTTTCCTTCCAGCTCTCTACTGCCAATGACTGGAAAGAATTGCAAAAATCACTGACGTTGGAGACTTATATCTCCCTCACTAACTTTAAGCGTCAGCAATCTGTGCAGCTTACCGATCGCTGCAGCTGTACACAGCCCATCTGTAATTAGCCCATCCAACTACCTACCTCATCCCCATATTGTTTTATTTACTTTTTTGCACACCAGTATTTCCAGTATTTCTACTTGCACATCATCATCTGCTCATCTATCACTCCAGTGTTAACTTGCTAAATTGTAATTACTTCTCTACTCTGGCTTATTTATTGCCTTACCTCCTTACGCCATTTGCACACACTGTATATAGAATTTTCTATTGTGTTATTGACTGTACATTTGTTTATGTGTTGTTGTATTGTGTCACACTGCTTTGCTTTATCTTGGCCAGGTCGCAGTTGTAAATGAGAACTGGCCTACCTGGTTAAATAAAGGTGAAATATATATATATATATATATATTTTAAATGCATGTATGTATGTATGTAAGTAATGCTTCAGGTGTGGGTACCGTATGTACCATAGCCCGTGGTGTGTATGTTTGTGTCCACTACAGCATGTCTACATATGTATGTCTATGGGTGTAACATTATCATGCTGTCAGGATTTCTGTCCAAATATTCCTCAGAACAGCCAGAGACAGTCAGGTTGGTTTTCACAGTCCCTCTACCTCTGCTCTGCTGCATGCTAAATCAACAGGGCCCATCTGTGCTGAGCTGCCAGTGCCCCGCAGAGAGACACACACACACACACACACACACACACACACACACCACACACACACACAGAAAAAAACACGCACACATACACACACCCATTCAGCATTATCTCTGAGCAGAGCAGTAAAGAGCAGAGCAGTAAAGAGTGGAGTAGAGAACAGAGCAGAGTTGAGCAGAGTAGAGGGCACAGTAGAGTAGAGCGGAGCAGAGCAGTGAAGAGCAGTGAAAATCAGAGCAGAGCAGTGAAGAGCAGAGCAGAGAAGAGAAGATCAGAGTAAAGCAGTGAAAGTCAGAGCAGAGCAGTGAAGAGCAGAGCAGAGAAGGTCATAGCAGAGCAGTGAAGAGCAGAGCAGAGAAGACCAGAGCAGAGAAGAGCAGTGAAGTACAGAGCAGTGACGATCAGAGCAGAGAAGATTAGAGCAGAGCAGTGAAGATCAGAGCAGAGCAGTGAAAATCAGAGAAGATCAGAGCAGTGAAAATCAGAGAAGATCAGAGTAAAGCAGTGAAGGTCAGAGCAGAGCAGTGAAGAGCAGAACAGAGCAGTGAAGAGCAGAACAGAGCAGTGAAGGTCAGAACAAAGCAGTGAAAAATAGAGCAGAGCAGTGAAATTCAAAGCAGAGCAGTGGAGATCAGAGCAGATCAGTGGAGATCACAGCAGAGCAGTGGAGATCAGAGCAGAGCAGTGAAAGTCAGAGCAGAGCGGTGAAGATCAGAGCAGAGCAGTGAAAATCAGAGCAGAGCAGTGAAATTCAAAGCAGAACAGTGGAGATCAGAGCAGAGCAGTGGAGATCAGAGCAGTGAAATTCAAAGCAGAGCAGTGAAGTTCAGAGTAGAAGGCACCCAGAGCAGAGCAGTCTGAGAATGTGCATCAATACATCTTAAATCACATTTCACCACTAGATGAGTGTCAGCAGAGATATAGCTACTCCTTTCTGAAGAGGAGGATTCAGCAGTAGACATTCTGAGTATTCTGAGCACTCAGCTGTTTTAGTAATTCAACTATGAATATTATAAAGCATGAGTGTCAGTGAGGGCTCAAATGTGCATTTAAATCATCTCAGTGAAACCCTTCCATCTATTAAAATTCATGCAGATAAAAACCAGTAGGAGTAACCCTTGTACAAACCCTTGTATGAACCCTTGTATGAACCCTTGTATGATGTTTTGGTTGCATGATACATCCAGTTATTTCTAACCATCTTTGTTCTCAACATGAGCAACATATTCCAGTCAACTGGACTGGCTAGGCGGAGGGCACGAAGTGGGTCATGTAATTGGTGACTTCATCCACAGGAACAAGGTCAATTTCCAATAATTGAAAGCATCTCCAATGCTGTCTTAACCTCACAATGTGATGGTGGAGCTTGATAAGATAAATGCCCAGTGTGTTCCCAGTAATAAGTCCCCTCCCTGTTGCTGCTGCCTAAACACATAAAGCTCCCAGTACAGCTGTCCTTCCTGTCCTGTTCTGTCCTGTCTCCCCCCTCTCACCTCTTCCTGACCTCTGCCCTTCCATTAGACTCAAGCAGTCACTCACACACAGCAGGGCTAGTCAGTACATTCAGGTCAGCTCAATTCATTTCAAGGTTGAGTAAATGTACAGTTGGGAGTTCGCAAGCTTGTTCTTAAGTCATTATTTTAAACACAAATTGATTTTCTTTTTTTGATTAACACTTATTACTAATGTCCAGACAACAGAGGGAAATCATTGGTAGTGTTCTTTATAAGTGGTTGAAAAGTTAAACCTAGCAGCCAGTGGGTTTAAGGGCGCTGGCAGACTGTATGTATAGTAAAGACTGTGCGTTCTCTTTCTCTCTCTTCACTCCCTTCTCTCTCTCTCTCTCTCTCTCTCTCTCTCTCTCTCTCTCTCTCATGGTGTGTAGAGCTGTATGGGGTCTCAGGGGAGACCAGTCACACAGAGCTACAGAACATACACTATTTACACACATTAGGCATCTAGAGTTTCTCTCTTTCTCCCCTACCGACTCGGTTTTACTCTCATCCTCTGACTCGGTTTTCACTCTCGTCCTCTGATAATATGCAGCCTTCTGCAGCAAACGCTCCCTGGATGTCTATTCATCACACTTCTTTTCCCCCTCCATCTTTAGCGTGCGCCTCTCTTATCAAAGCCAGCACACACAAATCCTTGAAGGCAATCAAAAAAAGTGACTGAGAAATATAAAAACGAGCCTTTAGATGTCTGTCAGGTACAAGGTTGTAAATATAATAGGCTCAAAGCTTGTCAGAGCTAAAGTAAATAGATTGCTGTGTTTACGCCAAATTGCCAAAGGCTTTTTAGCCAGAAATGGTTTTGAAAGCAGGAGAACACAGTGAAAGTATACGACTGTGCAGGCTGCATATACAAGAGGCAGCAGAAGCAGCAGGAACTAACTACAATTGCACTGCATGCTCAATGCACCCTGAAGAGACAAACAACCAGGCCAGTTATGCTGAGTACACCTCTTTGGGAGACCGGAAAGCATTTACAATTATGCAAAATGCCACCTGATGACTAAGTGTGTGTTTTAACCAGTGGAGGCTGCTGAGAGGAGGACGGCTCATAGTAATGGCTGGAACGGCATAAATGGAATGATATCAAACACATCGAACACGTGGTTTACATTGGTTTTGATAACCATTCACTGCATTCCAGCCATTATTATGAGCCGTCCTCCCCTCAGCAGCCTCCACTGGTTTTAATGATGGGAGAAAGGGAGAGATAGTAGGTGGGCTGACCTGCAGGCTGGGTGCAGAACTCCACAGAGATCTCCCTCTTGTCCCTGTGCTCCAGGGGCATCTGCCAAGGTATCTGGTGTGTCCGCGCCACGGCCTTCACCTTGTAAACGGTCATGGGCTTCAGTTGGAAGAACTGGTACTTGTAGGCCCCTGCCTTCACCATGTCATACTCAGCCTCGTTCAGGAAGATGGTGTGGCTGTAGTTGCTGTTGCTAGGCTGCCAGGAGAGCTCAGCAGAGACCTGTGTGATGTTGTCTACCCTCAGATAGTAAGGAGCCACCACCACATCCTTCCCCACTAGTAGAGTGCAGCGCAGCTCGTCAGACGGGCCCCGCTCTGTGATGCTCTGTACCGAGATGCGGTAGGTATTGGTGGCCAGGTTAAGTTTCTCGATAAGCGACTTTGTCTTGCCCCCAAAGGGCACGCTCATCCTCACCTCCTTGTCCACCAGGACGTTGTAGCCACTGATGGAGCCCCAGCCGGGCGGCACCACCGGAGGGTCCCAGCACACGATCACACTCTTGGCCAGCTGTTTGATCAGATTGATACGGCGAGGGTAAGGCACAATATTTTCACCAATCTCGTCAATGCTGACATCCAGGGTCCCTGTCCCATTGCTGCAGGAACCCATGGAGCCCAGGAAGTCCATGCCCAGACTACTGCTGCCCAGGCTGGTCAGAGTGCTGCTCAGACTGGAACCCAGTCCAGTGGAACCGTGACTGGAACCGTGAGTGGAACCCAGAGTGGAACCCATGTGGCTGCCCAGAGTGGAACCGTGAGTGGAACCCAGAGTGGAACTGAGGTTGCTCCCCAGGTTTCTCTCAAGATTTCTCTCCAGGTTTCTATCAAGGCTAGGGCCCAGGTCCAGTTTACTGTCAGACAGCAGGCTGCTGATGCTGCTCAGGCCCATGCTGCCCAGCCCTGTGGAGCCCAGGCTGCTGTGGTTACTACTGAGGTAGCCTGACTCTTTGGCCCCGTCCCTGTGCTGAGCAGAGGGCATCTTCTCATCCTTAACAAAGTCCACAAAGTTGGAAGGGACAAGTCCCTGCTGTCCATCCAGCAGCTCTCCTGAGGAACAGAGAGAAAGCAGTAAGTATTACTATTAACAACAACACTCACAGTGAAAAGCAGCAAGTAGTATTAACAACTCTCACAGTGACGAGCAGTAAGTAGTATAAACAACTCTCACAGTGAAGAGCAGTAAGTAGTATTAACTACAACTCTCACAGTGACAACCATTAAGTAGTATTAACAACTCTCACAGTGACGAGCAGTAAGTAGTATTAACAACTCTCACAGTGACGACCATTAAGTAGTATTAACAACTCTCACAGTGACGAGCAGTAAGTAGTATTAACAACTCTCACAGTGACGAGTGTCACGAATGTTACCGAAGGTGGCTCCCCTTCATGTTCGGATGGCGCTCGGCGGTCGTCGTCGCCGGTCTACTAGCTGCCATCGATCCTTTGTTCCGTGTTCGTTTGGTTTTGTCTAATTGTTTTCACCTGTTCATTGTTTGGTTGTTAGGGTGGTGTTATTTAAGTTTGTGCAGGCTTGTTCTTCTGTATTTGTGAGAGGTGTTAGTGTTTTGTTGGGTTTTCTCGCTGTCATGGTATTTTTTACCTAAGGGTACTTATTGTAGTAATAGTTACGCCTGTGTTGGGTATAACTATTTTGTTCTTTTTGATTTTGGACATTAAAGCGTGTTTTTTCCCGCATCCTTTGCTCTCTGCGCCTGACTCCACACCCATTCACTCATTGAGCGTTACAACGAGCAGTAAGTAGTATAAACAACTCTCACAGTGAAGAGCAGTAAGTAGTATTAACAACTCTCACAGTGACGAGCAGTAAGTAGTATTAACAACTCTCACAGTGACGAGCAGTAAGTAGTATTAACAACTCTCACAGTGAAGAGCAGTAAGTAGTATTAACAACTCTCACAGTGAAGAGCAGTAAGTAGTATTAACAACTCTCACAGTGAAGAGCAGGAAGTAGTATTAACAACTCTCACAGTGACGAGCAGTAAGTAGTATTAACAACTCTCACAGTGACGAGCAGTAAGTGGTATTAACAACTCTCACAGTGACGAGCAGTAAGTAGTATTAACAACTCTCACAGTGAAGAGCAGTAAGTAGTATTAACAACTCTCACAGTGACGAGCAGTAAGTGGTATTAACAACTCACAGTGACGAGCAGTAAGTAGTATTAACAACTCTCACAGTGAAGAGCAGTAAGTAGTATTAACAACAACTCTCACAGTGACGAGCAGTAAGTAGTATTAACAACTCTCACAGTGACGAGCAGTAAGTAGTATTAACAACTCTCACAGTGAAGAGCAGTAAGTAGTATTAACAACTCTCACAGTGACGAGCAGTAAGTGGTATTAACAACTCACAGTGACTAGCAGTAAGTAGTATTAACAACTCTCACAGTGAAGAGCAGTAAGTAGTATTAACAACAACTCTCACAGTGACGAGCAGTAAGTATTATTAACAACTCTCACAGTGACGAGCAGTAAGTAGTATTAACAACTCTCACAGTGAAGAGTAGTAAGTAGTATTAACAACTCTCACAGTGACGAGCAGTAAGTGGTATTAACAACTCACAGTGACGAGCAGTAAGTAGTATTAACAACAACTCTCACAGTGACGAGCAGTAAGTAGTATTAACAACTCTTACAGTGACGAGCAGTGAGTAGTATAAACAACTCTCACAGTGAAGAGCAGTAAGTAGTATAAACAACAACTCTCACAGTGACGAGCAGTAAGTAGTATTAACAACAACTCTCACAGTGACGAGCAGTAAGTAGTATTAACAACAACTCTCACAGTGACGAGCAGTAAGTAGTATTAACAACAACTCTCACAGTGAAGAGCAGTAAGTAGTGTAAACAACTGTCAAAGTGAAGAGCAGTAAGTAGTATTAACTACAACTCTCACAGTGAAGAGCAGTAAGTGGTATTAACAACTCTCACAGTGAAGAGCAGTAAGTGGTATTAACAACTCTCACAGTGAAGAGCAGTAAGTGGTATTAACAACTCTCACAGTGACGAGCAGTAAGTAGTATAAACAACTCTCACAGTGAAGAGTAGTAAGTAGTATAAACAACAACTCTCACAGTGACGAGTAGTAAGTAGTATTAACAACAACTCTCACAGTGACGAGTAGTAAGTAGTATAAACAACAACTCTCACAGTGACGAGTAGTAAGTAGTATAAACAACAACTCTCACAGTGACGAGCTGTAAGTAGTATAACAACAACTCTCAGTGACGAGTAGTAAGTAGTATAAACAACAACTCACAGTGACGAGTAGTAAGTAGTATTAACAACAACTCTCACAGTGACGAGTAGTAAGTAGTATAAACAACAACTCTCACAGTGACGAGCTGTAAGTAGTATTAACAACAACTCTCACAGTGACGAGTAGTAAGTAGTATAAACAACAACTCACAGTGACGAGTAGTAAGTAGTATAAACAACAACTCTCACAGTGACGAGCAGTAAGTAGTATAAACAACAACTCTCACAGTGAAGAGTAGTAAGTAGTATAAACAACAACTCTCACAGTGACGAGTAGTAAGTAGTATAAACAACAACTCTCACAGTGACGAGTAGTAAGTAGTATAAACAACAACTCTCACAGTGACGAGTAGTAAGTAGTATAAACAACAACTCTCACAGTGAAGAGTAGTAAGTAGTATAAACAACAACTCTCACAGTGAAGAGTAGTAGGTAGTATAAACAACAACTCTCACAGTGAAGAGTAGTAAGTAGTATAAACAACAACTCACAGTGACGAGTAGTAAGTAGTATAAACAACAACTCACAGTGACGAGTAGTAAGTAGTATTAACAACAACTCTCACAGTGACGAGTAGTAAGTAGTATAAACAACAACTCTCACAGTGACGAGCTGTAAGTAGTATTAACAACAACTCTCACAGTGACGAGCAGTAAGTAGTATAAACAACAACTCTCACAGTGAAGAGTAGTAAGTAGTATAAACAACAACTCTCACAGTGACGAGTAGTAAGTAGTATAAACAACAACTCTCTCAGTGAAGAGCAGTAAGTAGTATAAACAACAACTCTCACAGTGAGGAGTAGTAAGTAGTATAAACAACAACTCTCTCAGTGACGAGCAGTAAGTAGTATAAACAACAACTCTCACAGTGAATAGTAGTAAGTAGTATAAACAACAACTCTCACAGTGACGAGTAGTAAGTAGTATAAACAACAACTCTCTCAGTGACGAGCAGTAAGTAGTATAAACAACAACTCTCACAGTGAAGAGTAGTAAGTAGTATAAACAACAACTCTCACAGTGACGAGTAGTAAGTAGTATTAACAACAACTCTCACAGTGAAGAGTAGTAAGTAGTATAAACAACAACTCTCACAGTGAAGAGTAGTAAGTAGTATAAACAACAACTCTCACAGTGAAGAGTAGTAAGTAGTATTAACAACAACTCTCACAGTGACGAGTAGTAAGTAGTATAAACAACAACTCTCACAGTGAAGAGTAGTAAGTAGTATAAACAACAACTCTCACAGTGACGAGCAGTAAGTAGTATTAACAACAACTCTCACAGTGAAGAGTAGTAAGTAGTATAAACAACAACTCTCACAGTGAAGAGTAGTAAGTAGTATAAACAACAACTCTCACAGTGAAGAGTAGTAAGTAGTATAAACAACAACTCTCACAGTGAAGAGTAGTAAGTAGTATAAACAACAACTCTCACAGTGACGAGCAGTAAGTAGTATTAACAACAACTCTCACAGTGACGAGTAGTAAGTAGTATAAACAACAACTCTCACAGTGAAGAGCAGTAAGTAGTATAAACAACAACTCTCACAGTGAAGAGCAGTAAGTAGTATAAACAACAACTCTCACAGTGACGAGCTGTAAGTAGTATAAACAACAACTCTCACAGTGACGAGTAGTAAGTAGTATAAACAACAACTCTCACAGTGACGAGTAGTAAGTAGTATAAACAACAACTCTCTCAGTGACGAGCAGTAAGTAGTATAAACAACAACTCTCACAGTGAAGAGTAGTAAGTAGTATAAACAACAACTCTCACAGTGACGAGTAGTAAGTAGTATAAACAACAACTCTCTCAGTGACGAGCAGTAAGTAGTATAAACAACAACTCTCACAGTGAAGAGTAGTAAGTAGTATAAACAACAACTCTCACAGTGACGAGCTGTAAGTAGTATTAACAACAACTCTCACAGTGACGAGTAGTAAGTAGTATAAACAACAACTCTCACAGTGAAGAGCAGTAAGTAGTATTAACAACAACTCTCACAGTGAAGAGTAGTAAGTAGTATAAACAACAACTCTCACAGTGAAGAGCAGTAAGTAGTATAAACAACAACTCTCACAGTGACGAGCTGTAAGTAGTATTAACAACAACTCTCACAGTGAAGAGTAGTAAGTAGTATAAACAACAACTCTCACAGTGACGAGCAGTAAGTAGTATTAACAACAACTCTCACAGTGACGAGTAGTAAGTAGTATAAACAACAACTCTCACAGTGACGAGCTGTAAGTAGTATTAACAACAACTCACAGTGAAGAGTAGTAAGTAGTATAAACAACAACTCTCACAGTGACGAGCAGTAAGTAGTATTAACAACAACTCTCACAGTGAAGAGTAGTAAGTAGTATAAACAACAACTCTCACAGTGAAGAGTAGTAAGTAGTATAAACAACAACTCTCACAGTGAAGAGCAGTAAGTAGTATAAACAACAACTTTCTCAGTGAAGAGCAGTAAGTAGTATAAACAACAACTCTCACAGTGACGAGTAGTAAGTAGTATAAACAACAACTCTCACAGTGAAGAGCAGTAAGTAGTATAAACAACAACTCTGATAAGAGCGTCTGCTAAATGACTTAAATGTAAATGTTAAATGTTAGTGAAGAGCAGTAAGTAGTATAAACAACAACTCTCACAGTGACGAGTAGTAAGTAGTATAAACAACAACTCTCACAGTGAAGAGCAGTAAGTAGTATAAACAACAACTCACAGTGAAGAGCAGTAAGTAGTATAAACAACAACTCTCACAGTGACGAGTAGTAAGTAGTATAAACAACAACTCTCACAGTGACGAGCTGTAAGTAGTATAAACAACAACTCTCACAGTGAAGAGTAGTAAGTAGTATAAACAACAACTCTCTCAGTGAAGAGCAGTAAGTAGTATAAACAACAACTCTCACAGTGACGAGTAGTAAGTAGTATAAACAACAACTCTCTCAGTGACGAGCAGTAAGTAGTATAAACAACAACTCTCACAGTGAAGAGTAGTAAGTAGTATAAACAACAACTCTCACAGTGACGAGTAGTAAGTAGTATAAACAACAACTCTCTCAGTGACGAGCAGTAAGTAGTATAAACAACAACTCTCACAGTGAAGAGTAGTAAGTAGTATTAACAACAACTCACAGTGGTGAGTAGTAAGTAGTATAAACAACAACTCTCACAGTGACGAGCTGTAAGTAGTATAAACAACAACTCTCACAGTGAAGAGTAGTAAGTAGTATAAACAACAACTCTCTCAGTGAAGAGCAGTAAGTAGTATAAACAACAACTCTCACAGTGACGAGTAGTAAGTAGTATAAACAACAACTCTCTCAGTGACGAGCAGTAAGTAGTATAAACAACAACTCTCACAGTGAAGAGTAGTAAGTAGTATAAACAACAACTCTCACAGTGACGAGTAGTAAGTAGTATAAACAACAACTCTCTCAGTGACGAGCAGTAAGTAGTATAAACAACAACTCTCACAGTGAAGAGTAGTAAGTAGTATTAACAACAACTCACAGTGATGAGTAGTAAGTAGTATAAACAACAACTCTCTCAGTGACGAGCAGTAAGTAGTATAAACAACAACTCTCACAGTGAAGAGTAGTAAGTAGTATTAACAACAACTCACAGTGACGAGTAGTAAGTAGTATAAACAACAACTCTCACAGTGACGAATAGTAAGTAGTATAAACAACAACTCTCCAAGTACAGTGAAGACTAGAGAGGACAATCGTAAAAGCCACATTAGCACTGATTGATCCACAACTGCCTAATCCTCGTCTCATCGAATGCCCATACAGTAAATACATCCCATAATCCATGCTGTCTCTTAGCAGCAACAATCATTCTGCTCTGAAATAATAATTATTTTTAAATCATGTGAATTGGTTTTTAAGAGAGAGAGGGTAAAACACAGTGAGATATCAGACCTTCATAGAAGCCGTCATCATCCATGGTCCCATACACGTAAAGGTACTTCCCTGCCACCAGGGGGAGCTCTGCCTCAGGATGCTCATTGGGCCCATTACAGGGGTTATAACTGGGGGAAAGAAAGAGTAGAGTACAATAGCATCAAGCTGATGAACTTGCTGCGTTGGTCCTCTGAACCAAACACAAGTGGATATGTGTCCAAATATCTCAGGCTAGATGATGAATTCAGGTTAAAAAAGGTTCAAAACCTAGGATCATAATGAGACAATTATTAAACACTAGCTAAATAGTATCCGAGCAATTCCAAACAAATCCAAGCACAGTTACATTTTTGCCACAAACACTGCAGTAGCAGTACCCTTGTGTAACTCTGTGATAGGGGAATTGCTGAGTGCTGCAATAAAAAACTCATATAAAATATAACATTTTCCAACAGACTAAATTTTCCAACAGGCTAAATGAGACAGTGGGGGTGGACAGCACTGGGTTCTATTCATGTATTTGCCTTTGTTCTAGGGGATTCCAATGATTTCAGCTGACAGTTCATTTTATTTGGTGAGAGCATAGCACTGCATCATTATTAAGAGGTGAGTTCCAACCTCAGTGGGACAATGTGGGTGGAAAACACTGTGCTGTGCAGGGATGCATTTTTAATTTTTAATATAACACTGTAGTGTAAGGCATCTCAAAGCTGCTCACTCCTCTCACCTGTACCGGGCGATGCACAGACGGACCTTGCCTGTGAACCTCTTCTTGGTCCTAGTCGTTGAGCTTAGTTCTTTGTCCATCTGATAAGAGAGAACCAACCTTGAGAGATGCAACAACCAAATTACATTTATTTTTGTTTTCATGGTGGACATTTCTATGGTGGAAATCAGTGGGATGATAGCAGAGCCTATAAACATATCCTATACACACTTGGTAAACCTGCCAAACCTCCCAGCAGAGGAGAGTAAAAGGAAACAGATAGGATGGGGTGTGAAAAGGCCTTTCTGCATCACTGTGTTTCCTCAGTCCTACATCTCCACCTCAGTGGGACTTCAGCTTAGACTTTCAAAACAGGAAGCAATTTTGCAATCATGTAATAAATGCTGTAATTATGTAACAGTGTAATTAATGCTTTACCATCTTCTTAGGAGTTTTTTGAAAGGGCAATCAAGCTATTTAGGTCCATCTTCATTAGGCTTATATAATCAGGGCTAGAGGGGAGGGAGGAAGGAAGGGAGGGAGGGAGGGAGGGAGGGAGGACTCACCTCAGTGAGGAGGGCCCGTTGAGAGCTGCCAGTCCGGCTGCTGCTGCGGGTGAGGAATGTTGGCTTTACAGACACGAGCTCCGGCTTGTCCCCACAGATCTGGAGCGGTCGGATGAACTCAGAGATCACAGATCTGCTCAGCGGACTCTCATTGCCTGCGGGCAAAACAAAGGAAGAGCTAAGATCTGAAATATGACTGCACCTGCTGAAATCATATTTACATCTGTGCGTAGCACTAATGTCCAAAATGGAGTGCAATACATCACATTCAATTATTTATCCATTTCATCATGTGATCGTCATTCATCGTTATTATCACCATTCATCATCATCATCTTCATCATCCTCCATACCTCATTTGATTAGATACCATTAAAAGTAATAGATAACATTGTAAGAACCAACAGCACAAACAACAGATGGATACAACCCATTAACAATTAGGAAAATAATAATCCTAATTGCATTAGTGTTAAAAAACATACAGATCCTTATGTAATCAGAGGGAGAGTTAGATTCCAGGCACAGGCCCAATGTAAACGTCAGTATTATTATTTAAGTCAACAACAAGAATGTGCCAAGCAGTGGTAAAGGCTATGTCATCCAGTACCCTGATTGATTATTCCATTAGGCTACTTGCTCTATGTTGAGCCACGTACGTCACAAGCACTGCCTCCCAGACCTCCAATTTCAGGAGCAGCTGCACGTTTGTCTTTCCATCCTCATAATACTGAATTGTTTATTTAAAATGTATTTTGACGTCATTTCGCGAGACTAAAGCTTTCCACCGCTTCCACTGTCTAACAGTTCAAACGTCCACATACAGCTCACAGATGACTGAAATCACTTTATTATGAATATTCTTGTCTGAGCTGTGGTCTATGGCGTACATAATGTACACAGACAAGCTAAAACAAAGCTCTCCTGCGATTCCTCTAACCTTTCCCTGTGGGGGCGGCCAGCCCGTTGAAGAGCTGGGAGAGGGATTTGTTTGGCGATCCAGGGGATTCACACACAGTTAAGGGATCGGTTCCACTGCCAAGGGTATCAAACTTTCCAGTCTGTAGCCGGAACTTCTCCAGCTCTTTGGACAGGAGGTTGAACTGCTCACTTTGTGTCCGACATTTCTCCTCCAGCTCTCGGACTTTGGCCTGGCGACAGATAGCGAGTGAGAGAGAAAGACAGAGAGGGGGAGAAAAGAGAGGGGAGAAGTAGAGAGACAAAAGAGAAGAAAGTAACAGAAGGAAATAAAGTGAAAGAAAGAGAAAATCTGAAACCCAAAACTGTATATTTGTATAAATACACACACAGAATTAGGTAGGATGAGATATTGGACTTTAAATTACAGAGAAAAGGGAGTTGACACCTTAAATTTCCTATCAGGTAAAATACAGTCCAGTCATAAACACCTAAACTAGTCACAGTACGCAGATCACATGCAGGACTACAGTTAATGCACATTATTCTATAGAGCAGCCTCTTGTCAAGAGGAAGTATGCATACCAAAAACTGCACTGTGTTCAAAGCGCGGGGAATGCTCCTCAACTTCATTGCACAGAGATAGTAAAATAAAGGCAAGAGTCATCATCATGAGTTACGAAGCCGACAAAAGAGGGGCAACAGCAATTAAAACATCATAGAACCATGCAATCAAATCCTTGGCTTTCTACAGTGAAATACTGTCTGTTCTCCACACTGGCCCGGAGACTACGGTACAGTGGGAGAATAGGCAGGCCTAGCAGAAACCCCAGGGGTATCCAGCTCAAGATCTTCCCTTGGGCAGGAGTAAGTGTTGAGTGGTAAGCATCAAATGGAGACAGACAACCCCTCTTCACATAAACCCAAATCAGCCCCTTCATCAGACCACCCTGAGAGCATTGCTGAAGCTACCATGTCATTTGCTGCACACTTTCCCCAAAGCAGTGATGCCTAATGTCTGTGGCGTTTTATTCAGCTGAATGACGTTCATGCAGACAAGTTATTGTTTGTCAGCACGTGAACATGCTGTTAGAGGAGGATTAGCATTCGCAATCACTGCGTATGATTCAATGGGTTGATGCATTAACACAGAGGGTGGTTAGCCTTTCACCATCTTAAAGCCCTCCCCTGGGTGTATGACCAGTCCTGTAGTAGCCTTGTGAAACATGCTGACCTGCATGCAACTCCAACCAGAATGAACGGTTACAATGTCCTCATAACATCAATTGTTTCCATTATGCCAGCATCTAAACACAATTCCTCAGACATTAGAAGGATGCCATAACTAAAATGGAGGCATAACTCAAATTAGTGATGATGAGAGCAATTGTCTGATGGCCTCTCCTATGTCCCAGTCAGGCCTTCTGTCTTGTTGTGTCCTGTGACAACCCCTTCCCCAGTGACTGTCCGGTAAGCAGGGCAGGCTCTGAGCCTAGTGGAGTGTGGATGCCTACACATGCATTGATGACAAGCTGAATGGAGGATGCGAGTGTGAACCATCATTGTGTGGATAGGACAGCCTTGCTTTTGGAAAGCAAACATTCAACAACTGAAACATGTTTCTGTCTGCAACAATACAACTATGCATCTTTTTGTAAATAATAATTTGTTCTTAATTGACTTGACGGGTTAAATAAACGTAAAATAAAAATAAAATCATGAACAGCAGCTAGATACAACAACAAAACCTTAGCAATGAATTAATGAGTAGCCATTGTTTCACCTCAGTATATGACATTGTTCAGCTCTTGAATCTTGTTTAAAAATTAAAATACAGGGCATTTGAAAAGTAATCAGACCAGTTCACAATTTCCAAATGTTGTGACATCACAACCTTATTCTAAAATGGATTAAATAGTTTTTCCCCCTCATCAATCTACACACAATACCCCACAACGACGAAGCAAAAACAGGCTTTTAGAAATGTTTGCAAGTTTATAAAAAAAAATATTACATTTACATAAGTATTCACACCTCTTCTTGGGTATGACGCTACAAGCTTGGCACACATGTATTTGGGGAGTTTCTCCCATTCTTCTCTGCAGATCCTCTCAAGCTCTGTCAGGTTGGATGGGGAGCATTACTGCACAGCTATTTTCAGGTCTCTTCAGGGATGTTCGGGCCACTCAAGGACATTCAGAGACTTGTCCCGAAGCCACTTCTGGGTTGTCTTGGCTGTGTGCTTTGGGTCGTTGTCCTGTTGGAAGGTGAACCTTCGCCCCAGTCTGAGGTCCTGAACGCTCTGGAGCAGGTTTTCATCAATGATCTCTCTGTACTTTGCTCCGTTCATCTGTCCCTCGATCCTGACTAGTATCCCAGTCCCTGCCGCTGAACAACATCCCCACAGCATGATTCTGCCACCACCATGCTTCACCGTAGGGATGGTGCCAGGTTTCCTCCAGATGTGACGCTTGGCATTCAGGCCAAAGAGTTCAATCTGGGTTTCATCAGACCAGAGAATCTTTTTCTCATGGTCTGAGAGTCCTTTAGGTGCCTTTTGGCAAAATCCAAGTGGGCTGTCATGTGCCTTTTACTGAGGAGTGGCTAGCATCTGGCCACTCTACCATAAAGGCCTGATTGGTGGAGTGCTGCAGAGATGGTTGTCCTACTGGAAGGTTCTCCCATCTCCACATTGGAACTCTGGAGCTCTGTCAGACTGACCATCGGGTTCTTGGTTACCTCCCTGACCAAGGTTCTTCTCCCCCGATTGCTCAGTCTGGAACCACCAAGAGTCTTGGTGGTTCCAAACTTCTTCCATTTAATAATGATGGAGTGTGTGTTCTTGGGGACCTTCAATGCTGCTGACATTTTTACGTACCCTTCCCCAGATCTGTGCCTCGACACAATCCTGCTTCTGAGCTCTACGGACAATTCCTTCAACCTCATAGCTTGGTCAACTGTAGGACCTTATACAGACAGGTGTGTGCCTTTCAAATCAAGTCCAATCAATTGAATTTACCACAGGTGGACTCCAATCAAGTTGAAGAAACATCTCAAGGATGATCAATGGAAACAGACGTACCTGAGCTCAATTTCGAGTCTCATAGCAAAGGGACTGAATACTTGTAAATAAGCTCTTTATGTATTTTATTTTTTACAAATTTGCTAAAATTGTGTAGATTCATGAGGAGGTTTTTAATTTAATCCATTTCAGAATAAGGCTGCAATCTAACAAAATGTGGAAAAAGTCAAGGGGTCTGAATACTTTCCGAATGCACCGTAAATCTAACGCAATATCTCCCGCCAAAATCTGATTATGAAAATGACCTCTTGATGGACTGCCACTTTGGTGTGGTGTATGTTTAAAATGTGACTATCAATTGAATCACCAAAACATTGCCCTTCCAATTCTGAAATGTCATTCCATCATGATTTACTTCGAAAGAGCCAAAAACTAGGAGGATATATGCCTGATGTATATTGTATTGTACAGGCAGAGATGGAAATATCAAGTAAACAAAAACAATTCTGAAATACCTGCATGCTGTCCAAGTGGTTCTGTATATGCATAAAACACACACCAATAACACAGTGAAAAAAAGACATAGGAAAGAAATTAAGCACAATTACACACCTTCAAATCAAAACAGAAGATTTTCTGTGGCACTCATGCAGAATTATTTGTTAATAATAATAATAATAATAAACAACCACACATTTTAAATAATATAATGATCAATAACGATGTATGTCGATATAATACTGTTTGTATATACTGAATACACATTTACAAAAACACAATAGCTAATGTGTCATATCAAAAGCACTCTTCCATTCTTATTTCTGCACTGCTAGTTACAATTTAGACTTTAAAATCATCAAAATTAAGTCGTCATGCGCAAGAATCTATTATTCCATTTGGCCTTAGTCTTTATGCATGCCACATTCACAACCTTCAACAGAGTGTACAGGGTCTCACAGACAGATCCAGTAGAAAATGACCCTGGGCTCACACATGTCCGACTGGCAGGCTGAGCCGTACACAAACACACACTCTAAAAGCAGACACACACGCAGACACACACAAGCACACGCACACACAACATGGCAGGCCAACCTCCTGTCACCCCCCGAGTGCCCAGACACTCACCTCTAACAGATGGACAGCTCCCTCATGCTCCTTCTTAGCCTCAACCTGAGCCTGTAAAACATAACATCTGTGTTACATTCAAAACACATACAACCCATTAACTCAACAACTGGATCATTGGGAACTGGCTGGACAGCATGCAAAAAAACACTCAACAAAATGCTGTTTGAGCTGTTATGAAGGCCATCTATGAAAACAATGGTGTGTAAACATTAAAACAATTATAACAAACAATTAATAATGTATCTTCATATACTTCTGTAGTGCTCTCTTGAAACTAGATTGAGGGGCTCTTCTAGAAGATTCATCTTTGTTTGATATAAACCCACTGTAGTGTTTAATAAACATAAAATAATGCATGCTAGTTTACTTCATGTGACTGGGAACATCTGTTGAGAAAACTAACGTTCCACATGAATAGGAAAACATCTGCAGACTTTCCAATTTCATGAATCCACTTCGGAGGCAATTAATTGTAGAGAACGCAGAAAGCAGCCAGGGTCTCTATAGAACGATAACGCTGTAATGAGCTCCTTTTGCTAATGAGAGAAAACAGAGCGTATTTATGGCCAACTCTAAAAGAAGTAGCACAGGCAGTGAGAGAGAGAGAGAGTTAAACAGAGAGAGACAGAGAGAAATGGAGAGAGTGTGAGAGAGAGAGAGCGAGAGAGAGTGTGAGAGAGAGAGAGTGTGAGAGAGCGAGAGAGAGTGTGAGAGAGAGAGTGTGAGAGAGAGAGTGTGAGAGAGAGAGAGAGCAAGAGAGAGAGAGAGCGAGAGTGTGAGAGAGAGAGAGAGAGAGTGTGTGAGAGAGAGTATGAGAGAGAGAGTGTGAGAGAGAGCAAGAGAGCACGAGAGAGAGAGCGAGAGAGCGCGAGAGAGAGAGCGAGAGAGAGAGCGCGAGAGAGAGAGCGAGACAGCGCGAGAGAGAGAGAGAGAGAAAGAGAGAGAGAGAGAGAGAGATACAGAGAGAGAGCGAGAGAGAGAGAGACAGAGAGAGAGAGAGACAAAGAGCGAGAGAGAGAGAGAGAGAGAGAGAGAGAGAGAGAGAGAGAGACAGAGACAGAGCGCGAGAGCGAGAGCGAGAGAGACAGAGAGAGAGAGAGAGAGAGAGAGAGAGAGAGAGAGAGAGAGAGAGAGAGAGAGAGAGAGGCTGATGATTCCAGATGAGGTGTTGCTTGACATCAGCTCCTTTCCTCAGAGGCGGCAGGGACTATGTCAAATCATCCGGACCAGCCTTTTAGCAAGCCAACAAAAACATGATCCAACTTTAAAGTTTTTTTGTGCTCAACTGCTCCCTGTAGCAGGGTAAGAGCTTGTTACTGAGTTACTGAGTTACTTGGTTCCAGCACTCTCTCTCTCTCTCGCCCCACAGCCTGGGGGGCTGGCAGACAGACAGACAGACAGACAGCTGAAGGATTTAAGAGGATACAGAGAAGCTGTAGCAGTGCTCAACACAAAGCTCTTTGACCTCTGACCCAGCACTGGTCTGGGCTAACAAGAGTGGCAGCCCTCCCTGTGCAGCTAGCGCTGACATGGTGACCTTACCTGCTGCAGAAGGTCAATCTCCTGCTGCTTTGCATTGAGTACAGCCAAGGCTTGTTCATGCTCCAACTCTAGCTGCTGCCTCCGCTCTGCAGCCTCACGCATATGCTGTCCTCAGAGGGCGGGGGAGGTGGGAGACAGAAGGAGGGTGGTTTGGGGCATAGAGAGGGCTGCTGTTAGTAGAAGTAAAAACTCATGACATCAGGCTACCACAAGTCTCCAGTCATCTGTCCTCAATAAACTCCTGGCTTATATGTTACAAATACTGAGCTTGATGACAGTTATTGGACCTCCAAGTCTTCCAAACTTTAGGCAGAGGTTATGTCAAAACACCCATGTGACCAATGTCAATGACCAATGTCAATTTACAGTTTGTATCAAATTATCTAAATGAGAGAGATCCCCCCCCAAAGCCTGGATCTTAACGTCAGAATCCATACTAGAAGGAATGTTTGAACATGTTTGGATGAGAACTGGAGAAGCTTTGCTGTGCATAATCAACCAATCATCAATCAACTGTTCTCAGTTTGCTGCACCCTTTGGGAAACAATACCTGTGCCTGATGTCACTACAGAAGAGCTGTCCTAAGCAATGATGTATTTGCATGATCAATACAGGGTTTTAAGTTACATGAAAAGGGTGCGCAAACTCCAAGGCGTGCTCACTTGTCCGTGGTCATCATTAACAAAAGAAGCCATACAAAACAAAGGCTAAATGCACGGCCTTCCTCAACCATTATGTCAAAGTGCCATCTAGTCATCTTATTGCTTTCGTTTAAATGGTAAGAATCAGAAAACATATTCATTACATTTTCATGCCGTCCAATACACATCTATCCCCTGGGTTATTTCATGTCATCAAGCCTGTGTGTGATATTGTCATCATGAACAGTGATACCCAACCCCAGCTCTCCCCTCTCCCACCCCTTCCACATATTCACTGAACTCATAGACGCGCCTCATCATGCACAATCACATTCCACAGCGTGCTGGATTGGTCCAAGCCAGGTGCCCATTCGTACAGGATGGTCCAAGCCAGGTGCCCATTCCTCCTGGACTGGTCTTAGCCAGGTGCCCATTCGTACAGGATGGTCCTAGCCAGGTGCCCATTTGTACAGGATGGTCCTAGCCAGGTGCCCATTCGTACTGGACTGGTCCTAGCCAGGTGCCCACTCCTCCTGGACTGGTCCTAGCCAGGTGCCCATTCGTACTGGACTGGTCTTAGCCAGGTGCCCATTCGTACTGGACTAGTCTTGCCAGGTGCCCATTCGTACAGGATGGTCCTAGCCAGGTGTCCATTCGTACTGGACTGGTCCTAGCCAGGTGTCCATTCGTACTGGACTGGTCCTAGCCAGGTGTCCATTGGTACAGGATGGTCCAAGCCAGGTGTCCATTCGTACAGGATGGTCCTAGCCAGGTGCCCATTCGTACTGGACTGGTCCTAGCCAGGTGCCCACTCCTCCTGGACTGGTCCTAGCCAGGTGCCCATTCGTACTGGACTGGTCTTAGCCAGGTGCCCATTCGTACTGGACTAGTCTTGCCAGGTGCCCATTCGTACAGGATGGTCCTAGCCAGGTGTCCATTCGTACTGGACTGGTCCTAGCCAGGTGTCCATTCGTACTGGACTGGTCCTAGCCAGGTGTCCATTGGTACAGGATGGTCCAAGCCAGGTGTCCATTCGTACAGGATGGTCCTAGCCAGGTGTCCATTCGTACTGGACTGGTCCTAGCCAGGTGCCCATTCGTATTGGACTGGTCTTAGCCAGGTGTCCATTCGTACAGGATGGTCCAAGCCAGGTGCCCATTCGTACTGGACTGGTCCTAGCCAGGTGCCCACTCCTCCTGGACTGGTCCTAGCCAGGTGCCCATTCGTACTGGACTGGTCTTAGCCAGGTGCCCATTCGTACAGGATGGTCCTAGCCAGGTGTCCATTCGTACAGGATGGTCCTAGCCAGGTGTCCATTCGTACAGGATGGTCCAAGCCAGGTGCCCATTCGTACTGGACTGGTCCTAGCCAGGTGCCCACTCCTCCTGGACTGGTCCTAGCCAGGTGCCCATTCGTACAGGATGGTCCTAGCCAGGTGTCCATTCGTACAGGATGGTCCAAGCCAGGTGTCCATTCGTACAGGATGGTCCTAGCCAGGTGTCCATTAGTACAGGATGGTCCTAGCCAGGTGTCCATTCGTACAGGATGGTCCAAGCCAGGTGCCCATTCGTACTGGACTGGTCTTAGCCAGGTGTCCATTCGTACAGGATGGTCCAAGCCAGGTGTCCATTCGTACAGGATGGTCCTAGCCAGGTGTCCATTCGTACAGGATGGTCCAAGCCAGGTGTCCATTCGTACTGGACTGGTCTTAGCCAGGTGCCCATTCGTACAGGACTGGTCTTAGCCAGGTGCCCATTCGTACTGGACTGGTCTTAGCCAGGTGCCCATTCGTACAGGGCTGGTCTTAGCCATGTGCCCATTCGTACTGGGCTGGTTCGAGCCAGGTGCTCATTCATACTGGGCTGGTCCGAGCCAGGTGCCCATTCATACTGGACTGGTCTTAGCCAGGTGCCCATTCACACTGGACTGGTCTTAGCCAGGTGCCCATTCGTACAGGGCTGGTCTTAGCCAGGTGGCCATTCATACTGGACTGGTTCGAGCCAGGTGCCCATTCGTACAGGACTGGTCTTAGCCAGGTGCCCATTCGTACTGGACGGGTCCTAGCCAGGTGCCCATTCATACTGGACTGGTTCGAGCCAGGTGCCCATTCATACTGGACTGGTTCGAGCCAGGTGCCCATTCATACTGGACTGGTCCTAGCCAGGTGGCCTTTCGTGTCATAGGAAAGCAGACCAGACAAATAGGGAGAGCTAGCATGGCCAGTGGGGTGAAGAAAAGCATTCAAAATGGGGCTAGAGTGGTCTGCTCCCCATACAAATGGACATAGCAGTGATACCTATCAATCTAGCGGGAGAGAGGGGGGGTGGAGGGGAAGGAGATGGAGTGGTAGGGTTTAGGGGTGAGGGGTAGGGGATGGAGGGGTAGGGAATGGACGGGTAGGTGGTAGGGGTGAGGGTAGGGGTGAGGGGATGGAGGGGTAGGGGATGGAGGGGTAGGTGGTAGGATGGGGAAGGGGAAGGGGATGGAGGGGTAGGAGATGGAGGGGTAGGGGTAGGATGGGGAAGGGATGGAGGGGTAGGGGAAAGAGGGGTAGGGGATGGAGGGTTAGGTGGTAGGGGTGAGGGGTAGGGGATGGAGGGGTAGGTGGTGGGGGTGAGGGGTAGGGGATGGAGGGGTAGGTGGTAGGGGTGAGGGGTAGGGGATGGAGGGGTAGGTGGTAGGGGATGGAGGGATAGGTGGCAGGGGTAGGTGGTAGGGGTGAGGGGTAGGGGATGGTGGGGTAGGTGGTAGGGGATGGAGGGATAGGTGGTAGGGGTAGGTGGTAGTGGTGAGGGGTAGGTGGTAGGGCTGAGGGGTAGGGGATGGAGGGATAGGTGGTAGGGGTGAGTGGTAGGTGTTAGGGGTGAGGGGTAGGTGGTAGGGGTGAGGGGTAGGTGATAGGGCTGAGGGGTAGGGGATGGAGGGGTAGGTGGTAGTGGTGAGGGGTAGGTGGTAGGGCTGAGGGGTAGGGGATGGAGGGATAGGTGGTAGGGGTGAGTGGTAGGTGGTAGGGGTGAGGGGTAGGTGGTAGGGGTGAGGGGTAGGTGGTAGGGCTGAGGGGT
The DNA here is from genome assembly GCF_034236695.1 of Oncorhynchus nerka. NCBI lineage: Eukaryota > Metazoa > Chordata > Actinopteri > Salmoniformes > Salmonidae > Oncorhynchus > Oncorhynchus nerka. Next base: position 28,317,366 of record NC_088422.1, on the reverse strand, counting down.
AGGGGATGGAGGGGTGAGTGGTAGGTGTTAGGGGTGAGGGGTAGGTGGTAGGGGTAGGTGGTAGGGGTGAGGGGTAGGTGGTAGGGGTGAGGGGTAGGTGGTAGGGGATGGAGGGATAGGTGGTAGGGGATGGAGGGGTAGGTGGTAGGGGATGGAGGGGTAGGTGGTAGGGGATGGAGGGGTAGGGGATGGAGGGATAGGTGGTAGGGGTGAGTGGTAGGTGGTAGGGGTGAGGGGTAGGTGGTAGGGGTAGGTGGTAGGGGTGAGGGGTAGGTGGTAGGGGATGGAGGGATAGGTGGTAGGGGATGGAGGGGTAGGTGGTAGGGGATGGAGGGGTAGGGGATGGAGGGATAGGTGGTAGGGGTGAGTGGTAGGTATTAGGGGTGAGGGGTAGGTGGTAGGGGTGAGGGGTAGGTGGTAGGGGTTGGATGGGTAGGTGGTAGGGGATGGATGGGTAGGTGGTAGGGGATGGAGGGGTAGGGGATGGAGGGGTAGGTGGTAGGGGATGGATGGGTAGGTGGTAGGGGATGGATGGGTAGGTGGTAGGGGATGGAGGGGTAGGGGATGGAGGGGTAGGTGGTAGGGGATGGAGGGGTAGGTGGTAGGGGATGGATGGGTAGGTGGTAGGGGATGGATGGGTAGGTGGTAGGGGATGGAGTGGTAGGGGATGGAGGGGTAAGCGTGGGGAGGACAGACTGCTCCAAGCTTCCTAGTCTTTCACAGCTTCTGGTCAAGCTTCCCCCCACATCGGCACTGGAAGGCAACAGACAGGTCAGGGATATTATATATGAGAGAGAGAGGGAGAGAGAGAAAGATAGAGAGGGGGTGAGGGAAGGGTAGAGGCTGGCATAGGGTCAGGCTGTGTTAAACAACCTGAGCTAGGGCTATGATTCTTATTAATCACAGACATACAGTAGAGATACAGTAGAGATGCAGTAGAGATGCAGTAGAGATACAGTAGAGATACAGTAGAGATGCAGTAGAGATGCAGTAGAGATACAGTAGAGATACAGTAGAGATGCAGTAGAGATACAGTAGAGATGCAGTAGAGATGCAGTAGATGCAGTAGACATACAGTAGAGATAAAATAAGGTTATCTACAGTGTGTCTCCAGACTCTCACCTTTAGCACCTGCTCTAGGTTCTCCAGTTTGCCTTGGAGCTGGGTGTTCTCCCACAGGGCTGAATCTCTCTCCTGAGTCACAGCACCGAGGGTCTCTTTGAGCTGCTCATACTCTGACTTCACCTGCACACACAGAGCACAACACAACACAGGTGTTTAACAAAAACGACTGATTTCAGCACTCAAAGAATAGCCCGCAATTACACAGAACATTTTTCTGAATGGCTGACTGGCTGGCTGACTGGCTGGCTGGCTGGCTGGCTGACTGACTGGCTGACTGGCTGACTGACTGGATAATGACAGCTACAGTATAATAATGGTGGAGTAATGAAACTGGGTCTGGGATCAACTACTGTATACATTTGTAATTTTTCGTTCTTATTCAAAAAGGAAACCTGAACAGAGTTAAGTGAATAAAGTTGTATTTTGTAATGCACTACTATAGCTACTGCTACTGTAAAATACAATTAGAAATAGGATGGCTGCCATGTAATCACATCATTTATACTATGACTCACACACAGAGGAAGGAGGCTGTAACACCAACAACAACACATAGAACTACTTCAGAGTCATTGGTCCATCTCCACACAGTGGTGGGGGGTGGGGGGTATGTCTGTAGAAGGATGAAAGGCATTGTTGTGTCTCAGCTAAGTTGGCCAGATAGGACTGAACAGTATGGTGGGAGTGCAGATCGGAGGTGCCATTATATTACCATGCTCCGCCCCTTCTCAGTAGTCTTCTTGTCACTCTAAGAGATGATGATGATAAGGAACACAAAGGTGCAGGCGAGGCGATGGAAGGTCTAATATCCGCCCATGCACCCTGCAGAGTGCTCCCCTCATATCCGCCTCAGTGATAACTCTGACGGATGGCTGTCTTGTCAGGACAGCCTAGTGTCCTGATAAGACATTAATAACCAGCATCTCCCTCCACAACTCCCTCCGCACCCAACAGCTACCTGACAATCAACTCCTCCAGGAAATTGCCTTAGTGTCGATACAGAGGACTTACGATGATTGATACAGAGGACCCCTGTCTTGGTGTTATCAGCTGGGCAGGAAGGAAGGTCTGAGGTGTGAGGAGCTCACAGGAAGTGCTCTAATACTATCCGAGGCTCAGGGTTCTAGCCATGTTACAGATGAGACTGGAGACACTAGCAGCTTCAACATCAGCACTACGCTTATGGAAAATAAACACATTCATTTATAAACAGGAGAGAGAGAGAGGCCAGGGCAGCTCTGGCAGCATGCCACTGTGATGCAAACAGCCCTCTGATAAGACAGGAAGTGTAAAGACAGAGCCCAAGCCCACCGCCTTTTATTATGAAAACCCCTGATCATTTAGTCCAGGGATCATCAACTTTGTCTAGAGCGGATGGTCATTGGACCGGAACATACAGTGGGGAGAACAAGTATTTGATAACCTGAAAAATCGGCAGTGTTTCCTACTTACAAAGCATGTAGAGGTCTGTCATTTTTATCATAGGTACACTTCAACTGTGAGAGACGGAATCTAAAACAAAAATCCAAAAAATCACATTGTATGATTTTTAAGTAATTCATTTGCATTTCATTGCATGACATAAGTATTTGATACATCAGAAAAGCAGAACTTTATATTTGGTACAGAAACCTTTGTTTGCAATTACAGAGATCATATGTTTCCTGCAGCTCTTGACCAGGTTTGCACACACTGCAGCAGGGATTTTGGCCCACTCCTCCATACAGACCTTCTCCAGATCCTTCAGGTTTCGGGGCTGTCGCTGGGCAATACGGACATTCAGCTACCTCCAAAGATGTTCTATTGGGTTCAAGTCTGGAGACTGGCTAGGCCACTCCAGGACCTTGAGATGCTTCTTACGGAGCCACTCCTTAGTTGCCCTGGCTGTGTGTTTCGGGTCGTTGTCATGCTGGAAGACCCAGCCACGACCCATCTTCAATGCTCTTACTGAGGGAAGGAGGTTGTTGGCCAAGATCTCGCGATACATGGCCCTATCCATCCTCCCCTCAATACGGTGCAGTCGTCCTGTCCCCTTTGCAGAAAAGCCTTCCCAAAGAATGATGTTTCCACCTCCATGCTTCACGGTTGGATTGGTGTTCTTGGGGTTGTACTTATCCTTCTTCTTCCTCCAAACACGGCAAGTGGAGTTTAGACCAAAAAGCTCTATTTTTGTCTCATCAGACCACATGACCTTCTCCCATTCCTCCTCTGGATCATTCAGATGGTTATTGGCAAAAATACATTTAAACTCAGGTTTTCACAATTCCTGACATTTAATCCCAGTAAAAATTCCCTGTTTTAGGTCAGTTAGTATCACCACTTCATTTTAAGAATGTGAAATGTCAGAATAATCGTAGAGAGAATGATTTTTTTCAGTTTTATTTCTTTCATCACATTCCCAGTGGGTCAGAAGTTTACATACACTCAATTAGTACTTGGTAGCATTGCCTTTAAATTGTTTAACTTGGGTCAAATGTTTCGGGTAGCCTTCCACAAGCTTCCCATAATAGGTTGGGTGGATTTCGGCCCATTGGTTGGGTGGATTTCGGCCCATTACTCCTTAAAGAGCTGGTGTAACTGAGTCAGGTTTGTAAGCCTCCTTGCTCGCACACGCTTTTTCAGTTCTACCCACACATTTTCTATAGGATTGAGGTCAGGGCTTTGTGATGGCCACCCCAAAACCTTGACTTTGTTGTCATTAAGCTATTTTGCCACAACTTTGGAAGTATGCTTGGGGTCATTGCCCATTTGGAAGACCCATTTGCGACCAAGCTTTAACTTCCTGACTGATGTCTTGAGATGTTGCTTCAATATATTCACATAATTTTCCTCCCTCAAGAAACCATCTATTTTGTGAAGTGCACCAGTGCCTCCTGCAGCAAAGCACCCCCACAACATGATGCTGCCACCCCCGTGCTTCACGGTTGGGATGGTGTTCTTTGGCTTGCAAGCCGCCCTCTTTTTCCTCCAAACATAACGATGGTCATTATGGCCAAACAGTTCTATTTTTGTTTCATCAGACCAGAGGACATTTCTTCAAAAAGTATGATCTTTGTCCCCATGTTTAGTTTTAAACCGTAGCAGTGGCTTCTTCCTTGCTGAGCGGCCTTTCAGGTTATGTCGATATAGGACTCGTTTTACTGATGATATAGATACTTTTGTACCTGTTTCCTCCAGCATCTTCACAAGGTCATTTGGTATTGTTCTGGGATTGAGTTGCACTTTTCGCAGTACATTCATCTATAGGAGACAGAAAGAGTCTCCTTCCTGAGTGGTATGATGGCTGCGTGGTCCCATGGTGTTTATACTTGTGTACTATTGTTTGTACAGATGAACGTGGTACCTTCAGGCGTTTGGAAATTGCTCCCAAGGATGAACCAGACTTGTGGTTGTCTACAATTTTTTTTCTGATGTCATGGCTGATTTCTTTTGATTTTCCTATGATGTCAAGCAGAGGCACTGACTTTGAAGGTAGGCCATGAAATACATACACAGGTACACCTCCAATTGACTCAAATGATGTCAATTAGCCTATCAGAAGCTTCTAAAGCCATGACATAATTTTCTGTAATTTTCCAATCTGTTTAAAGGCTCAGTCAACTTAGTGTATGTAAACTTCTCACCCACTATAATTGTGATACAGTGAACTATAAGTTAAATAATCTGTCTGTAAACAATTGTTGGAAAAATTACTTGTGTCATGCACCAAGTAAATGTACTAACCGACCTGCCAAAACTATAGTTTGTTAACAAGCAATTTGTGGAGTGGTTGAAAAACAAGTTTTAATGACTCCAACCTAAGTGTATGTAAACTTCCGACTTCAACTGTATATATGATCACGTCATGTCTCTCTACTTGTGAATAGATTTCTTAAATTAAAAGGACTTGGATTTCCTGGTCTTTCCATTAATGAAAGAAAAGAACAGACAAATAAATAAATGGGGGGGCTACAGAAAACTTGGGGGCCAAATAAAACCACCCGCGGGGGTCGCCAGCTGGGGAACCCTGATTTAGTCCCAGTCCCAGAGAGTGGAATGGAGTGAACCCCTGAGACGATGTGTGCGGAGGTTTCATTGTGTATCATAAATCATAGCAGCACATTGTAGCCACAGATACAACAAAGAGCCAGATATTTCACTGAATGTGTAAATCTAAAGCATCCGGTTGGCATTTCCCCAAATATGGTGATGAGAGGAAGACGAGTAGCCGGCAGTGAAAGAAGATTAAACATTTGACCTCAATATAGTTTTCTGTTCCCAAAACTAGAATGTTAAGAACAGAGTGGACTAAGTTTTGTAGACTTTACCCTTCGCCAAAGTAAAAAAATGGTGTTGTTTGGAAGGAGTGCATGGGCGGATTGAGTTATTGCACATGCGCAAATCACAGAGTAAGTGTTCCCTAATGGAAATATGCAGAACACAGTAAATATGATCTCACTAGCTCATGCTGTGCTCTGCCCAAATCCTTCCTTGTTCTGCCCGCTATGATTCATTTGCTCCATTGGAAACGACAGGCTGTGGTTTATATTGGGTTAGTTATTGTCTTTTTATTATTAGTTAGACTGTCTTGTACACATTCACAGCTAAAAGCAGAATTGCAGTATACAGACAAAAAGAAAAAAGGTGAAAAAAGTGTAGATTGAAGTCTAGTCTTGACAGGTTCAGATGGTGCCTGCTCTTGGTGATGTCTCTACTCTTGACAGGTTCAGGTGATGCCTGCTCTTGGTGATGTCTCTACTCTTGACAGGTTCAGATGGTGCCTGCTCTTGGTGATGTCTCTACTCTTGACAGGTTCAGATGGTGCCTGCTCTTGGTGATGTCTCTACTCTTGACAGGTTCAGATGGTGCCTGCTCTTGGTGATGTCTCTACTCTTGACAGGTTCAGATGGTGCGTGCTATTGGTGATGACAGGTTCAGATGGTGCCTGCTCTTGGTGATGTCTCTACTCTTGACAGGTTCAGATGGTGCCTGCTCTTGGTGATGTCTCTACTCTTGACAGGTTCAGATGGTGCCTGCTCTTGGTGATGTCTCTACTCTTGACAGGTTCAGATGGTGCCTGCTCTTGGTGATGTCTCTACTCTTGACAGGTTCAGATGGTGCCTGCTCTTGGTGATGTCTCTACTCTTGACAGGTTCAGATGGTGCCTGCTATTGGTGATGACAGGTTCAGATGGTGCCTGCTCTTGGTGATGTCTCTACTCTTGACAGGTTCAGATGGTGCCTGCTCTTGGTGATGTCTCTACTCTTGACAGGTTCAGATGGTGCCTGCTCTTGGTGATGTCTCTACTCTTGACAGGTTCAGATGGTGTCTGCTCTTGGTGATGTCTCTACTCTTGACAGGTTCAGATGGTGCCTGCTATTGGTGATGACAGGTTCAGATGGTGCCTGCTCTTGGTGATGTCTCTACTCTTGACAGGTTCAGATGGTGCCTGCTCTTGGTGATGTCTCTACTCTTGACAGGTTCAGATGGTGCCTGCTCTTGGTGATGTCTCTACTCTTGACAGGTTCAGATGGTGCCTGCTCTTGGTGATGTCTCTACTCTTGACAGGTTCAGATGGTGCCTGCTCTTGGTGATGTCTCTACTCTTGACAGGTTCAGGTGATGCCTGCTCTTGGTGATGTCTCTACTCTTGACAGGTTCTGGTGATGCCTGCTCTTGGTGATGTCTCTACTCTTGACAGGTTCAGATGGTGCCTGCTCTTGGTGATGACAGGTTCAGATGGTGCCTGCTCTTGGTGATGTGTCTCCTCTTGACAGGTTCAGATGGTGCCTGCTCTTGGTGATGACAGGTTCAGATGGTGCCTGCTCTTGGTGATATCTCTACTCTTGACAGGTTCAGATGGTGCCTGCTCTTGGTGATGTGTCTCCTCTTGACAGGTTCAGATGGTGCCTGCTCTTGGTGATGACAGGTTCAGGTGATGCCTGCTCTTGGTGATGTCTCTACTCTTGACAGGTTCAGATGGTGCCTGCTCTTGGTGATGACAGGTTCAGATGGTGCCTGCTCTTGGTGATGTGTCTCCTCTTGACAGGTTCAGATGGTGCCTGCTCTTGGTGATGACAGGTTCAGATGGTGCCTGCTCTTGGTGATATCTCTACTCTTGACAGGTTCAGATGGTGCCTGCTCTTGGTGATGTGTCTCCTCTTGACAGGTTCAGATGGTGCCTGCTCTTGGTGATGACAGGTTCAGGTGATGCCTGCTCTTGGTGATGTCTCTACTCTTGACAGATTCAGATGGTGCCTGCTCTTGGTGATGTCTCTACTCTTGACAGGTTCAGGTGATGCCTGCTCTTGGTGATGTCTCTACTCTTGACAGGTTCAAGTGATGCCTGCTCATGGTGATGTCTCTACTCTTGACAGGTTCTGGTGATACCTGCTCTTGGTGATGTCTCTACTCTTGACAGGTTCAGATGGTGCCTGCTCTTGGTGATGACAGGTTCAGATGGTGCCTGCTCTTGGTGATGTGTCTCCTCTTGACAGGTTCAGATGGTGCCTGCTCTTGGTGATGTCTCTCCTCTTGACAGGTTCAGATGGTGCCTGCTATTGGTAATGTCTCTCCTCTTGACAGGTTCAGATGGTGCCTGCTCTTGGTGATGTCTCTAGTCTTGACAGGTTAAGATGGTGCCTGCTATTGGTGATGTCTCTAGTCTTGACAGGTTCAGATGGTGCCTGCTCTTGGTTAAGGTCATTCTGCTGGCAGCCCAGTTGGATGGTACAAAGGAAGGACAGGTTTGATGATGATGGTGGTGCTTGAGTTAAGCTTGCTGGTCCTGATGTTGTTTGCAGTCCTCAGCGCTCTGTAGCAACTGTACGACTCCTCTACTAGCAATGTCTAGCACCAACTTGGGTGATGCTTCTTCTTCTGATGCTGATACAGGCACTAAAAGCTCACCAAACATCAGTCCAGTATATAAATTCACCCTCATACTATGAGGGAGCACTCTTTGCCATCTCCACACTGCAGTTCTCTCACTTTGGTTGAAAATAGAAGCCGGTGCTGTGCATCACTTGAATACAGTGGACAGTTAGCTACAGAGGTAGTTTAGCAAACCAAACAAATCCATCTGCCATAAATTATGCTACTCTGTTGGTCAAGGCAACTAAATATATTAAATCAAAATTCAATGAGTTATCAAACAAATAATTAAATAAATCATTTAAAAACACTTAAATCAGCTAAATATGTACAATGTTTACAGGAGCTCTCAAACTACGCTGCCATTACAGCACCATGGCAACCATCTGTGGTGTGGCTTTCTCTCCTACAGTACCTACCTGCTCATTCTGGACTGCCTTTTTGCTATTGTTGAACAAGTGGTGACTCAAGTGCTTTTTCTCCTTGAGAACATCTTGAAGCTCATGCTCCTGGACAGAGAGGGAAGAGAGAGCAGATAGAGAACAGTGTTTAGACCTCAGAGGAAAGGAGCTCCTGGACAGAGAGGGAAGAGAGAGCAGATAGAGAACAGTGTTTAGACCTCAGAGGAAAGGAGCTCCTGGACAGAGAGGGAAGAGAGAGCAGATAGAGAACAGTGTTTAGACCTCAGAGGAAAGGAGCTCCTGGACAGAGAGGGAAGAGAGAGCAGATAGAGAACAGTGTTTAGACCTCAGAGGAAAGGAGCTCCTGGACAGAGAGGGAAGAGAGAGCAGATAGAGAACAGTGTTTAGACCTCAGAGGAAAGGAGCTCCTGGACAGAGAGGGAAGAGAGAGCAGATAGAGAACCGTGTTTAGACCTCAGAGGAAAGGAGCTCCTGGACAGAGAGGGAAGAGAGAGCAGATAGAGAACAGTGTTTAGACCTCAGAGGAAAGGAGCTCCTGATTATGCCAGTAGAGTAAGCTACTGCTGTACTCAACAGAGCAGACGTGTTTCAGCCATAGGTGCTGCATTATTCATCCACTGGTGGTTTGCTCATCTGTCCTAGGAAGCATCCCACTGGGCACGCACTGGTTGAATCAACGTTGCGTCCACATTATTTCAATGAAATGACGTAGAACCAACGTGGAATAGACATTGATCTGATGATGACTAAAGGAACAACACGCCTTCATGAAAAACAAACATTTTCATGGCAGTTTACATAAAAACACAAATGCCAGATCTTACTGCAATGCGTTAGATGTAGTTGGTGGGAAGAGAAACAGATGGGAAAAAATAGCATATTTAACCAAGTAATGTTTCCACTGACACCGAATGCAAATAAGATTAGCATTTTTATTCCCACTCTAGACACTCATGGCATCCCCCCCACCCTTCTTCCCACTAAGTGTGTCAGGGGGAGATTAAAAACATCCATTCATTGCAGAGGAGGAAAACGTAATTAGATTCAATCAACAGCCATGAGGGTGCCGCAGATGCAATTTGGAGTGTCAACTGAAGAACTTCTCTCTTTTGTGATGTGCAGTTCACTTTAACTACAGCGGCAGGCAAAGCAAAGGCAGTGTTGTTTTGCAAGGATCTAAGAATCCTTCGCCGCTCATGCACGATAGATGAACTTTAAGTACAGTGTGTCTTTAAATGGCTATTGACAGTGCACGGTGTTGTCCTGGAATCTTCTGGTGTTTTACTTATGAAGGTCAGACATGTTCGTATAGAGGACACATGTGAACTGTAAAGACACTCACATACCAGCACAGAGGCACAAACGCGTACACACACACACACACACACACAAACAGAGAGATATCACACCCTAGAGCTCTCAAACTCAACTCTGGACCTCGAAGCCAGTTCCGCAATGTTTTTTAATTCTACCACTCTAACCAGGGACTGATTTAGACCTGGGACACCAGGTGGGTGCAATTCATTATCAAGTAGAACAGAAAACCAGCAGGCTTCGGACCTCGTAAGGTAAGAGTTGAATAACCCTGCCCTAGATCTTAACACATAAGACAGGAGAAATGGCCATCTGAGTGCAGAGGGGGCACACTTTAAAGAGACGTGACACCACTGTGTTCTGCAGAAGTCCGGTTGTACTTCCATTCATTTCAATTCTCTCTCATCAAAAAACATTGGTGTTTCAAACTGCACCAATTCATTCAAGTCAATTCCAATCTTTCCTGTATAATAAGCACGTTTGCATTGGTATTTCAATACACGTATATCGATCCCTTCAACTCATAGCTGGTGTAGGTTGGCTTTCTGAAGGACACAGGTCCAAGTGTACATGTATATGAAGTGAGACCAGCTGAAAACAAAACAGAGGTGCTGCTGCATCGTTAATGCTGAGTGAGGAGTCATCGTAACAATAAGAGACACTGTATGCTCTGAATGCACAACATCCACTAGCTCCATCTCTGCCAAGCTGAGGCTAGCAACACCAGAGAGATTGGCAGAGTGAGATGTTCTAGCTACACCCAATACTCGGATTATTCATTTCACTGAATGATTTGTAATGCTTGTAGATTGTCTGAAAAATACCGTAGTGAACAGGCAAACCAGACAATAGCTGGAATTCCCAGTCTTCTCACAATGTTTGGATGTAATTTGCAATGGGCAGGCCGACTAGTTATCAGTCTTCCATAAACTTTGGCTTGACTACATTTTACATTTAAGTCATTTAGCAGACGCTCTTATCCAGAGCGACTTACAAATTGGTGCGTTCACCTTAAGACATCCAGTGGAACAGCCACTTTACAATAGTGCATCTAAATCTTTTAAGGGGGGGGGGGGGGGTGAGAAGGATTACTTTATCCTATCCTAGGTATTCCTGAAAGAGGTGGGGTTTCAGGTGTCTCCGGAAGGTGGTGATTGACTCCGCTGTCCTGGCGTCGTGAGGGAGTTTGTTCCACCATTGGGGGGCCAGAGCAGCGAACAGTTTTGACTGGGCTGCGCGGGAACTAATAACTATATAAAATGACAAAGAGCAAATGAAGACAATGACGCCGGGTATATCTGTGCCACAAAATAAATTGTGTATTTGAAGCTTTGCAAATGGGGAGGTCATAAAAATGTATTATATTAATTCTTCAGGGTGGATTCAAGGAAGCCTTGTGAATAATGTATTTAGACTAAGGCTCAGAGGGTAATTAGGCACATGTGCGGAATAACTGAATCTGCCCTACTGTTAAAAGACTATCAGAGAGGAGCCAGCCATCCATGTGTGTAACCAGACAAAGACAGTGGCTGGATCTGGGCTGAGGCTGGATCGAGGCTGGGTGGACACTGTTCTGGGTGGCTAATTAGACCAGGGCTGAGGAATGGATTCTCTTTCTCTGTCTCTCCACCAAGCAGCCAACACTGACCTTTCTAAGAGGGGCACTGTCCTTCTCCTGTGTTCTTAGTCAGATGACTGTTCATGGGCAATTCAATGGTAACGGAATTAGCTGCGACCAACTTTCCCTCTAAACTGCAGGCGGAGGCGCAGATTACCGCGCAGCTCCCCAAACAGCCGCACAGAAGACATAACAGCCCACATAAATAAGCACAAGTTTGAACATCACTCAACTTTCTAGAGCTGTGGTCACCAACCAGTCAATCGCGATCAACTGGTCGATATCCAAGGCATTCCTCGTCGATCGACAAACATTTCAGTAAAAAAAAACATCAATAAATCCTTAGGTGCACCCGATTAAGCTGCCCTGCCCACTAGGGCAGGCAAACCTTTGCCATTTCTAACTATTTCATGTGTCTGAAGGTAAACTCTACCTTCCCGACAGGCCCAGAGAGCATATCAAGTGCACTTTAGGCCTACCGCTGGCCAATCGGATGGCTCAGATTACCGTGTCGGCAGTAATGTATCAGGCATAAAAGAAAGCGAAGAGCTGCTCTTTTTATGAGTAAGCTCATGTTTAAATTCTGACTCAGCACTGTCAACACTTTGTATTCAACACTTTTATAAGCCATAAAATTCCTGTTCTTCCTATTTTCCGTCAGCACTGCAGCAGTGAAAGGCGCTGCTTGGTCACTCTGACGTCTGCCTTTATCCGTGCAGCATATATGATGATACTGCCTCTGTAGACGTCAGGGCATTCCTACTTCTAGCGCTTCACCGAGCAGCGCAGAGCTGTTGTGAAGTAAGTTGTCAAGGAAGTGAGTTTATACAGGACTTCCCGCCCTCACCTACCGTCAACCAATCATGACAACGAGGAGCTACAGTGGGAAGAAAACATATGTGAGCCCCTTCAAATTACCTGAATTTCTGCATAAATTGGTCATAAAACTTCATCTGATCTTCATCTAAGTGACAACAATAGAAAAACAGTCTGCTTAAACTAATAACACACAAACAATTATAAAGGTTATTGTCTTTAATGAACACACTGTGTAAACAGTGCAGGATGGGAAAAGTATTTAATAACAGGTTGACTCTCCTTTGGCAGCAATAACCTCAACCAAACGTTTTCTGTAGTTGCGGATCAGACCCGCACAACGGTCAGGAGGAATTTTGGACCATTCCTCTTTATAAAACCGTTTCAGTTACACAATATTCTTGGGATGTCTGGTGTGAACCACTCTCTTGAGGTCATGCCACAGCATCTCAATCGGGGTTGAGGTCAGGACAGACTGGGCCACTCCAGAAGGCGTATTTTCTTCTCTTCAAGCCATTCTGATGATTTACTTCTGTCATTTGGGTTGTTGTCCTGTTGTATCACCTAACTTCTGTTGAGCTTCAATTGGCTAACAGATAGCCTTACATTCTTCTGCAAAATGTCTTGATAATCTTGGGAATTAATTTTCCCACCGATGATAGCAAGCTGTCCAGGCCCCGAGGCAGCAAAGCAGCACCAAACCATGACGCTCCCTCCACCATACTTTACAGTTGGGATGAGGTTTTGATGTTGGTGTGCTGTGCCTTTTTTTCTCCACACATAGTGTTGTGTGTTCCTTCCAAACAACACAACTTTAGTTTAATCTGTCCACGGAATATTTTTGCCAGTAGCACTGTGGAACATCCAGGTGCTATTTTGCAAACTTCAGATGTGCAGCAATGTTTTTTTGGACAGCAGTGGCTTCTTCCGTGTTGTCCTCCCATGAACACCATTCTTGTTTAGTGTTTTACGTATCGTAGACTCGTCAGCAGAGATATTAGCATCTTCCAGAGATTTCTGTAAGTCTTTAGCTGACACTCTAGGATTCATCTTAAACTCATTGAGCATTCTGCACTGTGCTCTTGCAGTCATCTTTGCAGGACGGACACTCCTAGGGAGAGTAGCAACAGTGCTGAAATTTTACAATTTATAGACAATTTGTCTTACCGTGGACTGACTTTAAGAGATATTTTTGTAACCCTTTCTAGCTTTATGCAAGGCAACAATTAATCTTGTGTCTTCTGAGATGTATTTTGTTTGAGGCATGGTTCAGATCAGACAATGCTTCTTGTGAATAGCAAACTCAAATTTTGTGAGTGTTTTTTTATGGGGCAGGGCAGCTCTAACCAAAAACTCCAATCTCGTCTCATTGATTCGACTCCAGGTTAGTTGACTGCTGACTTCAATTAGCTTTTGAAGAAGTCATTAGCCTAGGGGTTCACATACCTTTTCCAACCTACACAGTGAATGTTTAAATGATGTATTCAATATAGACAAGAAAAATACAATTATTTGTGTAATTAGTTTAAGCACACTTTGTTTGTCTATTGTTGTGACTTAGATAAAGATCAGATCAAATTCTATGTCACATTTATGCAGAAATCCAGGTAATTCCAAAGGGTTCACATACTTTTTCTTGCCCCTGTATATGGAGCACTCTGCATTGTTACAACATCTGAGAGCCGCACAGCGACGCGGTACAGAGCTCAAATTGTTCTCTGCGTGCCTCCGGAGGCTATTGCGTCACACCATCCATACGGCGCCTCCGAACACAGTCGGATCAAGCATACAGGTAATTGGCTGTTATGAATGAACAGGAAAGTGTATCTATTGGCTTGCGTTGTTGTTATTATTAGTGGCTTGGGTCTTTTTAACATCGAGGAATATTTCACTTTCTCTGTTCATAGGAGTAACAAAATGAATGTGTTTATGAGACAGAAATAATGCAGTGCGACGTGAGTTTTGCCATCAGGTGGAAGACCGTGTCCCTTTTTGGTCAGTGTCAGTGGAGGAAAGGGAGAACGGAGGGATGTTGAGAGGCGGACCCTCAGTCTGCTGCTCTCTCCCTCCGCTGAGACTGACCATCAGATGCAGGCTCCATCAGCCCAGTAAAATACAAATCAAAAGCACATGATTTAAATGTATGCTCACTCAGCTGTGCCTCACAAGTAAAACAACAATGGATGTATTACCAGTGTGATCATATAGCCTACCTCAAATTGTGAAATAGATTTTTTTTTTAATGGCCCAAACAGCAATGCATTGACAGGGCAATTCAAGCAAAGCCAATATGCGGTGATAATGTATTGGGCTTATAGCTTACTGCACAAAGATTGTTCTTTGTGTTTGTAAACAATTCCTGAATAGTGGAGTGTTCAGATGTAAAATAGCCTTCATGACCACAGAAACATGCTGCATTTCACATGTCAAAATATCAGTTCATCTGTGAGAGAGAAATACACACATCAACATATCAGCTTATCTGTGAAAGACAAATACACACACCAACATATCAGTTTATCTGTGAGAGAAATAAACACACACCCGTGGGAGAAACCATATCAACAACCATGCTGCTAACAAATTCCTCTGTTTCCCATCTGTATGCTGTATGCCAAACCATGGTGACATTACAAACCCTTACCAAGAAGATTACTATGAGGCCAATAGCTGGATTAAGTCAAATGATCAACTTGTATTAGTCACATACACATGGTTAGCAGATGTTATTGCGAGTGTAGCGAAATGCTTGTGCTTCTAGTTCTGATAGTGCAGCAATATCTAACAAGTACTCCACAATATCTAACAAGTAATTCCACAACAAATACATAATACAAACACATCTAAGTAAAGGAATGGAATAAGAATATATACATATAAATATATTGATGAGCAATGACTGTGAGACAGACAAGATGGAATAGATGGTATAAAATACAGTATATACATAAGAGATGAGTAATGCAAGATATGTAAACATTAAAGTGATATTATTCAAGTGGTATTATTAAATCAAATCAAATTGTATGGGTCACATACACGTGTTTAGTAGATGTTATTGCGGGTGTAGCGTAATGCTTGTGCTTCTAGCGCCAACAGTGCAGTAATATCGAAGTAATATCCAACAGTTTCACAACATATACCCCAAATACATGTAAATCTAAGTAAGGAATGGATTAAGAATATACATACAGTGGGGCAAAAAATTATTTAGTCAGCCACCAATTGTGCAAGTTCTCCCACTTAAAAAGATGAGAGAGGCCTGTACTTTTCATCATAGGTACACTTCAACTATGACAGACAAAATGAGAAGAAAAAAAATCCAGAAAATCACATTGTAGGATTTTTATGAATTTATTTGCAAATTATGGTGGAAAATAAGTAAGTAGACATCTAGCGGGCCGCGGCTAGAAAATGGGCCTTCAGGGGACGTCGCGACGGAGGAGCCTGTTGAAACCCCCTCGGGCGGATTACGTCAGTAGACCAGTCGTGATAGATCGGTGGGGCTCCGAGTCGGCAGTAAAAGGGGTCCAGGTCAATTGGCAAAATAGGTATTGTAGCCGAAGGAGTGGCTGTTAGACTTCTTCAGCTAGCCGGGAGATGGGCCTAGCACTAGGCTAGTTCCAGGCTAACTGGTGCTTGCTTCGGGACAGAGACGTTGTATAGAATACAATACAGTATATACTGTACATATGAAATGGGTGATGCAATATGTAAACACAATTTAAAAGTGACTAAGATACCGTAGAATAGTGTAGAGTGCAGTTTATACATATGAGATGAGTAATGCCAGATACGGAAACATTATTAAAGTGGCTAACGATCCATTTCTAAAAGTGGCCAGTGATTCCTAATCTATGTCTATAGGCAGCAGCCTCTGATGTGCTAGTGATGGCTGTTTAGCAGTCTGATGGCCTTGAGATCGAAGCTGTTTTTCATTCTCTCGGTCCCAGCTTTGATGCACCTGTACTGACCTCGCCTTCTGGATGATAGCAGGGTGAACAGGCCGTGGTTTAGGGTGGTTGATGTCCTTGATGATCTTTTTGGCCTTCCTATAGCATCGGATGATGTAGGTGTCCAGGAAGGCGGGAAGTTTGCCCCTGGTAATGCGTTGGGCAGACCGCACCACCCTCTGGAGAGCTTTGCGGCTGTGGGTGGTGCAGTTGCCGTACCAGGCGGTGATACAGCCTGACAGGATGCTCTCAATTGTGCATCTGTAAAAGTTTGTGAGGGTTTTAGGTGTTAAGCCAAATTTCTTTAGCCTCCTGAGGTTGAAGAGGCGCTGTTGCGCCTTCTTCACCACACTGTCAGCCTGATACCTCACACATTCCCTTAGTTTACTGAGCAAATGGCTATATTATTGTTTATTTCAGTTGAACTAAATTAAGTCTAGTGTTTTGACTTCTTGGTTATCCAGTAGTTGATAAGACAAGCTGCCTCATAGATCATGTTGTTTTAACAGCCTTCTGTACTGTGTATGCAGAGATTAATATTGGGGTGGTGTTAGTATGGCTAATGACCATTACCAAGGTGACTGTCCTTATTGGCTGTGACATGCTTTATTCCACATCAGTGAACAGGGCAGCAGTAAAATACTCTGTCCCTGGGTACTACTGGGTAGGATGAGGTGCCAGATGGCCCTGCCACTAAACACTGTTACTCACAATACTACACATTCTAATACACACTCCAACATCGAGTGTTTAATTTTTACTCAAATGTGTGTTATGTTAATAGCAAAATATAGTTTAGGCAGTCTTTAATTTCATACTGGGATATGCTACCATCCCAGTAAAAAACCACCAGAGAGATACAGTATCTTATCAAACTGATACTCAGCAATACAAAAACCATTTCTCAGATCCCAGATAAAGCGAAGCGAGGCTGGCATGGTCTGATGAGTGCACTGAAGAACACAGAGAGGTTGGCCAGCATAGACCAAACAGACTGACATTCATGCCTTCTCCTCCATCTCCTCTACTCTCACATGGACTGCTTGCCTCTGGTCGTGTCTCTGTGTCTGCCCAGCTGCCTGGCTGTGTTTCTGTTACTCTGTAAACTTAGTCTATGAGGAGATAAGAGCAGCTCTGAAGTCTCTGCAAAGGCTAGCCTGCCTTCCATTTATGTACGTCATTTGGGGACAGTTTCTCCTCTGGGTAATTCCCGGGGACTGAGGAGGTTGACATTGGGGGCAGACAGGACAGGAAAGGGGAGCAGTGTGGTGGAGTGGAGTGCTGCTGTGCTGTGGGGATGGAACATACTGTAAGTAGGAGCACGCAGAGCACACAGCCTTAATGGAGTGTTTATTTGGGGCAGAGCACCACACACAAAGTCAGGCCCACTAAAGAGGAGGGCCTTGGGGCAGCGAGCAGTGAATTCTAATGGTCCAGCTGCAAACAGGCAGCACCATTTAGCTTACTGATGGAACTTTACCCTGCAGCACTCTGCAGACCTCCACGGGAAAATAATGCACACAAAGTGTTGCTTAAATCAGTCCATCTACATTATTCTGGGCTTACTTTCTAAACAGGTTGGCATGAATAATACATCCGGCAATGACAAAAACTATAGAATAATATGAATAACAAACACAACGACAGTACAAATGTCATGCTTAAACTAGTCTCCTGTGACAGACTTAACAGAAACGTAAACAAATGTCATCAAATGGAGTAGCTAGCTAGCGCACACAACAGTTGGTTCTGGGTTAAGAAATGATGCTTAAACCGATATGATGAGACATGAGCTGTAGTCAGACATGCACCCAGTTGCACCTGACAACAGCTGAAATAAGTATTTCTATATACAGTATGTTCTCTATTGAAAGAGAATATTCAACACTCAAGCTTCCCTCCTCGTAACAGGCCCTTTAAAACTGGCAGATTGCTAATTTCAATTCCACTATGTTGGATATTGGGGCTGAAAGGGGACTCGGCTCAGTTGGAGTGGTTACCTACTGTGGATCCATCTAGGCTCCCCTGTAGTTCTGATGGGGAAACCCCACCACCACACACATACCAATAGCTGTGCTGTGACGCACTGTTCTCCTGCAGTGAAGGGCAGAATAGGTCGGGGACATACTGACTGCTCCTCATGGCTTCCTTCATATCTGAGATATGTGTTAGACTCAAGCAATTTCAAACAATACAACAAAGACACATAGATACATCTCTAGAAAATGTTAATGCGCTATATCTAGATTTCACAGCTTATTCTAAAGCACAAAAACCTACTATGTTATTACGTGTGAAATATGCAGAAGGAACTGTTCCATGAATTATATGAGAGAGCGAGAGAAAGAAAAGAGAGAAAGAGAAATAAAGAGAGAGAGAGAGCGAAAGAGAGAAAGAAAGAAAAAGAGAGAAAGAGAAATAAAGAGAGAGAGAGAGCGAAAGAGAGAGAAAGAAAGAAAGAAAGAAAGAAAGAAAGAAAGAGAGAGAAACCGTTTTAAATAGCCCCAGCAAAAGACCCCACTATCCATCCTGATGAAATACTGTACATGTTTTAAAATGTCAAGGGTAGGGAGAAAGGCTCCTCTTTAAATGCCTTCCAGAGTAGTCAGAGTGGATTACTCTCTCAGCACTGGCTGCTTTCTGCCTTGTCCTTTCTTCCCTCCCTGACCCTTTGTATAGAGTCAAGGCCAGCCCAGAAGGCACACTGACATTTCTGCTACTTTCTGAGAAACGTTCCTGGGGGTGCAGAGGCAGCAGAGAGGCAGCAGAGGAGAAAGGCAGAGAGGCAGCAGAGGAGAAAGGCAGAGAGCAGCACATAGGAGCAGAGGGCTTGTGTAACACACCACTGACCTCCTCCTGTGAACAACCATGACATCTACACAGCATGAACTATACTGTATACATCAGTGCCAACATTTCCAGGGCCCATCTTACTAGCTAAGTGTACAGTATATCTCTATAATGTATTATAGCTAGTACAATATATAAACAGTGTGGAAATTGTCATCTGTGCAAAGAGCAGAATAAACACGAATGCATAGCGTACATCCTCGCATAGTCAGAATGCAGCACAGTGGTCATTTTTTTATGCTACACATGCAAATCCCATTAATGTGAGCCTATTTTTTCATTTCTATAATCACCGCTAGAATGCCAGCAGTGTGACACACACTACAGTACAGCACAGCTCATCTTCTCTGGGGAGCTCTGTGTGTACGTGATGACATGGGGCAAAGCTGTCTCGCGCTCCCTCTCTCAGGTACAAATCAATTGGACTGAGACTCTTGGCATTTCAGCGAGTGAGAGCCAGAGGTATTTTTAGAGCACTTACAAAAGCCTGACATGTTTGATTCTGTTTCTTCACCCCCTCAGAGCTTCACACTCCTCCCTTTTCCTGCTGATCTCAGTCTCCTGAGAAGAATAAAATACTTGCTGTGTGTGGCTTCTCTGTTTCGTCAGGGACAATGACTTTAATTTAGTCATGCCACGGTATGACAACAGTGTCCTGAGAGAAAACCGACTGACAGTGAGACTAGTCAGTGGAGGACAGAGCCTTTCATTTATTCAGTGCCGTCTCAGACTGTGTGTGTGCATGTGAGAGGGGGGCAAGAGAGATAGAGGGAGGAAGAGTCCATTCAACTCCTTTCTTCTTCATCCACATGCCATCATAAAGGTGTCAACCACCTGCCTCTCAAGTCTGTGAGACTCAACCTTTACACCGAATGTCCAACATAAGCAAGGAAAGACATGAATTAGCTTGGCCCTTCAGAGAGGTCTGGGTTATAATACCATGCTCTCTGCAGAGTCCCTTCATTGAAACACAGTGAGATAGAAGCTCAGACAAAGCCTCCATTTCCAGCAGCCCCACCAGGCCAGGCAGCATCCACCTGATAGCTGCTGATACTCCTTCCCCACATGAGGTGTGTTTCCCAGTCAAGCCCCTGGGGTCTTTCAAAGCTGGTTTTCACACCACCCATATATCGATTAACTGTATAATTGAGTTGTCAATTGAACGACAATACGTAGTTACAGAGAACAACAACACGTAGTTACAGAGAACAACAATACGTAGTTACAGAGAACGACAATACGTAGTTACAGAGAACAACAACACGTAGTTACAGAGAACAACAACACGTAGTTACAGAGAACAACAACACGTAGTTACAGAGAACAACAACACGTAGTTACAGAGAACAACAACACGTAGTTACAGAGAACAACAACACGTAGTTACAGAGAACAACAACACGTAGTTACAGAGAACAACAACACGTAGTTACAGAGAACGACAACACGTAGTTACAGAGAACAACAACACGTAGTTACAGAGAACAACAATACGTAGTTACAGAGAACAACAACACGTAGTTACAGAGAACAACCATACGTAGTTACAGAGAACAACCATACGTAGTTACAGAGAACAACAATACGTAGTTACAGAGAACAACAACACGTAGTTACAGAGAACAACCATACGTAGTTACAGAGAACGACAATACGTAGTTACAGAGAACAACCATACGTAGTTACAGAGAACAACAATACGTAGTTACAGAGAACAACAATACGTAGTTACAGAGAACAACAACACGTAGTTACAGAGAACAACCATACGTAGTTACAGAGAACGACAATACGTAGTTACAGAGAACAACCATACGTAGTTACAGAGAACAACAATACGTAGTTACAGAGAACGACAACACGTAGTTACAGAGAACAACCATACGTAGTTACAGAGAACAACAATACGTAGTTACAGAGAACAACAATACGTAGTTACAGAGAACGACAACACGTAGTTACAGAGAACGACAATACGTAGTTACAGAGAACAACAATAGGTAGTTACAGAGAACAACAATATGTAGTTACAGAAAACAGGTGGCGTGAAATCCAGCCTCCCATAAGTGGTCCCATGATTCACAGTGTGAAAATATGCTGCAATGTTGCATACAATGCATTCTGAAAGTATCCAGACCCATTGACCTTTTCCACATTTTGTTACGTTACAGCGTTATTCTAAAATGGATTTAAAAAATGTTTTTCCCTCATCAATCTACACGCAATACCCCATAATGACAAAGCGAAAATAGTTTTTTTAGAATAAAAAAAATTAAATAATAAAATACCTTATTTACATAAGTATTCAGACCCATTGTTATGAGACTCGAAATTGAGCTCAGGTGCATCCTGTTTTCATTTATCATCCTTGAGATGTTTCTACATCTTGATTGGAATCCACCTGTGGTAAATTCAATTGATTGGAAATTATTTGGAAATGCACACACCTGTCTATATAAGGTCCCACAGTTGACAGTGCATGTCAGAGCAAAAACCATGGAATTGTCCGTAGAGCTCAGAGGCAGGATTGGGTCAAGGCACAGATCTGGGGAAGGGTACCAAAACATTCTCCAGCATTGAAGGTCCCCAAGAACCCAGTGGCCTCCATCATTCTTAAATGGAAGAAGTTTAGAACCACCAAGACTCTTTCTAGAGCTGGCCGGCCAAACTGAGCAATCGGGAGAGAAGGGCCTTGGTCAGGGAGGTGACCAAGAACCTGATGGTCACTCTGACAGAGCTCCAGAGTCCTCTGCGGAGATGGGTGAACCTTCCAGAAGGACAACCATGTCTGCAGCACTCCACCAATCAGGCCTTTATGGTAGAGTGGCCAGACAGAAGCCACTCCTCAGTAAAAGGCAAATGACAGGCCGCTTGGAGTTTGCCAAAAGGCATGTAAAGGACTCTCAGACCATGAGAAACAAGATTCTCTGGTCTGTTGAAACGAAGATTGAACTCTTTGGCCTGAATGCCAAGCGTCACATCTGGAAAAAACCTGGCACCATCTTTACGGCGATGCATGGTGGTGGTGGCATCATACTGGGGGAATGTTTTTCAGCAGCAGGGACTGGGAGACTGGTCAGGATTAAGGGATGAACGGAGCAAAGTACAGAGAGATCCTTGATGAAAACCTCCTTCAGAGCGCTCAAGACCTCAGACTGGGGCGAAGGTTCACCTTCCAACAGGACAATGACACTAAGTACACAGCCAAGACAATGCAGGAGTGGCTTCGGGACAAGTCTCTGAATGTCATTGAGTGGCCAAGCCAGAGGCCGGACATGAACCCAATTGTATATCTCTGGAGAGATGTGAAAATAGCTGTGCAGCGACGCTCCCCATCCAATCTGACAGAACTTGAGAGGATCTGCAGAGAAAAATGGGAGAAACTCCCCAAATACAGGTTGCCAAGCTTGTAGCGTCATACCCACAAGACTCGAGGGTAAAGTACTGAGTAAAGGGTCTAAATACTTATGTAAATGTGATATTTCAGTTATGTATTTTTTTATACATTTGCAAAAATGTATAAAAACCTATTTTTGCTTTGTCATTATGGGGTATTGTGTGTAGATGGATGGGGGGACGATGACATTTTCTTCCATTTTAGAATAAGGCTGTAACGTAACAAAATGTGGTAAAAGTCAAGGGGTCTGAATACTTTCCTAATGCACTGTACATACGTGTGCCATTCAGAAGGTGAATGGGCAAGACAAAATATTGAAGTGAGAATGAATCCAATGCTTCTCCCTGGCACCTTCTAGGGTTTGGTAGTAGGTGCCAGGCAGAAGCAACTGATTCATTCTCAGGTGGACTGCCTGGTACAATATAACATCTTTATATCAGCATTGACCTTTTACTAGGTCCAGGTGTCACCTTAAAATAAGTCCCCATCAAACAAATAAGGGCAAATTGAAAGCCCTAGTGTTGTTATTTCTAGCGGCAACGTTAATACAATTCAGAGCTTCCTTTTCAATGTGTCGACACATTTGACAGGCTTGAACACATCAAGACTCATGTCCTAACTGTGAACAGCTGATGGCCTACGTCAATACTGTTTCCTTCTGGTCTTCAGTAGATTGAGCTCCAGCTAACTGATTGCTGTGAAGTGTTAATGAGGAATGTGCTTGTTACTGTAGGCATGCTGGGATTGAAAGGGTGCAGAGGAAGTGCAGCTGGATATTCTAAGATTAGAGTGTAGAACTAAAATGGATTTGAACTGTGTCAATGTGTTCCACTACTGTACACTCCCTGGTGGAATGGAGCGAGATCCCTAGACAGGACTACAATAAACATTAGTATAGCCCCCAGAAGATCACAGCACATGAAGCATATGAAAACCCATTCATTTGCACATCATTAATTTCAACCTGAGATTTCCCTATATTACAGAAAAATGCATATACTGTCACTTTGTAATAGAAAGTTACTTGTTTAATCTACCTGGTTTGTATGAATGGTTATCTAAAAATGGAATAGGATTCTATGTTGGTTGTGCTTTTGAGTTTGCACAGGGCTTCTGTAGTAACATGTCTGAGGCAGAGAGGAAGGGTTCCAAAAAGTAGTGACTACAATATTTGTCTCAAACACCTATTTTTCAGTGGCAGTTGATGAGCCTATAATTGACTAAATACACCCAGAATTTTTTTTAATGTATTTTTCATTTCATTTGGCTTAAATGAGACGAGACACAATCTGACTACTAAATGGACTGGAAAATAGTTTTTGGAGAGATTGAGAGTTTTTCAGTGATAAACCCATTAATATTAGCAGTGCCGTTCTGTGTAGCAGTGGAAAGGTCGCACCAGACCCGGCACTCATCAGCTGCGTGGGAGCAAGTGATGTGTGGGCAGACAGGTGTCCTGCTTCGCCTCCCATTATACACATCGTGCGGGCAACTCTCATGCTTCTCCGTAGCTAACCAGTCACCCCCAGCCTTCTAGTTAGCTACCCGTTGCCTGGTTAAGAAACACAAGCTGGTCGATTAAATTAAAAACAATAGCTGCATTGAGTTTAATAGTAAAGCAGAAAAGTAACCCGTCTTTGTATTTGCAGTCTCACTCAACCCTCCCACTTTCCCCACTGCAATTCATAGCCAGGTTCTGTAGCCAATTCTCCATATTTTCCTCTGAGAAAATGGCTTGAGAGATTACTGTTCAAAAGATATGACCCATCATTTATTTCTATCAAGCATATCGCGGGCCGTTCTAAAACTAGGATACTAGCTAACAACCAGGGGCACGTTCGGCAGGACGCAACGTTTTTGAACTTTCAGATAGAAATATGCTATATAGAACAAAAATGCCTCTGACATGTTCAATTAAGCAATAAGGCATGAGGGGGTGTGGTATATGGCCAATATACCATGGCTAAGGGCTGTTCTTATGCACAACGCATCGGCGGAGTGCCTGGACACAGCCCATTAGCCGTGGTATATTGGCCATATACCACAAACCCACGAGCTGCCTTATTGCTATTATAAACTGGTTACGTAATTAGAGCAGTAAAAATAAACGTTTAGTCATACCCTTGATATATAGGGTCTGATATACCACGGCTGTCAGCCAATCAACATTCAGGGCTCGAACCACCCAGTTTATAATATGGAATAACATTGTCTCTATTCATGGAATTTTCTATCTGCCACATTCAAGAACGTTTTGCAACTGAACGTGGCCCTGGTAACATTACCAGTAGCATACAGCCAAAGCAACGCTGGAATTGCTTCAGAACAAGAATGTGAAAGTCCTTGAGTGGCCCAGACTTGAATCCCATTGAAAATCTGTGGAAAGACTTGAAGATTGCTGTTCACCACCGCTCCCCATTTAACTTAACAGAGCTTGAGAAAATTTGCAAGGAAGAATGGGAGAAAAGCCGACTCAAAGCTGTAATCACCACCAAAGGTGCTTCTACAAAGTATTGACTCAGGGGTGTGAAAACTTATGTAAATGAGATATTTCTGTTCATTTTTAATACATTTGCAAAAATGTGTAAAAACATGCTTTCACTTTGTCATTATGGGGTAATTAATTTTGAATTCACGCTGTAACACAACAAAATGTAGAATAAGGCAAGGGGTATGAATACTTTCTGAAGGCACTGCAGCTTAATGAGGCAATACAAATGTGATGTGACTAAAATTAAAGGGCATTTAGTTGACTAAAGTGGCCCGCTCTTTTTGTCATTTTGACAATAATTTGACTAAATCATTATTAAAATGACAAAAATGTGACTAAGACTTAATGATATTTTAGTCTAGACCAAAACATTTTTTATAGAGTGCCACTGCTTTGACCCATACATGCTCTTTAACCTTGTGTTGCTTACCCCAGGCAACTGAGAGTTGCTATGACTGCATCCTTAACCACCCCTATCCGGCACAACCGGTCTACCATGTTTCATTATGCATGTGTGCATGCATGCATGAGTGTGTATGTGTGTATGTAAGTGTGTGTCTGTGTGTGTGTATGTGTATGTGTGTGCATACTGTATATGGTTATGAGTAGAGAGGGTTGGATTCTTTCATTTCTGTCATTTCCATCTACATTATTAACTATGAGTGAATCACACACGCCCACCGCAATCAGCTCTGTCTCTGTGTCCCTGGACTGCCACTATAATGTGTGCAGTTTTTATAACCAGACGGGCTAAGCGCTAGGAATATTTCACACACACACACGCAGCTCAGGCCCATTTGTTTGGAACACACCAGCCAATGTTCAATTAAACATCCCTCCAATAAAAGACTCAAATGCCTGCCGTTCTGAGTAATGAGCTCCAAGATAAAGTGTATAGGCGTTTACTGCACATTAAATGAAGACAGATGAGGGAGACGGACCCCCTTAAGCTGGATCTATTGTTGAGGCCACAATGACATTAATATAAATACATACACAACAGAGGTTAAACAGTATAGTGAAATATTTCCTCCGTGTCCGCCCACATGTACTATGTGTTTTCCAGACTGTGTGACCGTGTGTTAGTGTGTGACTGTGTGTGTAGGTTACTATGTGAGCCAGGGAAAAAATAGACATGGATGGGTTCCCGGTATGTGAGTCTCCTGTTGTAATCAGGCACCATATGTCTTAATTGTGCAAGATATGGTAGCACTCCAGCACTGAGTGACAAGGGGGAGGAGAGAGAGGCACTGTGATCTCTATAGAAACACAATACAGTACAGGCAAGCAAAATAACAACAGCACTAGTAAACTGGTTTTAGCAGGGGTCATAACTTGAATCATATTGTATAGGACGTTCCTACACAGTATGAAGAGCATTGTGGCAAGTACGGTTGTATCAGAGCAGAGCATTCATAACAACAGTGCATGATGCCACAACAGTGACCTGTCGTATTGATCTGTAGTTCAGCACCATGGAGAGCACTCATGTTGACAGATCAGAGATAGTCACTGAATTGACAAAACATTAAGAACACCTTCCTAATATTGAGCTGCCCATTCACCCTCTGAATGGCATACATACACAATACATGTCTCAACTGTCTCAAGGCTTAAAAGCTGTCTCTTCCCCTTCATCTATACTGATTGAAGTGGATTTAACAAGTTACATCAATAAGGGATCATAAGGGATAATAGCTTTCACCTGAGGGATCATACGGGATCAAAGCTTTCACCTGATTATTGCATTGTTGGGTTTTTGAGTTTGCAAGAAAGCTATTTCATTTTACTTGTGCATGTGACATAGAAACTTTAAATTTGACAAACTTGACACTTGATTCACCTGATCTATGTCATGGAAAGAGCAGGTGTTCATAATGTTTTGTACACAGTGTAGAGATTTGCCATCTATCCTGTGGTGGTTTCCTCAGGCTCTCCTCTGGTTGGGCTGCTGTGGCCTCAAAGCATCTTACAGAGGATGTCCCTCCTGAGTGGCTGGGACCTCTCACCCCTGTGCCCTTGTCCTCTACCAGTCCTCTTAGCATAATCAACGGCACAGTTCAGACACTGATTTAGTGAATCTCTTCCCTTCCATTCTCAGCCCTTTTATCTGCTGCTATCTTGCCATGTAAATGAGAAAAGCCTATGTTTATTTTCTGTGTGAGAGTGCAGGGGTACGTTTCCTTTCTATCTCACCCTCACAATCTCTCTATGCATCATGCATAATAATGGCTCCTAATCCTGAGAGAGAGAAGAGAGCGAGAGCGAGCGCAAGAGAGAGAGCGTTATCTGTTTTCTCAGCCTTGTCTCGAGGAGTACTGTGGCACATTTAGGGATGAAAGATGCTTGGATAATATCAGTCTGATCCATTAAACATTATTCATTTTGCCTCCTGTGCTCAATGTGATATGGGCATGGTTAACCTTGTCTCTAATTATGCCATTGAATTTTAATCACATAAACAAATATGCTGTCAAAATACTGGAACCATTCAGCGGTAGTCATTCAAATGTACTGAGGCAGGTAGTCACACACAGTGCCAGAACATTTGACCTTTACTGAAGGAGTAACACACAGAATCACACGGTACTTCATCTATGACAGGAGAGCACAGATTTTCAGCTAATTTGTTGCCTCTCAAAATGCCAATGCTGCAGCCGAAGATAAATTGTACACACACAACGGAAGTGGCTAGGAGACACACTCTCCTTGTTGTTCTTTGTATCCCTGCCTTCACTCTGCAGCTGGTAGAGGAGGGTTCGGGAAGCTCTGTATGTGCTAACTCCACAGCGAAGATGGAAGACAAAGTTGGCTCTGATGGGAGGCAGTAGCTTGCAACTGCGCTGCACTGCGCTCTAAACCACTTCAAAGAGGATCCCCCTGTTACCTAACACCACAGCACAGGCAGCTCCACTCAGGATCCACACAGCAGCACTGACTACAGGTTTCATACCCCCAGCCCAAACAGACAGTAATCCAACACAGCCCAGCGAGCAGTAATGATCAGAAATCATTTGAAATGGCAGAGTAAGTTACATAACTGCACAGCTTAAGTCTGCGTGCGTGGGCGCAGATGCCTGCTCTGTTAATACTCTACTCGTCTGACTGGTGTGTGTTGTGTATGTGTCCCTCAACCCCTCCCTGCTTCTATCTGCTCCCCTGTGAGTCCTGTAGGAACCTCAGCTGCACAGAGACACACACACACTGTGATACTCACACAGACTGGAGCATCGAGAGAGAAAGAAAGAAAAATAAGAAGAAAAAAAAGGAAAAAAAAAACGTTATTGAAAAGTCAACATCCCAATTAGAATTTGGACCAAAATATTTGACAGTGTAATCCTACCAATAGCTCTTTGCGGAAGTGGACTTTAAAATGTGGGACAAGCATCCAATTGAAGACCTACATGCAGAATTATGTTGGAAAATTCTACATATCCAAAGAAATGCATCACCTAATGCATGTAGGGCCGCTTTCCATCGGTAATGAAAATACAAAATATATCGTAACAATTTTGGCCACACCTAAGTTCAAGTCCAAATTCAAGTCTCCAATTTAAAGAACAAACCCAAGAGCTGAGCCCAGAAACGAGCCCTCTCAGTCAACTGGTGTTGGACCTAACCAACCAAGCTGACACCAGCACTGCTTCAAAAGAAAGAATTCAAACAAACAAAATCTCAAAGCCGACTAAATTGCTACCTGGCCCTATACAGGGAATATGATTGGCTGATTATCTCTACTCTGTCAGAGATGCGAAGCAGCAGTGGCGACCAGTCATTCAGGGCAAAAGCGCCAACTGTTTTGAGCGCCACATTTTTAGGAACAAGAAAAACATATAAAAAAGTTTTTGCTTGCTTGGTATGTTATTTTGGCATTAATACGAGTCACTTATCAGTTTGCCAACAAATGTAAAAAAAATATAGTTGAGTTAATAAAGCCGCATACAAACCATGAGCTGTGTTCGAATACTCATACTAACCGCAATAACCATACTATTTGTAATGTAAATTGAGTATGTAGTATGCTTATTGGTCATAGTATGGATAGCGTTAGTATGCCAAAAGTTTCCGGTTGTACTACATTCGCCAAAATACAAAATATACAAGCAGTGGACACTATTTCTGTGCTTTTGTGGCCCATAATGCAATTCTTCCAAAATGGGCGTGGTTTCACAACGTTTTCAGATTATTTTTTTAACCAGGCAAATCAGAAGAGTTGGTCACATGACCAGTTGTGGGCTAATGGCTGTGCTTTATAGTCATTTTTATTTTACTAGGCAAGTCAGTTAAAAACAAATTCTTATTTACAATGACGGTTTAGGAACAGTGGGTTAACTGCCATGTTCAGGGACAGAACGACAGATATTTACCTTGTCAGCTCGGGGATTCGATCTAACAACATTTCAATTACTGGGCTAACGCTCACTAACCACTAGGCTACCTGCCGCCCCGATTTGAAGAAAATGGCGAAAATATGCAGCCGAAGTCCGACGAAAGCCGATACAAATTCATTGCTTTAACTAATTATGACAACTGTTAAGAAAACGTTGAGCAATGTAATAAAGTAATAACTTTTCTAATAAGTTACGCTACACGTTATGTTGGCTACGCTATCCTTACAAATCTCATTGCATATCATTACAGCAGTAGGTACCGGTATTTTAGCTAGTTACCTAAAGTTTGGCTACTAATACATCGAACTTGCCCATATATTAACTATACGCTATCTAACTACCCAACATTTATTGACTTGATTATTCACGTCAGCTAAGTGGTATAGTTGTTTGCGTTCTAAATGGACATATATTAGTTCTGGCTATCTACTCGGATATCAGAGCACCGAGTGAGCCAGAGCGCAGAATAACTGATGAAATTACGAATATGGCCGGTGTCAGTAAACGTCGGCAAAAAAACGTAATTAAATTGTTGCTAGCATCACAGGTACAACCAGCTCTGCTAGGGCGAGTAAAATGGTCAGTGTGAGGTATTCTCTTAGTTGTGTCCAATTTGTAAGTCGCTCTGGATAAGAGCGTCTGCTAAATGACTTAAATGTAAAATGTAAATGTGTCTGGATGTAGCTAGCCAGTCAGCTTATGTGCTTCACTGCCGTTATGGTTGGCAGAACGCTCGGATCAACCCCTAGTCCTCGGCCAGAACATCCAGTGTGCCCTCTGAACGCTCCTAGATGGAAACGTTCTGAATTTACAAAAAGGACAATCTGGCAACGCTCTGAATTTACAAAAGCGCACTCTGGCACTCCATGTTGAATTTAAGAACACACTCGAAGTGTCTTGCAAGTAATTTGTTATGCTAAAAAGAGATTGCATAGCAACAGTATGAACATCTGGTAGACAGGCATACTATGCTGAACGGATACCGTTCGTTTACAGTGTACTAAAATAAACTAATAGTATGTAGTATATAATCATTAAGTATGTAGTATACAGTATGTTAGTATGGGTACTCGAACACAGCTATGGTCTCTTTTTTGTTTTCTTGAGTAAGGCAGCTCCAAAATGCAGGCGTTTCAGCCTAGCTCAGTGCTTCCTGTAGTGGTGGGGCAAGCCAGCAGAAAATAGGAGCGTTGTGCCGTGATTGGCTCAGTGATCTGTCACCACCAAGTCTAAGTCCTTAGTAGGGGTAGACATCGAAAATTCAAGGCCTTTGGGCCCTAACAGAGTTACATTAGTAGTGCCCTTCCAAGAAGGCTCAAGGTCACTGGCCACGGATAAAATGACATCAAATCTATTTATATGCACATTAGCTTTGATTGATGTCAACATCTTACTTTCAAAATCTTAGCTAGCAGTCATCATCATGAATCAAGTCAACAATCTACTGACAAATCATTTTTAATCCTTGTCATATGAAGAGAAATTATAGGTAAAATGTGTCGGTGCTCATCGGCCATTGGGCATAAACATTGCACAACAAGTTGGAAATTTCAAATTCAA
This sequence comes from Oncorhynchus nerka, assembly GCF_034236695.1. Taxonomy (NCBI): domain Eukaryota; kingdom Metazoa; phylum Chordata; class Actinopteri; order Salmoniformes; family Salmonidae; genus Oncorhynchus; species Oncorhynchus nerka. The sequence continues at coordinate 28,286,578 of NC_088422.1, read as the reverse complement.
CAATGAGTGGTTGGAAGGAATAGGTGACAGTGGCTAACTGCAAGCATTGCAACTGTGAAGTTTGGAATAAACGAGCTCACACTGGGAAAATGCATTTGGATTGATTTTCATCCAATTCAGAATTGTAAATCCGGCCTCTCTCTCTTTGTTGACAAAATTTGCCCACAAAGGACAGCAGTGCCACCTTCCTGTTCAAGTGGGTGAGTCTAAAAATGTGTTATATGCTGCTGCATAAATGATGTAATATACCAGGGAGATATGTACACTGTAGCTAAGAAAGAAATACTAAGTGTATGTTGTGTAGGAAGCTGTTAGTAGCCCACCCTTATAATTATATTTTCACCTCTTAATTTCGCCTAAAGTTACGGTTCTGACTCAGTGTAGCCTATAACCTGTTTTTGAGAAATGTAATCATCGAATATTGTAAGAGCTTTCATTATCTGCTTATGTGCCCCCTTTATTTATCCTACGATTCTGACTTGGTATACAGGGAGAACACTGTAATAACGGCCCATGTTCTGAATTCTGTCCCTGAACATTTCAAAAGTGCTGAACAAATAGTTATATTGGCTATGTCCGTCCTAGCTCGCTCATTAATGTCTTAAATCGAAATTACGGATTGCCTCATACGCTTGTCGTCCCCTTATGCCATAGTTTGTACATCTCAATTGTCATTAAAAACCACCTTTGTTTAAGCAAGTCAGCCATATCAGCTATGTTTTTTTAAAGGCAGTAAATTAGTCTGAATGAACTGTTTCGCTGCCAGACAAGGTTCCGCTGATAGTGGTAAGGTGTTGGGACTCTGCTGTTGGGACAGCTTTAAGTAGGCCCAAACAGTTTGTGGGCACCATTTGTCACCGTTATAGTACAATTAATGTATTGTTTAGTATTGTGTTGTGTAGTGGCTTTGCTGGCATGCATTTCTTTTGCCCCACCAATATTTACATGATAAATTCGCCATTGCGAAACAGAGACAGATGCTTACCAAGTACAGGCTGAGTGACCACCAATTGACAATATAAACTGGCAGACATAAAAATACATTTTGAGACCGAGATGCACTTTCAGCTTTACTGTGAGAAATATTCCTCACCAAGAGATTCATTATTCGCAGAAATTATTACGTTATCTTATTAAACCCTGAGGAAAAACAAAAAATACTAATGGATGAAGGAGCAACGGTCTTGCAACCAAATACTGTGTGTATTTGTCTGCCATAGCCTGAGGGACACTGAATCATAATAACAATAGTAGCATGCCTATTTTCCATGTTTAGCCTTTTATTGTCCATATTATTTATTATATTTCTACTATTGACTGTTACCATTTTGTTGTTATTTATATTATTTATATTTTAATTATTATTTACTACCATTTATATTATTATTATTCATTATTTTATTACAATTTACAGTATATTGTATACATTGTTGCTTTGGCAATATTGATGCAATGTTTTTCTTACCATTAAAGTAGCCATTGAATTTGAGAGAGAGATGGACAGAGAGAGAGAGATGGACTGAGATAGTGAAAGAGGGACAGAAAGTGTGTGTGTGTGTGTGTGTAAGAAAGGATGAGAGAGTGAGAGAAAGATAGCAAACAGGGTAAAGCATAAAAGGGAGAGAAAGAGAGATGGGAGAAATAGACACATGGAAGGAGGCATGATTTACAGTATAAGCCCTTCAACTCTGTAGCATTTTAGCCTGGGTATCAGTATGGCTTTAGCCCTTATCGAGGACGTACAGTATTAAGCGTCATGTAGTAGCAGTAGTAGCAGTAGCAGCAGTAGTAGTAGTGGTAGCAGCAGTAGTAGCAGTAGTAGTAGCTGTAGTAGTAGCAGTAGTAGTAGCAGCAGTAGTAGCAGCAGTAGTAGCAGTAGCAGCAGCAGCAGTAGTAGTGGCAGTAGTAGTAGCACCAGTAGTAGTAGCAGTAGTAGTAGTAGCAGCAGTTGTAGAGATAGTAGCAGCAGCAGTAACATTAGTAGCAGCAGTGGTAGTAGCAGCAGTAGCAGAAGCAGTACTTGTAGTAGTAGTAACAGTAGTAGTAGCAGAAGCAGTAGGTGTAGCAGCAGAAGCAGTAGTAACAGTAGTCGTAGTGGTAGTAGCATAAGCAGTAGTAACAGTAGTGGTAGTAGCAGAAGCAGTAGTAGTAACAGTAGTAGTAGCAGAAGCAGTAGTGGTAGTAGTAGTAGCAGCAGCAGAAGTGGTAACAGTAGTTGTAGTGGTAGTAGTAGCAGAAGCAGTAGTGGTAGTAGTTGTGGTAGTAGTAGCAGAAGCAGTAGTAGTAGCAGAAGCAGTAGTAGTAACAGTAGTAGTAGCACAAGCAGTAGTAGTAGTAGTAGTAGTAGCAGCAGCAGCATTAGCAGAAGCAGCAGCAGTACCATTAGCAGTAAGTAGCAGAAGCAGTAGTAGCAGTAGCAGTACCATTAGCAGAAGCATTAGCAGCAGTAGCAGAAGCACCAGTAGAAGCAGCAGTTTTACAGCAACACTAGAAACCAACGGCTCCAGCATACTGCAGTCAGAATCCAAATGAAGCCACTTTTACCAGGGTCTGATCTCTCCTCTCCAAGCCACTGAGTGAACACTACCTGCCTGCAGATGGGTTCTCAGACACCACAGCAAGGGAGGAGAGAGAGGAGAGAGGAAAATAACACACTGTAAGTGAAGGGAGGAGCAATGACGAGCAACTGGGTGGGGAGAAAGGTGAAGAAATGATCTAGGGACAGATATAAACAGACACAGTATTGGAAAAGAGGAGAGAAGGGGAGATGAGTAGGGCATTGGAGGAGAACAGAAAGGAAATAATACAATATAAATTGCTAGGAGGGAGTATAAGACCAATAGCCAAAGCTCAATGGTGTAAAACACTTAATAATACTTTAAATTACTACTTAAGTAGTATTTTGGGTTATATGTACTTTACCATTTATATAACTTTTACTTCACTATTTTCCTGAAGAAAATCATGTACTTTTTACTCAATACAATTTTTCTGACACCCAAAAGTACTCGTTACATTTTGAATGCTTAGCAGGACAGGAAAATAGTCCAGTTCACACACTTCTCAAGAGAACACCCCTGGTCATCCCTACTGCCTGGCTGACTGCCTCTGATCTGGCAGACTCACTAAACACACATGCTTCGTTTGTAAATTATGTCTGATTGTTGGAGTATGCCCCTGACTATCCGGAAAAATTCAAATAGAAAATGATGCCATCTGTTTCGCTTAATATGAGGATATTGAATTGATTTATACTTTTACTTTTGATACTTAAGTATATTTAAAATCAAAAACATTCAGACTTTTACTCTAGTAGTATATAACTGGGTGAATTTTACTTATGGCATTTTCTATTAAAGGTATCTTTAGTTTTACTCAAGTATGACAGTTGGGTACTTTTTCCACCGCTGCCAAATCTATAGTAGGGCTGGCTGGGAGGAATAGGAGGTCAATTATGGTGACAGAGGACTGAATGCCATTTACCTGTGGCTGCCTCTGGGGAGAACGCTCAAATTCAGATAATCCCAGGACATGACCACTAAGCATTCAGATGAAACTTTGACCTTATATTAATGGAAAGCAAACAATGAGTCACAAAGCCACCAGAGACTACAGAAGAGCAGACAGGCAGAGGGAGAATGTACAACTACAACATGTACAGTTAGCTGTTCATCACACCTGAGGTCAAATGACTAGGATATGCTGCTACAAGACAAAACAGCTCTTTAAGAGAGCAAGATGTGATTAGGTTCAGGTTGGTAGCATGGTCAACTGAGAATGTGTGAGTGTTTTTACATGGGAACATGTTTTGTCGATTAAGGCTCACACAGAGAACATCTGATGACTAGCTTCATTATAGCCTTGTTCCCACTCCCTCCCAACACTACAACCTACTCAGAGGCTTACTCACCATCACACCATGACAATTCAAACCTCTGCAGACGCACAGTCTGTTCACAAGGTAAACACACACGTTCAACAACAGCTCATCCTTTCTCTGTGCACAGTAACATCTCCGGTAATCACATAACCAATCCACAGCACTGATCTATCTCCATTCTCCAGTGTTCACAGCTCCCCAGCTGAGGCTGACTCAGTTATTGTGCCAGTGGGGCAGTGCATTAGAGTGGGCAGTAGCGAGCCAGCCAGGTAGATGAGTTAGCTGCTGAGGGGAGGTTGGTAGGTATTGACTCACTGTTCTCTCGCTGAGTATGAAGGACACTGTGTTCATCACATCAGCCCAGCCCCAGGAGAGGAGAGGAGAAATAGTAAAAAAATAAAAAATAAGAATACATAAAGTAAGTGTCAGTAGAATATAATACATTTTTAGCATCAGTATAATACAGGAAGGAACTATTTATAGTCCCAACATTTACACGTGTATTGAAGTAGACAATCAACTCCTTTGTTTCACTGACGTTGAGGGAGAGGTTGTTGTCATGACACCACAGTGCCAGTTCAATTACCTCCTCCCTATTGGCTGACTTGTCGTTGTTGTTTATCAGGCCGTGGGGTCATCAGCGAACTTGATGATGGAGTTGGTGTCGTGCAAACCCACGCAGTTGTGGGTGAACAGGGAGCACAGCAGAGGAGGACACACCCCTGCGGGGGCCTCTGTGTTAAGAGTCCGTGTGGAGGAGGATTTGTTGCCTGTGGTCTGACTGTCAGGAAGTCCAGGATCCAGTTGCAGAGGGCGGTGTCCAGACCCAGGGCTCTGAGCTTGGTGTTGAACTTGCAGGGAACAATAGTGTTGAATGCTGAACTGTAGTCAATGAACAGCATTCTCACATAGGTGTTCCTCTTGCCCAGATGTGTTACAGCTGTTTGAATAGCGATGGAAATGGCATCTTCAGTGAATCTGTTTTACATTTACTGTTGAAGCGGTAGGCAAATTAGAGTGGGTCCAGTGTACCTGCCATGCTGGCCTTGCTGTGTGCCATGACCAGCCTCTCAAAGCACTTCATGATGACCGAGGTATATAATGCACGTGTGGATGATGTGTGAGTGAGGGGACAGAAGGAGCCTAAGGCTGCATCTCAACACAGAGGAACGCAAGTGACCTAGACAGTGACGTCACTGAATCATTCCCAGGCTGCCACTACATCCAGATAACACACCCACATTCTAAATATATTTAATAAGACCAAATGGCACACTATCACTCACATAACAGTGTCCATGTTCTCCGTTATTGGCAGCCTCCTTCATTCTGTTCTGCAGACAGGGAATGTGTGTGGTCTGTCTCTACATCTGAGTCCCTCTCTCTCATCACAGGCCCGTGGAGAGACTCAGAGAGAGGAAACATTACAAGCCCTGCCACGAACACATTCATTCACATCCAGGCCTGTTGGTCTGGCTAGACACTTGGGCCCTGCCCAGAGAAGCTGATTGTGACACAAAATATTACATGCTGTCCTATTTGTTCTGATCCAGTGTTATCACAATGTCTATGGTAATGTAAAATCATTGACCCATGAAACTAGGAAGATGAGACAGAGTCTTAATTAACCTCAACTTTATTGCGCTAGCTAACACTAATTCACAATTAATGAAAATTGAACTATTACACTTTTCAACCACCTCACTATGTGATTCGACCTGTGATAGAATATATTCTGTAGTATTGAAATTCACATCAGGAGAGTGGCAGCTATAGCCTTTGATGTGGAGTCTGCTCTAACTAGCACGCCTCTCTGCTGGTGCTTCCTCTGCGTCAAATCAAGGTCCGCTCCTCAGGACAAAACACTTAACTGCTAGCAAAAGGCTAATTGACTGCGGTCTCTTCCCAGACAGGCAGTGAGAAGATCCCGGGACTTCCAAGCGGAGCGGAGGTACTCTGACTGCATGGCAGAGGTGGAGGAGGCAGGCAGTGAGACAGACAGACAGACAGTGAGAAGGTCCAGGGACTCTTCCAAGCGGAGCGGAGGTACTCTGACTGCATGGCAGAGGTGGAGGAGGCAGGCAGTGAGACAGAGACAGACAGACAGTGAGAAGGTCCAGGGACTCTTCCAAGCGGAGCGGAGGTACTCTGACTGCATGGCAGAGGTGGAGGAGGCAGGCAGTGAGACAGAGACAGACAGACAGACAGTGAGAAGGTCCAGGGACTCTTCCAAGCAGAGCGGAGGTACTCTGACTGCATGGCAGAGGTGGAGGAGGCAGGCAGTGAGACAGAGACAGACAGACAGACAGTGAGAAGGTCCAGGGACTCTTCCAAGCAGAGCGGAGGTACTCTGACTGCATGGCAGAGGTGGAGGAGGCAGGCAGTGAGACAGAGACAGACAGACAGACAGTGAGAAGGTCCAGGGACTCTTCCAAGCAGAGCGGAGGTACTCTGACTGCATGGCAGAGGTGGAGGAGGCAGGCAGTGAGACAGAGACAGACAGACAGACAAGACAGTGAGAAGGTCCAGGGACTCTTCCAAGCAGAGCGGAGGTACTCTGACTGCATGGCAGATGTGGAGGAGGCAGGCAGTGAGACAGACAGACAGACAGACAGTGAGAAGGTCCAGGGACTCTTCCAAGCGGAGCGGAGGTACTCTGACTGCATGGCAGAGGTGGAGGAGGCAGGCAGTGAGACAGAGACAGACAGACAGACAAGACAGTGAGAAGGTCCAGGGACTCTTCCAAGCAGAGCGGAGGTACTCTGACTGCATGGCAGATGTGGAGGAGGCAGGCAGTGAGACAGACAGACAGACAGACAGTGAGAAGGTCCAGGGACTCTTCCAAGCGGAGCGGAGGTACTCTGACTGCATGGCAGAGGTGGAGGAGGCAGGCAGTGAGACAGAGACAGACAGACAGACAGTGAGAAGGTCCCGGGACTCTTCCAAGCGGAGCGGAGGTACTCTGACTGCATGGCAGAGGTGGAGGAGGCAGGCAGTGAGACAGAGACAGACAGACAGACAGTGAGAAGGTCCAGGGACTCTTCCAAGCAGAGCGGAGGTACTCTGACTGCATGGCAGAGGTGGAGGAGGCAGGCAGTGAGACAGAGACAGACAGACAGACAGACAGACAGTGAGAAGGTCCAGGGACTCTTCCAAGCAGAGCGGAGGTACTCTGACTGCATGGCAGATGTGGAGGAGGCAGGCAGTGAGACAGACAGACAGACAGACAGTGAGAAGGTCCAGGGACTCTTCCAAGCGGAGCGGAGGTACTCTGACTGCATGGCAGAGGTGGAGGAGGCAGGCAGTGAGACAGAGACAGACAGACAGACAGTGAGAAGGTCCCGGGACTCTTCCAAGCTGAGCGGAGGTACTCTGACTGCATGGCAGAGGTGGAGGAGGCAGGCAGTGAGAAGGTCCCGGGATTCTTCCAAGCGGAGCGGAGGTACTCTGACTGCATGGCAGAGGTGGAGGAGGCAGGCAGTGAGAAGGTCCCGGGACTCTTCCAAGCGGAGCGGAGGTAGTCTGACTGCATGGCAGAGGTGGAGGAGGCAGGCAGTGAGACAGAGACAGACAGACAGACAGTGAGAAGGTCCAGGGACTCTTCCAAGCGGAGCGGAGGTACTCTGACTGCATGGCAGAGGTGGAGGAGGCAGGCAGTGAGACAGAGACAGACAGACAGACAGTGAGAAGGTCCAGGGACTCTTCCAAGCGGAGCGGAGGTACTCTGACTGCATGGCAGAGGTTGAGGAGGCAGGCAGTGAGACAGAGACAGACAGACAGACAGTGAGAAGGTCCAGGGACTCTTCCAAGCGGAGCGGAGGTACTCTGACTGCATGGCAAGAGGTGGAGGAGGCAGGCAGTGAGACAGAGACAGACAGACAGACAGTGAGAAGGTCCAGGGACTCTTCCAAGCGGAGCAGAGGTACTCTGACTGCATGGCAGAGGTGGAGGAGGCAGGCAGTGTCTCCCTTTGATCCTGAGTCAGTTAGATGTACAGACTGTCTGCTGTTCAACTCTACAGGGAGGAGACAGAGATGTGTGGAATAATATCTTATTTGAATATACCTATTTATACCCAATACACTATTTCTTTATGGCGTATTTGAAAGACACTCTCTGGAGAATGCTGAACAAACATCACATAGGCCTACAAAACAGTACATTAAGCCTTCCGTCTTTAAAACCCATCACCTGTACAGACGTGCAGTGCCAGCTCTCGGTGTTTTCACATGGGAATTGTCATGAATTAGTACAAAAACTACAGTGCCAAAGCTGCAAGTCAAATGGTACATTTTTAGCAGCTTATCAACTTGCAGCTTTGGGCATACTGAATCATATTTTGTGACTCGTCAATTTCCACTAAAGACTGGAGTGAATAGGCAGAGGAAAACCCATTCTCATCCCTGCCTCATCCCTCAACCCAATCTGCAGCTTGCCTGGCCCCACATACTGTCCTCAATTAGTGGACCCATCAACAATGACACACCAGAGAGATAGATAAAGAGAGAGTGGGGGGGGGGGGGAGTAAGAGATGAAGAGAGTGTGACCTGGTAAAACACCAGGCCCTACCTATAGTAAGTATAATATCAGAGAAGATGGTGCACAGTAAAACTGCAAGAGAGTTCATTTAGGTCCTATGATGTTAAATGTAACACAATTTTGGGGTTTATATGGTCCCAACCCAATTTTGTATTAAAACTACTTATGGTATTGATTTCTTCGGAGTTAAAATGACACTAAATGGGAGTAGATATCCAACTCTCAAAGAGTTGCTTAAATTGATCTCCAATTGCCATTTGACACTTTTCTGTGTTGTTTTGAATGAACAATCCACTACAGCAGAGTACATTTGTCTTTCCGTTTACTTCCTTTGAATTATAAGGGTGTAAAGCCTTATTTGATTATTTCTTCATGTTTCATATTATGGTGGTTTGTCATTTGATATCCAATATTTGTTGGATTAGTTTAGAAAAATGTATGTTTCTTATCTTTGTGTAGACAGATATTGTTGCATGTACATTTACAGTTAAAGTCGGAAGATTACATACACTTAGGTTGGAGTCATTAAAACTCGTTTTTCAACTACTCCACAGATTTCTTGTGAACAAACTATAGTTTTGGCAAGTCGGTTAGGACATCTACTTTGTGCACGACAAGTAATTTTTCCAACAATTGTGTACAGACAGATTATTTAACTTATAATTAACTGTATCACAATTCCAGTGGGTCAGAAGTGTACATACACTAAGTTGACTGTGTCTTTAAATAGCTTGGAAAATTACAGAAAATTATGTCATGGTTTTAGAAGCTTCTGATAGGCTAATTGACATCATTTGAGTCAATTATTTCAAGGCCGACCTTCAAACTCAGTGCCTCTTTACTTGACATCATGGGAAGATCAAAAGAAATCAGCCAAGACTTCAGAAAAAAAAATTGCAGACCTCCACAAGTCTGGTTCATTCTTGGGAGCAATTTCCAAATGCCTGAAGGTACCATGTTCATCTGTACAAACAATAGTACGCAAGTATAAACACCATGGGACCACGTAGCCATCATACCGCTCAGGAAGGAGACGCGTTCTGTCTCCTAGAGATGAACGTACCTTCATGCGAAAAGTGCAAATCAATCCCAGAACAACAGCAAAGGACCTTGTGAAGATGCTGGAGGAAACCGGTACAAAAGTATCTATATCCACAGTAAAATGAGTCCTATATCGATATAACCTTAAAGGCCGCTCCGCAAGTAAGAAGCCACTGCTCCAAAACCGCGAATAAAAAAGCCAGACTACGGTTTGCAACTGCACATGGGGACAAAGATGGTACTTTTTGGAGAAATATCCTCTGGTCTGATGAAACAAAAATAGAACTGTTTGGCCATAATGACCATCGTTGTGTTTGGAGGAAAAAGGCGGAGGCTTGCAAGCCGAAGAACACCATCCCAACCGTGAAGCACGGGGGTGGCAGCATCATGCTGTGGGGGTGCTTTGCTGCAGGAGGAACTGGTGCACTTCACAAAATAGATGGCAAAATAGATGGCATTATGGGGAAGGAATGTTACGTGGATATATTGAAGCAACATCTCAAGACATCAGTCAGGAAGTTAAAGCATGGTCGCAAATGGGTCTTCCAAATGGATAATGACCTCAAGCATACTTCCAAAGTTGTGGCAAAATGGCTTAAGGACAACAAAGTCAAGGTATCGGAGTGGCCATCACAAAGCCCTGACCTCAATCGTATAGGACATTTGTGGGCAGAACTGAAAAAGCGTGTGCGAGCAAGGAGGCCTACAAACTTCACTAATTTACACCAACTTATTGTGGGAAGATTGTGGAAGGCTACCTGAAACATTTGACCCAAGTTAAACACTGTAATGGCAATGGTACCAAATATTAATTGAGTGTATGTAAACGTCTGACCCACTGGGAATGTGATGAAAGAAATAAAAGCTGAAATAAATATTTCTCTCTACTATTATTCTGACATTTCACATTCTTAAAATAAAGTAGTGATCCTAACTGACCTAAGACATGGAATTTTTACTAAGATTAATTGTCAGGAATTGTGAAAAACGGAGTTTAAATGTATTTGGCTAAGGTGTATGTAAACTTCCAACTTCAACTGTATATTGATATTGAAACAAACCATTTTGGAAATCAACCTGCAACAGAGCATGCTGGGAAATATGACAATGGATCCCTCCTGCATCTGTGGATAACTCCATAGATTGAACTTCCTGTCTCTGATTACTCTTAATGGAGTTAAAGGTAATGAACTCCAGTTATCAACCCTAACTCCAGGGAACGTATCACTCTAAGTTTTAAGATAAACTGACACTGGTAGTGGTAGTTAACTGATTTCAACTATCCTTTATTTACTGTGTCGCAGCTAGAAGCAGGCTGTTAATGGGCACTGGGTGAGTGGTCTGGGAGGAGAACAGTCCCTGTAGTAGTGACCTGTAATGGGAACCAGGTGGTGCCCAGGAGGAGATAAAGAGCCATGCTTTCACCCCTCTGGAGCCTGGCACAGGCTGGCACAGAAGCAGGAGAAACAGACGCCACCCCCCTTCCCCCTCTGCCCGCCCGCCCATCTGGGTCTGGACAGACTGAGATGCTCCCTAACCCTCCCTCTCTCTCTCCACTCCCTCATTGCCAATTTATAACAGGACACTCCTTTACTGGACAGACATTACACTGCTTCCTCTGAGCCAAACCACATAGACAGACAAACCCAAGAGTTGGCTACTCAGGCAGCAGATACAGACTTAATTACAATTTCAAATACTTCATCTGAGAGAGTCAGTCAGTCCGAGAGGGGACTGTATGCAATAGAACAACTATCACAATCACAATATGTATAATACTGTATGTACATATGGCGTGATTCATCATCAAAAACATTAAGTTAATGGAGCGAAACATACAAAAATTTAAGGAGCAATACACACACACACACTGGAACAACTAGGGAGGCGTCCCCGCTGAGGCGTCCCTGCTGAGGCTCAATTGAAAACAAATGACTTTGTTTTCTACAACACAGAGCCCTGTGACTCCAGGGTGGTTGAGGATTGAAATCGGAATCTGTTTTTCTCTCGGCCTGTGTGTTTTCTCTGTAAGCCACAGGGAACCAACATTTGCAATCAAAAGACCTCGACTGGCAACTCAATTTAGCAGGTATTGGAACAAGTCTTCATGTTCTCACAACATATAAAAGAGACTATGATTGTCATGAGACATTTTTTTCTGTCCGGCACAGATAGGATCCTGATTTGAGATTTACATAAAGAGGCAATGCTTTGTATGCTAGACCAATAGGAGAGCAAAAGCAGAGTCAGTCACGCAGGCATGTCACATTCCGGAATTAGCATATAAACTACAGGCCTTAGTGGATGGCTGGATGGCTGCTGCTGAGGACTCAATTGTCATTTTGCTCACTGGTCCTTATCCAACGGTCAGAGAGGGGCTGACAGAACTTTGATTTCTGCACACTGGGGAGGGGATAAACAATAGAAAAACATGACCAACGCCTCGCCTGCCATTCACTCAGCTACGGACTCCATTCACAACCATATTCACATGTCACATCCAGTTTCAAAAACAGAAGTAGATTTAGAAGAGAGGGCTGAGAGAGAAAATGAGAAGTGAGAAACAGAATGGGAAATGGAGAGGGAGAGAGAGGGGGGGAGAGAGAGGAGAAGAGAGCAGGGTGCAGATAACTGTGGGCAGCAGGTGAGCGACAGTGTTAACCTTTACTAGATAAGGCTTTGAGCCCTGCCTCGTCGGCCCTCTTAACTTGATTGGATCCAAACAGGCAGCAAAACGAACAATATTGCCATTATGTCCTTGGTTTTTTCTTTTCAGGAATGAGGGGAGAAAAAACAATAACAACAGATCTGAGATAGATTTCCCACTCTGATTTTCGCACACTTTGTGCATTGGTCTTTGTTTTAATGTTGACGGTAACAAGAGGAGACAGCATATGCTTGGAGACCCAACAGATCTGGTTGATAGCAGGGGAGCGTGCCTCATTGTATCATGCAGAGGACATTAGAGGATTACACGTCAGCTTGTGTATGTGTGTGTGTGTGTGTTTTCAGTCGGTGGGGAGCCAGACCCACACTGACCAATATAGAGCTTCCAACATCATCATAAGCAATGCTCTCGCACAAGAAAAAGCACAAACTCTGTTAGTACCAATCCTTAGATTGTGAAGGCAGAGTCTCTGTGGGTGAAGTCAGAGTCCAGAGCCACAGGATCTCATTTAGCCTCACAGAGAGGAGTGTTCTCAAAGTTGGTCCACAATGTGATGTGACTGTGTGACCGGAACACAACCCTCATCCTTTGATCTGTCTGACTTTCCCAAGAGCAGACACTGTACCAGAGAAGCTGAATGTGCATGGGAGTGTGTATGTCTCCCACTGCCTGTACTCTGAAGCCCTTCACTTGGAATCGTCCTACCTCTGGAAGTAACGATAGTGGAAGAGATATTAAATCCTTTCCCTCTAAAAAGGCTAAATAATCGCGTGCTGAGCTCTGAGGTAGTGTGAGATGTCAAAAGAGGAATCTTCTGCACAATAATGGACTGTCATTGTGAGTAGAATGAACTGAGAGAAGTCCCAAACCAAGCCTCCCTGTGCACTGCACCATCCTCTCTCTCACAGTCAGGGTCATCAATCCTCCCACTAAAGACCTGAACTAATTGTGAACAGCCACCAAAATAGTGTTAGGCTAGTAAAAACTACTCAATTGGATGCATAAATTGAATTGATATCCAAACCATTTTTGATATTCAAACCATTTTTGATATCCAAACCATTTCCTCTAAACCTGATAATCTAACTTGATGTCATTATGATACCCAATAGACAGCACATTATAATTTGTATGATACATGTATTTAGTTTTAACCAAATAATTGCTGGCTGTGCCATGGCAGATGATGGGATTAGCTTGAGGAGAGCCCGTTATGGCCGAAATGCAGAGATCTGACTGGAGGTCCATAATGCTGCTAGACACTGGACCTGTCCAGTCCTCACTGGGAGGAGGAAGTACATAATTTACAGAACAGAGAAATGCATTTCTCAAATCAAACTTTATTTGCCACATTCGCCGAATACAACAAGTGTAGACTTTACCGTGAAATGCTTACTTACAAGCCCTTAACCAACAGTGCAATTCAAGAAGAAGAACATATTTACCAAGTAGGCTAAAATAAAAAGTAACACAATAAGAATATCAATAGCGAGGCTAAATACAGGGGGCACCGGTACCGAGTCAGTGTGCAGGGGTACAGGCTAGTTGAGGTAATCTGTACATGTAGGTGGGGAGAAGTGACTATGCATAGGTAACAAACAAACATCCAGTAGTAGCAGCGTACAAGAGGGGGGGTGTCAATGTAAATTGTCCGGTGGTGATTTTTATGAATTGTTCAGCAGTCTAATGGCTTGGGGGTAGAAGCTGTTGAGGAGCCTTTTGGTCCTAGACTTGGCACTCCGGTACCGCTTGCCATGCAGTATCAGAGAAAACAGTCTATAAAAACAGGTGACTGGAGTCTCTGACAATTTTATAGGCTTTCCTCTGACACCAACTATTATATAGGTCCTGGATGGCAGGAAGCTTGGCCCCAGTGATGTACTGGGCCATTCGCACCATCCTCTGCAGCGCCTTAAGGTCAGATGCCAAGCAGTTGCCATACCAGGCGGTGATGCAACCGGTCAGGATGCTCTCGATGGTACAGATGTAGAACCTTTTGAGGATCTGGGGAACCATGCCAAATCTTTTCAGTCTCCTGGGGGGAAAAGGTTTTGTCGTGCCCACTTCACGACTGTCTTGGTATGTTTGGACCATGATAGTTTGTTGGTGATGTGGACACCAAGGAACTTGAAACTCTCGACCCGCTCCACTACAGGCCCGTCGATGTTAATGGGGGCCTGTTCGGCCCGCCTTTTCCTGTAGTCCACGATCAGCTCCTTTGTCTTGCTTACATTGAGGGAGAGGTTGTTGTCCTGGCACCACACTGCCAGTTCTCTAACCTCCTCCCTATAGGCCGTCTCATCGTTGTCGGTGATCAGGCCTACCACTGTTGTGTCATCAGCAAACTTAATGATGGTGTTGGAGTCGTGTTTGGCCACGGAGTCGAGGGTGAACAGGGAATACAGGAGGGGAATAAGTACACACCCCTGAAGGGCCCCAGTGTTAAGGATCAGCGTGGCAGATGTGTTGTTGCCTACTCTTACCACCTGGGGGCGGCCCGTCAGGAAGTCCAGGATCCAGTTGCAGAGGGATGTGATTAGTCCTAGCTTAGTGATGAGCTTCGTGGGCACTATGGTGTTGAACGCTGAGCTGTAGTCGATGAATACCATTCTCACATAGGTGTTCCTTTTGTCCAGGTGAGAAAGGGCGGTGTGGAGTGCGATTGAGATTGCGTCATCTGTGGATCTGTTGGGGTGGTATACGAATTGGAGTGGGTCTAGGGTGTCTGGGAGGATGCTGTTGATGTGAGCCATGACCAGCCTTTCGAAGCACTTCATGGCTACCGATGTGAGTGCAACGGGGCGGTAATCATTTAGGCAGGTTACCTTCGCTTCCTTGGGCACAGGAACTATGGTGGTCTGCTTGAAACATGTAGGTATTACAGACTCTGTCAGGGAGAGGTTGAAAATGTCAGTGAAGACACTTGACAGTTGGTCCGCGCATGAGTACACGTTGTGGTAATCCGTCTGTCCCAGCGGCTTTGTGAATGTTGACCTGTTTAATGGATTTGTTCACATCGGCTACCGAGAGCGTTATCACACAGTCATCCAGAACAGAGGGTGCTCTTGTGCATGCTTCAGTGTTGCTTGCCTTGAAGCGAGCATAAAAGGCATTTAGCTTGTTTGGTAGGCTCGCGTCACTGGGCAGCTCGTGTCTGGGTTTCCCTTTGTAGTCCGTAATAGTTTTCAAGCCCTGCCATATCCGACGAGCGTCAGAGCCAGTGTAGTAGGATTCAATCTTAATCCTGTATTGACGCTTTGCTTGTTTGATGGTTCGTCTGAGGGCAAGCATGATTTCTTATAAGCATCCAGATTAGCCTCCTGCTCCTTGAAAGCGGCCTTTAGCTCAATGCGGGTGTTTCCTGTAATCCATGGCTTCTGGTTGAGCTATGTACGTATTAGAGGTCGACCGATTATGATTTTTCAACGCCAATACCGATACCGATTATTGGAGGACCAAAAAAGCCGATACCGATTAATCGGCCGATTTTTTGTGTTTTTGTTGTTGTTGTAATAATGACAATTACAACAATACTGAATGAACACTTATTTTAACTTAAAGTAAATAATTAAACATGTTCAATTTGGTTTAAATAATGCAAATTCCGATTAATCGGGTGACCTCTAGTACGTACAGTCACTGTGGGGACGACGTCATCGATGCACTTATTGATGAAGCCGATGACTGAGGTGGTGTATTCCTCAATGCCATTGGATGAATCCCGGAACATATTCCAGTCTGTGCTAGCAAAACAGTCCTCTAGTGTAGCATCCGCGTCATCTGACCACTTCCGTATTGAGCGAATCACTGGTACTTCCTGCTTTAGTTTTTGCTTGTAAGCAAGAATCCCCTTCCATCATGAAAATATTTTTTTTATATTTTCGTCATTCAGCAGACACTCTTATCCAGAGTGACTGACAGTTAGTTAGTGCATTCATCTTAAGGTAGCTAGGTGAGAAACACATATCACTGTCATAGTGAATACATGTTTCCTCAGTAAAGTAGCTATTAGCAAAGTCAGTGCGAGTAAGAAAAGAGAAGTGCAAAAACACTTGACTGTCATCATCATCTGCTGGCCCCAATGACCCAGATCTGTACTGGATGTAGTCAGAGTACTGCTACAGCCACAGAACAGATCCCACAGGAACCCACAACTAAAAGAATCAACATCATGTGGTAAATGCAGGATCGTTCCTTCAGCCCTTTGGTTGAATCACCAGTCCTCGTGCCATTTGTATGGTAGTCAAGTGTGTTATCCCAATCAACACAATATGGCATTGGAAAAAACAAATACTACGTGATTTATCACCACAATACAATCCAAAAGACTAGCTGCATATACATTACATTACATTTACATTTAAGTCATTTAGCAGACGCTCTTATCCAGAGCGACTTACAAATTGGTGCTTTCACCTTATGACATCCAGTGGAACAGCCACTTTACAATAGTGCATCTAGGTCTTTTAAGGGAGGGGGGGGGGGGGTGAGAAGGATTACTTTATCCTATCCTAGGTATTCCTTAAAGAGGTGGGGTTTCAGGTGTCTCCGGAAGGTGGTGATTGACTCCGCTGTCCTGGCGTATACCTAACACCATGCACCCTCAGATGCTGTGAGTCCTCACGTCCCCTACTACCTTGCTGCATTTTTCAAAGCAACACATAAATCAATGTACCATGCTCTCCCTCTATCTCCTGCTAAATCTACATAACTGAGCAGTGTTAGGGGAGAGAGAGGAGATGGGGATTGAAATGGGAAGAGGAGCAGGGGAGAGGATAGGGAGAGAGAGGAAATGGGGATTGGAAGGTGGAGGGAACAGAAAGACAAAGAGAATGTGTAAGAGAGAGCTGGAGATATATACACTATGTATACAAAGGTATGTGAACACCTCTTCAAATTAGTGGATTTGGCTATTTCAGCCACAGCCGCTGCTGACAGGTGTATAAAATCGAGCACACAGCCATGCAATCTCCATAGACAAACATTGGCAGTGGAATGGCCTTACCGTCATAGGATGCCACCTTTCCAACAAGTCAGTTCATCAAATGTGTGCCCTGCTAGAGCTGCCATGGTCAACTGTAAGTGTTGTTATTGTGAAGTGGAAACGTTTAGGAGCAACAACAGCTCAGACGAGAAGTGGTAGGCCACACAAGCTCACAGAACGGGACCGCTGAGTGCTGAAGCGCGTAGCGTGTAAAAATTGTCTGTCCTCAGTTGCAACACTCACTACAGAGTTCCAAACTGCCTCTGGAAATAATTCAGCACAAACCGTTAGTTGGGAGATTCATGAAATGGGTTTTCATGGCCGAGCAGCCGCACACAAGCCTAAGATCACCATGCGCAATGCCAAGCGTCAGCTGGAGTGGTGTAAAGCTCATTGCCATTGGACTCTAGAGCAGTGGAAACACGTTCTCTGGAATGATGAATCACGCTTCACCAACTGGCAGACCAACGGATGAATCTGGGTTTGGCGGATGACTGGAGAACGCTACCTGCCTGAATGCATAGTGCCAACTGTAAACTTTGGTGGAAGAGGAATAATGGTCTGGGGCTGTTTTTCATGGTTCGGGCTAGGCCCCTTAGTTCCAGTGAAGGGACATCTTAACGCTACAGCATACAATGAAATTCTAGACGATTCTGTGCTTCCAACTTCATGGCAACAGTTTGGGGAAGGCCCTTTCCTGTTTCAGCATGACAATGCCCCAGTGCACAAAGCGAGGTCCATTAACAAATGGTTTATCGAGATCAGTGTGGAAGAACTTGACTGGCCTGCACAGAGCTCTGATCTCAACCCCATCAAACACCTTTGGGATGAATTGGAACGCCGACTGCGAGCCAGGCCTAATCGCCCAACCTCAGTGCCCAACCTCACTAATGCTCTTGTGGCTGAATGGAAGCAAGTCCCCGCAGCAATGTTCCAACCTCTAGTGGAAAGCCTTCCCAGAAGAGTGGAGGCTGTTATAGCAGCAAAGGGAGGACCAACTCCATATTAATGCCCGTAATTTTGGAATGAGATGTTCGACGAGCAGTTATCCACATATGGGGGAAAGAAATGAAGTGAAGCGGTTCGGAATCAGGATGAGTTAAGGTCGATACTGTATATTATATTTTATGTAATGTAATGTGGAGCCTGTTGGGTCTGACTACATTGTGTGGTAGGGTAGGGGAAATGGCTGCCTGGCCAGACATGGTGGTGTATTTTCTACTGCACATACATGACCAGTAATCGCTCTCAGACACTGCTCTTTTTCTCTTTCCAGAGAGAGAGGCAGTGCAGTGGCAGGAGGGCTGACAATCCACACAGCAGCATTACTCTAGGGCAGTAGAGCACTGACAATCCACACAGCAGCACTACTCTAGGGCAGTAGAGCACTGACAATCCACACAGCAGCACTACTCTAGGGCACTAGGGCACGTCAGGACCGTGTGGCTGGCTGCGGCAGCTAGCAGTCACTGTGAATGTCACTGTGTTAGGTTAACTAGCTAGTCCAATGGAGGGTGGGGAGGGGACCCTACGGTCTTTATATATCGCACTGGTCATCCCCAAAGCCAACACTTCCTTTGGCCGCCTTTCCTTCCAGTTCTATGCTGCCATTGACTGGAACAAATTGCAAGAGTCTTATCTCCCTCTCTAACTTTAACCATCAGCTGTCAGAGCAGCTTACAGATCACTGTACCTGTACACAACCAATTGGTAAATAGCACACCCAACTACCTCATCCTCATATTATTACTTACTCTCTTGCTCCTTTGCACCCCAGTATCTCTAGTTGCACATCATCATCTGCACATCTATCACTCCAGTGTTAATGCTAAATTGTAATTATTTTTGCCTCTATGGCCTATTTATTGCCTTACCTCCCTACTCTTCCACATTTGCACACACTGTACATAGATGTTCTATTGTTTCATTGACTGTATGTTTGTTTATGTGTAACTATGTGTTGTTGCTTTTGTCGCACTGCTTTGCTTTATCTTGGCCAGGTCGCAGTTGTAAATGAGAAGTTGTTCTCAACTGGCCTACCTGGTTAAATAAAGGTGAAATAAATAAATTAAATTAAATGTGGATGTGGAATGGGATCAGTGTAATCGCATCCCACTCTCTAAATGTATGTGATGTTGATTAATTCTTTCAAATTACACATCATTTTCTAAGGC